>NC_134514.1:25744620-26367901 GCF_027942865.1 Odontesthes bonariensis | reverse complement strand
TTGTGCAGTGTTTGCAGATTGTTTTGTTCAGTGAGTGTAGGGGCATCTACAAAAGAGAGACTTTGTTTCACAGATGTGGGGTTTATTGGGGCTTAGAGATATTCAGCACATGGCAACTTGTAGAAAATCAGCTGAAACACACGATATGCCCTCTGCAATAGTGACTCATTCCTGCTTGAATCAATTAGTGTGGCTTGAAAAATACGATGAACACACATCTGTCCTCAAAATGTTCATCTTGGGGATATGTAATCATTCTCTGTCTTTGGTGCACGAAAGCGTTGTATTAAAAGCCCACTGGTGCATATGAGTCATTGGGGAGGTTTCCACAGATCACTTCAAAACAAGTCATTGTTACCAAATTGGGCCATTTTATCCCCATTAAAGGGCAGAAAGTTTGTAAGACTGGAATGTAAATGGAAAAAGCAGGGATCCGGATTCTCTGCAGGATTCTTAGACAAGACGAGAGCTCCCAACAAGACCATTTAGTCTTCAACTAACCTGTGAGAAAATGTGAACGCTGTCAGGCTACTGCTTGGCGCTTAAGTTTGAACTCCCACATTGTCCTCTCAAAACCTGCACACCAACCCAAGGTCAACACAAAAAAAACCAAGTGAGGCCTTCTCTTAGAGCTTACAGGAAATGTAGCAGCTCTCTTTTCTTTGTAGAGGAAGCATGTAAGCAGAGATAATACCTTCAAGAAGTGCAGATGTGCCACAGTGTAGTGCTGTGCGATATGGACAACATTTTATATCCCGATATCGGTAATTTTACATCCCGAAAATGATATCCCAACAATAGTATTTCTTCTTAAAATTCTATATACATATATATGAAATGAATGGCAATTTTTGAATGGCAATGGCGTCTGTGAGCTCTCGGTGTGGACTGCTTGTCATAGGGGATACCTTTGGTCAACGATTCGTTCAGGCTCGTTTGGTGTGTGTTTTTTTTTCTTCGTTTGTGGTTTTGAGGTAGTTTTGTAGCATCTTCACGCTGTCTCTGTACTGTTCTTCATGTCATGTCTTTAAGTGATAGAACAGATTAGACGTGCTCGAATCGCTAGTAACGACTTGTTGGCGGCATGTTTTGCAAATTACCGTTGTCTGGTCGATGTCTGACTCTTCAAATCCAAACCAAAACCACACTATGGAATTCCGGTCCCCTCTTTTCGGCGCTAATTCCTCCCTGGGTTCTGTTTCCATTGTGTTTTCCATCGCACTCTCTGCCAAGCTCTCCGCTTCTGTCATGTTGTTGTTTGTATCCATGCATGCTCCCTTAGCACTGCAGTAAATGAGTCTTTGCGGGTGACGTAAAAAATGCTTCTGCTAAGTGGCAGCGTTGCTTCAGTTACATTTAGCCTTCATTCATTGTTCATACAACGTGTCATTTTAATTTAAGAAAAAAACAACGATATGAACAATAGAGGGCTATATCGTACTGTAGACATTTTTATATCGCACTACGACATATATCGCACAGCACTACCACTGTTGCGCTCACTGCATCACGGGTGCGTCATAGCAATTAAATGCAGGTGAATAAGTGGGAGGTTCACTCACCTGAAATACTGAAGCATGAACCAATTAAATCCCAAAGCAGCATGATAGAATCCACTGTTGAATGAGCACGGGCTATAAACGGGAGCGATCACTAAGTTTGAGATGTCGTCTCGTTAGGAGAGATACGCCACCGGTAAGTTGCTGGTTCCATTCATTGAGCTGCGGGTCAAGTTTGCGTGTTGGTGCTGCCGCTGTGTATGCACGGTTCATATGCTTGTTGGCTTACTTTAGTCATGTTGACAGGCATTGTTTGTGTTTTTTTTTTGTTTTTTTTTAAACATTGCTTGTAGTGTCCGTGAATATATTCCAGTTAGGGGTGCGCGATTTGATGATATAAAATCGTGACTGGCGAGGAAGAGTGGAGAATCGCAGGCGATCTATCAAATTAGATTGTCTTTGCCAATCAGCGCAATGATTTTTTATTTTTTTTTTTTAATGCTGGTTCCCGCCGATGCGGCAGACGTAGGGCGTCCTTACCTAACCGACCAATCATAGCGAACTGTGCGTCGTGACACTTTCTTACACGCCTCCATGTTGTGTTTGTAAATGCTTGGAAAACGCATGGACAGCCATGGCTGAAAGCCAAGCCGACGAGCTGGTGAAGAAGAGGAAATCCACCGCTGTAATTTGGAATTGGTTCGGGTTTTCTTCTACCCTAACCCACTGCTGCTGGTCCACATCAGGAATGGGAACAGCAGCAGCGGCACCATCCACAGCACATCCATAGCGGCGCACGGGAGAAACTCACGGCCAGCAGCAGCACTCTCGGGTCGGATGAGGAAACCGCTAGCTCGTAAGCTAACTACGGTGCAAGAGAAAAGGGATGCACCGCGACCGTGACAAACATTACACAGTTGAAAAGTATTCCTTTAGGGCGCTCTGGTGATGGCAGTGCGTGGCTGTGGCTGCAGTAAATGAACATGCAGCGTTGCTCATCTGTTGCTAAATGGCATCATGAGGTGGAGTCAAGTCGTCATCAGTGGTTCGTTTCCGGTTGCTTCACTCTCACTGTGTCAGATGTCATTAATTAGATCATTATTTTTCATCTTGAATTGGGTTACAGTTGAATTACAATGTGTTGATTGCCAAATTCTTTCTTTTACTCCTTAGCTCTTCTGTGGTTCAGCATGTCGACTTAACTCTACTGTAATTGGTCTTTTTTTTTTTTTTGGATGGAAGATCGTGATAAAAAAAATCGAAATCGTGATTTTATGCAAAAAAATCGTGATACAACATTTTTTCCATATCGCCCACCCCTAATTCCAGTGTTTGAATTGTAGCACTTTTACTGTCGCAAGTCCACTTCCGGTTTCACGGTGATGGGTAGTTGCTCATGATTGGCTGCTTTCCCGCTCGCACTACAGGCTGGGTAATGTAGTTAATTGCTTTGTTGGTACTGGTTTGATGTGCTCGACGTTGCTATTTAAAAAACTACATTGACACTTAGTTTAAGTAATGTGGCTTGTGTGTGGAAAGGCAGCGTTTAATGTGCAGTATTTAGGTGTGAAGTTGTTGCATTGCTGTGGTTAAAAGCTTGTGCTTTGCTTAGTCACTTATTAATTATATTATTTATAAAACTAAACTCTAATAGTGTAGAGCATGGACATATTGTGTGTATTACTTATATGTATATTTACATTATTCAAATTTGATGACAAATTATGTACATGGCATCAGTACTGCTTTTACACCATAAACCTTTCTGTTCCACAGGTTTATAACCTGCTATTTGTGGACAACTGAAAAAGTTTAAATAAATCTGCAAAGAGTTAAAACAACGTGTCCTCTCCTAACGCCCCGTTCGGTGGGGAAATCTTAAAGAACCGAACAACCACAGCGTGTTGCGGACTGTGGATGAGAATAATCACACATAGGTATTTTCAGAGCAATACATCCTTCCAGCAATTGTTGACCAAACCAAGATATCACCGTTGCTAATCTCACTAAAAGCCCTCCATACTTGTTTATGCATGAATGTAGAGTTACTCCCATCAGAACCAGCCAATGCAACATAAGACAGTCGGCTTTAGATCAGTTTCAGTTGGATCTCAAGTCTGTGGGATGGAATGGTGTTTTTTTTCTTTTATTTGCTAAGAAACAGTGTGAGAATTTTGTCTCAGGCATCCTTGTTGGATTTGACCAAGCAGCTTTGCTCACACATTGAAGGGAGAGAAACTATTATATGATCACCTGTCAGTCCTGTCAAAAAAAGTTCCACGCACACACACAGCTTACAAGTTCGATCATTTATTGATCTAAGTTCACAAATGGAACCATTTATCCATGCTAATTCAACCAAATTTAGCTAAATATTTGATTTTCTTGTCCATTGCTACATTCAAACAGTTCGGCGAACCTCTTCAACCATCTAATTCTGATGTTATACCTTATCTTTAACTGATTGAATATAGTATCTAATTGAAGGGTTTTTTAATGACCTCCACCTCAACTCTCAATCATAACATGTCCAGGTGTTAGACCTGACTACAGACTGTAAAAAAAGATTGAGGTAATCACCATGATGTTACCCAGTTGTTTACTGCCACTACCCGATGTGAATCCCACATGTTCAGATAAGAGTCATAAGCCATAACAAACAAACCCTCCCATTATTCATTACCCTGCATAGATTTAGAAACCCTACATACATTTTTTTGCTCTCAGACCTAATTTGCCACCCTGCACCTCTTAAATCAACTGTGACTTGCTTAATGCGTCACCAAGTTTCATGTCATTTTGTTTAAACCGTATGTGATAGGCACAAAGTGGATTTGACTGAGACTCGACAAACACTTTGTGTGCCCCTATGTTAGTGACTTGTTAATCAAAAGGTCGCCACATGCCCAATCAACTCTTGCGTTTTCATCCGTTTTACCCCAAATCGTGCCATGAATGTAGAAAACGATCCTTATGCTGTATCAAAAACACCTTAAACTAGTGACTGAGACCACGTAATCACAAGGGAAATGTTTACTGTCATAATTGATCAAATGAGAATTTGCAGTTTACTCTGAGACACTAACATAATCAGATTTTGTAACCCCAGGATCCCCCCCCGTCTCCTGGCTTTTAGCGTTTTACTTTAGCGTTGATGAAGCATTCAAATACTTTGCATGGATTTTTGCTGACCAACTCTTTTTCTAGTATCCTAAAAGGAGGGTACCTGTGAAGATTTTTTTGGCGGGAGTATTTATCGTTCTTGAAGTTGTGAAAAAAGCCTGCCTATTAAAATGGATTATTGCGGTAATACAAGTAACATGAGGACTAACATGAGTAATCTGATTTGGCCCTGACCAAACATCTACGAGCTTGGGAAGCATAGCCTCGTTGATAATTGACAAATCAATCGAGAATTAGCGAGGCACCTCAACTTTCTGCTCTAATTCGAGAGAGGGAAGAGGATCTGTGGCAGAAAGCGATGGCAGCTTTTCTGAGGTACAAAGTTACAGATAGGGATGTCCCAATCAGGTTTTTTTGGCCCCGAGTCTGAGTCCGAGTCATTTGATTTTGAGTATCTGCCGATACCGAGTCCCGATCCGATACTTCTACAGTACATTAAAAAAAATGAAGAACGCAGAAGAAACAGATCCAGGATGTCCCTGATTTTTATTTTTCATTTTATTCACTTATTTTATCATTTAACTAATTTAATTAGCTTTATCGTTTGAAGTGTTTATTAGTTTTATTCATTTAATCATTTAATTAATCAAGTAATAAACAAATTTGTCTAATATAAAAACGAGCTGCAGCTAACCTTGAAATACCTGGCCGGCATGTAAACAAATAAGCATATAAAAGTGCCACAGTGTTATAAAGTAAGGCCAGTAATGTGCTTTTCGGAACTGCAGTCCTAATTCTTACTCTCCTCCTCTGGCTTCAGGGAAGAAAATTTACGTTTTTCTTGATTAAAAACCAACATCTCTACCTTGTCAGGTTTGAGCCTGTTCCTGTTCTCTTCAAGGATGTTAGCGATGTCCTTGCCACCTCTTGAAATCCCAAGTTTGCATATCTCACAGTTTGAAATCGCAACGTTTTTGTCATATACTTTAAAATACCTCCACACCGCAGACATTCGCGCCCCCAGCTTCAAGCTGCTGCTGTGTTCTGCTTCGCTTTACGGTACGCAGCAAAGACACGTCATGCTGCATGTGTTGTTTCTGTGTGTAGTTGAGACCATAGACATAAAAATTCGGGGAGTTATGATTATTGTGGTTGGGGATATACACCTTCCTCGTTCGAGACCCATCCAAGATGGCAGCCGCGCTGATACGTCAGTTCGAATCGGCAGCGTCAGTCTATGAGGCGTCTACGTATATTATGTCTATGGTTGAGACAGTCTGACTCTGTACCACCACATAACAATAAATACTAATCTGTTATTTTTTTCGCATTTGTTTCTATATATCGGCTAGGGCCGGCACGGTATATATATTCGTACCGAACCGTCACGGTACGGGGGTCACGGTTCGGTACACGCATTTCCACGCAGAATACACACGGTACGGAAGTTTTCTGAACGCGGAACTGTTATTTTGCAAGAGTTTCCTTCAGGACCCATTTAAACACTGCCACATGCAAGCTCTGATTGGTCCGTAGAGATATACGCTTTCGGACAGAGTAGTTATAAGAACGCAGTTATCAGAACTGTCCTACTCGAATTTCGTTCTGATAACTGTCCTTCCCCAGCGGAGCTGTTTCAGTCTGCATTCGCACATGAGTCGGGACTGATGCGCCGCGCGCAGCCGTCTGCGTCAGTGACGTGTTAGCCGTTAGCCGTTTAGCGCTACATTAAAAAACAAAACAAAACCGGTAAAAGTAGAAAAAACACCACCAAGAAGCTAATATGGAGAGCGGGGAGGCCACCGTGTTCATGGTCTGCATGATGGTGATATTAATCATGGACAATCGCATCAGGCGTCTAATATCGAGGCTGGAAGAGCACACAGAGAGTCAGGATCAAGCGCTGGCGATACTTCTTCGTTTAATGAAGGAAGAAAGGAGAGCAGCGTGCCGCAGACAAAGGAGACCAGTGTAAGTTTAAAGTGATACTCCGGAGTAGATTCAACCTGGGGTCATTTGAACCGTGATATCCAGCCAAGTAGCCCACCCGCAGTTTTTTCGATATTGGCTGAACATCAGCTGAGTTACTGAGTTATCCCGAATAGCTTCGTACAAGGGTTAATGGATCCTGGTCCGTATCTCCAAAATTACCACACTAAAATCACATGCCATGACACCAAACTTCTACAGTAGTACAAATATGGTCTGTACTCACAAAACGATGCATTTGGAAGTTTGAAAATAGTCCAGGAGTTTATTATTATCAACACAAGCCTGATAGCTTCTCTGCAGCTAAAGCTGCGTCGACGTCACTTCAGGGAGCTGGGAGCTTCAAAGTAAGATGAGGGTTGATCTACTACTATAGACAACAAAGTATATGCTATATTCTACATGTTTTTTTTATGAATTTTTTATGTTGTAGAGTTGTGAAATTATTTTATCAATGGAGAAATTGAGCAGCCTTGCTTTGTTGTCTACAGTAGTAGATCAACCCTCATCTTACTTTGAAGCTCCCAGATCAAGGAAGTGACGTCGATGCAGCTTTAGCTGCAGAGAAGCTATCAGGCTTGTGTTGATAATAATAAACTCCTGGACTATTTTCAAACTTCCAAATGCTTCGTTTGGTGAGTACAGACCATATTTGTACTACTGTAGAAGTTTGGTGTCATGGCATGTGATTTTATTGTGGTAATTTTGGAGATACGGACCAGGATCCATTAACGCTTGTACGAAGCTATTCGGGATAACTCAGTAACTCAGCTGATGTTCAGCCAATATCGAAAAAACTGCGGGTGGGCTACTTGGCTGGATATCACGGTTCAAATGAGCCCAGGTTGAATCTACTCCGGAGTATCACTTTAAAGCTGCAGTCTGCAACTCTTTTTCAAGCATAATGCCTGGAACTGTCCGGGGATTCTGAAAGTAGTACATTAAATACCCCAATACAAAAAAAAAAAGAGTTCTCTAGGTCCCCTATATGTCCCGCTAGGTCCCTCCAAAGCCAGCAGGTTTGTTTACAAAATTGCAGACCGGACCGGTAAAAGGTAACCAATCAGGTTTACGAGCTGGGCTCTGTTGCCTGTCAATCACCGATTGTGCACGCGCGATACAAGGTAGGCTCGTCCCCACGCTTATTTATCTGGACTATTGAACTTCATTACGGGCTAGTCTACTTACTGTGTCTTCCATGATCGCAAATGACAGGTGAGTTGATGAATGAGGAGTCGTGTAGGCGCATCTGGCGTGCACGTCTACGTGCACGAGTTCTCATGTGTTTTGAAGGGGCGGGACAGGAAGTTGAATAACTTTTTATTTTTCGGTTAAAAAATAAGCATTTCTTGCATTTTGCGACTACGGAGGTCACCGTTTTCAACTTCAAGCGTTCTGATAGATCATGTAAACTCTTAAAATGCCAAAAAGTAGGACTTTACGTATGACAACAACAAATCTTGCAGACTGCAGCTTTAACTTATTAAACACGCGCCGGTTCTGTCTGTGTGGTATGGTGAAACATTTCAGCCGTGATAGCATGACATGGGGCGTAGCTACCGACCACCACACACCTCCGTCAGATGCGTATGTGTTCTATAGAACCATGAAAAGACCCGACCAATTACGTCTCCCAAATGTATTACAACAACCCCTGGATACGAATACATGCAGAGCAAAAAAAATTACAGAAGCAATTGGAATTTACATCGCATCTGCTATGCACCCATATTCCACTGTAGAAGAGGCAGGATTCAGATATCTATTACGCCTCATTCGGCACTGTACCGAAAATGTACCGAACCGTAGGGTCCGTACCGAGGTACGTACCGAACCGTGAGTTTTTGCACCGTTCCACCCCTAATATCGGCTATATATCCGATCGCTGATCGGGATGAAACTTCCGATTCCGATCGAGTCAGAAACCACGTGATTGAATCGGGACATCCCTAGTTACAGACATGGTTGGAGAGAACCCTGTTTTTTTTGCCAGCGGTTGAAGTTCTTGAAGCTCTTTTGTGGGTTGAAAGAGCTCTTCAAGCTCTCTACAGCCAAAAAAAAAAAAAAAGTAAGACAGTTGTGAATTGCTAAAGGGGGTATGGATACTGATGCGACTGCTTACAAAACAATGATAACTGATGAGAATGCAGCTATGGGCAGTCATACAGTCATTTAAAGACGCAAGACATTGAGAACGAAGACTGAATACTTGACTGATCCCAAAAGAAATGGTATTGTTGCCGTGTTAATTACAAATTTAGTATTTACAAAAAGCAGTATTTTCCCCCCAAAAAACATAAGAAGAGCACACAAACCAGATTGTTTTTTTCCCAACTTCTGGCATGATCAATATGAAAGGAAAGTTGAACGCAAGTGAATCATAACCTAATCAAATGGATCGTGGACCTTGGCTGATGCTCTAAAGCCACTATCCCACACAAATAATTGGAAGTATGCCTCATCTATTTATTTTACGTTTTCATTTTACGAACTGTCTTTATATTTCACAGACAAACCCTTTACAGGGCTTTGATCTACACAGGCTCATCTGGTGTCCTAAGCCATTTTAATCCATGGTACTATCAGTCAGAGAGGTTTTTGTATAGAGGGGGGAAAAACAACAAAAAGGCTACGTCTGTTGGCATATTCTGTTTACAGATGAGTTGACATGTTCGGGATAAAATGGAAAACTATGATAGGTTGTCGACAATATGAGAATGTCGAGGTTGACGATGAGGATCAAGATATTATAAGGAAAACCCGAGTGGCAGTAACGAAATTGTCTTCTTACAATGACTATCAGAAAAACCACGAACGATATCACTACGTCTTTTCTACTGTGCATTCTAGACAATTTGAGCTCATCTGTATGTTTCACACACAGATGTTTTAAAGAAGCACAAAGGGTCAGAGGTTTTGATTTCTTTTTAAGGCTTTTTTTTTTTCCTATGAAAGTGGTCAAAATGTCACGTGGTCATCCAGAAATAGTGCTTTTCAGTGGATTAAAACATGGATTAAGTGTGATAGAGGTGATTTTCTATTGTGAGCAGGACACAAGATTTTTTTCCTGTAGAATGTGTCTGTGGTTGAGAGATATCAGCAAGTACGTGAGACGGAATTGCGGAGGGGCAAAGGTCATTGTGACTCATAATTTATGTCAGTCTGGACTGTTTTGAAAGGACTTTACCCATTCAGAATTTATTCAGTGAATCAATCAAACGTCCAGTGTTTCCCACACATAGACTAATTCGTGGCGGTGCGCCACAGATTAAACATCGGCCGCCACATATTGCGTTTCGTTATTATTATTTTTTTTAACGCTATTTAAAAAATACTCGTATTCGTTAAGTTGCATTTCCTTGCTGCTCTACCTCCGTCTCTGTCCCTCGCGTCTCTCTCGCATAGCCTACTCACACACACAACCCCTCCCCTCCGTGCTTCCCTGGAAGCGTGGAAGCTTGCTAGCTTAGATTAGCTCTATAGCTCTGGCTCAACCGAAAGAAGACTGCAGGCGAACTTCACGAAAGGTTGGTATCACGTGCACCTTTATGAAATCACACATTAAAAAGTCCTATAAAAATATTTTATATTTTTAATACAATGTTGTTTGCTATGGGTTGTCCCGACCCATAGCAAACAAGCGATTACGCCTTCTTTATAAAGTTAACTAGTCGCAAGTTTGCCGTAAAAAAAAAAAAAAAAATGTAGTTGGGTTTGTCGAGGTCTAAACACTAGCAGCTGTGAATCAAATAAAGTAGGTTTTTAACACTCTTACACTGAATGTTTGCTGCTTCAATCCAGATGAGTATTGAAAAATATTTTCCGCGATTGAAAAAGAGACGTGCGTGTTGAGGATGAGGACCAGCCTGAACCGGAGGTATCAGTCTGAAACAGCTGAACAGTCCAACCAGTGTAATTAGCTATGTTATTAATTTGTTTACAATGAAGATGTGAAAATCTGCAGATAAGCCGCACCTGTGTTACCCACCGTGACACAGGTGTCACAAATCCTTACGTCCCCCATAATTTTCCTTGATGGAGAAATTATCCAGGTTCTTATGTGACTGACATATATGTCACATTACAGATCTCTGACAGTGGGGGGTGGTATTCTGGAAAAAAAATCTGAAATGGGTTCTATGTGGTCTATTTAGTCTGTGTTATAACCTCCTTAATTTTAATTTAAGTAGAAATGGGTCTGGGTTCTTATGGGTTAATACAATAAAGTTCTGTGGTGTGACCAATTATTAACGAAGGAAGAATTTTTGAAGAATTTTTTACCCCCCCCCCTCCCCCCCCCCCACCCCCCCGGCCCACCACCACCACACATTGCCTTCACATCTGTGGGAAACACTGACGTCTGTCCTTTTTTTTACAGAACTCAAAAAATTGAAGAATGGCAAAGTTAATAGTCGTTTGTGTTAATAAGCTGAATTAATGACAACTCTCAATTTCTTTTAATGTGACGTAGCTGCAGAAGTAGCCTTCTCTAACCCTCCCGCTTTCTTGGGAACAGGGGAGGATGCGGCTTTAACCAACGATGCCTCTGGCAACAAATTTCCAATTGAATGCGTTTGCCGGAATTACTTCCACTGGGCTATTTTGTGGGAACTGCCTGACTCATCTTTAATCACTACAGTGTGTGACAAAGCACCGTAAGTGGTCTGTCTACATTTATGTCGTGATCCATGGTTAGATTTACAGCAGGGCTGTAAGCATGTCTGTGGTGAGGGGCATCTCAGACAGAGATAAATCTTTCTCTCAGTTGGTGCCGAACATCTTGAGGACTTCTGCCAGTGCCAGCCAGCTATCCTGTGTGCCTCCCGGCATTGTACCCCCTCACTCTGATCTCCATTCTGGCTCCCCTCCAACTCTTTTTCCCTGCAAACTGCATCACATTCAGTCTGCTATTGTGCTTCTTAGCTTTTGTATTGCCTTTAGAGTCTGCAAGGAAGAAGCCATAGTATATCCAATTGTTGAAACTGCTGCATGAAGTAAACAACCTTTAAAAAAGACTGTGGGAAATATATGATTCAAATTTTTTTGACAAGCTGTTGGGAGGATTAATTATACTCCTATGAACAAAATCAGTTTTCACTATTTAGGTGTGTTCTAATCATAAGGTGTCGTACGAAAAGTCTGTACTAAGAGGAGGTACTCACATTTCAAATATACACTTCTTGAAGCTATACAGTTATCAGCTACAGTTTAGAATCCTGTTTCCCAAAAAGTGTTGAAGCTTTGTAAATGAAGACAGAATGCATCCATTTTCTATACCTGCTTTATCCCATCATGGTCGTGGGAGGGCTGGAGCCAAACCCAGTTGTCACTGGACAAGAGGCAGGCTGGACCCTGGAAAGGTCGCCAGTCCATCACAGGGCCAACATGGAGACAAACGAGACAAAGAGCCATGCACTCACCCCTACTGCCAATTTAGACTCACCAGTTAACCTGCAAGTATAGACTGTGGGAGAAAGCCGGAGTACCCAGAGAGAACATACAAACTCCACACAGAAAGGCCCTAGATGAAAATGGAACCGGGAATTGTGCTGTGATGCGACAGTGCTAACAACCTCACCACGAGCATGAATTATTTGATTTAAATCTGCGTGTGTAATGGAAAAAAAAAAAAAAAAAGTCTCTAAACTGACATTTGCACATAGGGATTTTTGCCCAAGAACCTTCGTCAAGCAACCTTTGTGGTTCTCTCAGAGCGTGGTTGTCTACCTTTCGACTGCGAACTCAAGACCCACAAATATAAGGCTATAAAAACATTTCGTCTTTCCACTCTGCTCTCTTGAAACTGAAAGTGTGGTTGTTTGTTTGATGAGACAGGCTGAGCCTGCTGCATTCATACAAAATTAGCCACTGAAGCACTTTCACAAAAGGTTATTATGCTTTACATTTAAAATGCTTCCATTTTAGAATGAACCGAGACTCTATTTAGTGTAAAATATGTGGCCGGGTGGGACGCGAATATCTATTCTCAACAATGTCACCATATGGTGCCTCTCACTTGAATGCCACTGTGAGCATAGGTGTTTCGGAGCACCCATGTGTGCCAGGTAGCATACTAGGGGTGGGACGATATGCTTTGGTCACGATTCGATTGTATCACGATTCTAAGGTGCCGATTCGATTTGTATCACGATTCTTAATAATTGCGATTCTCCAAGTATTGCGAGTCGATATAATCAGTAATTGCAATTTTCTTCCTCCTTAAAAAAACAAACAAGTTGAATCATACACTTCTAGAATGAATGTCGTTCCCATAAACAATGCACACCAGTCTGTGTCAGTCAGTCCAGCAGCTGACATTTATTTCAACTGAGACAAAAGAGGCATTATTTAAAGTTTACAGTTACAAAATGAATTGAAATGTCCACACAGCACAAATGTGGGCTAGTTTTAACATAACTTAATGTGATGAATTGATGAAGTTTATCTGGACACGGATATGATGTAATATAATCGATGAAGCTTCCCTTGGCATAGCAAATGTGTTTAGCATAAACGGGATTCAGATTACAATTCTGCTGCCATAATGCTGGACAGGACAAGGGTTTAAAAAAAAAAAAAAATCGATTCAGGGGAGAAAAATCGATTTTTAAAATCATCCCATAAAGAAATCGCGATATGTACATGAATCGATTTTTTTTTTTCGCCCACCCCTATAGCTTACACTTGTCATTGATTAGCTAATGACCGCTCCACTACCTTTAATGCATTGCATTGTGATGTGAGATAAACATCCAAAAAAGGCCGAATGGCAACCAACAAAATGGACAAATTTGTCACATAAATACCAAAAATATCCACACCGTCTTCCAGTGAGAACTCTACCGTGTCAACGAAGATAGTAGCTGTTCAGATGTTAGGCAGAAAAAAGGTTGGACTTGTCAAGCTAGCTGGAAATGTAAATACCCATGGATAGACTACTAAGTATGTTGTGAGGTTTGCACTGTGGATTGTGGATTTTTGTTTTTCCTTTATCTTTATCGGAGCCTTTAGCGTTAGGTTACATTACATTAAATTCTTGTATGCATCACCAGTGTTGCACAATCTCTTTAATAATTCTGTGTGATCTTTCAAGTAAGAGCGGAATTGTTTAGCCTGTATAAGAAATGAAAAAAACCCAAAAAAAACCATGAGTGGTCATGCCGAAGCCTTGAGTCACATTTAGACTGATTGTTTTCTGGTCTGCAGTCCAAAATCCAAAGATAGCTAAGGAGGCTGGAACTATTGGATGTCCTGGCATTTTTCATGAAGGAGAAAGTCAATGCAAAACTTCTGTCAGTTTGAGACTACGCCAAAGGCCTTGTCACAACAATGAAATGAGGGATAAAAGGCTTCCTTTGCTACTAAAAGCATCCGCACAACAGAGAGAGAAAAAAACAAAAGAGAAGTCCAAACACACAATAGAAGTTTGCTCCCGTCCACATTCTTAAGTGCTTTCATTTCCAAAAAGATGACCTTGAAGAGAGATGCATCCCAGCTTCATATCCTGCTTGGGATGCAGACACGCTCACTCCAGTCTACAGAAGCCTCACTCTGATTCCGACTGTAGCGATGTAACATTATATTCCAGGTTGTGTAACAACTGTTTTTTTTCTTTTTTTTTTCTGTTTAATTGATCGTGTGGTTTACACTTCTTCAACGTCTCCATGTTTTGGCGAGCAGGGTCCAGGAAGTTTTTTGCCGCAGTCTCACATTACTCTTATTCCCGCATAGTTGGTGCGCTCACCCAGATCCCAAAACAGAAACTTCAGCTGTGCACTCTTTTCAGTTTACTATTGATTTTTGGCGATGTATCAGCTCTGAAGCAATGACAGACATACTCAGTGGAACCCTGTTTGAGGGACTCTGGCCTCTGCTAGTCTGTTATCTGACAAACTCTGTAGAGATAGAAAAAGTAAAAAAGTTAAATGGACAGATGTGTGTTGCATTAAATGCCCTTAGAGCTTATCTAAGCCATAATCTAATCTCTCCAAAGCATGGTTGAAACGAGCTGATGCGCTCTATCCCTCAGGTCAGAGTCCAGTTTGTCTATCAGTTCACCATGATCCTCTTAAATTGATCGGCCTTCATCTGCTTCCCCTCTCTCTCTCTCTCTCTCTCTCTCTCTCTCTCTCTCTCTCTCTCTTAACTTCTCTTAACCGCTGTCTTGTTCTCTCTTTTTTTCTTTCCTCGTGAATTTTGCGCCCTGAAATTGACTCTCTTCGTGTCTCATTTCAAACGAACCCATTTGCAGGTGAATTTCCCTTTCCTGTAGTTTCCCTTTCAGACGTTTTTCTCAGAAGTAGATCGTGCAGTTTAAAAAAAAAAAAAGAATGTACCACTAAATGAATTATTTTCCCTCTCAGGATGAGCTCATGCATTACGCAGACATGAGAGGGCAAAGGAAGATGTGAAGATGTCCCAGAAGGCAACTAAAAGTAAGGTCTTTTATTTATTTATGTTTTTTTTTTTATTATCATTATTATTCTTTACTGTGAGCCTACTCTAGATTCCTTTTTCCGGGCGGTTATGTCCCTATTAATTGCACCAGTATATCTGATAATAATCTTCACTAATCTTGCGGTGATGTTATAGAAATGCAATTTGGGGGCTTTAGTTGCTTTTGAAGTCAGCGTTGTTGTAATTCTAGTCTCTTCGGCTAACATGTTACTAGCTGTAACTTTAAGTTGAACTGATAAACAAATGTGCGTGTGCTGTTGATCATCATAACTAATCCTTGAAAATAAACAGGAAAAATTGAACTTACCAAACACTGAAACAGTACTTTAAAATGCCTGTTGTGAGCATTGTGCTCTTTGCCTTGCTACGAGTAAAGCAGGTTGAGGAGAGGTTTTCAATGGTTTCACATCTAAATGTGAAAAAATAAAATCCAACTGTAAGTAGACAGAGGGAAGATACTGGATAGAATAGATAATATGAGCAGAGGAGTCTTTAGGGTACGTTTTACTTAAGCGACTGGTGGGATTTATGAGCAGTCAGCGTCTACCTTTTAGTAGACTGCAGTCACAGGCCGGGCCATTAGTTTGAAATATCAGAAGGGTTTCTGATGAGGAAAGTTAAGCTAAGAGCTATGCAGAGCAGAGCCACGGACAAGCAAGTTTTTACCATCTAAAAACAGCTCAAACTTTAAAAATGTCATCTTGATTAGAGCAAATTCTACTTGTATGAACTAAATTTCACACAGTGTCATTGTGTACTTTGTCACTATGATCTCAATGTCGGTGCTGCTCCTGTTTGCATATGCAATATATCATGTTGTTTTTCAGCTGTGGCTCACAATTCCACTGTAAATTATTTCCAAAATTTGAAGTATATATTATGAACATGGCAATAAAAAAAAAAAAAAAAAAGAAACCAAATTGTTTGCCAATACCTGCCACCAGAAAATGAAGTGGCTTGTCGAGATTATACTATAATATTAGATTTAACATTTAGGCTTTTTGCATGTGTACAAGTACATTTACAATGTTAGTTTAGGTTGTTTTTCATATTAAATGTGAGGAAATTGAGACAAATGTTCAAAATTTGCAAGCTATAAATTTTTACATTTGGCACCCAATAATCCTGTGGGAGTGGACACTCATGCTGATACCTTATTAAAATGCAAGTTGATTTGTTGCGATACACGGCTAAAGTTTAATAATGACTTGTAATGCTGCGTAAGGCCAAGAAAAGTTACAAATAAAATTGAGCCCTAAGGCAAAGTCAATTTCTGCATGTTTGGTCTATACTTCTGATATTGGCTAAATAAATGCACGCCACTCACACACTGCTGTCTCCAGAAGATCATTTTTGTTCCAACTGTTTTTCAACCAAATTTTTTTTTTAACCTAGATTGTTCCTGAGATCCAGTCTGTGACCAAGGGAAATTGTTAAACCACAACACTTTAATCAACTGAAAGGCTTGGACATAAAATAATACATTAAAAACACACACATTTTGCTTTGAGATATTCAATCGTACTCAGATATCAGATTTTGCCCATCGACCTTACTTATTAAGATCAATTTCTTTAAGAGTGAATCTTAAAACTTACTGAACCACAATATTTCCAGAAGTGCTAACTGATTCATCTGTTTACACTGAAGCACTTAGAGACTGTAATATACAGGATGTGAACAGGTTGCTAAGCTTCCCCACTCTCTCTCGAATGTTCGAACTTCGAAGACAAAGTGGCAGCTCTTGAACCTAACCAAGTTCTTGTGTAGCTGAAACGTAACGTTATGCTCTGCGTAATACCAGAGTCTAAGATGCATTTCTCTTGTTGCCTTGCAAAATTAAATATGTTAAATAAAAACTAGTTACGTGTACTCAATTTCAAATATCATTTTGTAGTTTTGTTGTTCAGCACCTGTTTCTAAACCTAACCAAAGATAACTGATAACTGAAAACAGATGAGATGCTTTGATATTTCTAATGAAGCCACTACATTGACCACAGGATGAGGTTAAACTAACCTAAACCCATTTCACAACTCTGCTGTGGTTTTACAACATACTCGGTTGCTTTCGCTGGAATTCGAATCAAGCTTACAAAACCTATGATTACGGAGATCGCTAAACGGAGATCGCTAACGCTCAACTCCAGGTTTTCCTATTTCAGCGTGTTCCTTTTTCAAACTTTCACTGTGATTTCAACAGTGAGTGAACAGGTGAACATGTTTGAATCTGATTTGTGTTTCATAGTTCAATAGTTTCACCCCTTGCCATCAAATTGAAACCATTTTGGGTGGACGGTTTCTTTTTAGTGAAACTGTACATTTGCCTCGAGCGGAAGAAGTGCTGCTTTCAGGTTTCTTTTTCCATCAGCCATCGTCGCACAAACTGTACATCGTCTTCAAGTGGGCAGGTAAATACCTGCTCAATTAAATACACACTTTACTCTCTTTTTCTTATTATATACCTCTGTTTTTGTCTTTAACCACTTTAGCATGGTGCCTTAGGCTTGTCCCAGTTCTCATCTTCTTCGTCTCCTTTGTCACATACTACTGTTCCTACACCATTCTTCAGAGGTAATGCCACACACACTGACACAATCATGTATTTTATTTCTCGCTTGCTCTGGTATTAAAGGGATAGTTCACCTCTTTTGACATGAAGCTGTATGACATCCCATATTAGCAATATCATTTATGAACATTGACTTACCCCCCGCTGCGTCCTGTGAGCCGAGTTCCAGGCGAGTTTTGGTGCTGACGAAGGTAGTCCGGCTAGTTGGCTGGGGCTAAACAAATAAAGCGTCTTGCTTCTCAAAACAATATGCGTTCAAAAGAGTAATACATTTGCATCACAAAATCGTTTTGCATGAAAAAGTCAGACCTCGCATCGCTTGGCGCTATTTTTGCCTCCCTTCATATCAATGCGTCCAGCCACCTAGCGATAGCCGCACCTGTTACGGTGTTTACTGCTCAGAAGCAGGGGACTGCTCGGCCTGCTCTTCGGTCTGCACAGCCTACATTGGACGCATTGATATCAAGGGAGGCAAAAATAGCGCCAAGCGATGCAAGGTCTGACTTTTTCATGCAAAACGATTTTGTGATGCATTACTGTATGTATTACTCTTTTGAACGCATATTGTTTTGAGAAGCAAGACGCTTTATTTGTTTAGCCCCAGCCAACTAGCCGGACTACCTTCGTCAGCGCCAAAACTCGCCTGGAACTCGGCTCACAGGACGGAGCGGGGGGGTAAGTCAATGTTCATAAATGATATTGCTAATATGGGATGTCATACAGCTTCATGTCAAAAGAGGCGAACTATCCCTTTAAGTTCATACAATGCCCCTAACTTACGAAGGCCAGCAAAGTTCTGATCGGCGAGTGGTCCGGGCTGCTGGTCGGCTGAAGCCTTCACACTTGCCCACTCTTGCACTTTTCCAGTGGACTGGACACCGTTGCTGGCACACGGCATCTTTATGGACCCAGCAGCAGTTTTTAATGCAAGTTGTGGTAACTGTCTGTGTTTCAGCTCCAGCAAGTTTGTGAACAGTAGCAAGTCGCTGTGCGGTGGCTGGCTAACCCAGAAGAAGTGGGAGAGCCTTAACTTTAAGTGAGTAATGGCACGTCTGTGTTTTCTTTTTTACATAGTGGAAAGGAGTGGGTGGCTTATTAAAGGAAAACACTATGCCAGTATTCGAGTGTAGGTGCCAGGTCCCTTGAAACTTAACAGCTCGCAATCTGCCACGAAGAGAAACCCCCCCCCCCCTTTTTTTTTTTTTGTCAGAGAGGGCCGAACTTATTATGAAAGATGAGTTTCCATCTGAGTAGTTGTTATTGTAAGTTTTAGACACTCAAGTGGAATGTCTTGATTGAGTGATTTATGGGAAAAAGTTAATAGAAAAACCAGTGTTAGCTCATGAATATGCTTCTGATGAAATTTTGTTGCGGTACACAATCGCTTGTTTGAGTAAGTAACCAATGCTTCACATTCTCCAGCCACTTCTCTTTTATTTTTCTTTTACTCTATGATCAGTTTATTCAGCTGTATATTTACTTGTCTTTCTGTGGGCTCTGCTCTCTTACAAAATAGAGAAATGGTCACCATCTGTGGTTTGTCCCAACCTTGTCCAGAGTCACTGTTTATTTCTTCAGCCCAGCAGACCTTCCACTGCCAACCCGTAAAAAAATGTTTCGGCCCATAATCCCTGTGTTTACCCCCGTAAAAGAACACAGTTTCTTATGGGTTGCTGGGCCACTCTTCTTGGGTTTTTACATCAGTTATTACATTCACAGGGAGTCCTTCCAGGCAATCTCTGTGACATTTCTCCAATTAGACCCCTCCAAAAGAGGTTTAATCTGATCTCCTGCAGAGCGGTAGGGAGCTCGCGAGGGTAATAAATGTCCGAGAGACTCGCAGTTAAAGACAATAGGTCATAAACAGCTGCAGCCTGAAGCCAACGAGGAACAAAATGCAACTCTTTCACTTAATACAACCTGCAACATTTATTTCACTCCACAGGCTCTGTGAATGTTCTTATTTTCTTTTCCCTCTCCTCAGCAGAAAAATGCCAATGTAGGATTTTAACGAGGGAGATTGCTATTAAATGACATCATATAAATGGCTGAGTTTCCTTTTTGAGTCTCGTTTACATGCCTGAAGAAGACATATTGGGCCTTTTTTAACAAGTTGGCAGGATTTTCTTCTCATTAAATCGTTTGAGACATTATTCGGTCAAACTATCACTTGGCTTAAGCCCAATAGTTGTCTTCTCACCCCTACTAAGAAAAAAACCAAAAAGCTCTTCAGACCACCCGGCTTTAGAGGTGAAGAGTGAAGGGCGGGGAAGTGAGCAACGCTCATTCTGCCCCCCTCCTCCTGGGGTTGTGCCTCTTGATAGCGAGGGCCTCTTCCTACTACGGCAGCTGCTGAACGAAGTTAGGAAGAAGGTTTGCCAATCAGTTTATGACAGAGCCGTGCAGTCATATCGGCTGCAACCAGAGTTAGATCCTGAACAGAGAGGAGCTCCCCTCAGCAGACTGTTGGTGAACAATTAGATTTTATACGTTTACATGTTGGCTGAAGACACTCTTGTCATGCGGGCTGTGTTGTAACTGACCGCAAGTGACTCCAGTTTATGTCATATGCTGTGCTTTAGTATGCTGCAGTACCTGTAGCTTCCTGCAGTAAACTGAAACACGGGCTGCATTGTGGTGTCGCGCTTCGCAGCAAGATGGAAATTTGTCTAGGGTGTACCCCGCCTTTCGCCCGGTGGCAGCTGGTGCAGACTCCAGACTCCCCGTGACTCCGAGTTGGATAAAGCGGGTATTGGAATAGAATAAATGAATGAACCGCAAACTCGATGAAGCCATTCCTCCAGTCCCAGCGAAAACCCTCAGGCTCTCTCTGAATATAGATATAGATGATTTATCGCCCGGAAACTGTTTGGCACTGTTGGGTATAAGTTATAGGTCCCATTAAGCAATGCTTTCTGAGCAGTGCATTCAAAGATGGCTTCATCGTTCTAGCAGGTTGAACACGAGCAAGAAAATTAGGTCGGGGCTGCGAAGTAGAGGCCAAACGGAAGAGGCAAGTTGCACTTGTCAAGCGATTTAGTTTTTTTTTTTTATTCCGAACAGGCAACTGAGGGAGATCATTTTTCCAGTTGACAGTGACTTCAAATATCCAAAATGAAATCCGCACTCTCAACAACATTTTTTTTTTCTCATAATATGTCCCCTTTAATGCTCACCAGAGCACATTTAACAGTTAAGTCTGCAGCTTAGCAAACGAGGCAGGTTTTCATGAGTGCTGTACTGTGTGGCTACACAGATGTTATTGTCTATTGTGTGGTTATATCGCTCTGGCCAGAACTTCTCATAGTGGTTTTCTTCAGCCTCGCTGCCTGAAACCTCACTCATATCCTCCTGTGATATAATTAATTTCAACACTGCAGCCCTGTTTTATGTTATAATGCCTGTTCGGACACTTCTCTCTTGCAGCATTAGCAGACAGACGCAGCTTTTTCTGAAACTGGAGGATTTCTTTTGGCGGGACCATGTGTCAAAGCAGACATTGCCTTATGGAATTAAAGACAGTGGTATGTTGACTTTCCACCGTTTGATATCCTTTGCACGGTTCGCTCAGCATGTCTCACATTTTACTATTTGACTGACGAATATGACCACGAACGCTCCACATTAGATCTGATGAAAACGACTTGGCTTGATGATATTGTGATTTTTGAAGGGTGTGATACAAGCGACACCCTAAAGAAACGGCCTGTGTGAATTGAGGCTTTCGGCAGCCTGACCACTTCTCTTGGTTTCTTTTCCAGAGCTGCTGCTACTCAAAGTTCTTGCTGTAACTGCAAATGATCAAATGCCGGCTAAACTTGAAAAGTAAGTATGAACTAAGCAAACTTGCCAAGTGAAACTCATTAGGCTCGTTGTTTTACCGTCGCAACAAGGGTTCAAATTGACTGTTTTACATGTTCCCTTTATTTTTATTTTATTGATTGAATGTCATGAGGTGGAGCGATCGCGCCGAGATATTCGACCTTTTTTGACCACTTCGTTAGTTGATCATTAGCAGAGAATCCTTGTGTGCTTGCTGATTATGCCTCCAGACAAGCATTCTGTTCCTATTTTGAACACTGCGGGAAAAGCACAGGACCATCATTATTTCATACTTGTTCAGTGTGTGTATAGCTCATTTGTACATGTGGTGTTTTTCTCTACAGCCACGAATGCAGAACCTGTGTTGTCATAGGCAATGGCTTCGTCATTAAAAACAGCTCTTTGGGAAGCATCATCAACAAATACGACGTTGTCATTCGGTAAGCAAGGCTCCCCCACACAGAAACGTAAATGCAGCCATATCCACAAGCCCAATCCCGAGAATGTTTGAACTCTGCGTAACCTTTGAGTTTGAACAAAATGCAGGGATTTTCATATCCTATAAACCAATGTTCGCTATAGATCTTGGAAAACATATCAAATGTTGAAATTGCGGAATTGCTCTTCTGTCGAAATATTAGCTTAAATTCGATGGCATCAACACCTCTCAAAAGATCTGTGACAGGGTCGCAGTCTTTAAAAGTCTTGGAACTGAGGAGAGCCGCACTGATAACACGTCAGACGGTCTGTTTCCTTCTTCAGTTTGGAGGATGTGGTCTCCATGATTTCCAAAAAGAATTTGGTCTGATTTTCTCGAACCGCAGAACTGTTTTCAACTTTGTCCCATTTTAAATGAGCTTTGGCCCAGCAGGGGTTGTGATGTTGTTTATATTTGGCCTTTGCGTGATAAAGCTTTACCCCACCTTTGTGGATTTTTAATCCAGTACCTCTTCTCTGGAGGGCATCCAACAGGGCTTTTTTGGCATTTTCTTAAAATATGCATTACAGTGATGGCGATAGGCTCTTCTGCACTCATTGAAGTCAACAACTTCACAAAAAGCTTGCGATATTCGTTATATTTTCTATTTTTGATGGATTGCACATGGGTAGGCTAATACCAGTGGAATTAACATGAAAAAGAATCAAAAAAATAAAACACATAACCTCTACATGACGACTGTCGTGTTTCAGGTAAGTACAGACTGTAAAGTTAGCATCAGCTGGATATTGTTGCTTTCTTCTTGTCTTCCCCCTGATTACTGGAAGTAGGACAGAAATTGGCTTTGTTGGAGACTTATAATGGACGGCATCCAAATGTGGGACATTGACACTGATCATGACACAGCCATCCTCGGCAGTTTGCAAAGTTTGGGGTCAAATCAAGTTCTCTCGAAGGAGAGAAGAAAACCTTTAGTTTACTCGGGGACAAAGATATTTTGCAAATCTGACTTTACATCTTTGGTATGAACACACGCATTCTGAGTTTTTATAAGCCTCTTTTAAACAGCCTGAATTTGGCCCGTCCACAATGCATTTTTCTCCTCACACCAGTCACCCCCTCCAACCACCCCCCACCCCCCTCCTCCTCCCTCACATTTCTCCTTACTCCTTTTAGAAGCTAATGGTTTCCTGGCCAAGTAGACTAAGGTTATTGACGTTCAGAATTCAGTGCATGCCTGAGAGCTTGACGTCATCAGGGTAGTTCTATCATAGAAACCCAGCTAGTCTTTTTAAAAGCCTGTTGAGATTTAAGTTTCCACAGTGCAGACTGATCAATTTACCAAACAAGATCTCAGCTTGTGCTACTGTGTTCATTGATTGCAGAAGGACTGGCCTATACTGGGATTTACAAAGTTCTTCTCTCAAAAATCTGTTAAGACGGAAAAATGAATGTTTTCCTTGAATGCACGTGCAAATTTGAAACAATTTGTGCGTTAGTTCCAGGTAACTATTCTGCAGTATTCTTTTAAAGGGATACGCCACCCCCAGGCCAAATTAAGTGTATCCCCGCATTCCCGAGACACAAATAAGTGTGTGGGAGCGTTTTCCTGGCGACCCAGGCATTGTCCGAATCTCACAGCACTGACCACTGCTTGGTTTCGCGTAAAACCTCCATGCTTGCGTCGCCGATCGAAATATTACTCCGCTCAACCTCTGTTTCGAACACAGATGGGACAGTGGGGGTGGGGATTCCCAATGACGTAGCGGGGAGTGTGCGTCGGCTGTGTTTTCCGCACTGGAAACTAGTTCCCAAACCGACATGAGCAAACCAAGCCTTCCGTCTTGATTTACACAGTCATTTGCACTCGATGTGAAAGTACACCACTCACACAGTAATTAGAAGGTAAATCAAGTAAATTAATTCACGTTGGGCGAAATATTTCGATTGGCAACGCTAGCATGGAGGTATTACGCGAAACCAAGCAGTGGTCAGTGCTGTGAGATTCGGACAATGCCTGGGTCGCCAGGAAAACGCTCCCACACACTTATTTATGTCTCGGGAATGCGGGGATACACTTAATTTGGCCTGGGGGTGGCGTATCCCTTTAAGGCTTGTTTTTGTTAGCTCTATAACATGTGACAGCCGAGCATATGTGGAGGTAGAGAGACATATGTGTACTTGCACACACTGAATGGCAGTAGCCTGCAAGCCCGCTACAATCGAGATGCAAAAAATCTTCCACAAGTTTGGCTTTGACTAAGCTCCCCGTGTCATGTGATGGGCAAAGATAAACTGAAGAAACAGTGGCTTTTGTGAACTGCAGTCAGCTGATATGTGAGGGGAGAATAAGGACATATTCAGTGGTATTTTTAGACTTCTTAAGTTGGTAAAACAGGAACTACAGTTAATTACATAAGGACTTGATGGTGAAACATCCGTCACTTGAGTGCTCATAGCCTCTTTTTTTTTAATGTCAGTATGTTATAGGGCTGACACTTTTTCCCCCCCAAAAAATGCATTTTGTACAAATTTGACAGAAATTGCAATTATTCGGGTGTAGGTAGATTTTAACCTGCTGTAGCTGACTGTGCTAAACAGTAGGCACTCAGCCATCTACGAACACCTGACAATTACTCACTTTACTCACCTTGTTGTACGTAAAGTGAGTAATTGTGTATAACTCTTTATTAATCCCAAAGAGGAAAGTTGTTTAACCAAATTTTATTTATTTATTTCGGAAATGATTTAGATTCAATTATTTATTTAGCTTGGGTACACAAGTTAGCAGCCTTACACCTGCATAGAGGCTAGAATTGTGCACAATAAGAAAAGAAACGAGCAAAAATGAAAAAAGACAACTGCTTTACTCTTTGCTGTCACATGTGAACATACTCTTATAGAGCCTTTGAAATAAAATGAAAAGCCTGACAATGAGGATAATTTGGACTCTTTATATAACACGCTAAAGGTCTTAAAGAAAAATCCTTCAGTGAAAAAAAAAAAAAAAATGAATGGAAGCAAAGTGTAGTGAACACATCAAGGCTAAGGACAGCATGCTTTGATGACACCATGGCAACAGTTTGTGTTCTTGAATATGGAATGGTGCTTCCTCCGCAGGCTAAATGCTGCTCCAGTAAGAGGCTATGAGGAGGACGTGGGGAACAAGACCACCATGAGGTTCTTCTACCCCGAGTCCGCCTCCCACAACCCCGGAGTGGACAACGAGCCGGGCACACTCATGGTCCTGGTGCCTTTCAAACAGCAAGATCTGCGCTGGCTCAAAGAGATCCTCTATAATGAGAAGAGGGTACAGGATATGTGTGAGAGTGCACCGTCTCACACGCAAACTCACACACACACACACACACACAACCCACTCCGTCTCATTTTCTGTGTCTCTCCCTCAGGATAAACACGCTCTGTTTAGTTTCCTCTCCAGCTCTTTTAAGTCATCCCATATCGGCAACAAACACTAAGAGGGTTCAACTTCAGCGATGCCAGGGCTCTTTACACTTAAATGTAGTTTCCATTGCAGACATCCCTCACTCTGTTGCTCCCGGCACCTCCGGCCTCCTACCGCTAATAGTCGCAGGGTCATTACCTGCTAATTTGCACATCGGTTTAGTGGTCTCCAGACATGAGGAAGTCATAGGTTCAACTGCATCTTAGTTTGCGTAAATGAACTCCTTCTGCCAAGCAAAAATAGCAATCGTTTACTCCCTTTTGTTTCCGTCACATCCATAACATCCTGGCTTTTATCTCGCCCTCTGTTATGTGTGCATTTAAGGTCAGGAAAGGCTTTTGGAAGCCTCCTCCCCAAATCTGGTTGGGTGACGTCAGTAAGATCAGAGTGCTGGACCCACACTTTTTGCACCAGACTGCAGAGAAACTGCTCCAGATCCCTCTTCACCCGAAGGGGAAACAGGTGAGGGATCGCCTTCGCTTTGTGCTTAGTCTTGACGCAGCAGGTGTGGAGACGACAGCTTTTGCCGGCGTCAAGTCTTTGACATTGTCAAGACTCAAAACCATTGCCCTCTAACTGCGGTGGGGATGCCGCCCCTGCGCTCGCACCATTCAGTGCTTCTGGCATCCTCAAAAGCAATTTTCCCACTAGAATCTTCTCTCTTTTGTGTGTTCCTTTTTTTTTCTCTCCCATATCCCACTTTTCTTCTCATGCCCTTCACTGCTGCCCACAAGAATGTTAACAAAGGTGGAAAGAGCATCCACTGATTAGCCACACTTCCTCTACAGATGTGTCTCGAGCTCTGTGACAACAGTTTATTTGGAGAGGCACGTCTCTTGAAATATAGTAGGCGATAGGTTGAAGGTTATTCGCAATTTTGTGGATCCAATTACTGCAGAACATGATGAAGATAAGCTTCTGCTCGGCATTTTTGGCGTCTCATTACAAGATAAGAGCCTCGTGTCTTCTGGGTTTCACTGTGAGTTGCTGGGAAATAATTAGTTGTTGAAGAGAGGCCAGAATATTGTGTATGTTCAGGCTGATGTTGTGTTTTTCAACTAAAGTCTCCTCCCCGTGCTTCTTCTCTCTGCAAAGCTGGATATTTAGCTGTTTTTCTCTGGTAAATATCCACTTTTTTTTTTGTTGTTTCACTGTTCGCTAAGCGCAAAGATTGAAGTCGATAATAGACCACAACAACACCATCCAAGCACAACAAACAGAAGTGAAAACAGAACCCAGGAATTGCTCTGGGAGAGATGCGGTTGTCCAACAGCAAAGCATGATGCATGACATTTTTATTTTTTTTATATGAAAGATTATGAAACTGGGTTTTGACTTGGATATCATCCTGCTAGCGTGGAAGGAAATCTTCATTGGCCCATTGCGTCCCATCTGCCAAGTGCGGCTTGTTGTTGTGTGTTTGGTGGGGATGGTCCCCGACGTTGGCCCGGGCCAAGTTTTGTTTTGGTTCTGCTTGTTCCCCCTCTCCGGAGTCCCCTTTTTGTCTAAGAGCGAAGGGGGGTGTTACTCTTTTGGACTGCGGCACAAACACAACTGGCTGATGCATGAGAGGAGTTAGCAGCGGGAAGGCAGTGACCTTACAGGCAATCGGCAGGCTCTCCCGACAGGAGCTCAGCGCCATCTGTATGAAAAGGTCTGGGTGAGAGGGAAGTTATGCAGCATCAAAACATCTGAAACCGAACTGTTTTTCCTCGATCATACTGGTTTTTTGTCAACATCTACATTCTTTCTAGTCATTCGTCTTTTTTCCTCCCGCGCTCCTTTCCTTTTTTCTGTCCATGAACGTTGGGCGTTTCTCATCTGCCGAGTGCAAGCAGGGATCCTAACGGTAGGAGGCCTGCTGTTGACACATACCTCACTCTTCCTCCGCTAATAACCCTGCCAGTAAAACAAGGAGCCCCGCAACACATGCAGTCGTAAAGCGCAAACGCTCCACCGTGCATTTTCTTCACTCGAACCTCCATAGCTGAAGTTATGTGTGCAAGAGAGAGCTCACACGCCGCTCTAACTGATCACGCTGACGTGAACGACCCGATTCCACAGTGCTGGTTTTTCGTGTGTAAGCACAAGTCACCTTCGTAAGAAATGTGTGAACTACCAAAGCAGAAAAAAAAGCAGCGAGTGAAAAGGGATGCCTCCTTTTTGCTGATTTGTGAAAAAGGGCGTTCCTAACAGTGCTCTGCTCGCCCCTGTTTTACGTCTGTGTTGAGCACCTCTGGGGTCTGGAGGCAGCGGTGACAGTTTGCAGCCCCCTCTTACCTCCTCTCACCAAGGATCCACAGGCTCACCTCCAAACTATTGATGATGCAGGAAAGGATTTCCTGTGATAACTAGGGCTGGGCAACGATTGCAATTTTTAATCTAATTAATCACATGATTTCCCTGATTAATCACGATTAATCGCATTTGTACGCAAAATCCCAAAATTAATTCAAAAGTAGTCTATAGCTTTTAGCATTTAGTTTTATTCTAAATGTGCTGCTAAATGTGCTGCCATAACAGTTATGGCATAACTAAATGGCAATTTAGTTATGTCATAACATAACTAAAAGTGCCATAACATTTATTGTGCAAAGACACTTTTAACATCAGCATTTTTATGTCATTTTTATGTAGAAGCCTCGCTACACTGTCTGTTTCCTTGAATGACTTGCTGGTATCAATTGTGTGTCTAGCCTTTAAGTGATATTTTAGACTGGAACTACTAAGACAATTCCACTTGGCAGTGTTTACAGATGATTTTGGTTCTGTCGACTCCGCCGTCTGGAAGAACTTTAAAATGAAAATGGCAGAGTAAAAGTTCCGTACCCTTCTCCATGTTTGGTGGATCCGCCAATTACTTTCTTTTCCAGTTCAGCAGCAGACAGCAACAGACTTTTACAAAATAAAAGCCTGTGAGCAACAGACTTGTACAATAATAAAAAAATAAAAATAAAACAAGGGTGGTTTGTGGCGTAGTGGGTTGAGCAGGCGCCCCATAGTCCTTGCTGCAGCTGGCCCCGGTTTGAGTCCTGCATCGGACGGCCCTGTGCTGAGTGTCGTTCCCCCCCTCTGTAGTCCCTGCTTCCTGTCTCTCTGAACTTTCCTATCCATTAAAGGCACAAAAGCCCCCAAAGAATTATTTTAAATTAAAAAAAATATATATATATTGAAATAAATAAAACCTGTGTTAATGCGCGACAAAATATTTATTGGCGTTAATAATTAACGAGTTAACGCAATAATAACGAGTTAACTCGCCGAGCCCTAGTGATAACCCTCCAATGAAAGTGATAATTCCGCAGGTGTGGGATCCCTAGGGACCCAAATGTGAATCTCACGGTGGTTTTCACGGTGCCGTGAGCATGAGTGGGTGGAGGAAAGTACTGAGCTTTAACCGCAGTGATGGAGTTGAAAGGAAGATTGAAGAAGGACTTTGCACAATACTCACATCTGTTGTGAAACTAGAAGCAGTAAATTACTGTTGGGTGGACGGGCAAAATGTGCCGAAGCAGCCACTAGTGGTCAGAAACCTACATGGAGAATGATTTGATACATTTTAGTAGGCATGCATTCAAACCTCTTGTGCTTATTTACAGAATGTTTGTCCCAAAACAAGTTAGCTTAGCTTAGCATTATTTATGGGAAAATTTTTGTCTGGCAGTAAGTCTGCAGTAAATCTGCCAGTCGGTGAAAGGTTGTGACTGTCTGGAAATTAACAAGATGGCATTACAGTTTAAGTAATCATTTCTGTCATATCTGAAATATCAACCGGAGAACCTTTGATTTTGGTAAACATCACCGTAATCTTAAGGGATAGAAAACTTTGGAAGCAGGCCCCTGAAAACACGTAGGTACGCACGTTTGTGCAACGGCGAGACACGGGACTAAAGAAAGGTCTTTGCGGGAGCTCTTGCAGGGGGAACTCGGTCATAACGTGGCAAGCTGAAGAGCAAAAAGATATGAAAGGATTGATTAGAAACGGAGCTTTATTGTGGAAAAGGATGGAGAAAGTTTCTTCTACCTCCATCTCATGTGGAATTGATTCTCCGTCTTGCTTCTGTGAACATGGATAATCATTGACAGAGGCATATGGAAAGTGGCAAACAGCACTGGGAAGTCTCAGTGCACAGAAGGAGCCAACTTGGGACAAAACAACAAACATTTCTCCTCTCATTAAATCTCACATTTGTTCCTTGTTGTTCTGTAAACAAGCCGAAGACATAAGCTGGGCAACATAATGTTCTGCCTCTATTTTTAACTTTTACCGTTCCAGTAAGAAATATACAACACGACACGACACTGAATGCACTGCTTCAGTATGACACTGCCAGCCCAAGCGTGAGGAGCTCCTAGCACTTCCACTGACAGCGACAAACACACAGCAGATTTGAGCTTGTAATGTATATCTTAAGACGTGAGGGAAGCTGCGCTTTTTGTGTGGTGAAAAAAACACAAAGAAATTGAAGAGAAAAAGAAGAGAAATGATTGTATTTCCCCCCCAAATTCCCCTTTTTTTCGCATAGAACCCGAATGTCCTTTTTTTTTTTTTTTTCTTCACACACGCAGTCATTAATCCCTACCAAGCCGTCAAAAGATTGTCAACAAATCTCAAAACATTTGAGATAAAGCAGAAAGGGGCTCTCTTTGTCCTCTGCATGAGACAAGACACGCTTACGTGAGACCACAAAAATTCAACCAAAAGCAGACTTTTAGAATGCATGTGAACCTGCTCGGCCACCCAGAATTGGACAAAAAGGCTCGGAAAGCAGGACAAAGGCACAGAGTTATTGGAGTTGCAGATTTGTCCCCGCCTGTGCACGATAAACTAGACTCAAATGGACGTAGGGGCGCTGCTCGTGCATCAAAGTTCCACCTTATAGCATCTTTTTGCAAAAACGGGACCAACTTCTGTAAATGACCCGATTCCGCTCTTTATGCATGTGCTGGCACAAGGACGGCGCAAGCTGAACCTGGAACCGTGGCTCAACTCAGCCGCACATTTGACTGACCACCGACTTCATACATAGCCCATCTTTTAACCCTAATCCTAACTATTCACAGTTAAACGCTCTCACCCTATTTCTGACCTCCTTTTTAAGCCTAATCCTGAAACCTAGTTATAATTCTCAAACTGCCCTCTGAACATGGAGGGTCCAGTTATTATGGTCCCAACAAAGCTGGCTGACCCCACAAGGTTTAAGTCAAACATATGAACACTTAATAAACTCAACTCCCACAAGAAAACAACCTTTCAACAAGTAGTGGACGTAACATCTTCTCTCAACTTTGCCTTAAATGTCTGCTTTAAACGGCTGATAAGCACATGTGCCATCAGAATACGGCACGCTGGTAAAACATTTCTCACTTTGAAAAGTATGAAGTTGTTACCCGTCATTGGCATGAAGTGTGCTTTTCTACAGGGGAGCCTTGAGTCAAAGTGCTCCAGTCTCTGGGATTAAAGCCACAGTAATCTTTCAGTCAAGTAACCAAGACCTTTGGAATGCTGCAAGTAGCAGCAAGGGGGAGAATGAGCAAGACATGATGGGGATTTAGTCTCGATAGTAAAACGCAAAGAACATTCCCACAATATCTACCGAAAGAAAGAGTTGAGATTGTTGGTTCATTTATCTGTGGGTACTTGCAGGAAGTTGGGTCATTTTGGTGTTCAGATACCGGATTGGTGGTTGAGCAGTTGACTCAACGCAGATAAGAACTTCCTTTCGGTGAGATTTATCTACTGAGCCAGTGTGGTGATCTTCTCTTTGGCCCTTCCTACTGCTTGGGAAATATTGCCTCCATCTCGGGTCTTTAAAGCTGCAGTCTGCAGGATTTGTTGTTGTCATACGTAAAGTCCTACTTTTTGGCATTTTAAGAGTTTACATGATCTATCAGAACGCTTGAAGTTGAAAACGGTGACCTCCGTAGTCGCAAAATGCAAGAAATGCTTATTTTTTAACCGAAAAATAAAAAGTTATTCAACTTCCTGTCCCGCCCCATCAAAACACATGAGAACTCGTGCACGTAGACGTGCACGCCAGATGCGCTTACACGACTCCTCATTCATCAACTCACCTGTCATTTGCGATCATGGAAGACACAGTAAGTAGACAAGCCCATAATGAAGTTCAATAGTCTAGATAAATAAGCGTGGGGACGAGCCTACCTTGTATCGCGCGTGCACAATCGGTGATTGACAGGCAGCAGAGCCCAGCTCGTAACCTGATTGGTTACCTTTTACCGGTCCGGTCTGCAATTTTGTAAACAAACCTGCTGGCTTTGGAGGGACCTAGCGGGACATATAGGGGACCTAGAGAACTCATTTTTTTTTGTATTGGGGTATTTAATGTACTACTTTCAGAATCCCCGGACAGTTCCAGGCATTATGCTTGAAAAAGAGTTGCAGACTGCAGCTTTAAAAAAACAACAACTTTATTTTGACCAAGTACCAGTTTAGGGAGTGGGCATGTGATTGAGGACTTTTTCACAAGGTACCGCCACCTGGCATGCTACTAGCAGCTTTCTGCAGGTTGTCACTCATAGCCTGACAGACGCTTGTTTGGGGGAAGTCGTTTGGCACAGTTGTTGAATACGGTGATAAAAATAGCCTGCGGCAGTAGCCCTCAGCCCTCATTTCCCTTTATGCCTTTGAGTAGCCTGGCTTTCTAAGTACTTTCAATGCAAGGGTGTAAGTTTGCATCGGGATCATAGGGACAAGTCACAACAAAAGTTTGGGAAAAGACAGAATTGTCCCTACCAATATTTTCGATAATATTCTAATATAACATTTTCTTTATATAGTGCATTTAAATATAATATTGAATAGTTATCCAAACTTACGCCCTTGCTCGAATGGAAAGGATTCTATTCTAAACCATTTGGAAAAAAGAAGGAACATCTCGGAAAAGCAAGAAAAGGGTGATTGTAATTTGCAGTTGCGCGTGCTGTTTAGAGCCTCACTTTGAGAATCCATGATTTTAACCAGCGTCCTAGTTTTTTGTGGACCAGCTTTTGGCTCTTTAACAAGCTCGGTAGCATCCACCCATATGGCTGTTTATCCAATAGGAACCCAGCAGTTGAGCTAAAAACCAACTAATTACACGTTGTTCCGTCTTACCTTTTTTTTTTTTTTTTTTTTTTTTTTTTTCCAGCTTATGCTTGATACGAAGATTATTGCTGACTAATGCAGTAAGCTGCTTATCCTGTAACACCTCAAATCTGATGGAACAAAGAAAAGTGGTTGAACAAAAAACCAACTGTTTTACTTGTGAAGCAAGACTGTGAGACAGAATTGGGCATACGGAAAGACGTGCTGATGAAGTGGCAGTGTGGCATCTTTTTTCTTTTTCCTTCTGCTGCCATCTAGTGGTCACCCAAATCATGGTATTAATGCTTGCTTGAGGAGACTGAGAAACAAATTCAGCTTTTTTACATGTTTATTACCTCTTTCATGTAGAAATGCACAGGATATGTATGTGCGCATTTTAGCGCTTCAATTTATTTCACTGACCAACCCATTTTTTTGGGGGTGTATGCAGGATGCCTGGGTATCTCTTTCAGTGTTACTACCAGCAGTTTTAAAGCCCGCATGTAAGCAGGAAAGTGTGTCCTATTGCCAGGGAACGTCATTATCCTCTGTTTTGTCACAGAATCCTGTGCATCCTACCACGGGTATCCTGGCTGTCTTTGTTGCGCTCAACTACTGTGACGTGGTTCACATCGCCGGATTTGGATACCCTAATTCAAAGAACCCGCAGCAGCCCATCCATTATTATGGATACGAGACTATGAAATCTATGAGGGTGGGTAGCAGTCGCATCTTTCAAATGTGCATCCTTTGACATGCATCGGTTAAAAAAAAAAACTAAAAAAAAAATTGGTGCGTCTTCCTTCCTCTGTTGCAGAATTCTTACCATGACCTCAAACACGAAGCTGAAGCCTTAAGGAGACTGGAGGATTCGGGAGCCATTCTGTACCTGCACCCGCACTTATGATACACCCCCAATCACCCCCACCGTCTGGCAAAGGAAGAATGATAACCACCACAACTGATTACCAAATTACATTTGTACTTTGTTTGGGTCTTCGGACCCAAAGCAGATGTTAATGTGCCTTCTGCATTGGGATACGGGACTCTTAAGCCCGTGCTTTAAATCCTTATGTGATGACTTGAGTGTCACAGAGGCAGCAGTGAGGAGTGTTAAGCTGAAACATGCGAGAAGAGATTTAAAATGCTTTGGAAAGGTTTTATACCAGCACTGGGGCTCAGCATTTTGAATAACTTCTATGACTTGCAGTTTTTGAATGACAACTTCCAAAGCTAATTCACGAGCACTGAGGTGATGACTCACTTCTCTGTTTGTGAGAGAACCCGCTTTGGTTTCCCTTGATTTTGGATTGTTCCTGGCTTTGTTGCGGCAACACTGCAGGTATCTGCAGCTCAGAGAAGGGGATCATTAGTCCATAGATTTCATGTGTATCTGTGGGCAGTAACGTTAATAAGCCTGGGTTTTTGTTATTTTCTTATACACTGTGCATGGTTAAAGATTGATTTTTCCCGAGTCAGATGTGTTTTTTTTTTCTTCTTCTGACCACAAAAATAAGGTGTGGTAGAGTCAATGGGGATTCACATTCAATGCTTATAGTTAAAGTGAGCTGCTTACAAATTGACACAGATTTACCACATTTTGATTATGGTACATTGATTCTGGGTGTAGATGAGGTCATTTAATTTATTTAATTGTAACTGATTTCTTCGAATACAAATGTTACCACTGGATATTTTTGTATGTACAGAATGAATTACATTTTTAATTAAAAGGTGATCAAAAAAGGAGCTCATTTGACTGTCGGCCAACTTATTGTTCTTTTAAATGTATTCATGTGATTTAACAGGCTCGTCTTTTTGGAATTGACAGCACCGAGCTTCTCTTGTGTTTGACATTTATTTCTTATATCACTTCTTACCACTAGATGGCAGTGACAACCCTCGCTCACGCTCAATAAACAGCAGGTGCTGGAGTGTGCTGCACTGCACATGGTGCAGTCATGCAGCAGACCCTCTTTAAGTGCCTGGGGTGGTAATAACTGGGTAAAAAAAAAAAAAAAAAAAAAAAAAAAAAAATTTAAAAAATGTTATGTGCGCGCTTGAAATATGAACATCTGGAGGCCCAGGAAATTGCTGAGTGAGTGACTAACCGACAGGACAGATGTTGATGGTATGAATAGTGACTGCTTACTTTTTGATGGCACATTTCTGAGATTGTGGTTGCCTACTGTTGAGCTAAAATCTCGTCACACTGGAGTGCAGTGTTGTATCTTTTGAAAAAAAAAAAAAAGGAATATGTATTCTCTTCAAGGTCGGACTACAAGGGAGCGATGAATTGGAACCACCACATGACTTCACTCGGGATGTTTTTACTACGCTGCCTGACTAATGTTGTCCGGCCCATGCTGCGTCGTCTAAATCTAAATGTGTGTGCTTATAAGGAGGTTATTCCTGTTTGTAGCACAGTAAAGGCTACATCTACCCCCCCTTATTCACTTCTCTAGGTGTTTACCGATCTTCCTGCAACGGAATCGGACAGCCCATTCAAAGCTGATCACTTCAGATCTGAGAGTCACCCCGTGCATTGCGTGTGGATTCTTTGTCTGCCGCTCCTCTTTGCATTTCTGCAACAGATATTATATGCACACGTGCAAATGTACAAATGAGTCCAGTGAAAAGAAAGCCTTGCAGGGCTTGAATGTGTTGCTGCCCCTGCTGATTCACAGGAAACGTGGTCCCAGAGCCGTCTGGGATGGTTTGTGTTTGTTATTATGCGCGTCACTGCACACATGCACAGTACGTGCACATGGGTTTGGTCATGAGATGAAATTATTTGGACTGTTAATATACATTTGTTTTCCCAAAAACAATGGGGGGGGGGGGGGGGGGGGGGGGGGAAGAGTTGGTGGAGCCCTGTCACGTCATGCTCAGCGGGCTGTTCTAACTTCCCTCACACAGTTACGCAATTGAACGAGGTTTGTGCGAATCTGCAGGCTGGCTCATGTGACAGCTGCAAATCAGGTCAGACTTTTCTGGGGAACCTATCGTACTATAGGCTCACCTTTGAAACCCGAAGCCCCCCATGCTCCAAAATGCCAGGGCTCTACCACCGAAGCATCTTCCGGCTGAGTGAGTTCATAGGCTGATATGTTTTTACCCCGGGTAGCTCCTGTGGGAATGAAAGCCTTGACGCTGTCACTGATTACACTGCGCTGTACCGAGTCCAACACCACATTTATGTAACTTATGTTGATCTAAAGAGTCCAGCGGCATACGACTGATTTAAAATGTATGGCTTTGAACTCTCGTGGAGAGCATATGGGGACCCTGAATGCAGGGGGGAAGGTTTCACAATGCACTGCAGCAATTTCATAGAAAAGGACAGTATCTATAATGAATTGCTGTGCAGTGTGCGAGCCTGGTCTCATGTCGGCAGAAGCAGTGATAGTGTGATCGTTATTGCAGCACGTCCATCTCACAACACCATCTGCTCTGCGCACAGCGTTCTCATTTTGCCCGCACAATATCTGACTTTAAAGAAGTTGCTCTCTACTCGTCGGTATGTGTGAAAATCCCCGGCGAATTCTGCTCAGGCTAACACAACTTTTGATTTCACATTATACAGCCGCTGGCAACCAAAAGATTGAATCGCTAACTCTCGGAGGAAGTTTGTTCAGCTGTTTTCTTTTGTGAAAGAAAATAAATCCAAATTTTTGTTATTTTTTTTATTATTCAATACCAGAACATTCTGACTGTGAAACACAACTGCAAAAATCAAAAGAAATGAATATACCAAGTTGTTGTAATCTATTGTAATTCATCTCTTTGCAAATCGAGCAGATAAAAATAAGAAATTGCACCATGATTTGCATTTCTGCAACAGATATTATATGCACACGTGCAAATGTACACATGAGTGCAGTGAAAAGAAAGCCTTGCAGGGCTTAATTGTGCGGCTGCACCTGCTGATTCACAGGAAACGTGGTCCCAGAGCCGTCTGTGGAAACAATGGAAAGGATTCTAAAACTCCTTCGTGAAGGTAATTCAACCCAAAGTGTGGCAAAACACGCTGGTTGAGTCGGCTGTGTGTAAAACCTGGACCATCCACAGCACGGTCAGATATGAAGTGACATGATCCCAGCAAGAACTCAGAGGAACCCGACAGCTTGTCACCTTATGAGGCCAGAAGCCAGTGTTTCGTGACCAAACTGTAAGAAACCAGCTGAAGGAAATGGGATTTACACCCAGGGCGGCTTAAACCCAAACACACATATTATAAAGAAAAAGAAAAAAGAAAAGAAGAGTAACGGACTGACAGTGGTTGGATGAAATTGATGTTCAGTGGTCTTGGTGCTGGTCCAGTGAAACATACAAAGATGACCTAAGAAATAGAGAAAACTTCCACGGTCATTCTTGTTGGGAGGTTGCACATCGTTACCTGTGCAGGAAATAAACAGGTGCACTTAGAAAACCATGCAACAGAGCAAAGAGAGTTCAAACTTTTTTATAGGGAAGAAATCAACACAACCACATGGCCAGCAAACAGTAGGAATCTCATTTTGAAATGAAGGCTAGCCGCAAATTCAACATGGCAGACTCACCAGGGGTTGGCAATCGCTCATCAACCATCCAGATCCACATTTAAGGCGCTCCTGCCTGGGGCTTTACCGGTTCATCGGCAAGCTGCATGCATTAGCTCTCGCTTGTTGGTCAACCCCACAGGATTATCATGTCTGACTCGGATTCTGACGCCGCTCAGAGGCCTCCGAGCCGTCATTCTGGCATTTCCAAACCTGCTTTACCCGCTCCCTTTCGTCGGAGCGCCCGGCTCGCTCCTCTCTCTGCTGCCGGCTCTTCAGCATCTGTTCTCCGGTCCAAGAGCATCCGCCCAGCCGATGGCCTCGGCTCCGATCAGCTCGCTTCTTTGGCAGAGCTTCTCCAAACCGGCGATTCATCCACTCCTTCCCCATCCACAGCTGGTAGGTCCAAGAAGCGATCTCCGGCTAAGCGAAGCCGAGGCCGTCCCCGCCCTGCGGTTCCTCCGCTCCAGCTTCGGGGCCCACCTCAGCCGCGAGCCGCTCGGATTATTCCGCCCCTTCTGCCCCCGCCCCCCCCTCGCTTCCCGATCGGTCTTCAGCTCTGCCTCCCCTGGACGCCAAGCAGCTCACGGCAGCTCTCATCTCCTCCATGGATATATTGCAACAATCCATCGCAGGGCTCCAGACTAACTTTTTGCACTGGTTGCACTGGTGCGCCTAACTTTTTTTCTTAGGTGCACCAGCACAAAAGTTAGGTGCACCCAAATTTTCAAACGCATTGCATTTAACACTGCAGTTTTACAGGTTCACTTTATTTATTTTACAATCGCTGTCCATGTATGTCTATTAACTAGCAATGTGGTCAAAATAAAGTTCTTTATTTGAAGTACAATTCTACGAACTTACTAACTACTTACTGAAACTTACTGAAAAATTGTTGGTGCTTAAAGTCCTTCACTGACCTGAAATTTAAACTTAAAACATCTCAAGATAAATTAAATAAAAAGAAAATCTAAATTAAAATAGCAAGTGTTTTAAGGGCTTCAAACTGAACATCTCATGGCTCAATGTCTTATGGACTATCCTCCATTGCAGTCACATCCCCCTCGGCTGGCCAACTCCTGTAGTTGGGTTAAATATATATATCAGTCTTCCTCTCCTCAAGATACGGCCGTACACAATGACGCATTCCTGAACGATCAGGTGCTTTCAGCTGCTGCCTGCCGCTGATGTGTTTCATAGATGCGTTGTGCTTTTTCAGCGTTTCAATTCGAAATGTATTAGAATTGAAATGTATCACAAATGCACTATTGCCACACTTTACAGTAAATGCAGTGCATTCAGGGCCGTAACCAGGATTTTTCAAATACCGAGGTCAAATATTGCGATAAATCTTATTTGACAAAAAAAACATCCTAATATGGTGACTTTTTAAAATACAGTTTGGAAATGTGAATAAACAGAGGTAAATCACAAGTCCATCAAGGAGGTGAATATGTAGGTGAACAAGTTTATTATAACAATGTGATCACAAAAGTAGAGTATTTGAGTGAGTGAGTGAGTGAGACTCAGTTCTTCCCCTTTCTTCCTCTACTGACTCTCTCTCTTCAACTCCCTCATTCTCATCCTCTCCTGTGTCATCTGTTTTAAAATATCAGAATTACCATTAATATTATTGTTATTATTAATATTACATTATTATTATTATTACTATTGTCACCATCATCACCATGCATGTGCATGACCCACTAAAAGGTCAAATGAATGAGTTGGGTTATTGGTCTAACCGATGTGCAAAATTTTAGACACCATTTGCAATAAAATCCAAATGGTTCATTTGGAAAAATGCAATCATTTTACCTAAGTAACTGGTTGAATCCACCCACTAAATTAACATCGTAGAATGTGCCAAACAGACCACAAGATGTTGGCTGTTTTTTAGATGTATAGTCTCAATTCAATCCATTCACTCAACACAGAGAAGACAGAGGTATTATGCTGGGCCTGATAACTAGTAAATGCTGGTAAAACTTGGCTTCATAATGCACCATGAGCAGCACAACTAACCTCAAGATTGTGTCATATGAGAGAGTACACGGGGTATTTCATCTGTTATTTTGCCCCGTGTGCATCATCAATTGTTTTAAGTAAAATGAAAAATATAAGTTTCTGACCCAGTTTCTATTAGTCTGCTTTATTTACATGTAGGAAGCCATTTAGCACTGAACAAAACTGTAGCTAGTGAGGCTGAATGACCACTAGCTACAGTTGGCACAAAACTGTCAAGCCCTGATTAAAAAAAAAAAAGTTAGCTTAACAGCCCAAGCCGTGTCACGATTCCCAATAATTTCATTACAGGTCGCTACTTTTTTTTTTGGAAAATCGAATTGAGAGAGAGATTTGTGGGCAGTGTGTTTGTGCCGACCGGAAAACTAAATCCTAACCAAGGGACTTTGTGACTGTTGCTTGAAATGCTGAGGACAATGATCTAGCATCCTCCTATTCTTAGCCACGCTTTGAACGCATATGAACATTATGAACAGTCACTCATTCTCACTGGCGATTGGCGAAATGAACTCACCTCCTTCTCCCTTTCTTTTCCCCTGGCCAGTTGGCTTTCCAAAGCTGAGTTTAGTTTGTTTAGTAGATTTCTTCATCTTGCTTCCATAGCTGACTTTCGCGTCGAAGCTGTGTAATATGATAAACATGTTTCCAATGTCGGGTGGCGTAAAAAAAAAAAAAAGTCGGGTTGCGTTTTTCCGCTCAGTTTTAAAATATAAGGTGATGATAAAGGGATTATGTGGACTTTATTTTCAGAAAAACAAATGAGAACGCATGCTGATCTTTCCACCAATCAAAGTCAGAACGATTTTCATCTTATATTAATTTGACATTTCTCTGAATAAAAAAAATAAATTAAAAAATTAAAAAAAAAAATGGGGAAAATACCGAGGTCATGACCTGTGTGTCCTCAATACTGGTTACGGCACTGAGTGCATTATATTATCGGCTTTACTGCATCTTTGGCAGGTAAACTGGTCAAGCCACTCTCTTAGAAATGTATACACTTTATCCCTTTTAATTTCAGTTGGTCCTGTCTCTGAGTCGATCGTATGTGGCTCATTATCTGATGTTAGCTCCGGATGCTAGCTCATTATCTGATGCTAGCTCCGGAGCAGGGCATGACATAACGTGGGAGGTTGATGCCTCCGTGTCAGAGCATTAGTTGTGGTTATTTTCGGATGAATCAGGCCTTAACTTAACCTAAAAGTTGTCAATCGTTCTTTTCATCTTATTACCCACGGCTACATCCACTGTTTATCTGACGAGCCGTGGTTCATCACCTCTCTGTCTGACTACAGCAAGCACGTGTTCAAACGTACACGGGCCAATCAGAGCGGGGTCCTGCCCTTCACTATCTCTGATTGGTTTAGACCACGATATGGGTCTAATGTGTGTCTGTTGTTGAACCACAGGGAGACTTTCAGAGTCGCATAGACTTTTTTTTTTTTCCTCGAACGGGTGGTTGCACCGGTGCACCCTGAGATTTTTTTAGGCGCACCATTGAGAAAATAGGTCGCATATGCGACCAAATTAGTCGCACTCTGGAGCCCTGCATCGCAGCTCTCTCCACACACCCCCTGCCCGCCGCGCAGCCCCAGCTAGCCGCACAGCCCCCCCTCCGACTTCTTCGGAGCAGCCGAATCAACAGGCTTCTCAACTTCTCCAGGGTGCGTTTTCCCTTGCCGAAGCTCGCCCCGGCTCATCACAGGTAAGATGCGGGGTCTCCGTTGTTTTAACATGCCTCACCTGGTCTCCCTGTTTGCTTCCCCATGATCTCATGCTAGGCTGTTGGCCACAGTAGCGCCCTCTGTCCCTCCATTCCGTTAAGCCGGCCCCCTCCGCTCCCCCAGCTGATCACCGTACAGGTAACAGCCCGGCTAGCTCAGTCGGTAGAGCATCTCAGGGTCGTGGGTTCGAGCCCTACGTTGGGCGTAGCAGTATAATCAACAGATGTTTGCACTTAAGTCAAAGTTCAGCTCTGTTACCACCATCACAGCAGCTCAGTGGTGCCTCTTTGAATGATCACAAAACATGATGTCTTGCTAACAAGGACCATTTATTTCTTAGTCAAACAAAATGATGTTGCAGCCAAGAACTGACCAAACTGTTGGGTAAGGCGTTGTTAACACATGATCAGCATGTAAAGATGTTGGTGACACCATGTTTCATAAGTGTTGCAGCTCAACTATGATAGAGTATTAACTTGTAATGATATTGACTAAATCAGACCAGGAAGAGAAAAGATGACCGGAATATCGATAACAATGGAACTGACAATGATGTTGACTCTGATGTGAAAACAGTCGTGTATGTATTAAGTGAGAAATGCAGGTGTATTTTTCTCTTGCTGTCTGGAAGGCAGAACTTTACAATTGGAGGATATGTTGTTATTACCTTAAACAGTAATAAAATATTACAGCTGGATATCACCACAGCAGTAGCCATCACAGCGAGTGACTGGGCTCACATACCTGCCCTGCTCTGCTGTATCCCGCTCTGCTGTGCTCTGCTCTGCTTTGGTCTCAAGTGCTCTGCTATGCTCTGCTCTGCTGTGCTCTGCTGTACCCTGCTGTGCTGTCCCGTGCTTTGCCGTGCTTTGCTGTACCCTGCTATGCTATGCTCTGCCCTGCTGTACCCTGCTGTTCTCTGCTCTGCTGAGCCCTGTGCTCTGCTCTGCTGAGCCCTGCTATGCTCTGCTGTGCCCTGCCCTGCTGTGCTCTGCTGTGCCCGGCTCTGTTCTCCCGTGCCCTGCTGTGCCCGGTTCTGCTCTGCTGTGCCCGGTTCTGCGCTGTGTGCCCAGCTCTGCAGTGCCCTGCTGTAGCCGGCTCTGCTCTGTTCTCCCGTGCCCTGCTCTGCTGTGCCCGGTTATGCGCTGTGTGCTCTGCAGTGCCCTGCCCTGCCCTGCTCTGCAGTGCTCTGCTCGGCTATGCTCGGCTATGCTCCTTGGCACTGCCTCACGCCCTGCTGCTGCCCCGTTAGACAGGGCTTTAATCTTTACTGCTGGCAGCTGCTCGAATGTTGTGACGCTTCTGCCTCTTGCACAAGGCCACACTGATCTGCGGGACATATGCAGAGTATCGTGCCGCATGATAGATTTTGTTATTAGTTGTTTTTAAACCGACGCCACCGTATTCTCAATCAGCCACTCCCAAGGCAGTGTGACAGCAGTCATTTCTCATTATGTCTGGGCCCACCTCACAAAGCTACTTTCGTCCCGGATCAATGAAATATTGTTTTTAAAAGATTTTAGCCACTTGGAGCTGTTAATACTTGAATAAGTAAATGGGTGCTTTCGTGTAGCAGCTGATCTGCTGGCTCTACTTTGTCTTTCAGCGGCTCGTGTTTTGCATCCACGTCAATGGTTGCAGGGTTGCTAACCTTTGCTTGAATTTTCCCCTTTCGTAAAGGAAGAAAACAGGTTTTACATTTAATAGTTTATTTAGACTCTCCTGCATAGCTTTGACCAGCGACGTTTCAAGCTCCTTTATATTCGATCCCTCCTAGCTGGCTTTAACTTCCATGCAAAACTCTATCATCTGGGCTCATCCCCAAGTCTGTTCTCTAACCATACCATTAAGCCCCTCCTGAAGGGCATGGCTAAGCACTCTCCTCCCCAGCTCAATGGCAGAAAATCCATCACTTTTCTTAAGAGCCTTCTTTTAACCCAGAGGTCATCCCCTTTTCTTCGTACCTTAAAGCACTCCTGTCAAGCGTTCTCTTGGCCTTCTACGGGCTCCTTAGGGTAGGCGAGTTCACATCTCAGGGCATCTTCAACCCGTCACTAGATCTGATGCCCAACGACTTGGTTTTGTTCACTATCTCTTTGACCTCCACCTCACTCTCCCTTTATCTCTCTCCGCAGGGAGCCCAGGCGGGCTCACTCTCACGTTCTCTCTCTCCTCAGGCAGCCCAGGCGGGGTCACTCTCCCTTTCTCTCTATCCGCAGGCAGCCCAGGCGGGCTCAATCTGCCGCGGCCCAGGCGGGCTCACTCTCTCGTTCTTTCTCTCCTCAGGCAGCCCAGGCAGGCTCAGTCTACCGCAGCCCAGGCGGGATCACTCTCCCGTTCTCTCTCCTCAGGCAGCCCAGGCGGGCTCTCTTCTTTTTTGGAGGGTGGGCAACCCTTCTCACAGGCTCCTTCCACACCTTGCAGCCAGTCCCTCACCAGCTCGGCCCCGGCTCAGTTTTTGCAAGCTCACAGCGGTTCAGCTTGCATGTCCTCCGCCGGGGCCCGAGTGCCAAAGAAATATTGACAATAAACCTTGCAATTGTCTCCCTATCTCTCCGTGTGAGTCTCTCCAGGTTGAATTGAAATTTGTAAAAAAAAAAAAAAAAAAAGGCTCCATTTTGCCAACTCATCAACCAACTGCTCTATGAAAAAGCTGTGAAGTTGTCACAAAAGCCAGAGGAGATGCAACAAAGAGCCGGTCATCATTTGTTCCCCCGTGATTGAGTGATTCCAAATTTATTTTTCCACTTTAAAAAAAAAGCCATTAATAACCACAATTGTATCTAATTGCTTTTAGGTATGTTTTGCAAAGCCAGAATGTTGTGAAGCAAAACAGTTTTGTGTCATATCTGGAACTTCGTTTCCCACCTTCTATAAAATAAAAACAGCGAAATGACCATCCTCCAAGAGTGATGTTTTCTTTCCAGGATTCGTAGGAGTTTGAACAAAAAGAAGCACAAAGAAATGTTAAAGAGAAAAGCAGATTTGGTTAACACTTGTATGCTGTTGAGAGATGCACCTCAGGGACTGGGAGCTGGAACCCTTTCATTATGTTGGATGTGCCACAAGCCACAAAGAAAGCAGAAAAGCCATTGCTTGTTGTGAGATTTCTCCCCAGAGTCACTGACCTGACGATGTCAGGTACACCGCAATCTAATGAAAACACCTGAGGTATTTCTTTTTCCACAACATTGTCAAAAAAAAAAAAAAAGTCAAATCGAATAAATAAAGACACACAGTGTGGCTCTGCAGTGTCTGTGTGAGGAGCCCAGTGGACAGCTTGTGTGGGATGATGCAGTATGAAGCTGGCTACCTAGTGAGAGGGCATCTGGCTTGGCTTGCCGATAAAACCCCCACAGCCCAGAGAGTTGCCATGGGTCAGGTGCTCATGCAAATACGACACTGCCATGGGAACCTGGAGACTGAGATGGATATAAGGGGAGTGAGGCAGAAGAATTAACAAGAAAAAAAAAGATAGGAGGCTTTTCTCCAGTTTGACTTTTGCTAACTCTGCTTTTTTTCTTCCCAAAGCTCCGTTTCCCCCACCGCCTCCATGTGATTATGGATTTTCTGTGTGACCCCACCCCCACTCCCTCTGACAGAGAGCCTTTAAACAGAAGAAAGTAATGCACATTTTTATTGTGTCAGTGAAAAGAGCAAGTGACAAAAATAGCACCTGAGTGAAAAAAAAATGAAGCGAGACACAAACAGAAACGGACCAACTCATGACACGTAACACAGCGAAGTGGTTCCGTGTGTGCTGCACAGAGCAAAAGGTCAGCCAACTCAGCTGACTTAAAGGCCTAAAAACAAGCCAGGACTGTTTCCCCACCATCAGCCAGAGGAAGATTTTATGCAGGGTCTGTTTTCGCTGTGAAATCGTTGAGACTGACACGGCCATTTATTTTCAGTTTTATCTGATATCAGGGTTTAATCGAGGTGACGTTGGTCTTTCTTAGAATAAATGCTAACACTTTGGCGTAAAGATGCAGTGAAGTAAACTCAAGTGGCAGATGTTGGATAAAGAAATGTTTCAAATGTCAAGCTTCACGTAGATAGTGCGAGTGTTTTTTTGCTGGTGTCATTTGGAGAAGTACTGGTGAATTCATGACAACTGACGATAAAAATGGGTAAAGAAATTCAAAGAAAGACGCTATGAGATATGTTTTCATTTTGGCGCCATAAAGACAAACATTAGCACTTGAATTTCGAGGAATAATCTCTTGCTTTATGAGAAGCCGGGTCAGCAGATGTTTTGTCCCAATACACAACTTAAAAAAAACAAGGCAGTGATCTGACGAAATAGAGGCTAGTTATATGTTAGTACTACAAACTCTTAACGGAAACCTGCATCACAGATCTGTGGCGTGACCAGTTAGGTAAAACAAACCTGTAATACAATACAATCCTGGTAGAACATCGCTAGTGTCACAGCATGACAGACTACGGATGCACGGTCATGTAATATATGCATGCTGTCTGCTCTGTTAGACGCTCTGTCTTGGGTCGGTTCCGGTACACTAACAAACGGTAGTATTTCAGAATAGTCAGAATAGTTAGATATTTCAATAAATATCAATTGGAAAAAATACGCTCATGTGAAAAAAAAGAATTATAACAGAATTAAAGAGGGTGTACCCTCTTTAATTCTAAAGTTTTACACATCAGGATAAGAGAAAAAAATCATCTGCTCCTTATCAGGTCTTGAAATATTGACATATTTTCACTGTGCCATTCATTCTTAAACAAAAACTAAGCCAAAATATGGGGAAATATAGGGTGAAGAACCAAGTGCTCGCACATCTCCACTTTGATCTTATCAATTGAAAGGACGTCGTTCCAGTGGTCTGTATGTCACACTTGTAATTTTTTTTCTCTCAACCACTGAAGTTCCCCCTCTGTCTGAGTGAACCTCAGATGGATGACTCAATCTAAACCACTGTGTGTACGACTGGATGAATAGATTTGTTCTCGCTCCTTGTGCTCATCTCCAGGTTTGTCCGCTTGCCATATAGGACAGTTATCCGGCTCCACACATGGAGTGCGACTTGACTCCTCTTCTTCCTCTGTTGTGCCAAAGAAGGTGGGGTTTTATCCTGGCACCACTCTGTCTATCAGTCTGTTGGTGCATCTGTCCGCTTGTCCTCGAAGACTTAATGTCTGGGGGCGGCGCTGTGTACAGTTCCTCTCTATCACGGGACCCAGTATTTAATTTTATTTTGTGTCACTGGAGAGGACCTCAGATGTGCTGCATCATTTGGATTCTGCAGTGGGCAGCGTCACACTACAGTGGCAGAGTGGCATGGATACGAACACAGGGGTCCGTGTGCGTGTTTGTGGAACAATATGAGTGTTTACAACAGTGGTGTAGTCTACCTTTTTGAGGTGGGTATACTGTAAAGTTGGCCAGTCATAGGCCCGTGGTACCAAACTAGGGGTCGGGACTCAGGACCCTCGGGACCAATAGTAGCCCCTTAATGCACGCCGTACCTCCAGTGGCGCGCTGTAAATAGTCATTGAAAAGTTAAGTACCATAGTACTACAATACTATGACATAACACAGGGCTTTTAATAACGCACTACGACTTGGTCATTGCCATTCTGGTAACAGCACATTTATAATGCTGTCTTAACATGTTAAGGGACAAACATGTTTGTGAGGTCGCAGCTTTGCACTCACCTGCCCCTTGCATGCATGAGGGACAGCATAAACTCACTTTGATTGTGTGGACTGTGTGCTGTGTATCTCAGTGGCAATGGGACTCCCTGTGGCACTTAATCTTTGTACTCATCCCTCATAGAGCGAGGCCTAACAGAGTGATTGTTTTAAAGCAGCAGAACACCATCACATCTTGAGACAGGTTGTTTTATATATATACACAAGGGCTGTCAGAATTAATTAATTGTAGATGTGTATTACATTCGTTTATATATGTAATATACATAAAAATATACACACACATCCATTTTAGTTTTCCACCTTCCACTCCTATAGGGGGCGCTGTTGTGCGTTAGAGAATCACCGCTTTCAACTAATACAAAGAAGAAGAGTTTCTATGGGACGTTATTGTCAAACAACTGATAGTGAATCCCTGGGAGATTGCAGACTGCTGCAATTTCCGAATGAATGCTAATCTGAAGTGTTGTCGTTGTATTGTTAAATTATAACAAGGCTTCCATGAGAAGTGGTAGTTGATGAAACGTGGCTGTGCTATTCTAAATATTGAAAAACGAATTTTAAGTGGGTATAGCCTACGGAGCATTTTAGGTAGGTATACGGAAATCCCCCCAAAAAAGAGGTGGGTATACGCCGTATACCTGCGTTCAACGTAGACTACACCACTGCTTTACAAAAATCAAACTGCTGGCATGAACAAAATCCAAAACTGAAAATGGGGCACTGTGCTCATGTATGGTGGCATCGAGCTTAGCTTTTAGATTTTAAAAACAAAGCGCCAATGACTAAAGAGACGGGCCATTGGTAGTGGTGTATAGTATAGGATTTTGTTGCTGTCCACAGTTATGCACTGTGACTGCAGAGCGAGACTTTGACAAAGCGGTGCTTGTGGCAGGACGGTTTGGTCTTCAGACTCCTCGTTGACATTTGGAGCTGTCGGCCAAAAGCCTCTCATCAACCTAAATGTTGCTGATGCTGCAGTTTGTAGTAAAAAAATAAAATAAAATATACAATTCTTCTGTCTTCTATTGCAAGAGTTTCCCTAAAGATCTATTTGTGCTACATTCTTATAGAATAAAAATGGCTCTTTATAGATAAACTATAAGAATCTAAATTCGTCAACTACAAATTCATATATGAGTGAAAGAGCCTGAATCTAAATATCGCTGCATCTGGAAGGATTCAATGTCTCATTGATTATCTGGCATGCTGAGTCAGGCTAAGATTTTCCATAGAGCTGAAATCATCTATGCTGGGCTGTTGAGGCAATCTTTTTCTTTTTCTTTTTTTTTTTTTACACCAGTCTTCAACTACAGAAATGTATTTTTGGGCTTTTTCAGCCCCATTGTTTATCACTCTGCCTTTGAGGATTTTTACTGTGATGCTTACAGAGCATGTCATTTTGTATTTTACATTGTACGGTTTTGTGGTCCATAAAGTCAGAAAACAAACAACTTACATAAACCTTTTGGCAATTTAAAAAAAATTTCATATAAAACCTTTTCATTGTCATTGTTTTACACAATTGCGTTTTATCTAAGTGAACCTTTTAACTACTAAATGTATCTTAAGTGTTGTGGATTCCTTAAACCCACATTATTTGCAGCTTTTATGGCGTTTGCATGTGTTTTATTCCACCCACTATGATAACGTATTTTGGCCATTGTCTGTTAACCTACCTATTCATTGGTTGTCTTCCTATCTTTTGCTGTCCTTCACTGATCTCTACAGTGTGAGGAAAGGATGGGTGACTGAGTAATCTTTGCTCGGTGCCTGATTTATTCCTATAAATGTTGTTCAGTGGTGCATGTGCGCCAAGAGACATCTGCCACGAACAGGGTAGCAAACTGATGGTAGACTAGCCGGAGGGACACAGCAGGAGGAGAGCTGTGCTGAGACTGGCTTTAAGGTAGGGGTGGGTGAAATAACAGAGCTGAGCACCAACCTCATGTAAAAAGCAGCAGTACTGAATGAAAACTGCTGTTGGTGCATCCTCAATTTGTTACAAAAAGGTCATCATGTTTGGCTGATTCAGACCATTTTTAGGGCCTTTTCAGTATCCTTTTTTATTCCACATACATATACAAATTATATATATGAAAACAAAGTGTGGAATTTAAAGAAATGAGAGGTACAGAAATCAGAAAAAGCTAAAGGATAGATTGGATTTGATTAACAGACAGCAAGACATCAGCTTGAACTATCTCAGCTTCTGGTCCATACCCCACGTATTCCCCACAACAAAGTGTGTTCAGTCAGAGGCTTCTTCAGCTCTGCTGTAACAGAGAACGTCACAGCAACAGTCCTACTCAATGACTGTTTATATCGACGAAAGACTATTATCGATGTACCGTGGCACAATATAATTCCCCTTTTATGGATGATTTAAGTATATTTCAATTTAATTAAGCACGCTGTCAGGGGACATTGTTTAAAATCTGTCGCTAACTAGGAATCTATCTACAAACAGAACTCAGACACGCAGGTGCTTCTGCCTGAATGGGCTGCTCCACCGTAGGCTCTGCATCAATCTGAGCATCGTAAAAAAAAAACCAAGCCAACCTCTCAGAAAAAAAAGGGATGGATTTATTTGCGGTCACAGTTAAATACAATTCGACTGTTTGATACAGCTCATCAGATTTGAGACCAGCATAGCTACCATAGAGGATCTCATTATTCTCGGGCTTATTGTCAGAGAACATCCATTCATTCCATCCATCCATTCATTCCTTAATTTACTCCCCAACCATTGCATAACCAGCTGTGTATCACATCTCAATGTAAATGACATGGAGACTGCAGCATGGTTCAAGGGTGTCCATTATGTGTCTTGTTTCTTTATGGTATACTGAGAGTATTTCCTCAATAAAAGGATTTGCTGACACACGGTGGCCCCTCACTCAGAAGGTCACGTTGACTGTAAATTCACGAGTGGCTGGCGAAGAGTGGTGATTGGATCTGTCGCGCTGCATGTAATCTTACAGATGAATAAAAGTTTACCAATGTGCTAATAATGCAAGCTTAAGACAAACTATTTGGAATTAAAATTACACTCGAAACTGTTGTCTTTAAATGCACAACAGCACTTTCATGGATTTTTTTTGTGTGCACTTTGTGTGCATACATATGGGATGTCTCTTTTTTTTTCTACAGCCTCTAATAGTCTTTTTTGCGTAAGCTGAACCCTTCTGTACCTGTCAACCACCTCTCAGTGTGGTAATGTCCACCCACACTATCAAGAGGCCAATTTTTTTATTTCCAGCTCGCTGTCTGCATCTGATATAGAGGCTAGAATAATGACCGTAGAAAACAATGTAAAAACTCGGAGAAGTGGATTGTTTCATAACGCCTCAAAATTATTTTGCCAGTCTAAAGCATTTTCATAAGCGGATACTCTGAGTGGGGTAAAAGTGCTCGGTTATAGAATCCACTTGTCAACACTGCCACAACAGTGGGAGTCTCTATTTACTACAGGATTTGTGCTGTTTTGGTGATTAAAAGTGCAAATATCAGATGTCACCAGCGTACTCTTTTTATGCTTGTTGTAAATAAACTCCATATATTTGTTTATTCAAAGGGTAAATTGTGAATTTGTACTAGCAATACTTACTGTATATCTTTTATTCGCGAACAACCAAGACTTCTGCCGACCTTTTTTCATTTCTACTTCTGTAGAAACAACCACTGCATCTGTGTATTTAATTATCTGCATTCCTCTAACACTCACTGTTCCGTGGGCCCCGTTTCAAATCCAGTTCCAGTTTCTGCAGCCAACTTTGGAAAGATCCAAGTCTTCCTCTCCTCGAGCCCCTAAGTGACATTGATGGATAATGCTGTCATTAGAAGCAGTAGAGCTCATCTACTAGCCCTACTTGCAGATTTCTGCCAACCCCCTTTTTTTAGCCTGTGCCATAAAAGGCACAGGCAGTTATGAAAGTCACGTCTTCAATCCCTACCAGTCGGGTCAGCTCTGTCATCTCTTGCTTTAATCAAACATGTCACGATGTGCTAACCCCTTCTTTTATGGTCCTCTGATTACAGAGTATTGACCTGGTAAATCCATCCATCTTCTATACCCACTTAAACCAATTCCAAACCAGGGATTCAGGGTTGAGGGGGGGGGCTTGACCCATTCCCAGCTGCCATAGGGCGAGAGGCAGGGTACACACCCTGGACGGGCCCATTTGTATTCAGATAACACTGAATTACACTCATCTATAAAGCCAGATGAAAGACATAAAGGCATGCAGAAGCTCTGGACTGAAATATTTCTATTCAGTTCCAAACACCTAAAAAAATATAACCACAGAACGTCCATCACTGCTATGAGAAATCCTGGATCCATTTGTCCTTTAATCCACGTAACAAATAAGTATCTTGGACTGCCTTTTTTTCTGTTCTCTCCAAATGATGCTGTGACACTAGTCCATGCATTTGTCACTTCTAAATTTGACTTGCATTTCTGTGTCATTAGGATTTCACAGTAACTCTAAAAAACACACTAAAGAGGCCAAATCTCAGAATTTTGCTAAAACTAGCAAAACAGATTGCATACTTGCAGTTAGTTTATTATTGGAAGCTGCAAAATCCAGGAGTAAATAAAAAATGTTTCTTTTCACATAGAAAGGGATTGATGAGTTTTTTTTTCTGTGCACTGTCCATGGTGAGGAAAATGAAAAGATTCTATTTGGCATTTTTGTCAAAAAATGTTTATCTGAAACTGTTCTTGGACAAGTTTTTCTGTTTGTGTCTTCTTTCAAATATCCCGTTGCATAAAAAGAAAAACATGGTAACAGGGTTCCATTTGCACAGCAGTTAAGTGGAGACGTTTTATTTCGCTTGATGCACGCTTCAGTGAAAAGTCCGCTGTCGGTAAACACTAGCTTAAAGACTGCAAATATGCAGCGGTTTTTTGCCCACAAGTCATGAACATATGTTTATTGGCTGACAGACTTTGAACAAAGCAGCATGAACAGCTTGCGGATGGCTGAGTATGACACAATTTTCCTATAAAAAACTATAAAGAAATGGAGGTTCAATTTAATTTAATTTGCTCAGCTGATGAGACTTTCCACTGGCTCAAACACATTTTTTAGTTGTCTGGTAAATACTTACCATAAGTAAATAAATTAATCAAATTTAAGGTCCAAGAATTACGTTGGTAACAGCATAAACTGAACTAAGACAGATGGAAAGATTAAATCACTTCTTATATTATCTCTGCAGGTTTTCCTCAGATATCATATAAACCCAGTCTCCAGAGATCATTATTTTTATTTCAACAGTGTGTGTTTGGTCAATAAGTTGGTGTTTCACCTTTTTTATTTCTTCTTTGCATCAAGCCTGTGCCCAGTCTTTACATAACTTTTGTAACTTTTTATATGCTCTTTTTTTTTGTTTGTTTTTGTTTTTTACATTAGGGACAAATTAAGCAGTCATGGGCAAATGTCAGCTACATCAACCTTCAAAATTCCTTTTTTAGTTTGTGGTAGGTTCTGTGATTGCTATCTTTTTCTTTTTCACGTGTTAAAAGATATAGAATAACTTCATACGGAGTGCACAAATTGCACGGTTCTTGTTTTCCAGGTACATGAAAGAGTAAAATGTTTTTCTGTATATTTGGCTGCACACATTCCTGCATAATAAATACCGTGTTTGCAAATGGCTTTACTATTAAGTAAGTTAAAATGGGTCTGTCGAAGAAAGCCTGGTTAGTTTCTGTTTTTATTGTATCCTTTGTAGAAGAATATTGAATAGTTCAAACCATTGAAATGAACTAATACTATTTGTGGCCAACAGCTTTGCCAAGAAAGACACGCAAAACAAAACAAAACATTTAACTCAGTAAGTAAGCTGAAACTGTTTGGTAAAAGAAAACTTTATTTGATTCCCATACCTGGCTCTTGACTGATCACTGCGGCCTGTACAAATTTATGCTATATTTGCTCCATATGAGATGTAGAAGGAAATGGCTGCCAATACAGATAATACATATTTTGCTATTAGCCAGGAATCAGTGGAGAGGCTGAAGAAACTGGGCTGAGCCAGACACGATAAAAGTGAGACTTGAGGTCTGGGGATGTAAAAATCCATTTTCTCAAAAACGTGAGAGCAACAGAGCCTTACATCCCGAAAGATTATTCAAAAGGAGATCATATCTGACACCTGAATTTATTCCATCCTGTTCATGGAGGAGGCCTTGGGGGTGGGAAGTGCTACAGCAAGCAAAGAAACACGCAGGATCTTGATTACGTGGCCTTATGCTAAAGCTGCCTGCTGCTATGAAAAGGATATTGGTGAGATATTGCTCCTTTTTTATTTTTGTGAGAAGCTACCCGCAAGAGCCTGTAGGAAGCTGAGGAATCTATACATATCCTTATCTTAAGACGCCAAAATTGAATAAAACCTTAAGCGAGCCACTGCTTTACACCTGGGTGGCTTCAAAAAGTAACGGTGTGGCCCTCACTAACAAGATGTGGAAGACCTTTTCTGTAATGTGATGCGCAGTGCGCCTGTGTAGGCATGACCAGAAGCAAGGCAACACTCGATCCCACTGTGTTTGTCTGCAAAACAGCTTAGTTAGTTCAATTCTTGGTCATGCTACACGTGGAAGGGTAAATATCTCCAGTCACGTGTCAGTGGACGTTGGGTTTTATGGGATTTCTGTTGAAAACCAGAAACAGTTTTGAAACACGTGAGGTAGGAAGCAGCTCTTTAATATGAGGATTCACTTGGCTAATTAGAAACACAGACATGGCACACAAAGACCATTTTTTTCCCCAGGTTATACATTATTATTAATACATATATTATATCATACATTTATATTAACACTTAACATAAAATGTTCTGTCCTTGCAAGATTACTGTATGTCAAGTGTTCGGTATCTTGGTCCTGTTGAACGCATTGATTATTCAAGCGGTTAATTTAAAAAAAATAAAAATGAAAGAACTCTGCAGAAAACAGCCTTCTCCCCTTAAAGGGATAGTTTGCCTCTTTTGATATGAAGCTGTATGACTTCCCATATAGCAATATCATTTATGAACATTGACTTACCCCCCGCTGCGTCCTGTGAGCCGAGTTCCAGCCTCGTTTTGGCGTTGACGAAGGTAGTCCTGAAAATAAAGCGTCTTGCTTCTCAAAACAATATGCGCTCAAAAGAGTAATACATTTGCATCACAAAATCCTCCCTCCAGAAAAAGTCAGACCTCACATCGCTTGGTGCTATTTTTGCCTCCCTTCATATCAATGAAGCCACCTAGCGATAGCCGCACCTGTTACGGTGTTTCCTGCTAAAAGTAGCTAAAAGAACTATTACCCATTTGACTGTGAACGCAGCCCCAGTTAACCTTATTAAACAGTTAAGTCTTGGCCTTTAAAACAAAGTAAACTTATTGGGTCTTAATTAACGTTTAGTTTTTTCGAGTAGCAGTTTTTTTTACTTATATTCTACAAAAAGTAACTTTCCTTCATTCCCACCTTGGAAGTGAACATTTCAAGTGTAATCGAGTGTATCCTTGTCTTCTACACCGACGTCCATTCGATGTACATTTCTTACCAGCGATGTTTCGAAGCTGCTCTACAACGTATAACAAGAGGAACTGTGAGGAAAAGTGGGCTTATTCTCATCACTTTTCTTAAGTAGATTTTAATGTTGAGATATAAAAGTTTCACGCACAAGATGCCTGTGTGCACCCTCTGACAAGAGAAGAGCGATTGACAGAGATTTAGAAATAGGGAGAAAAGATATGGTTCGCTTGGTGCAAACAGACAGTTCTTCTTATGACACTTCACAAGATTACAGTAGGTGTTTTTAATCAGTCTGCCAGTGAATATCTATGTTTGTGTTACAGCCATTTTGATGGTTTTTATGTTTTGGCCTACTAAGGTAACATTTGGGTTATGTATGACAAATGAGGTATGAAATATTTAGTTGTTATGGAAAATGTGGAATGCTTATGCCTGGATTATGATTTAGTTTTGTTATTAGGTTGATTGCTTTAAGTATGACGATCACCATTGGGGTGACGTCATTGGGTCAAAAGTCATTATATCCGGGTTTTTGGGTTGGTTCGGTGAATGGGAAATGCAGACCGGGTTGTCATACTATTTTCGACCGTACATACTTTATGTTGTTACATTGTTCATCATCTTTTCGTTTAGTTTGGACTGTTAACTTATTTTGACTGCACTTTCATTCATCACTTGTTGTCATCCTGGACGCAATAAATTATTTTCTACAACAAAAGGAGTGCGCGTTTGATCCCAGCCGAGTCCCAGTGTTTCTCCATTCCTTGGAACCTTGGAAAAAATTGGACCTAACAGTATGACCTTACATGTATATAAAGAATGATGGTTCTTTTATTACCAGGGGAATTAAAGTTTCATAAAAAGTGATGTGCCATATCAGATCTGGAACAAGGAAGTAAATACATAAATCCCCTCCCCCCTTCAGTTTAATCTCATTTCATTGCCTTACGCGTCAACATCTTGGTCTGCCTGGTGGCATAGAACTTTTTTCTTGAATTTCAAACTGCCGCCTTCAGAATACACTACTAGAGCTGTGGTCTTTGTGAAAATTTGTCAGTTGTACACTTCAGCTGTCACCAGTCAGCTGAAAACTTGTCGGTGTGACAGTTCCTTGTAAAGTGATTATCCGTGTGTTAGAGTTGACACTATATTTCAGGTCTTTTACATCAAGGAAGTAGCTGTGCTCTGTTCAGTGGGAAAAGGCTTGGGCAGTGCATGCTGCTGCATTACTCTAGTATCAATTGTCAGGTGTCAACATGTTATCGTTATTACACTTTTTGGTGCATGATGCTCGCAGGTCACCTGGATTTAGCTGCGATGGCGATATCACCCCCCCCCCCTCTTCTTTGGGTGGCAAAGAAACTGTTGTTATTGTTGTCTTTCATTTCGGGAGCAGCAAAAGCTTATTTAAGTAAATTAATATTATATCCATTATTCCACTAACTAATGGATTAATTGGTTTAGAGATACCTTTTCCTCATTAAAAAGCAAAAATAATAATTATAAAATGATCCACTCAATGGTTATAAATACCAGGTTTCAGTCGCCGCTTTTCCAACATATTAAACCCTAGTTACTTTGAAAGAAAGCAAAAAAAAGCAGCTACATTGGCAGCTGTGAAGAGAAATTGGCATTAAGCGTAGTTTCACCTTGTTGCTGACAAACACAGATGGCATGACTTAAATGAGGAAAAATACATTAAGTGGTACAGCTTTACAGGAGAAACAGACAGTGTCAGATATTATCGGTATCTTGTTTTAGCAGGTATTTAGTGAGTTCGAATCATTCATCTAAATTGATTTTGTAATATTCCTAATTTTATCTGTATATTTCTTTTCTGTCTACACCGTTGTAGGAAACTAATTTGATTTTTTTTACCGTTTCTCTAATTTTTCTCATTGTTATTTCCTCCGGTTCCCTCCAAATTTTGCTAAAGCATGTCACGTAGGAGTAATAATTTTCCATGTGACACGGTGACAGCTGAACAGTGCTGTTGAAGAAGGTTTACATCAAGGATTCTTTGTTGTAATTGAGTTATTCAATTCATTTGGTGAATCGTTTCAGCTCTACCCTTGTTTAGATCCACAATGTGATCATGGTGTAAGTACCATACACCGTTCTACACCGTGTTTATTGTCAGTTTCTACTGTTAGGTTGGCTAGAGTGGGAATTTTAATAATAAAACTATAAGAATTTCAATCTGTTGTCAAGATAATTCTGTATACATTACTGGTATTTTCTAGTATTTTTTTCCAAAACACTCAAAACTTGTTTTTCATTATTGTTTGTCTATGTATACATGTATATGTATAGATATGTATAGGTCAACACATTGCAACTGAGAAAAAAGCCCCCCAATTTAAGAAAACAGGAGCCGGATAATATCCAGCATTAAACAAAAAGTGCTGTTAGATCATAAGATACAGCCTAAAGCTGCATTGCAGCCCAATCTCATGATTTATCATTTAAAAAATGTTTTCATGTCAACCAGCGCAATTTTAAAAGTACTATATATATATATATATATATATATATATATATATAAATATATATAATCGAATGAACAAATTACATGTAACCTATGTTGTTCACGTCGAGGTTTTGTTTGCTGCCTCATTCAATAAGACATGAATCATTTGATTAACTCAGAATAAGATCTCTATCCACGTGGACAGATCTGATCCATTGCAGAAATAATGCAAAATGAGTGGGCTTCGATATGAACACAGGGGGCAGATTCAGCACGATGCTTACAAAGCATATACTTTATGAAACGGATCAGAGGCGAAAGTTCGAACATTTTCAGCCTCTAAGATTTGTAACAATAACTGTGGCTGAAATGCTTTTACATCCAGTCGGATGGCAATTTCACTTTGTAACACTGGGCTGCTAGACACTTTGACGTCGATGACAGGAAACCTCACGTTTGCCCTTCGGGGTGCTTTTCTATACAGTACGAAGCTCCTTCAAGAAGAAATATGATTGATTCATATTTAGTCATGTAAACTCAATTTTCTTCTAGCTTTTGTTCTTCTGTTTTCTTTTCACACCTTGTGTGAGTGGATGAGACTCGTTTGTGTGTGTGTGTGTGTGTGTGTCTGTGTGTGCGTGCATGCATGTTTATTGGTCTCAACAGAATTGGTTTACCCAGGGGTACAGATGCAGGAAGTAGCAGCTGGAGATCCACTCTCCCTTGTTTCCAGTTCCAATTAATTAGCATGGACATAGTTATATACATGTACACACACACACACACACACACACACACACACACACACACACACACACACACACACACATGCACAGTATATATGCAGAAGGTTACAGTATGTAGTGCATGGTCAGACCCCAGGGATTCTTGCAGCACTGTCCTAAACCTTGTGCATCTTCAGTGCTTAAAATAGCGTGTTAAGACAGTGGGTGTTAACTATTTCTTTCTTTTAGCAGTGACTTGACAGTGCCAGTCACTTCAAACTTAATTTTTCTGTGGTTATTTTGAAAAGGCTGTTAAATGTTCGCTGTTCTTGAGACAGCTCTTCATGGTTTCATATGATTTAGCTCTGGGTAGTTTTTGTCTCCACAAAAGCGAAATGTAACTTTAACGAGTCACGGGAAACATATTTATGAATCCCATCCTGGCCTCCTTTCACCGGCCACCGATTCATTTTAGAATGAATTTTTAAAAATGTATTACCCTCAAGGCAAATCTAGGCCTGGCCTCGAGCTATCTAACCCAGGCGTGCAAATCCTGTGGGGGATTGGGGGACAGAATACACCCTACAGCTAAATGTAAGCAAATTTGTCCCCAATTATATGCTTTGGATCCAAGGATTATTGAGTAAACATTGGAAAATTGTTGGCAGATTGTGAGAGATATGATTATGTAAGCATGCACCTGAAGATCCCACAATTTTTTGTGAGATTCATCAAAAAAAATATTTATTTATTTGTGCATCTATATCTAGTATGTTTTAATAACTAGGTATTAAATGACAATTAAATAATGATTTTAAAAAGATTAGAGGAGAATTATCTCTTGAATCTTCTGGTGTTGTCAGCCTTTGGGTACTTTCTATTCCGCATCGTCAGGTTCAATGAAAGAGATAATACTGCTCTCTTAGCACAGTATCTTGCTGAAGTGGGCAAAAAATGTACAAGAATAGTGCTAAAGTTCTATAGTTTAGTGTGCTCTTTGTTTTATTCTTGTACGTGTAATACAAAATGCTTCTTGTGTTTAGCAGTTTGATATGTAAAGGCAGTACCAAGATCACCGAGAAGGCAAATAAAGATTTACGGATACTAACTACATCCTAGTTTTGGCAGCAGAGGTGTAAGTACTTTGGTATGTGGACTGAATAAAATGTACTATAAACTTACCAATAGCACGACTAAACATTTAATCCCACAAAGTTAAAAAGATTTCCTCATCAACGTTGCAGTAAAACTGAGTGTAAGTCTGCATGATAACTATGAGTAAGCCGAGTCTGCCCATCATTTCAACAGCCCAACAACCGTTCCGTTCAGATCAAGTGATGAAAGCAGCCTGTGTGGTCAAAACAATGTCCAAAGATCCATGTGGAAATGCTTTAACATTGCATCAGCACCAGTGGTTGCGTGACAGATCTGAACACTCATATGCAGAGACACCATGATGAATTCGATGATACAAATAGAGCTATCACAGACATCTTTCTTTTTTCCATTTCATTTTCACCCTTTTAGTTCCGTTTAGAAAATGCTCCCTGATTTGTATTGTACCCCTCATATCTAGATTAGTATTCAATTATATTACATCAAATTCATTCAACTGGTACTTTTACCCCAAGGAGGTGAGGAACACATTGGAGGTCATTGTAGGGTTTGGTATTTCACACAAGGATACTTAAACATGTAAACTTGTGAGACTGGGTATTGAACTAGCATCCTTCCAGTTGAAGGGCAACCAGTCGATCTCTTGATTGTTCCTCCTGAATTACAACCGCCCTCTTATCAGGGAAAGATTTTCACCTCTCGTTTTTACAGACTTGTCAATTGTAATGATCCAGATGCATAAATCTCAATGATAAAATATGTGGAAATTGTCATTCCCTGGCACCACACTGTGGGGTGAAAAGTAAATTGCTTGCATACAGTTTCATGCAAACCACAAATCAACTCCTCAAGAATAACAATGCTGTCATGTAAAAGCAATCCTTGAAGATTTTGCTGTTAGAAGATACAGCAAAAAATAAAAGGAGCAATTTGTAATAGTAGCCCAGTACAAGATCCACAGCCTGGCTCATTAAGAAATCACTGTCTGAAGTAGCAACCATGTTGGAGTAAGCTATCTGAATCTTTCCCTTTGTCTGACGGAATGTGTGATGTTGTAAAAGAATGAACGGTGTACAAAGGAGCAGGGAATGAGTAAGGTGTTCTCCCAGAGAGTTCTCAGGTAGACCTGATCTGACTTGGCTGTAAGAAATGATTACTGTAGAGGGAATACATGGATTTCAATTTTACGCTTCAGTACGACTAAATATTGAAGATGAGGAACCATACAAGTTCACTGAAGCTTTGGGAGGAGAAAGGTTTTCAAAATCAATTATCTTAAGACGGCATGTTTCATACTTTAGCAGTAAATAATTAACGACTTGATATCCGAGTTGAGAGCATTGGCAGTTATTTCAGGCTGTTAAAAATAGGACGTCCATAGTTCTTTATGGAAGACTTCAGCTGGGTTCTTTTTTTCCCTGACTCGTCCACTATATTTCAGTTTTATGCAACAAAAGTATCCATTCAGAGTTTGCCAGTGTGAAAAAAATTGCGTTTTAGCTCAATTTCAGACCAATTATCCTGTTTAGGCTCAATGTAAGCAGCCACCTGACTGCATGTAAATTGGCAGCTGTCAGAGAAAGTAGAAACTACAGAGAGAGAGAGAGAGAGACGTAGAAGATGCATTCATTTGAAATGCTTAAATAGAGCTGTGAATGAAAATAAAGAACATACATGGGAGGTGTGTGAGATTGGAGCTGAAGCAGAGATGGGAAATCAGGGCTTCATGCTCCCTGCAGTGATGCATGGCTAAAGGAGTCCCCTTAACCTCAGCCCACCTAACTGTATCAAAACATTGGCTAATAAAAACCCTGCCACAAGGGCATATTGCATTCTATTAGTCTTACATCAAAGGCTTCCTGTCAGCTATGCCTGGTTTATCCATCCATTAGTGTAGGAATCAAAGGACTAACATGACAGAAAAAAAGAGATCGGCTTGTCTTTTTCTTTGGCCAATTGACTTCGTTAGGGGGGTGACGGCGTCAAAAGAATTATTGAATTTAAAATATGAATGAGCTGGAATTCCAGCCCAGATAATGACGATGTCATGGAGACTTAGCAGACTTAGGAGACCTGTGATAGAGTTGAACCCTGTGAACATGATGTTGTAACTAGGCTGCTGAATATCCTTCTAGAGGAAGTCTAATGTCCCCTCATGAGGTCATAACTGGTATTCACAATTTGTTTATCATATTGCAGATAAACAGTAAATAATATGACTGACATTTTGTGCAACTGCTCCCTCTGAATCACCTCCCCTTCTTGTTTTTACTTGCACGCGTCATGTGCTTCCTCTCAGGAAGACAGGTGTATGGAACTTACCCTCTGCTCTGTATGAGCATGTTCAGTTTTCACATTTGACTTTGAATTCAGTTGAAAGCAAGAAAACAGCTGTCAATACTTCCGGAGGCAGAGAATGCATCCATATGCCGAGCTCAATAGGTGCACTGGAAAAAGACTTTGGGGCAGCATGTGTCACTCATCTTGATGAGCTGTCCGTCGCGCAGGTGGAATCTGGTGCTGAGGCAGCGGGAGCTCATTGTCGTCTATGTACTGTGCCATAGCAGGAGGAAAGAAACAGATGCACACATTCAGCGGCGAAATGGAACACTTGGGGCAAATATTTGATGTTTTGGCTCTGTTTAAAAAAAAAAAAATGTAATTACTCTCGATTCCCTGTGATATAGCAGCCTTTTTTGCAGTCTGAGGTGCCTGCACACCACCTCATAAGACAAAAATGTCAATAATATCAAATATTTATCCCAAAAAAGAATGCAGCTTGAAAGTTTGTGAAGTGCTTACAGTTTTCAATGTTCTTTCAAAGGTAGTGCCTCTAGTGTCCAATTTTTTTCTTCTTCACCCAATTAAACAAACAAGACAGAAATTCCGTTCTTTTGTTGACTAATAGTTGATAATTATCATTGTAGAATGTCCAGTGTTACATATTCACAATTTCGTTGCCGTTTTTTTTTACAAACATAGTCCAGTATTTCTTTCTCGAAAGCCAGGATAGGAACAAACACCCACCATAACTCCAAAAGTTTGCTCCGCTGTTTGTTCAACAATCTGCTCACACACCTCTCCTTCTTCTGTGATGGTCACTCCAGTCACGCAAAAGACGTCTTCCGTAAACAGGAGGCTAGGTCACGCGAGACGTAAGGTCACGTGACATTTTATAAAATTCCAAACTGTTAGTAAGCTAGGCTTTGCTGTTGCATACAACTTCATTTCACTTTCGAAAGAAATACAGGACTATGTTTGTAAAAAAAAACGGCAACGAAATTGTGAATTTCCAGAGCGTGTTACTCCACACTCGGCTCTCTACTATACGGACTTTACGCTGAAGATGCCAGCTGCAGCAGGAGCATTTCCGGAAAGAGACTGGCTGGTTTTAAATTCATTCTGGACTCTCTTTATTCGACCACATGAAGACCTCGGGACACTTCTGTTTGGATTTAGGGACCCTCTACTCACTACCACGTAAGTGTTATGTTGTTTGGAGCTGTAGAAGAGGTGTAAAAATAGCGTTTTGTAGCGGCGATACCATATGCCCCACTCTCCTCCAGGCTAACGACTTTTGGCTGAAAACGGTCAAATCAAAATTCTCAAAACACATCAGAATTAAATGATTTTGATGTCAACTCAACGTATGTACTCCCAACATCCCGTAAATTGACCTAAAGTGCATTTTACTCCGGATTATCCCTTTAACTTAGAAGCAACTGAAGGCCTCTGTCACACCAGCTAATGATAATATTCATGGACCCACCCTCAAGGCTACTCTGAACAACAATGATGCGAATTGGAAGGCTGCAAAAGGGAACATTATTACTCAGTTGCAGTTGGCTTAAGATCACGTGGACAAGAAAGTAGGCTGTTGGATGAAAATATTGTGCACGGATGAGAAGTAGCGTGCTTGGAGTATTTTAGGACATTTGAGTGAGCGTACATGTAAAGGAGTAAGAAAATACTTCATCATCTGTCTGTCAATCCAAACTTAAAGTAGGTAAGCAAGACAGTGACCCTAACCAAAAAAAAGGATCTATCGGAGAATGTCTGAAGAGGAATCAGCTTTGTGTTTTGGAATTGTCAAATAAAAGCCCATATCCTAATCCAGTTAATGCAGAAAGAACTGAAGTGGGCAGTTCATGTGAGGACACCCAACAATATCTCAGAGTCAAAGCTGTTTAATACACAGAAAAGGGCTGAAATTCCTCCAAGCCCGTGTGAAAGACTGATCTACACTTATTAGAAAATTTTAACTGAAGTCATTACACTACAAGTGGGTCAGAGCAGACACTGTTTTACACCTTGTTTGTATACATAAATGTTTAAATAAGGTTCTCAAACGTCCAGGCACAAATGTACCACGCATGAATCAGACACAGTTTTAAGATCCGGTCAATTTTTTTGCATTCAGTACGAGTCATGACTTAATAAAATGAGGATGTTTTTTTTTCTTGAGCCATGAAGCTTTTCCCACTATATGTGGGCATGATCTTCAACCTTTTAGAGATTGCACACTGAGCAAAGCAGACTGTGCTGGGGGGGCAAATTACCTCTACAACTAGCCGAGCAGTTCATTTGATGATCCCGTCTGTACAAGCAAGAAAGTGTCTGGTGGAGTTTCTGAGCACCTTAGAAACACTTCACAAATCCACAAGTACAAGCTTTGTGTCCTAACCATTTGTATTCATATGTGGCTCTTTAATTTATTTCATGCTGAGTGAAGTTAAAAGTCTTACCGATTAATTATGCTTGCACCACAACTTTCAGTACTTCCACTAAAGCCGCTGCTGTAAGGAAGAAGTATCAACAAGCACAGTACAAATATGAGCCTACATTGTGACCTGGATGAGTAAAAAAAAAACATTTTTCTGTACTACTGTCATTGCAAACATATTTCATTTCTCACAAGTTTTACTTTTCAAGTCCAGTGACACAGCATTGCAAAGAGGTGTCACACACTGTCACAAACATCTCGTATGAGCTCATCAACATGACATTTTCCTCATTATTCTGTGAAGGCTGACAGCTCCCTTGAACCATAACAGCTATCTAGAGGGGGTGTGCAGAGCCATCAAAATGCATTTGTTACATGGGACATTTCTGTTTTTCACACTGCCTGTTACACCATTGTTGCCTTGCCATTATTTTTGAATGCCAACATTATGGTACGACAGACTTCATGGGGAAAATTGAGGCCTTTTTCTCTTTGATGGATCAACGGATGGATAAGTATTGAAAAGCAGTTCTTCAATTCTAATTTTGGAAAGCTTTTCTATTTGGAGGTCTGCCTGTGTAACAGCTGAATATATACATAATACAAGGAGCAATCCAATTCTAATTACAGACCTTTTACAACCGAGTCCTTGCAAAAATGCATGCACATACATACACAAATGGGTACAAAGACGCACACACACTTTGAAAGATGAGGCTTGCTGCCAGTGATGCCATATGTCTATAAGGACCGAAGATGAGACACAATATGATCAAAATATTTTATTTATTTCAAATCAATGCAGATTATGTGTTGAGATGTGTATGGGCACAGCGATTAAGGTCAACATGTCCTCAAAATTACCATTCCCTTGCCTTATGGTGAAGGTATAATTTACTCCTGTTTGAGAAAACATTCTTTTATTCATGATACGTCTTCACTCATCAAACATAAAGGGTTTCAATCAAGATGACGGCATGTTATGGTATCGAGAGGCAAACAGCTGATTTTACAGCCAGAATAAACAGCACATTGGTGGACTTAGGGGATTCACTACACTTCCCTCTTCATCTCCTGAGAGCCATCAAAACTCTGCTATTATGGGGTATTTTTTTATTTTTTATTATTTTGCCTGATTAGGTGATGTGGAGAGTGGACACATGGGCTGTGAGGGATGTCATTATGCAGAAATATGAAACCTGGGACCGTATTACTTGATGAGCCTACAAATAGCTTAATATACTGTGCTACCAGCAAATGACCATTGAGGATTTCTAACGACTTTTTTTACATAAATTCTATTCCTCGCATTTTATGTCCAGGTTTACAAATTGCACCACCACTAATAATATTGGGAAGTAAAGAAATTCTTATACCTAGATAGCTATACCAGGGGTATCATTCCCTGAAACCACCAAAATCCTTAATTCTGATGAAGCACCTAATAGCCACATCAGTGAAAAAGTTTGCGGAGGCATTTTTTTCTTACATAATACATTGAGCTTAACCGAGGAGACCACATCTTCTGTAGAAAAACTGAGGCTAAGTACACCTGGATTCCTCTCTTTTTCCCCATCTCTGTGTATAGAAAAAAATCATGTCCTCAAAGCACAGTTTCCAAAAAAAAAACTTCCATCTGTATTAAAACAAGAAACACAACCAGAACAATGCAGGTCCTGTTATTGTTATTGTGTTTAAGGGGCTACAACCAACTAGAAAATTAAACTGATACTAAAGTTAACAATCATATACTGCATTTTTTTAAGGATTATAAATGTCCATACTTACAAGAGTAACACAGATCCTTTATCAATTCAACTGGATTGAATTGAATAACCCTTTATTTAGGGGCGGCCGTGGGTCAGTGGTTAGAGTCGATAACCGGAAGGTTGGCGGTTCGATTCCCACTTTTACCACTCAAAAAAAAAAAGATTGGTGGAACTGATAGCTGGAGGGGTGTCAGTCCACCTCCTTGTCACAGCTGAGGTGCCCTTGAGCAAGGCACCGTACCCCCATGCTCCCCGGCGCTTCATGGCTGCCCACCACTCCAGGTTGGCTTCTGTCTCTGAGTGTGTGACCCTGTGCATGTGCATGTGCATGTGTGGGTCAGCAGGTGTCAGCCTGGATGGGTTAAAAGCGGAGGACAAATCTACCTTCGGGTATAAATAAAGTCACCTTACCTATTTCTTCCAAAGTCGATTTTTTTTTCTGCAGCATAAAGAATTTCGTCATTTTAAAAAAGTCATTGAAGGTAGTTATTGCTTGGGGCAGAAATGACCTTTTCAAAGATTCTTTGTTGTAGCAGAGCTGAAGGCATCTTACTGATCTGACTTTGTTGTCTGATCACTATTATGTTGAGGTTGTGCAGTATTGTCCATTATGTTGTGCATCAGTGTTATTCCACAGTGCTAGCACAGCACCGCACAGGTTAGTGGGCTACAGGAGTAAGATTGATTTTATGCAGAGCCATGAGGATAACCAACAACACCCACCTCATTTATCACCTGTAACTTTGCAAACTTTCACAAAAGACAGTTGGTAAAAATAGATGCAAACAGATACAATTTATCATTGGGGGGGGGGTGGGGGTGGGGGTGAGGGGGGGGGGACTTGGGATGTCTGTATCTTCATTATTCATGTTATTGAAATCAGTAATTGTTTTTCAACACTTATTAATTATTGCTAATAACTAAGCTAACTCCTATAATTTCTCTCACAAATGGCAGCCTCTTCGTTAAATGTGTCATACTCTGGTCTCAAGAGCATTCGGGATGAAAAGACTCGGCTGTCCAGAGTGAATCTGAAAATCTTATAGAAATACAGTTCTAAAATAGAGATGTGCTTTTTCAGGAAAGGTGCCACCTTCTGGTCACATTATCAATTTTGGATTCTTGATGCTTTTTTTCTTCCACAGTTCAACTTTTCAGACTAATCCAGATGCCAAGGCTTTAAAAGCTTTATTGAAAAAAAAAACAAAAAACTTCCATTGATTTGAAAAAAATGTGAGCAGTGATTAATCAATAATGAGAAGGATATGCTTCTTTTTCATAGCCAACTTTTTAGTTTAAAATTTTATTGATATTGGTTATGTTCCAAGGATCGGTGCATGTTTTTGTCTTTACTTATTTTCAATTCTCTGTTAGCTTAGAGAACAGGTTGCAACTTTCTGATAGAAAATTGCTCCAAAAAATCAGATATTTCGAGATAATACAAGAAAAGCCTTTCTGCTGTAGTAGAACTTGCAGCGTTAGTGAATAATCACGCTTCACTTTCTCTTTCCATGAGATGATTACCTGAAAGAGACATGACTTAACAGCATGATGTGGATGATGGAATTAGCAGAAAAAGGCACCCAAGTGTGACTATGATTCACTAGGACAGTCGGTACAATCCTGATGGGGTGGGGCTTCTTATCTTTCCATCTGAGGCAGCACAGTTATGCAAGGGGAATTATTTCTCTGGGAGGTTCATTAACTGTTAAATTAAGAAGCTGTTCAGCAGCAAATATTTTTAAGGACTCCCCTCAGCCTTCCACATACATATCGGAAAAAAGCTTGTGTTATTCGGCTCGATAACCAATGCAGCACCGTAGACAGAAGATGAAAATAGAAGCAAACAAAGAACACTTGGATTTGGGGTAAAGATTACGGACTTGGCAGAGTGTGGAGCCTGTCAGATATGCCTTCCAGAGGCTAGTTGCTCATTAGCATACTTCATTCGTCTAAATATAGTTCTAATCCAATGCTGAAGGGCAAACAAACAAATCACACTACGCGGCCATATGTGTTTGTGGAGGTGCGGAGGAATATTGCTGATTCTTCATCCTTGAAATACTTCATCATGACAACAACATGTGCAATTTGTAATATAATCATTAGCTGCCTGGTTGACAGAGTTTATGACCCTTTTGGAAACATTTACTATGCTGCTTGTCACAAAGCACCCTGGAAATGACTGCAGGCCTCATTGATGCCAGGGGAATCTGTTAAAAGGTCACAGGCAAAACTTGCTGGAGGGAGGACATGCAGTGACAAGGAAGCCACACGTGTTGAAGATGCATAAAGCCTGTAAGATTTAATTATTTCTTTTTAATGATTTTATTGCCTTCTTGTGATTTTATGTAGCTGTGAAGCACTTTGAATTGCCCTGTGTATGAATTGTGCTCTATAAATAAAATTGCCTTGCCTTGCCTAAGATTTCAACAATCTTTGAGACTCACTGGCTTAATTTGCTTGAAAAAAATAAGATGTAGGTATCTTTTCCCTCAGAGGTGTGCTCTGAGTGTCATTCTGGAAATGCATATAAATTGATCTATATATCATCTGGTCTATGCTTGACATAATTATATGACTCACAAAAGGATGGCTGCCTTATGCATGAAGAGTTATAGTACAAAGGAGTTCACAGATGCATATTAATGCCAGGACCCAAAGGAGACTAAAAGCCCTGGATAAAAATGCTTAAATTCAGAAAAAATCAACACAGTGTAGTCTACTGAGATCCAAAAATATTTGATATATTTCTCCAACTCCAAACAGCCAAAAGAGGGGGAATTGATTTAGTAAAGAACAAAATACGTGATTTGGTTGTGGGAGTGATATCCAGGTATGCATTTTAACAGGGAAGGAATCAATTGGCAATACATTCACTCATCTCATTATTTTGTTGAGTAATGTATTTTACAAGATAGACTGAAAGTATCAAACTATGTTGGAGCTCATGAAAAAATATAAACATTTTTGCTATTTTACCAAAGAACCTGAAGCAAAGGGAAGCAATAGTACTTCAACCACCGATGTACAATTCTTGCAAGTCATGTGGCACAAAACTAAATTATTAATTTGTTGAGGCACAAATGATGCGTTTGTTTTCATTTTCTAAGGTTTATTTTTATTATTTGTGACCCTCACAAACAAATGCATTTCAATTGTCCTTAATATCAGTTTCAGACGGAAAAGAACACGCCCCATTGTGAACTGTGGTGAAAGACAAACGTCCAACATCAGGTGGAGGTTTTGGTGTTTTTCTAAACCTAACCGGATGTTTTTTAATGGCTAAACCTAAACATATAGTTCAGGTGACAAAACCTAATTAAACTTTGAGTGAAAACATCATTTTGATGTGTTACAATTGCATAAAGTGTAAAAAGTAATGGGGTGGACAGGAAACAAAGTCAGGTATACAAAGTTTTGTATAGTAAGCGTTGTTTTTAAAAGGAATTATTTTCATACCCAAGAATCATACCCAAGAATCCTGTCCTGGAACACAAATCAACAAATTACTTTTTTTTGACAGTTTCACAAACTAATGAGATATCATTGGTTCAATCCAGTCACCAGGAAAGTATGCTGCCATGTTATGCTTTCAGTAAAGCACAACTTTGCACAATTTCTACACGCTTCATATAGCTTTTTTACATGTCTTTTTTTTTTCTACATGTACAACTGACTACTGAGTCATGTGCAATTGTCAGCTTTACCAAGACTGATTGTTTTTACAGGGCAGGTAGGGTGAGATCTGCTTCTATACAATCAGCTTTCATCTCAGGCAACCCCATTTGACTCCTGCAGAAAACTGTTCTTCCTCTCTTCTTTTACCTTTGATTGCACTTACTGCGGTAAGTCCAGTGGCTGTTGTTTTTTCCCTTTTTCATAAATGTTTCTTTGGCTATGTATATGTACCAAAGCCACTTAATTAGGTTTGGAAAATGAAATGCCTAGTGAGAGTCAGGGAAAAGTATGTGGTTTAGTATTAAGTTCAGAATCACCGTAAACATAATTCTTGGGAGACAGCTATGGTTGTTACAGTCTAACAGCATTCAGATGGCTTGTCGGTTATCTTTAGACTATGTAGCGGATTATTTGTTAGATACCTTGTGCATATCCAAATTCTCTTAAATTAGGGAGAATAAACATTTTGAATCCATTTGAGTGTTTATTTTGCAATTGTGTCCAAGCTAGTGAGGGTGCTTGGTTTGAAAAATTCCCCCTGAAACAGTTTAGTCATCCACATTCAGGTAAGAGCGGGACATCATTTTTTCCTGTTCAAGTATTGTTTGGTGCGTAGGAAGGAGAAGAGTCACAAGGGTTACCAATTCAATGAGCAAGAGAGATGGAAAGCAAAAAGACAGAGAGAGAAATGAGCGGATAAATATAAAGATTACCAACTCATCTCTGCATGTGTCAGTTTGTTATCCTGCAGTTGCCATTTTCAGGCACACTGGTAGAATGCACTGTTTTATGATGTAAAGTGCTGCTCTACTTTACACACGAGTGTCATGGCTATTATTTGCACTGAAAACTACTTTCACAAGCTCTCTTTCAATTTGATGGTTTCCTCAGATAAATCCAGTTTATTTTGGTGCAACATTATACACCACTCTCACTGCACGAGGTAATGAAAATGAATAACCTCACTATAATTAAATTTGTATGGTTCATCGAAAGAGAAGGCAGCTGCATTGGCTTGCATATTGATTCAGACACTTCTGGTATTACTAAATCAATAAATCGTCAAACTAATCTCAGGCATTGACTGTACAATATGTCCTTATTGTTTACCTTTTTTAGTATTAGCACCATACAAAAAAGGGTTTTCCCTAAACAGCAAACATTCTGCTGTTATATACCTGATTACTGGCATGCAGAAGAGGTCTTGCGTAGGCTTATAATCCTCTTTGAGCAAAGTGCTTTTGAATTCAGAGTTCCCAGACAAAGCTATAAGCCAGTGCATGGAACTATTGATTTATCTCTATTATTGACACAAGATATCTAGCATCTCGCAGTTCTCTGTCCTTCTCCTACACATTCAATGCTTCTCAAGAGGGCTTAAATCCAGGATGAGTTCAGAAGCACACATTAGTGCCAACCCTATTTTCCCCTACGCTTACCACTGGAGTATGTGGATGTAAGATAAGTGTAGAAAAAATCTTTCAGAGAGGGACAGGTAATAACATTTTTTATTTTTTAATTTGAAAATAATTCAGTGTTTAAAGGAAGACTCATTAGTAACTCGACTGTCTGAAAGCCTCTATAGTTCTATGAGAAAGTTTGAAATGTGTAAAATAGGAAACATTACCAGGTGCGACATGGATACTTTTAATCTTGAGGCTTTTACAACACCTGTTCTCACTACCAAGAGGTCCATTGCTGCCACCCGAAAAAAGCAAATAACAAAAAAGAAAAAAAAAGACTAGAAATCGACCTTCAGAATCCCACATATCACAACATCCATGTGTGCTGTGTGCACCAGGATGAGTCAGTAGGCTTGTAAAGTGGTTGTCGATTACAAAGTCTTCTCTCCACATCATGCAGAGGCTCTGAATTCAGCTCATGTTTCACTGCAGTATTAATCTTAAAGTTATGGCAGACAATGATGCTAAAAGGTCATTGTTAATTAATACAGCCCTGTATGCTCTGTTGGCTTGTGCAGTTTTAAGTCTGGCCTCGAGTGACATAATTGGCCCAAATGGCAGCAACTCAAATTTCTCATGTGAACTGAAGCAAATGATATACCTGTCATTATTGTACTTTTTGAATGAACTTTTCACTTATGAGACTGTTAAGGCGAAATGAACAAACTGTGAAAAGAACATGCTTTCCTTTTTTTTGAGCTAGTTGAGCAGATGACATCAGTCTAATTTCTTTATGCTAAGTACAAAATTCCAGCCAGTAAAAAGAGCGACTAATATGTAGCAAATAAATAGTAATAGGGCTTTGCTTATGTCCCTTTCACGTTGCAACTACTGTGCTACGAAACCCATTCATTTCAATGGGTTTGCGCCACACAGAAAGGTTATCTGCTATGTTGAGAGGAGTGCACGCTCAGTGCTTACCATGATGTGTTTGTGATGCACCGCATTCAAAGTTTAACCTGTGATGAATACTTATGAGGCCAGTAGACAGGAGGCATCCATCCAGGCAAAGTGGGAAATGAAATGAGAGCTGATTGTGTATCATACAGTCCCTGAACTGCATGAGACAATGTTGTGGTGATCCTTCTTGTCACCACAGGGTCACCACAACTTTTCTGTGCATTGGCACATTCAGGGAACTTCTCTCTTTCTTTCTGTCAGGACGGATTTATTTTCCTTGGTAGTAATATACACAGTACACTGCATACAACTCAGGACTGAAGAACTGCCAACAACAAAATGACAAGCTAGAAGTTTTGAAAACTCCCCCCTATTTTGCTTTCCACAGCACAGTTAGACTGAAAGAGCCATTAGTGTAAAGTCTGATACCAAAGACCAAAAAAAAAAAAAAAAAAAATACAATATTTATCAGGAATCTTTGGATCAGCCGGCTGCTTGCTACATTTACAGAATGATCTTCATCAGTTGTATTTAGAAAAATGTCCAACTAATACTTGAACTTAAGTACTGTTCCTAAAAATGTTCTCAGTGTGTCTCAGCAGCTGAAGCCCTGCCAGTTCATGTCGCAGCCACTCTACAGCCATAGAAATCCTCATCAAAGGCTGCCATCATCCAAAAACATCAAAGGGCAGACCTCTGTCTCCTGGCAGGGAAAAAGCAAGGGTCTCTCTCTCCATGCCTCTGTCTGCCTGCTAAAATCAAAAACTAAGGAAAAGAGATTCTTTATAAAGCACAAAGCTCAACAGTCTTGCCTTGCTGTACCAGCAGTTTTCTCTTTTCACACTTTTATCTACAGTCTAAAAAAATTCCAGCGTTCACACATGGCAGCCTATGGCATATGCGTGGGGATGCTGTGGTTAACAGAAGGCATTCGATGTTTCTGCTCTGTGGGCAGATGAGTGGCTAATATATGACTTTTGCACAGAGTTCTAAATGTTTCTTTCAGATTTGGCTCGCTCAGCTATTTCACTCAATTTAACTGACCAGCTCACAACACATTTTTCCCCACAAACAAACAGCAGGCTGAAATACCGTACGTCAGCTCACAGCTTGTGATTGGCTCATTTGGTCTCTGTGCATCAGTGTTACATAAGGTTTTGTAAAACATTTGACTGCTGGTATCTGGAGGCTCGCTGCTTTTGTTTTGACTTGTGCGGCAGAGAATGATTTCCAGGGCACCGTTTTTTGCATGTGCAAAACTGGCTCAAGGCAGTAAGCACCTTACGTGTGACTGAGCTGAGGTTAAACTGGATGCTTGAAAAACATAAAGAGTATATAGATAAATGGCATACATAAACCATTCTCTGAGCAGTGGGAGCTGTAAGGGTATAAAGACAGGGGAGGCATTACAGCACCATGTACGAGGAGATTTGAATACTTAATAAGATATAATTGCAGCAGGGAGACACAGTTGCTAAAAAGAGGACTAAGGGGTTTAAGAGCTTTGCTCTTTGTCTTTGGATGGATACCGAAATAAAATATTGCGCAGTAGCACAAGGAAAGAAAAGCAGCACACCTTAATTTGAAAATGCTTGATGGTTTTGTCACCTTTGCTTGTCCCCTCTCTCTGGGAGATGTTCAGCAGAGTCAGCTACTGCAGTGCAAAATAAGGAAATCCAAGTTGGATTTACCCACTGAAGTGTAAAAACCAAACTCTCCCCTCTTACTTGTTGTCTATGGCCATGATTTTCTTCCTTCTTAAGATTTTCTTTTATTCCGATCACACAATTAATGAACTATGTGCTTCCTTGTTCATCATAAGCATGCATTATTTAGCAGAAAAGGAAGTGTATTGGCTAGCCACGGCAAGAGAAAGAACAATAGCTAGTTTCTCTGTTGGTTCTCCGTTTCATTCATTAGTTTTAGAAATTATGTGTATTTCTGTTTCCTGTGTTTCATTTGTGCCTCTGTAAAAAGTGCATGTCTTCCCTGGCAAAAGCATAAATTGATCATTTTGTGTTCTCGTTGCGTGTACGTGTGTGCTGTTAGCTTGAGGGTGTAATGACTGATTATGTCTATCCCCCTCTTTTTCTCCCTCTCACTCTTTCTCTCAAACACACTCACATGCTCACCCACATGCACCTGCCTGTATCTATTTCAATGTACCATTCAATGGATGCATTATATTCATCATCGTACATTATTCAGATTTGAATCAGGGACTGTCATCTTAGTGACGATTCAGCTCCCAAATTGAATAGCTTGGACAAGAATAGCTTTGACAGCACATTGCTGTGATCCAGTGAATTTTCTCTGCACGCTTGCCACTAAATGCAACATCATGTTCAATTTTTCTCACTGTTTGCACTCAATAGTTGCTCTGGATAAATATAATTATCCCATAACTTCTGCAGTGTATTTTCCATAGCTTTCCTCAACCTTCTATAGTCGGCCTGGCTGTTTATGTTTCAAAAATCCACCTGCGGAAGGGAAGTTCTAGAACCTGTATCAACTACTTACTGTTAGGAGGCTGTTACTTGATTTCTGATTGATTATTTTGATACAGATGCAAGTTTTCAGAAATGATTTGACAAAATAGAAGCACACTATTAGTTAGTACTACAAACTCTTCACAAGAACCTGAATCACAGATTTGTGGGGTAAACAGTTTTGCAAACTAAACCTATAGGCTGAGCCAATCCTGGTAGAGCTTGAAGGCTGTTAGAGCAGAGCCGGCTACCGTCAGGCAAGATGTACATGCTGCCAGTTAGACAAGAATGTTTGTAACATTTTGTTTCAGCAATTCTGGAAGACCTGCAATTGAGTAGTTTTATGAACAGTTTTATAAAATATCCTTAATATCCTTTATAAGAGGCAGAATTCGGTTTCATCAATCCTTTATGTAACATAAAGATAGATACTCTTAAAGGGCCGGTGTCATGTTTTTTTTTTTTAATTCTGGCTTTTCTGCAGCGTTAAAACAATGTTATACCACCTAAATGCAACAAAAAGGTTAAAAGGTTTCACATACTAGAAACCTTTTAAAAAAGAGACATGCCACTGCTTTCAAATTTCTAGCAAGGACTGACCATGGAGGACAGCAGATCCAGAAAGAACCTGCAACGTCATCATCCTCACCCCAAGATAAGGAGTCTTCACCAGCCCCAACAGCCCAACAAGTGGAGTCTTCACCAGCCCCGGCAGTCCAACTGGCGGAGTCTCTCCCAACCCCTAGTGGGAAACCCCCAGCCTTCGCCCCCCCGGACCCCCGGGGTGTGTCAACCCCCAAACACACCAGTATCACCTGTTGTCTCCACGAGATTAGCCCTACTCAATATCAGATCACTAGCCAACAAATCCCTCTTAGTAAATGACATGATCATGACCTATAATCTAGACTTTTTATTTCTTAGTGAAACATGGCTGACTGAATGTAGCTGTTTCCAGACCATTCTCAATGAGGCAGCACCAACAAATTTCAGTTTTATCAATAAGTGTCGAAGTGGTAAGAAGGGCGGGGGAGTTGCCGCCATTTTTAAATCAGTCTTTCAGTGCAAAGAAATTTTACTTGGTGATTTTAGCTCTTTTGAATATCTCTGTTTTTTAGTAAAGGGGGATCCAAAAGTTATCTTCCTAATCATTTATAGACCACCAAGATACCCAGGAACTTTCTTTGATGAGTTTGCTAAACTGCTGTCAGTTATCCGCACTGACTATAACTTTTTTTTATCATAACTGGGGATTTTAACATTCACATGGACAATAACATGGACACTAATGCCAAAGAACTCTGCTCTCTACTTGACACTTTTGGCCTCCTTCAACATGTGAATGGACCCACACATACTCGAGGCCACACACTGGATCTGGTTATCTCTAAAGGTGTTAACATTTCTTCTGTTGATATCAAGGACTTGGCGCTCTCTTATCATTTCTGTGTGTTCTCTGACTTACAGTTAACTCCAAACATTCAGTTAACCCGTGTGTCTGTTAGAAAAAGGTACATAAATGAGAATACCAGTGCTAAGTTTATGGAAGTTATAGCTATGTCATCAACTGCGAGTGCAGAGACAGTTGATGAACTCTTAGATAACTTTAACTTGAAACTCTCAAATGTCATGGATACTGTTGCACCTGTTAAAAATAAGATGATCTTGAGCAGAAAGCGAACGCCATGGAGGAACACTATTATGGTAAATGCCTTGAAAACAGAATGCAGGAAAGCAGAGCGTAAATGGCGAAAAACTAAACTTCAAATTCACCATGACCTCTACAAACAAAGTCTTTGTAATTTTAACCACGGGTTACTCCGGGCTAGACAGCAACACTTATCTGAAATGATTAATAAGAACATCAACAACACTCGTGCTCTGTTTGCTATGGTTAATAAGCTGACAACCCCCCCAAAACAGATAGTTTCAGAACTCTGTTCCACAGAAAAATGCAATGAATTTGCTTGTTTTTTCAATGAAAAAAATCAAATCTATAAGGCTAAATATCAACATAAATGAGCAAAATAATAATATGACACAATCCTTAAAACCACCTAGGAATCAATCAACTATGATGTCAGAATTCAATACAGTTCATTACAGTAACCCGGATTTTTTTAAGTAAGCGACGCACCTCCACGTTATCAGTGCTAGTGTACAGTAATTAATAAATTATAAACAGCATAGTTTGTGCCTGTATAACGTTGCCCATAGGAAACCGTTTCATGGCCGAATATCTCAAGAGAGCAGCCAGACGCCTCTCGAATATCTTCGGAACAGCTCCAAATAACCAACAACAAGCAGGGGTGAGTAGAACATCATGTTATAATGTGAAATCAAGGGCCCAATGTAAAAAAAACGGTCTTATCCTTTAATATCAAAAATTAAATCTGACCTCCAAAGATGGGGAAGTTTGCCTCTCTCGTTGATCGGCAGAATTAATGCAATTAAGATGAACATCTTACCCAAATTCCTATTTTTGTTCAATTGTCTCCCACTTTTCCTGATGAAGCATTTTTTCAAAACAATTGATCAAATAATTCCTGCCTTTCTGTGGTGTGGAAAGGCACCCAGGATCCGCAAATCCACACTTCAGTGGTGCAAGTTCAAAGGTGGACTGTCTCTCCCTAATTTCCAATTGTATTATTGGGCAGCACATATCCACAAAATTTTGTTTTGGTCTAAATCGATGGATCTGCCATGGTGCAACTTAGAGGCGCAGTCATGTGTTACATCTTCATTAATGGCTTTACTTACTTCCTCCATTCCAACCAACCTCTCTGGCTTTACAAACAACCAAGTGGTCCGTTCTACACTTAAAAATTGGTATCAATTTAGGAAGCATTTCAGGTTTACGTCAGCGTCTATTTTAGCTCCTTTATTTTTTTTTGAGGATCACTTATTTCGACCCACGTTTACAGACTCTGTAAACCCTGTACATGGCACAATAAAGCCCTGAAATGTTTTAAAGACCTATATAAAGATTGTATTTTTCGCAGTTTTACAGATCTTTCAGGAGAATTTCATCTCTCATCCTCTCATCTTTTTCGATACTTTCAGATTAGACACTGCGCTAAAGTTTTATTTCCAGGCTTTCCCTCCTCTCTACCGAACCTACTGTGGGAAGAGCTTTTAAGCCACAAACCACATCAAAAGTCACTCATTTCTAAAATTTATAACGAACTCTTGTCTTTTGATAGCTCATCAGTTACTAAAGTTAAAACTGCTTGGGAACAAGAACTGGGTCTGAATTTGGAGGATGTCTGGTGGGACGCTGCTCTTCAAAATATCTACAAAAGCTCACCTTGCGCCCGTCTCACACTTATACAATTCAAGGTACTATTCAGAGTTCATCTTTCCAAAACTCGACTGTCACAATTTTATCCTAATATCGCCGACAACTGTGACAAATGTCTAGCTTCACCCTGCAATCTAACACATATGTTCTACTCTTGTTCATTACTTTCTCGCTTCTGGCAGAACTATTTTCATGCCATGTCAAAAATACTTTTGACGAACATAAAGGTTTCTCCCCATGTCGCTATATTTGGGCTCCAGGAAGACCACAACCGGTTTACTTCCAAGCAGCTAGATATCATAGCCTTCACTTCATTAATAGCTAGACGCCATCTCCTCCTTCACTGGAAGTCAACTAAAGCTCCCTCCAGCTCTCAGTGGCTCAACGATACTATGTCCTTTCTAAAGCTGGAGAAGATCAGATATTCAGTGAAAGGCAACTCTGACAAATTCTACAACAAGTGGCATCCTTTTTTAACTTGTTTTCATTCTCTTCAAACTCTGCCCCCTGATTGATAGACCCCCACTCACTCGCTCCTTCTCTTTCCTCTCCTTTACCTTTTCTGTCTTTTGTCCTCCTTTTTATTTATACTGAGCAGCTTACACACACGTACATATTACGCTTATTATGTTTATTCAATTGCTATATATAAATGTCCTTAACTGTTAGTTAAGTAGCCCCCCACAATAGTGTATTGTTCTGTAATTGTTGTAAAAAGAAAAACCCTAGAGGAGGTAGATTGTATGCTTTTTTTTTTTTTTTTAAGATGCACATTATTTTGACTGTATCAATGTTTGCTCAAACTGACAGTGGTGATACAATTCTCAGTGTAAATCTGACATTGATTTCTATTCATATGTGCCTTACCTCCCAATAAAAATATTAAACAAAAAAAAATAGAAGGGCACAAACTTTCAAAGGTAAAGTCCAATTCAAGCCAATTGGAATTCAATTCATTGTAATCATAATTATTTATAAAATAATCCAATTCATTCATATAGAGCCAATTCAAAAACAATTTCCTAACTAAGGAAACTAACAGATTGCACCAAAACTTGTCTTCAGTCCAATCTCCCGTCCTGTGCGTGCCTGAGGCGACTGTGGAAAGGAATACAGTCCTTTCTGTGTTGTGTTGGCATTAGGTGTTCTTACATATTTTAGTACAAACATCATGAAAAACACAAGATTAAAAGGGAGCTAAGGGGGCTTACCGTACTTTGTATTCATACATTTCTTCAAGGGGGGAACTGAAAGTATCAATTTGTTGCTTCTATAACTGCTCAGAAACACAGTTCACTCACACTGTGGTAAATACAGTTAGTATTTACCACCCCGCATGCACTTCACAAACTGTGTTCAAAGAAAGGCAATTAGCAACTTACTCTCGGGTAACAATAGAGGAGAGTGTAAGCATCATTATATTTTTCAGAGTTTTTTTTCTGCCTCAGTTGGCATTTGGATCACACTTCCCACATCTTCACATATACAGGAGTGTATAGAAATGTATATATATATATATATATATATATATATATATATATATATATGGCTGGGTTTGAGGGGTTGTCATACTCAAAAATGTAGTGTGTTTGTCAAAGTTTCTCCTTTGTTTACCAGTTGTACTTTCCTGACACTTAAGAAGTCGCCAACATCTTCTCCCCCCCGTCCCCTTGACAAGCCTCCATGAATTTGGAAGCTCTGATATATTTACAATCATCATATTTGAGATTATGATCGGTGCACAGCTAATGTAGAGGTAACCAAGATTAAGAATTAAATTACTAAAAATAATCCACTTAGATTGTTAGAATATTTTGTCCATATTGTCCTGCACAAGATAGGCAGCTCAGGTCAGCAATTATCATCAAAACGTACATAGGGGAGGAGCAGATTTACTATCTTTTCTTGCCTTGCGCCTACTGATTTTTGCACTTTACACAACAGTGATTGTTGCTTCATGGAGATACACAGGTGTTGTGAAACACTAGCAGGTGGAGAGAGCGCTTGAGGGAAGGAATTCTCCATCCATGTAAATTAATTTAGAGTAGGAGCAAAAAGAAGTTATGAGAGCATGGCAGCTGCCAAGGTCCAAAAGGTTTATTTTCATACTACTATTTGGTTATTTTTTCTCACTTTAATGACTTTTCCTCACTTATTTGAGCTGTCACAATCTGAACCATAAAATTAAAAAAAAAAATTTAAATCTAAACATTGTTAAACTTAAGAATGAAGTCAACAACACTTGTAGAGGGATTAATTGATCAAAGTAAACCTGATAAATCTTAGCCAATGAGTACATGATAAATAATTTAACTGAACAGGTAATCAGGTTCATGCTTATAAGCCTGAACAAGAGTGTGTGTTTCAGAAGTGTCTCTTCGCCATATACCATGAGATTGTTCATTTTTACCTTTACAGTTTTAGAGCTGTTTCTGACAATAAATAAAGGATGTTTTTCAAGTGTTTTCTATATTCTTTTGTGTGTTTCCAAGCGCGCTCACCAGGAACATACATTGCCATTTTAGTGTATGTTCCACATGTAAGGATTGAACAGTTGGATGCATGCTTTATTTAGCTGTGGCCGGACTGGTATTTAACTCAACTTTATATAATGCATTTCAAACACAAAGTATCACAGAAAGTTATTGACAATACAGCGCAAAAGAGATGAAAATAATGATAAAAACTTCCAAAAGTAGTTTGCCAATAATAGTAATACAATTTAAAAGAGTAGAAAGTCAAAAAAACAAAAACAAAACAAAGAGTAAGAATAAAAACAGTGGAGTTGAAAGATGCAAAAAGGTTATTCTAGGACAGGTCCAAACAATAGGCTCTGCCAAGTTTTAAGATTTGTCTTAAAAAAAAAGAGGAGCTTGCATTTCATACCCAAACTAGGAGCTAGATCTTCAAGAGGGGAGCCTGAGGGCTAAAGGCTCGGCTTCCTGTTTTAGTCTCTGAAAGTCTGAAAAACACAAATTTTTTTTTTGGATGATAAAGAATAAGAAGTTCTTACAGATGAGACTGAACCTGGACATTAAGATCTTTGTAGGTAATAAAAATAAATTTGAATTTGATTTTTAGTTTAATGGGGAGCCAATGTATCTCTCTTGGCAGTACCAGTCAGTACTGTGGTGGCTGTGTCATCAATTGATCAATTGATGCATTATCAGGGAGTTGTTTGGCAACCCAGCTACAATTGTATTGCAATAGTAAAACTGAGAAGTGATGAATGCATGGATCAATCAGGATGCTCCCTATTTTGCTTATATTCCCCAGAAGGGTGAATGCTCGAGAGATCTGTTTTATTATGTGAATTAAAAGACTAATTCTGGGGATAAATGACTCCAGTACTTACTGATAGTGATATTGGAGACCAATGCCATCTATAGTAACCATATTATTTCAATCTTTAGGACCAAAAATAATTATCTCAGTTTTTTCTGAATTTAAAAGTAGATAATTAAAGGTCATCCAGGCCTTGGTGTTTCCAAGACAACCCTGTAGCTTCAGTAGTTGATGAGTTTCCTCTGGTTTAATTTTTATTTTAATTTTTTTAAAATTTTTATTTATTTATTTGGCACTTGTAAAAGTCAGACAAAATATAATGCTAAACACGGAAAAGCTCTGTGCAGGAAGAGGCAGTAAGCCAGCTGGCTTATGTGGAGCCTCCACCTTAAAAATTAACATATACAGCAAACAATAAATGTAGACAAACATGACAAAACAAAAAACATAACAGCCATAACAAGAGTATCAAAGAATATTAAGTCAAATATATAAGATAAAAGATAAAACATCATTTAAGAAATTAAACATACTGAAAAGTAAGGTACTAAGACCTTCTAGGACAGAAATCCAAAAGAAAAACTTTAAGGTCCAGCAATTAAGTTTGCCTTAAGGCATCTTTTAAAATGTTTTGTTGTGAAACAATTTGAAGCTAAATGAGACCTTTCATTCCATATTTTAACACCCCTATACCTAATGGAAAGTTGAGCTAGACTAGATCTGAACTGAGGAAGATGGAAATCCTCAGCTTTCCTCGTTGGGTATGTGTGTACCTGGGAATTTGATTTAAAATAGCACATAAAGTGCTCAGGAATCTTTCCTTTGTTTTTATTTATCTCGTAAATAAAAACACAGGTCTGAAGTACATTAATGTCATGAACAGTAAGGATCTTAAGTTCTTTAAATAAAGGAGTAGATGCAGCATACCATTCAGAACAGGTTGCAATTCTCACAAAACGCTTCTGAAGTACCAGCAATTTATGGAGGGTAGTAGGAAAAGTACTTGCCCATACTAAATTACAGTAGGAAAGGTATGGGTAAATTAAACTATAATAGAGAGTGAGGAGGCAATTTCTTGAGACAAGATGACTAACCCTCCTAATTATCCCAATTGATTTATTTACTTTTTTGCTAACCCAGTCTACTTGATCCTTCCATTTTAAGTTTTCATTAATAATAATTCCCAAGAATCTGGTGGATGTAACTTGAGGTATCACTGAAGACTCAATTTTGATTTTACATAAGTCTTTAGGGTATATTTTTTTCCCTCCAAAAATAATAAAATTTGATTTTTTGAGATTTAAGGATAGTTTATTTAATTTGAACCAAGTGGCACATGCGGATAAGCCAGCATTTGCCTCTTTCATCAGAGTGTCAAAATTGGAATGTGAAAGAATCAAGGTGGTGTCATCTGCAAACATAATAGGAGAAAGAAGGTTTGAAACATTAGCTAAATCATTAATGTAGATAAGAAATAATAAAGGTCCTAGGACAGAACCCTGTGGAACACCACAGGGTAAACCAGCCACGTTGGAATTGCACCCCTTTACACTAACAAACTGCTTTCGATCAAATAAATAATTCCTTAACCACTCATATGTAAGACCATGAAAGCCATATTTATGCACATGCGCATTGTAGGTAATAAAAAGAAATTTGAATTTGATTTTTAGTTTAATGGGGAGCCAATGTATCTCTCTTGGCAGTACCAGTCAGTACTGTGGTGGCTGTGTCATCAATTGATCAATTGATGCATTATCAGGGAGTTGTTTGGCAACCCAGCTACAATTGTATTGCAATAGTAAAACTGAGAAGTGATGAATCCATGGATCAATCAGGATGCTCCCTATTTTGCTTATATTCCCCAGAAGGGTGAATGCTCGAGAGATCTGTTTTATTATGTGAATTAAAAGACTAATTCTGGGGATAAATGACTCCAGTACTTACTGATAGTGATATTGGAGACCAATGCCATCTATAGTAACCATATTATTTCAATCTTTAGGACCAAAAATAATTATCTCAGTTTTTTCTGAATTTAAAAGTAGATAATTAAAGGTCATCCAGGCCTTGGTGTTTCCAAGACAACCCTGTAGCTTCAGTAGTTGTTGAGTTTCCTCTGGTTTAAGCCTCTGTGGTGCAGCCTACCTAACTCTGGTAAGTGCAGAGGACACAAGGGGTGGCTGTAGCTCGGGGGGGGCCTTGGGCAAGACACTGAACCCCACATTGCCTACCAACACATCCATCAGTGAATGAATGTATAGAATAAAAGCACTGGTTAAGGCGTTGCATGTGAGTGAATGGGTGAATGTGGTGTGTAGTGTTAAGATGCTTTGAGTGGTCAACTAGACTAGAAGAGCGCTATCCAAGTACAGTCCATTTATTATTACGTGTACAAACTAGAATCTACAAGATAAAGACAACTCCAAAGCATAATCGTTCAATCTTATCTTCAAATCTATTTAATAAGATATTGTGGCTGATGGTGTCAAATGCCATGCTGAGATCTAACAGGACAAAATGGGAATATATATTTTCAGCAGCACTACGACTTTTAGTCAACCTTGCAACAGTATTGAAGCGAAACTTGGAGTTGTTTTATTTTCCTCTATTAGCTGTGAATTGTGTGTGGTTCTATACCCACGCATGGCTTTTATATATGTTATAAGGTAACCCTTCCAGGGTAAGAAGCTTTAATCAGTTTTAGCGGAACTCCATTTTCTTTCCAGTTTTCTCAATTTAATGCCCACCAATTTAAATCTGCCTCACCTTGACCTGGTATGTATATCCTAACTTTATGTACGTATTTCAATCTATTATGCAAGTTTTTTGGTTCATGTGTTCATGTGATGGTTTCCTTTTACAGTCAAACAGATTTTTCAGATTAAGTCCACCACCTCACACGCCTCCTAAAAAGTGCTTTGTTATTAGTTGATCGTGCATGTTTCTCAAAAGAAAAAGAGAAATGTAATGTGGGTGGAACGTTTAAAAAATGTAAATTACCAATGTAAAGAAAACATACATTAACAGTGTTCGGGGTTTCAAGAAGCATAAAATGGCATTTTTCTGGCCTCCGGGTTGGTGTGCGCTTGTAATTTGTAAATGTAACTGCAATCTCCTCACACACAAAGCAGAATCAGGGTTGCTGTCCTGAGGACAGCAGTTGCAATCGTGTTTATCCCTGAGAAACCAGAGCTTGTTTTCTGTACAATTCATTGATTAAAATTTAGACCTAGTAGGGGGAGAAACAAACCTCTTGATGTTATCTTTCACTTGCATGCATGGAGCAGTTTTTGCCTCAAGCTGTAGTCCTAAACAAGATTGTTCTGCACTGATGGTAGGACGATATTTTGTTTCATTTTCTTCATATCATGCACAGCCAATATTGTTTTCCACATATGTGAAATTGTTCATTTTGTCACGCTACAACTGACGGAGTGTAGCGTCTCACTCTAAATGAAGGTAGTAGAAAAAATACAAAATGACGACACCTTCACATGCTCTTGTACCGTTGTTCATGCATGCAAAAACGTTACATAAAAGGAACATGTTGTTCTTTGGGCCATATTATGTTTATTCCCATGAGAACACACAGAAAACATGACATTCCAGGAATGAAAGATGATCTGTCTCTAACAACAAATGTATTGTTAAGGAAATGGTATACATAGTTGGGTGCTGAAATAAAGTGTCGCAATACAAATGAAATGAAATCAATTTGACATAAATCTGTAAAAAATAATTTAACATCACTGGTAGTGGAAGATTTAAGAATCAGGAATCTCATTTTCACTCAACACATGATAATCAGTACAATTTCTGTTAACATATTGTAGAAATCTTGAAACTTGCATGCCTAGAAAATACCCTGTATTTGTTTACAGTATTAAACTTACTTGACAAAGGGAGGAATTAGGCTTGAATCATGCATACAAGTGTTGCGTCTGTTAAAGAAATGTCAAAACATCGGTGACGAGTCAATCTCCAAATGGCCATAATGTATAAAAACGCAGGAGTCATTTGCTGAACAGGATCAAAGTGCAGATTGGACCAAATGTGACCTTCAAATCACAAGGCAAAAGCTAAAAGTAATTCTCAGAGGAGATGATAACAAGAAAGGCAAACGATCTGTGGGTCAGACAATTAACTCATTAGACAAGACAGTATACTTGATCTTATTATCAGTGCACTTAGTATTTTTACAACTGAAAAATACCAAGGTTGAATATCTTTTTAAATATTTAAAACAAAAGCAAAACAAACCTGAATAGAAACACAGAGTATTTCGTTTTACTTGTGAAGCATTTGAAATATTCATATATCTATATATATGGTTTTATAAAAAGTCATGAACATTTCAAACTAAAGTTGAGCATACATATTTTATCATTTAAACTACATTTGAATGTCACTTTTAACTAGGACTGACATGCATCAGCTAGTAGCAGTAGCTTGGTGGGTGGTTAGGTCAATGTGGAATCTCCTCATGGAGAATTGTGCTTCATGTTCTCAGAAAAAGAGCCTTGAATTTAACGTTTCAGTTGGCGCGGTGGGAAGGTGAAAAAAAAAAAAAATCTTTAACCAGTCAGGAAGTTTCAAAAGAGTCAAGTAAGAAGCGTATAGACTACGGCATTTATCAGCTTTTGCCTTCGTGTTTTACTGGTAATTTAAAACCCTGAAAAGACATATAAAATGAGGTTCTAGCTTATTTTGGGGTTCAAGGCTCCCAGTGTCACAATCAGACACATACAATGAGTGTATTTAGGATACAATGAGTGTATTTAAGACAGTGCAACTACGAGGGAGGATGTGATCAAAGAAAACAAAGGTGTAAAATAGTTGCCATTAGACTCAGAATTAAAAAAAAAAAAGTCCCTGGGTCTTTTCTTGCAAATTGGAAACCTTATAGCTTTCCTCCCAGGTGAAAGTAATTCCTTACTAAGTTTATATCACTTGCAGAGAAAGGAAACTATAATCTCTTACATTTAGAAATGATAAATAATTGCAAAACTCCATTACCTTGTGGAAATGGAAATGGAAGGCAGTCTTTTCCTGATGGGATGAGAGAAGGTGTCACCTAGCCATGGCAGAGGAGGCATTTATAACCGCGGCGAAAAAACATGGGATGCTAGATAAAATGATTACGTTCATTTTGAGTGTATGGATGTTTTATGCTATATTTACTCAAAAACTTGAATCATCAAGTTTCAGTTTCACTGACTGCCCCTCCCATCAAATTTCATGAGTGGACATTTACTTTTTTTCTGCTTCTGAAGGAGCATGCCAGTTTAACAACCGCTATTGGAGACGAAGCTGAACGAACACGCCCTAAAATGAGAATATTGAAGTATCTTTAATAAATCAATGGTGTGCTGTCATACTGTAGCCACCAGTTCAACTTCAAGTTTAGATACAGTGCAACCCAGTCTCACATCAGAATTTATTGATTTTTCGTTCAAAGACAAACGATTTTGCTGTTTTTTTTTTCCCCCAACAGGCCAAACCACCTGATAAAAAAATCTAGTAGTTTTGTTTTAGAGTGCAACTCTTAGATTCAACTCTTGGTGGACCATTGGTTTTTCACCACCTCAGTTGCTTTTTTGATGCAGTTTTACTTGGGTAAGGTTAAGCATCAAACTCTTTTTGGTTAAGGTTAGGCAATAAAAACTACATGGTTAAAGTGAGAAAAACATTGTGGCTTGTGTTCAAATGGACAATACCATATCCCAATCTACAGAAGTCATACTTTGAAAATTGCATTAGGTGGCATGGGATGAAAAAATGAAGGATTCGTGCTAATCGGGACAATATAAAGTTTTCTGTTTTGGGACTATTTTACATTTTCCCGTGAGACCGGGTTGTTACGTAATCCAACTTGAGCAGACAATCTGAACCAGCCTTTAAGAGTAGATATAGATATCGTACATGTGTGTCTCTGTATGTGTACTTAACTTGTCTATGAAACAAATCTATACTATAGACGGACACTCTAACAGAGGAGGTCTGCATGAGGCAGGGGCTGGAGAGTGATGTCCTTTGTCTCCATCAACCGCAATGGAACAAGCAGGCCATTGATTAGAAGAAGCCTAGTCTTTCCTGGGGTTTTAGACTGATGTGGCCCTTCAGTCAGGCAGTCCATCTGCAAGGGGTGGCTCTTCCAAAGCAGCAGCCGAGCCATTGGTTTCTCCCCTATCACCCCCTGAATCCCTCTCATCCCTCTTCTCATCCTGGCTAAGTGGATCCTGTTTTGACAGGCGGTTCAGGGGATCAAAAATATGAGTTTTGGGGTCAGGGCTGAGGAGTGGCAGCTGAGGCAAAAGTGGTTCATCCCGAAACTTAGCAGCTTGTTCCTTGGCGCTGCAGGTGGGGGTGTTGGTCTCATAGACATCATGGAAGTTGTTGTAGTCTACCTCATAGAATCCCTTCTCCAGAGATAAAACTGGCGTGAAGCGGTAGCCCCACAGCACCTCAGTGTCCAGGTAGGAACTTCGTGCCTGACATGTCATCCCTGTCAGAGATGTGGCATATGTGTTCGCATTCACACACACACATAGACACAACATTAAAATGTAGCACATATGCCCATAGTATGAGAAGTGACAAGAACACAGAGAGGACAGATAAGCAAACACACACACACACACACACACACACACACACACACGCAAAGATGGAGAGAAGTGGAAAGACAGCATCAGTTAATTATTCATGATTTTATGCCAACCAAACACAGAAACAGCCATGACCAGCACAGTGTTCCCTACAGTTCCACTAAATTTGTGAAAGTGATAAGATAAAAAACAACAACAATCCAAATAAATTAAACAATAGTTTTTTGGGGGATTTTATTTTGTCCTTAGTATAAACTATTTGACTGGTATATTATATCCAACATTTGCAAAATAAACAAACATTTGTCAGGCTAAGCTTGCCTTGGAATGGGAAACATCGAAAGGCCTCATCTAGAGGAATGCATCAGCTAAAAGAGCAGCTTCAAGAGCTACTGCAGTTTTTTTAGCTGTTCTTTAAAATAAAAAAAGTACGACAAGTTCCATCTCACTCAAATCACAGCTTTATCGGGAACCAAAAAAAGCAAAATGTAACAGATGTGTGAAACACTTCAGTTTAAGCTGCAAAGACAAACGAGGCACTAATAATGTGTAACAGTAAGCTGCATTCCCCACGACTTCTCATTTCCATGGTCTGAATTACATGCTACCACGTAACTGATAATATCTGATACTTTTTGGGTACTACTATACGATTTTGTAGAAGCACTACAGAGCGCTGGGTTGGTCAGGCAGACAAAGTATGACATAAATTTTATTTTAAAAAATGTTTTATTTTATTTTTTTAATTTTTTTAATGCTTCTTCCACTCTCTGCTGTAATGCTTTTATTTGATGTAAAGCACATTGAATTGTTTGTACATGAAATGTGCTATACAAATAAATTTGATTTGATTTTGATTTTGATAAATTATGGATCTCATTTCCGCATAGAGTTTTTATATTTTGAAAACTTGCTATAATATACCAAACTATGTGAAGGAAGAACACTGGTTTCATGAAATGCACCAGCCACTGCAATCTGCCTCACAATGTTTAGCCTATTTGTGATAAAGTCTGCTTTGAGGGGTAAGAGGTTGGAAATGGAAATAATCAGACCCACCTTCAATTCCTTCATTAATTTTTCAGCTTTGTTCTCATCATTAGGCTTGTCTGACACTATTTTTTTCTTCTATTCTTTTACTTTTTCACTCACTTACTTTCTGGTGAGATTTAAGCATCAAAACTACTTGGTTAGGCTGAACCAAAAGTCTAGTTTGGATTAAAATAAGCTCTTTAAATCCACTTTTTTTTAACCCACTTCAAAGTCAGTGCTACTTAGTGCTTTACATTATAACACCAAAAGGTCCTTATATGTGGTGGTATGTCACACATTGGGAGTGACACTTCACTAAATTTAGGTTTGTGAACCTTGCTGACTAAGACAGAAACATAGTCTCTTATATATGACACTCTTGGAAGAACAAAACATCTACTGTCAAAGAGTTAAGTTAGCTGAGAGAGTTAGCCATGGAGCTAATGGTTTTTACCAATCATTGTAGCTAACGTAGACCTTATATTGTTCAAATACACATAATTGTATGGTATTTATTATAAACAGATGCATCTTGGCAAAGTTCCGGTTGAATTAATTATAATCACAATCCCACAGTTGTACAAGGATTTAACAAAACTGAACAAGTAAAGGATGAAAAAGTAGGGAGCAATTATTTTCCTAAATATTTGGCTGAGCAGGTACCAACTGTCTGGGGTTTTAACAACCACTGTTTTTTTTTCTTCTGGAAACACTTGATGAATCCCTCAATCGTTAGCCAACTAGCCACTACCTTACCTGAAGCAGTTTCAAAATAACACAAAACGTAAATAACACAAATGTTCAGATAGTCTTACTTATCTGAACATGCTTTAAGCTTTCAACTCTCCATCTTCTTAAGGATATACAGTATCTTACTGGAATTTTCCAATACTAGCATCTCCTCTTTGCTTTCACGTTAGCTCAAATAGGGCTATGATATTTAGCTAATTAAAGACAGTAGAAACAGCCAGAACTATTTGAGCTAGCATGTCTTTCAAGTGTGTTATGGGGTGTTTGAACACTAACAACTAAAAATATCTATTATTCCAGAGATGCTGCTGGAGTTACAAATCCTTCAAATACATGACATCCCCACTAACATCAAGCATGTGCTTTTTTAGATATGCATTCCATATTGCTAATATCCCTACTGTTATATCAAAGAGATGAAGCTCTGTGAACTAGGGCCGGCACGGTATATGTATTCGTACCGAACCGTCACGGTACGGGGGTCACGGTTCGGTACGCGCATTTCCACGCAGAATACACACGGTACAGAAGTTTTCTGAACGCGGAACTGTTATTTTGTAAGAGTTTCCTTCAGGACCCATTTAAACACTGCCACATGCAAGCTCTGATTGGTCCGTAGAGATATGCGCTTTCGGACAGAGTAGTTATAAGAATGCAGTTATCAGAACTGTCCTACTCGAATTTCGTTCTGATAACTGTCCTTCCCCAGTGGAGCTGTTTCAGTCTGCATTCGCACATGAGTCGGGACCAGGTCGGGACTGATGCGCCGCGCGCAGCCATCCGCATCGGTGACGTGTTAGCCGTTAGCCGTTTAGCGCCACATTCAACAACTAAACAGAACAAAACAAAACCCGAGAGAAGAAAAAGACCACAAAGAAGCTAATATGGAGAGCGGGGAGGCCACCGTGTTCATGGTCACATCGGGCGTCTAACATCGAGGCTGGAAGAGCACACAGAGAGTCAGGATCAAGCGCAGGCGCTACTTCTTCGTTTCATGAAGGAAGAAGGGAGAGCAGCGCGCCGCAGACAAAGGAGACAACGTGCAAGTTTAACTTATTAAACACGCGCCGGTTCTGTCTGTGTGGTATGATGAAACATTTCAGCCGTGATAGCATGACATGGGGCGTAGCTACCGACCACCACACACCTCCGTCAGATGTGTTCTATAGAACCATGAAAAGACCCGACCAATTACCTCTACCAAATGTATTACAACAACCCCTGGATACGAATACATGCAGAGCAAAAAAAATTACCGAAGCAATTGGAATTTACATCGCATCTGCTATGCGCCCATATTCTACTGTAGAAGAGGCAGGATTCAGATATCTATTACGCCTCATTCGGCACTGTACCGAAAATGTACCGAACCGTAGGGTCCGTACCGAGGTACGTACCGAACCGTGAGTTTTTTGTACCGTTCCACCCCTACTGTGAACATTTTCTGCAGCTTTCTCTCTGAGAGATAGGGGTGACCTAGTTTCTACATTTAACTTGTGAAATGTTTGTTTTCTTCTGTGACTAGATCATCAAAGACAGTATTATAGATGGGTGGACATATTATTTGAAGTGTTAGGTTTCAATTATGAGCTTGACAGTTAATAAAACATGCTGCCTTCACTTTGATTGTGGACTATTTTTTTCACCACACAATTCAAACATCCAATTCTCCTTAACGTCAAATGCAATACACTGACACCACAACATTGTTTAACTTTTGCACGATTTAAGTCATGATTGTTTATGAAACTGCATATTCTACATAAAGGTTATTAGCTGAGGGTCAGGATTAGCTTGAATAAATTAAAAAAACATCCCAAAAATAAACAATTACCCCATGCTGATTCACACACTTTCACATTTTTTTTCATTATGTATTGAAAGCTCTTTTCTCCAGACCAACGATTTGTTTTTTTCATCTCACCTCTTTTATGAAATGTAAGTATTTATCTTACAGTATATCTGTGCATTTGACTGGAAACATCTCTCTAGGCTTTGTCTGTGTATGATGCATGCAGGTGCTTCAAGACTGATAAGCTACAAGAATTGTAATAAAAGAGGTGACAGACCAGATATTTTCGGTCCAAATAACCATGGGTGCTTTTATTTGATCAAAGTGCAGTTTTTCATTGTTATGGTGTCTTAGACATCAGTTGACAAAGCAGTAACAACAAAAGCTTTTTAAAAAGCAGTAAACCAAATAAAACGTTGAATCTGCAAACCGAAATTTCTTCACAACGGGCACTTTCGCTTGTCAAATACAGGTATGGCAAATGAATCTAGTAGTGGTTGTTTCCCATTTACTCAAAATGGAAAAGTGTTTCACACATGCTCCTACGGCAGAATATCAGAGTGCCCTGGAAAGCAGCAGACATGTGCCGATGCTGCTGTTATTGCTGCACCTGCCAGTTTCTATTTTCTCAGAATTTCATGCTCACCACCCAGCATCCACCAGCACACCCTGACAAGAAATTCTCCGGCGGATAAAAACTCTTGTTGTCACTGACATTAAAATGCTGTACCTAACCTGACATGTTCCGGCAAGCAGTGACAAAGTTGGAGGCTAGAGGCCAACTGTCAACCACATGTGTCTATACGTATCCTAATTTCTTCCGATGGTTTCTTCTTTCTTTTCTGATGGATGGCTGCAATTGAAATTTTTATTTTTCTATTTTTAGACAAGCATTATACATGAACAATTACTGTTCATTTGTTGGCGATGTGGTTTATGTTAAAAGAAAATCTTGTCACAAAAAAATCAAGTGATTGAAATAAATATGAAAGGAGCGCAGACAGGTCTGGTTCATTCATTCACATTTTCTTAATTAAGTAATAGTTTTCTAGTCTTTTGTTGTGACTTCTAGTTTCCCCTCAAGGTTTACGTTCCATGCTCATATGTCCTTTGCTGACTAAGCTTGGACTTCACACACAAATTCATTCATGGAGCTGCCAGAAACAACAAAGCTTAAAGAGGTCACTGAGTAAGATTTTTTTGTTTGTTTTATGGCCTTAAAATTCAACCTGCTTATGCACAACCTTCCTACTCAGGAAAAACTGGCTCAAATATGTCTAAACTTCTTTAAATATTTGGCTGAAAATATGATTTCTCACACAAACCTCAACTTCATCTGCTTCAATTTTTGATTTTTAGAAGACAGCTTCCAGTACAGTTAGATAAGATGCAGTAAGCTAATGTTCTTTTTTTCTCTATAGATAAAACACTCGCACTAACACTTCAAAGTTAAAGGGAAAACAAATCACTATGTAGAGACTTGTCTACACAACAATTAAATTGATGTTTTTTGGTTTCGGAGAAATTGCAAAAAACAGGTCCTATTGATATATAAATAACTTATTATATAAGTTAACTGTGGGCACGAGCTTTGACATGCTGTCCTCAGTTCAGAAAGCATTTAATAATGAAAACAAAATCTGTTGTCGGCAACACTGATGGACATAAGTGGGCCATAACATACATAACTACTTGGCACATTTAAAGGAGTGCCAACACTACAACAAACTGCAGCTTAATCACGTCTTTTTCGAGCAAAATGTTCGCTCACTCTTCAGTTCAATTCAATTCATTTTTATTTATATAGCGCCAAATACAACAAATGTCATCTCAAGGCACTTAGATAGTAAGTCCAATTCAAGCCAATTGGAATTCAATTAATTAATAATAATCATAATTCATAAAAAAAACTCTTAAAAACAACATCCTGATAACGATCAAACGCAAACATCCCTGTTACTGGTTTTGTAATTAAAAGTATTAAGCCCTATTTGGACGGGACTAGTTCAATGGGGGAAGTATAGTAATGTTGGTTAACCAGACGACACCAGGGAGAAGAAATGACCAATTCGGACGGGACAAGAAATCCCTGTACTATTCATCTAACATGGGAGGAGTTGTTGGTTACGCACAACTGTCACATCCTGGATGCCATGCACGTCTTCATTTCACTTCCGTAAACCCCATCTGTAAACAGACATGGCGCCGACCATGCGTGCTTGCAAGCAGCGCTTCATCCAGAACCTCCATGTTTGCAAACAGACACACCTAATGGTTTCTCTCTTTAAAAGGATGTGACGTCATATTCCGTACTTATTACCGAAGGTCGCATTCGCACGGGATTAGTATTACCTATGGTAGATACTCCGGACCGTTTCACAGGAGGTAGAATTCTCGGCAAAGTTTACCGACATACTCCGCTATCTTTACTGACATGGTGCGTTCGGACGGGACTAGATTTCCAGGTTATTATTACTTTACCCCAGGTCCTCCCATTAAACTAGTCCCGTTCGAATAGGGCTTTAGAAATAATTTACAGGTTGACTGAATATAAATCTCAAGTCTTGGTACACCGACTGTAAGAATTCTGCTTTCTTGTTCTTATACTGTTCAGGAATGACTAAAGCCCTATTCATGTAAATACATATTATATATAAGCATAAAATTGATCTGACTTAACTTCGTCAAGCTTTGTTTATATTTTCCTGCTGGAGGCCAACTGTATGCTGGTATAAATGCACTGAGAGAAATACAGCTAAGTTCTGTTTTGTGTCCATATTCTTGGTCAGTAAAGCTGATTCTGACTGAATGCAAAGTTGTAGCCCAGAAAAGAAGACAACACTTTCAACATGGATAATACAAAACTATCTAGAACTTATATAACCGTATTAACACTGTCATTAGGTTGGAAAGCTATTCTCTTTGTTTTAGTTTTTAAAAAACACTCTGACAAAATATGTTTTTAGCCTAACTGAATGAAGCCATTTCACCACTCTCTTGTGATAGCGTGGACGTTTTGAGTTTGTAAATATTTTTTTAGATTTTGGTCACGACGTGGCCATCTTTAAATTATCTTTTTTCATCTTCCTTAGCCTGATTTAGTTGATAAGCTTTTATTTGCTTTATCCATAGTTGTTCATGCACCTGCTAATGATATTTTCTGCTAAGACAGGAATACTCTTTGTGTGTACCAATTCACTGGCAATCCCTTTACAGTTAATTTAATGCAGCAGCAGATTTATTACTTTGAAAGTACTAAGATGACATCGTCATTATTCAGTAACACATTTCAAATTTCACATGCAATAGTATTGTCAGTTTATAGTATATTTGCAGGCTTTGATTAACTTCCAACATTGCCGGCTTTTATTACCACCCTTGTGTCAGGTGAAATTTGTTATCTAAAACTGATGATAAAGTGGCTGACAGTTTTTGGAAAAAAAAAAAAGTGACCTCTTATTCGGTTACCGTCTTTTTTTTTTATCTTGCAGCAAAGCTCATGCTCTATTTATTGAATTCCAAATATCTGTAGAGAGTGGGGGAGGCCTAGTGTACGGTTAGATTAGTTTGTTGCCTGGCGGCCAAAGACGGTGACGACATAACCCCAGCATGATGCTGTGGCCCTTTGTCTGTAAAGTGAAAGGCGATATAATCCCCAAGTTAAACACTCAATAGTGAGAGTAGGAAGCTACTTTGCAAGGGGAAAAAAAACGTAAAAATATAAAGGAGGAAAAAAAATAAATAAAATTAAACTGAGCATAAATGTTCTGATGATTCGGCAGGTTTAGTTTGAAACTATAAGCTCGGAATCAGCCAGAGTGGCTCATTTCCTAGTGTAAAGTGTTGATATTCAGTGAAGTAAATTAGTGAAATGTATAATGCATTGTATTTATTTGCTTGTTATAATCAGTCAGTGCATGAACAAAGGCTGGGAAACAATGCAGCTCAGGCTTGAAAAGAAAACTTGATTCAGACAATACCTCACAGATAACAAATTAGAGCAGCATGTGAACAGATAGTTGTGTGCCATCATGCTGTAGAGATTTCTGTTTTCATACCATTATGCTGATTAGGGAATTGACTGCTTTTTATGTGATAGATTTCTTTTGTTTTTAACATATTTTGATGAGCACATGAAAATAACAGACTGCTGAAATCTATCTAGAATCTTAAAGTTGACAGTTTTTTTTCAGCCTTCACTTTTAGCCTTTAATGAGGAGACAGGAACTTTGTGGAATGTTACAGAAACACCTGACCACGTGTGCCTCATAAATGTAACCAGCCTGGAGCTTGGCTTTTACCCAAAACAAAAGCTAGCGGCGTGGGTAGCTACACTTCATTCATTTGAAAATAAACACTATCAAAGGCGTGACACTGAAGTAGCAACAGCGGGGATGAGGGCTGCAGTCAGGGCCGGGGTGGGCCATTTTCTCAGTCCGGGAATTTAATTCAAATTCAGGCCACTCTGATATGGAGGAGGAATTTGAGTCCATGAAAAAAGATAAAACAAACAAAAAACATTCGTGTTCAGTCCGAAATGGATAGAAATCAACAAGAAAACAGATTCTTCCTTTCACATCAAAGCGTCGTGCCCGCGCGGTGTCCGGATAAGTGCTCATTGCAACTTGAAAATAGAACAGTCTATTCCCTGCACGGGCGTGAGCGGGCTCAGCTCACATTATAATAAATAGGAGGGGAAGGCTTGAACATGAAACATGATGCTGATTCCCGCGGATAGAACGCGTATGCAGACTCCAGTAATTAAAAAAGGCAACTAAACACCCCAACGTGCTCGCGCTTAGCCCTGCCCTGCCATACTGCCCCTGTCCCTGCGTGTACAATGTACAATATTTGCATACAGCCCTTTTAAATAATTATATTTATTTTAATTGCATGTTTGAGATGCATTTAATAACAAATATCAAACAACAAATGTGATCGCCCCTATTTAATATTGCGTTAGTAACCATGTGCCGTGCGCGCCTGTGGGAATGCAGGCTACAGTTGATGAGGAGATAAAGCGTGATAAAGCGTTAAGCAATTGTTCATCAGAACTGGAATGTAAAGAAAGTGTTCGGTTCTTCTTTGAATATAGGAATACACTTCTAAATCATATAAATTGTGAGATTTTACATATTTAACAACAAAAGCTGTCAGATGACATGACAGTTGAGTTGACATTGAAAAATGTTTGCCACGTTATAGCCTATTTGATCAAATTCACAACCAGGCCTATTATCCATATCTCTCAGTAACCTACCAGCTTGTCTTGAGAAGATATCTGTCAATTTGGCACATTTGGCTGCCACCTCCTGTCTTTTTTTGAGCTTAGCCCTCTCTGTTCCACCTGGCCTTTTTCTACCCTCCATCACTGACGCGCTCTGTGTCGCGCCATTGTTATTTAAAAGACGAGCCATGGGCCAAACCATCTGAAACATTTGGGAGGAGAGAATTCCCTTACATGGTAGAACCTATTTAATCTGCTGTGATGCAGCAGGCGGCTGCGCTGCAATGGTGAATTTATGCAGACTACAGTTGAATTGATATTAATGTAAGAATAAGATAAGTGACAAAAATTAGTTACAACTATTTTCCCCATGGGCCAAGCAGCCTAGGTCGATGGTTTGGGCCGGGATGGGTCCCGGATAATACCATTGCCAAACCGGCATTGGCTGCAGTGGGTACAGAGAAACATCTAAATGGCAGTTATAGAATTCAACTGTCTCCCTCATTTGAAGGGATACTTAATCTATGATGACTACAGATTTAGACTGAAATTTGGTTGTATGAAATCATTAAAGTACAAATCCTCATTAGATTTGGTTTCACGTCTAAACTGAACAGCATTGACATAATTTATGCTTCACTTAGAGAGTCAATTAGTCCCTTTCCATCCATTACAACATTTTCAATCTTCAGCACTTACGGGTACCTCCACCTTCCTCTAAATTTCCATCCATTAAACCATCCTTCCATCCCTTCCCTCTTGCCTTCAACAGTTCCCCACTCTCTCATCAATTTATTCATCATTCATACAGGCTTTCTTCCTATTCTGGGTTCCTTTCACTGCTCAACCCCTTCTTTAATAGCCCAGTTTTCCCTTCATACCTGTAGCCTCCACCATGCCCTCGAGGATAACCACTATCTCGAACTCCTCCTTCTCTATTTGTGCCATTGACATTTCCCAGAAGGGGCTCTTCTCATTAATCTCATGAGAGATGATGAGCGGTGACACCAAAAACAGCCGGTCGTCTCCAGTGTCAAAGCCGATGTTGATGTCAGTCTGGTTGAGCGGGATGAACTCCCCCTCTTTGGTCTGCTGTGAGCGGATCAGCTTCGCTCGAATGGATGCCTCCACGATGTGTGAGTTCCTCAGGTCCCCCACCCGAAACATCAGGCACATCTTGTTATCTCGCACCGATATGACGGCATTGTGCGAGAACATGAGGGTCTCGGCGCGGTTCTTTGGCTGTGAGATCTTGACAAACATGCAGCCCACCATCATGGCGTTGACGATGGAACCCAAGATGGCCTGCACCAAAAGCAGGATTATGCCTTCGGGGCATTTTTCTGTGATTACACGATAACCATACCCAATGGTGGTCTCTGTTTCAATAGAGAAGAGGAAGGCTGACACAAAACTGTTGAGGTTCTCCACACAGGGGGTCCAGCCCTCCTCATCAGAGTGCACCAGATCTCCTCGGATGAGTGCAATCAGCCACCACAGAAACCCAAAGAAAAGCCAGTTGATTATGTAGACCAGTGTGAAAATTAAGAAACTGAACCGCCACCGTAGGTCCACCAGGGTAGTGAACAAGTCACTGAGGTAACGGTAAGTCTCTTGCACATTTCCATGATGAACGTTGCACTTGCCATCCTTCTGCACATACCGCTGTCGGGGCTTCTTTACTGGGTCAGAAATTAAGTGCGTTCTCTCGGTCGAGATCTGAGGCTCCCTCAGATGTTTAGGGAGCTTCTTCACCTGCGTTGAAGATGAAGAAAGACAGTGGTAACATCGGGAAGAGAAGGAAAAAAGGAAATATAGCACACATACACAGACAAATGAAAGGGTAACAAACGTCAGCAATTGATGTTTTTTTTACCCTCAGGGTGTTTTTCCACACTGATTTCCTTCAGTTAATATTTTCTTCACAGCTACAGAGTGTTTGCACTGGAGGATGCAGATGCTAACCTATTTTATGTGATTTGCTTTAAGCCTCTGCACAAGAAGACTGCTCAACGTGGACAAATCACATCAAGAGCAATTCTAAAGTCCCTTCTCCGTGTTGCTTGACCCTGACATTGCGGATGCCAGTCTCTGCATGTACACCATGGGGCAAAAAAGAAACAGAGAGTAAGGACACAACAATAACACAAGGACTCCCAGATCTTTGTCTAAGTTGGCCGTGCTCCAGCGAGGCGATCTGGCACCGCAGCTGTGTCCTGTCTACCTCCCTGTCCCCTGAGCTCCCTCCCTTTGCACGCTATGGGACATTAACAGGAACAGATCCTCCATCTTTCCCTTATTGACCCTCATGCTATCCTTTGAACCAGAGGTAAATGTTTGGGGGAGACACACTACACTTATCTGAATACGGCTTTAATCAACATACATGAATCATTATTGCGCTGCGCGTTTGAGTTTATGTAGATTTATGAAAAAGAATACATGCTTCACAATATGGCAAGGTATCCAGTGGGGGCTGCAGCCAGTTGGACAGGCAAATGCATACAGACATAGATATACTCCAGGATCAAGTTTTAAGGCATCTTTTGAAATAGTCCAAGGAAACTTTAGCAACGTGGTGGCATTGCCAGCCTCAGTTGATCAATGAAATATATTGTGTGATGGCAAATAAAAAAAAGTCATCTCCACAGCTAATCAGACATCTGTGATCTATTTCTCTCAGTCATCTTGTCCTTATGACAAAGAAAGTTTCATCCTGTTGTGCTTACATTGACTGCTTCCCCTGCTCTATCACAAATAGGACACTGTCATGGTTTTGCCGACAAAGAACATAATCTAACTTGTTATAATGTCCTTGCAGTGCCTTCAATTGTAGAGGCTGCTAAGTAAAATCTGCCAGACAGGTTTATTAAAGGTAGTTTAATTGAGATGTCAGGGGCACTTTCACAGCTATCCTTTATATAGTCCTCCAGGTTCAGTCAGGTCCGCATGTGCGGGATTGATTTTACACTTATTGATTTGAGCTGATCCTTGTTTAAGGAACATTTTGACAAAGAGGAATGGAAAGACAATGCTTGCTGACCTCCATCACAATTAGTGGCTTGATAACAATGCATGGGCCTCCTCATTACAGACCATGCTAAGGGACACTGGGTGAAATATAGATTCAGAGCAATCCACCACCTTTCTAAAGTGAACAATTACTTTTAACACATGCGGGCGTTTCTTGAGTCTAACCAATCCAAACCCAAAATAGGGCCACTCATTTCCACACTTTGGGATGGTCTCATTGAGTTATGGATGTAGCTGTTTCAATCAGTGCTGACCAACCTTTTGTAGTCAATGTGGTCCCTGAGGGTGATGATCCATAAACAAATTCATTAGGTGTTACTATGTGGCAGTAGTAAATGGAAGGAGTTTTCTCTCATTGAACCTTCTGGTTAGGGTGACTAGGCACCATAAGTTCTCATCAGCTTAGGAAGTGGGACAGGTAAGAAGCACAACTCTAGTATCTGATAAAGGGAGAGTGGAATGTCTTTTTTTATCATCTTCATTGTCAAGTAAACTGAATTATTCACTCATCTGATCTACTGAAAGATTTGATTACATCCTCCCATGCTTAATTGACAGTGCATAGTACCCATTTAATGTATAAAGTGCATCTATTGAACAACTAACAGCGGTTTTACCTTCCCCATTGTAAAAAATTCTTCAAAGCTGACAGTGTAGTTTTCTTTTTCGAATTCAGAGATCTGTCCTGACCAATCCTTCTCTTCTTTGCTCTTTCGAAGAGGTTCCACTTTCACACCACCTTCCACTCACATTGCCCCCCTTCATCTCATCTCTTGTAGTTGAACAAATACTATACTGATTAGGAAAAACACAATGGTTCTTCAGTTTACCTGTGCAGGTGTTACTCCTATCTCCATGTTATGGTCCATGAGGACTCGAGAATCTCCTGCCATCCTCAGCTGAAGCGAACCTGTGGAACGTAAGAAGGTATTTCAGCCATTTGTATAAAGTTTCTACCATTCATTTTTGTAATGAAAGGATTCACTGACCAGAATGATCTTCAATTCTTTGCTCATTCACATTAAATCATTCCGTTTTACAGAAATGAAAGCAGTGCTAAACTTCAGCGCTAACATGACATATTCAGTGTGAAAGACCTCCCCCCTCAGTCTTTAATCGTACACTGACTGTGTTTTTGCACAAGTAATAATGATCAGTTTATCATTATTTCAACATTTGCTAGTTGATATGATCAAAACTCACAGAAAGCCATAAAGAGAATTTGACATTCATTTGAATACATATTAACATATAGGTTCAGCTTGATGACTGGCTTCATGGCTTTTGAATTTAATGACACATCACTCTCATTTGCACTTTGTAGTGCTTATTTTACCATGTTCATAATGAAGCCACTGGTATTAATCTTTTAGCCTTGGCCGTGTGTGATAGCCTGCGTACAAAATAATTTTCAGAGCACTCTTGTACTTAAGAGGGCAACACTGTTAGTTTATAATATTAAAACTTGAATTTTAGAATCAAAACATAGTTTTAAAAACGTGCTCTTAAACAAAGATGCATTGTGTTGCAGAGATTTCTACTGAAGTTCGCATGCTAACCAGTCACCACCAGCACTTCTTTTTTTGTTTCGTAATACAACTTGATAGCTACCTGAAGTAAGCATGTGTAGGTTCTTCTCTACTCTAAGTTCAACATGAGATACACCAACAAGTTAATGCTTTGTGGTTTTTAATTGTGGGAAAAATTGGGTAGAAATATTGCAGTAAATTTGACTGTGCTTTGAATGATTTTATCTGTTTAAGTAAGCGGGCTAATGAAAACATTTAAAAATTTACATGTATCTAGGTTAAGAAGTATTTGGGTCATACATTTAACCACAATTTCACAGGATGTGCTGCTGAGACACAGACAGGCCTTGATTAATTTTATCCATTTAATTCAATTCAATTCAGTTCAGTTCAGTTTTATCTATATAGCGCCAAATCACAACAAATGTCATCTCGAGGCACTTTTATTGGTCTAAGCAATGCTGTTTTACAGTCAAAATGTTCAGAACATGTGTGGCATATGCAAAGTGGCTCCAACGTTACCCTCAGAGCCTCTGGTGTGAAAGAATGATCAGAATGTTTCAGAATATGTTTACTCTCGTGTATCCCAATTGATTTTGCTGCTTAATACTTCCTAAGCAGCCTTTCATGAAACAGTGACTGGCAAAGTGGCTTTTAAGACAAACACTGCTCAGTTAAAGAGCTACTCCTGTCTCCTGCAACAGGAACACTTTTCTCTGCTGTCACTCTGTTGTCATTCTTGTCCTTCTTTTGCATTAGGGGGCTGTGGACTGTGTGAGAAAAGTTGGAAGCATTCTTTCACGCTTAACTTTCCTTTTGGGAAATCATCATACATTTAAGTAAAGCCAGAATCCCGTCACGGACATTGACTTTAAGTTATGTGGATGGTGTTTTTGTCAGATGATTCTGTGGTTATATATCATATATTATATATCAGAGCACAGCAGCAGTCTCAAAATTGTGTTTTGGCCCACATTTCAGTGACAATTTCTTTCGTGTTTTGCCATCTGACAACAGATAAGAAGAAATTGTGAATTAAACTAGCTTTATTGGGACTTTAGCTGTATTAATAGACAGTTTATGTCACATTGGGTTGTGGTGGCGGTGTGAAGGAGGCTCCGGATGCAGATATTCAAAAACAAAACTTGATTTTTTTCAAAGATCCAAACAAAAGCTAAACGATGAAAAAACTTGAATAAAACAAAACCTGACTAGGACTATGAAAACATGGTCAAACCTGTCATTGGCATGAATGCTGTGACTTCAGTGGATCTGTCGAAGTGCATGAGGAAACCTGGAAACTAAAAACTGAGGGGGGTGATTGGCGATGGAGTGCAGCTGAGGGGAGAAACGCAGCTGACGTGAGTGAAGCTGATGGCAGGGCAAGAGAAACTAAGGAAAGCATGGCAAAAAAACTAAATACTAGGGCTGGGACTTTAGCGCGTTAATTTTGATTAATTAACTACACACATATTAGCGCGTTAAAAAAAAAAACGCATTTTAATCCCACACTATAATTTTTATTTTTTAAAAATACAGACGGATGGAAGCGTCGACAAGAGCGTGGTTGTGTGCAGATTATGCAACAAGGAAATCGCGTATCACCGCAGCGCAGGGCTTAATTTGAGCCGGAACACGCCGGAACATGTTCCGGCACCTCTGAAATTGGATCCAGAACCTTTTTTATTGGATCCGCCACCTCCCGTGTCACTATGAAAAATAAATCGCCAAAATGAAAAAAAAAACGACTGTTTGTGCGGTGTTCAATGTTGTTATATGTCTAGTTAGTCTTTATTCCCCATTGAAGTTCCTCAAAAATCTTGTGTTTGCCTTTTTGATGTGTTTCAATTTTCAGGGTAAGAGCGGGGGGAGACGAGAGGTGTGACACATACGCTTGCGCTGGTTGAATAACAGTTAGCTTCGTGTCTACGATCAAAAAGACAACAAACTTTACTTAACTTTTTCAAAGTCAGTGACCAGTCTGGTCCAAAACGATCAAAAATAGTTTCCGAAAATCATGAGTGTGAAGACCACGGTGGAGAGAGCAGTAGTATGCAGCCTGCCATTGATGCTGCTAATGCACCTGTCGTTAGAGGGGATAGCGACTCACACGTGGAAGGAGATGGAGAGGACGAGACGGATGATGGGCACTTGGAATCTGCGAGAAATAGTGATGGCGATGAAGCAGGAATTGTCAGGGACACTCGCGATGGGCAAATCTGGACGGACGCCCAGCTTACACAGAAAAAAAAAGTTATCCATGGCGGAGGAATATATTTTTCCATGCTGTGTTTGATAATTGGGTGGTCTATGGTTTAATTTGTCTGCAAATCTATATTGAAATCGTAACTTCGTAGAAATCGTAATTCCCACAAGGCAGTGTATTTTTTTTGTTCCCTTACCTATAACACCCATACTGAGCCGCCCGATCCACCCCCCCTCTGCGTTCCGGCACCTCCCACTTTACAAATTAAGCACTGCCGCAGCGTATCAAGCCTCAAATATCACCTCAACGCTAAACATGTAGCAGCTAGCGTGGAAGCTAACGGGGGCCCAACGCAGCTTAACATCCAAGATTCTATATACTGTGTTTTCATGCATGCTACATTCAGATTTCAAATAGGGATATGTTCTGTGTTTGTTGAAATATTGTTGAAAATGTTAATTTTCTAAAGGATAAAGTATTTGCGATTACAATGCGATTAATTTCGATTAATTAATTTCAAAGCCTGTAGTTAACGCGATTAAAAATTTTAATCGAGTCACAGCCCTACTAAATACCAAACAGGAACTTAAACCAAAACTAATAGACATGACAGTAGGCCGATCTTTGTTTTTGTCTACCTTCCTGTATATATTTATTCCATGCCCAGTCTTTTTGTTTTTTCCACAGATTTTTGTATTCGGCCTAGCCGCGCTTTGTGTTGTTACTTTGTTTTTTTGGAGAATAAATCCAGTTTTCTTTTTTGAAATCCGCATCTGTGTCCTCCCTCCTCACACAAACCTGACAGGCATTTGCAACTTGCCAGTGTCTTAAAGGTAGGGTAGGAGATCCTGGATTTTGAGTCCAGCGAAGCTGCATTTTGAAAATACACAGGTAAAAAGTCCCAAATCCTTTCTTCACTTTCCCCCCGAAGTCACGCCTCTAGAGTACATGAACGCGCACGAGCACGAAGGTGCACGAGCGCTGTTCTGACAGCAAGCATCGATCGTTGCCGTATTTATTATTTAGTATTTAGTTTATGCTAACTATACGTTTAATAATGCTAGGTGCTAGCCAAGCTGGCTCTAGTTTAGCTTCCTGCCAAGCTTCTGGACACGTAATTCGTTCACGGAGCAGGATGCGCGCACAGGAGGAAGGAGGGGGAGGGAGGAGCAGATTGCAGTTTGATAGACGGCATCAGTATCCAATCATTGTGAACGGTCCGTTCACAATGATTGGATACTGTTTTTCCTAGATTGTACGTTCTAGAGGCCACTAAAACTTTTCATATTTGTGTCAAAACTTTTAATTAATTAATGGGGGTGTGAAGAGTATTTCAAGCAAAATGTAAAAAAATGTTCCAGAAAAAGATCCTCTACCCCACCTTTAAGCCCTATTCAGACGGGACTAGTTTAATGGGGGGACCTGGGGTAAAGTAATAATAACCGGGAAATCTAGTCCCGTCCGAACGCTCCATGTCAGTAAAGATAGCGGAGTATGTCGGTAAACTTTGCCGAGAATTCTACCTCCTGTGAAACGGTCCGGAGTATCTAACATAGGTAATACTAATCCCGTGCGAATGCGACCTTCGGTAATAAGTACGGAATATGTCGTCACATCCTTTTAAAGAGAGAAACAATTAGGTGTGTCTGTTTGCAAACATGGAGGTTCTGGATGCAGCGCTGCTTGCAAGCACGCATGGTCGGCGCCATGTCTGTTTACAGATGGGGTTTACGGAAGTGAAATGAAGACGTGCATGGCATCCAGGATGTGATGGATGTGCGTAACCAACAACTCCTCCCATGTTAGATGAATAGTACAGGGATTTCTTGTCCCGTCCGAATTGGTCATTTCTTCTCCCTGGTGTCGTCTGGTTAACCAACATTACTATACTTCCCCCATTGAACTAGTCCCGTCCGAATTGGGCTTTACTTGTTCACCTAAAATCACCCCGCACTCGCAATATGATATCTCCTTGAAACATGCATAAATGTTTATTTATTATTTCAATGCATCATGAGACATGCTGTTAGCTTGTGTTGCCAAATCCTAACCATATTTGGGGTGAAAATATGAGTGCAAAAAATGTCACCAATCTCAAAATGTTTCTGGCTGCAGTAAGTGCTGTCACAAAAAAATGTCAAGATATTAGCTCATTTTCAATGTGGCATGATGGCTATGTCAAAGTATCACATCACATGGGAGATGACCCAGTGTCCACTGTTTGCTAATTTGTCTGTACGGTGAAGCAGGCTCAGCTGCAGCTTTTTTAATGATCTAATTTTCCCAAAGAGCAGGCTCCTCATTGGCAGCCTTGCCAGTCATTTCAACTCCATGTGCCCACATGCACAGACACAGTCACACACATACAAAAACACAGCTTTCTCGCTACTCTTTCCTCAGATCAAAGGCAGTGATTGCTGGAAACAGAGTAATAAATACTCTCTGTCACACTTTTACTTTACAATGAAACCAAACAAGAAAAGTGCTGACTTTCTTATTGTGGTTGTTTTTAGCTTCACTGGAGCAGCTTGATGATATGCTGACAGTCTACTCTACAGTGTGAGTGTTGCTTTGCACCTGACATGTATGCCGGAAAGGGTATTTTTAAACTTGTTTTATGTGAGGTCCAAAGTGACAAAAGAAGTAGAAAAAACCCTCTGAATAAGTCGGGATTTAAAAACTGCTATGAAAAAAGAATGCGGGGGGTGTGAGTATTTCTGTGTGTGTGTTTGAAGAGAGGGGGGGCCGATAAAACCCTAATTTTAGCAACAACCTAACACCTTTGGAGCTCCACAAGGGGCAGTTAACTAACAAAGCGCCTGGATGTTTTTTGAAAATGAGCTGCCTTTAATTTCATAAAAGAACACTGGGCTACACAGGGTCCTGTAATAAACCAAACAAATGGACATGGGCTGCTTTTGTCACTGCATTCTGACCTCGACAACTTCTGACATTTCTTTGTCGCCTTTCTTTGATGTTATTCTATTTGATCACTGACGGGCGAGGAGAGCGAATGCACGGAGAAGCGAGGGGAGCACGTCACAACCGAGATCCACACAGGAATGTAGTGTTGACATTGATGGTCCAAAGCAAAGGGCAGAGTGACGTGACGGGCATCTGAGCAGGACAAAGAGAGACAGACGGACAGACAGCAGAGGCGCAGGACACACAAACACACACACACACACACACGCACACACACACACACACACACACACACACACACACACACACACACACACACACAAAGCTTTCAAAAAACCTCGCTAGATACGTTGCGGGCGTTGCAAGGTCTCGCTTTCTGACTCATTTTTTCAGCTCTCTCATGAATTAAACAAGACTCCCCGGAGATTTGTGAACTCCAGACCTGTGTGTATTTTCAACAGGGCTGTAATTGCAGCGTCTGTTCACAGTAGATTCAACGAGCCCAAATGAGAGGTGTTCGAACGCAGATACCGTCTGGGGTGTTTTATCTTCGCGCTTTAAGAGGGTAACAAGCATTTATCTTGTTACCAGGAGAGTGACAGGATACTTTGGCTGAATTGTGTTTGTGTCCTGATAACAGGAGCACTCATTGTGCTTAAAGACAAGGGGTACAAGTAAACCACAGAAGTTGCTTCCCAAGGGATATCTTCAGTACATATATTTTTTCTTATTTGCTGACACTGCACATTGTAAACAGTAATCTGAACAGAGAAAAGCAAAGAGTGCCTGTTTTCTTTCTTGTATGTGGTAACTGCTATAATTCCTCCCTGGGGCCTGTATTGCATTAAATCGCACTTGCTTCGTGATTTAATTTTCTACATTTGCATAACTCAAATGCTCTGAGCTGGCTTTTAATTCAACCAGCCAAGTTTCTTTTCTTTTAAAAAAAAAATCCTAATCACTAAAATTCTAAACACCAATAGACAATTCAACAGCGGAAGAGATATTCTTGTTTGATCAATGTAATTGTGAACTCTTTCATTCAGTGAACGACTTTTTGCTTTTTAAATTTCCCGATTACATGGAGCTAATCGATTTAGTTTCTCTCGTCTGTGGAGAACGCTGCGACCTGACATCACATTTACACAGATGTGCTGACAAATCCCAAGGCTGAGAACTTTTAAAGGATAAAAGCTCAGCAGTGTTTTTTCCAAAGTGTGGAAGAACCAGACGCCATTTGATAGACATTCGTAGCGCCCAATAAACGGCTCTAGGCATTCGTAAACCACGCCTCAAATACGAGAAAATGCACACGTGACAGTCGGGCGTATGTTCTCACTGTTGCTCTGTAAGAGTGTGACCCTGCCACTGAGCTTGGTGGGTTTACAAATGGCTGTAAAAGACGGCAACCTCAGCAGTATCCCTTAGTTTACCCTACAAATTTGTCCTTTAGTGAGCACTCATCCATGGATTTTGAGGTCATGGCTTGCAGTTTTCTGTCGGTTATGAAAAACGGCCCTGACACCAGAGAGACAGAAAAATAGGTAGATGACAGAGAGGGGGATAAATGTGCTGGGAAAAAAAATAACAAGCTCCATCCCCAGAAGTTTCTATAATCTTCTACGATCACTGAAACAGCAACCGTGTTTCAGAATCACTGCATGAGATTGATTCCTATGCTGTTAGAGTCATTGTAGCTTATCTAACTGAGACAGTCGACAGTCCTGGAAGCATTAGGACTTTCTGATTCTATGATTCTCTATCCTCATTCTCTCCTCACCTTGATTCATCATTACTGGACCTGCCATGATTATTTCCCATTCGAAGACTGGCTCATAAAATAGCATGGCTTCATTCCTATCTCTGCCCACTTATGACACTTTGAGGTCGGTGGGTCAAATGACTAAAAACGTCCTCAGCTAGTTTGGCTTTGGGCCCAGCACACAATCAAACTCTCATGCACAGCCAGATCCATATACACACGGACACTTCCATCACTACCGTTTTCCCATCATGCCCGATAGAGAGCTGAGTGTATCGCGTTGTGTCCTCCTCACGAGTGACCTTGAGCGACACTGATGCACCAAGTCATTTGACTTACACTGGAGGAACAATTTGCCTGATGAGACGTCCCTCTCTCACACACACTCACATTGGCATGTCTCTTTCCCACTGTTACCTGTTCACATTGTTAGCAAAAAGCAGTTATTTAAGCTAAAACTGTTGTTGCGACTCACAGGAATTCAGTTCAACCTCCTATGATGAGTGCGATTAAAAAAAAAAAAAAAGAAGTGACAGCTATGATTTCCCATTGCTGCTGAAGTGGGAGAGGATGGGATTAGAACCCAACACCTACAGGAGCCAAATAACACCCTCTTCATCTATGCTGACCTGAAGCGTGAGAGACAACGTGCAGACTTAAAATGTGTGAGCTTGAGTGGATGGACATGTGCTCCCAAATACCATTTCACCTTGCTGTTTGTAAGGCACATAGACATACAAAGTAGATCCAAACCTTCTGCATCAAACTTAATCCGATTTTTCTTTATTTCCAGTCATGTGAAAAAGAAAGTACACCCTCTCTCGTTTTGAGGTAAACACAGCCTCAGATGAACAACACATGACATATTACATCATGTAATCATTTATTTAACAAAATCGAAAGGCAAAATTCAGAAGCAGAGTGTAAAAAAACTCCACGAGTCAGTGTTTTTTAGAACCACCTTTGGCAAATGTAACTTGAAGTGATCATTTTCTGTATGATTTTTGGCCCTCTCTTTCTTACAATATTGCCTCAGTTCATTTAGGTTTGTAGGTATTTGTTCATGCACAGCTCCATAAAGGTCCTGTGACAGCATTTCAATCAGGTCGAGGTCTGGAATTTGACTGGACCTTTGCAGCCCCTTGATTCTTTTGCTTTTTCAGGCCTTCTGTTGGAGATCTGCTGCTCTGTTTGGGATCATTGTCCTTTTGAATGTCCCAATTTCAACCAAACTTTAGTTGTCAGACAGAAGGCCTCAAATTTGACTCGAGAATACTTAATTATAGAGAGAAGTTCATGGTCAACTCGATGACTGTCCAGGTCTTGTGGCTGCAAATCAAGACCAAATCATCAGCCTTCCACCACTTTGATGGACAGCTGGTATGAAGTGTTTGTGCTGATTTGCCATGTTTAGTTTTCACCAACGGTTGGGCTGTGCACTATGACCAAACATCTCCACTTTGGCCTTGTCTGTCTTAAGGACATTGTTCCAGAAGTCTTGAGGTATGTTTAGATGTAACTTTGCATACCTAAACCATGCTGCCATATTCTTGTTTTGGAGACAAGAGGCTTTCTCCTGGCAATCCTTTCAAACATGTCCATGTTGTCCAACTTATTTACAAAGAAGGTTCACCTGTGTTGCTAACACTATGTGTGACATCATCTGTTACTAAGCTTCAAAAACAGCACTCCAAAAGTTTGGATTTGGATATTTTTTAATTATTCATACAGCAGCAACATAATTTCCTTCCATGGATTGATTATTATTATTATTATTATTATTATTATTATTATTTTTTTTTTTAAATGAATCAATTGACTTGAATTTTTCTTTTTCTAATTCTACTGTCATGACCTTTAACATTTAACATTCTTACTAATGAATGCCTTTTGGAATTTCTCTGAGCATTGCACAGTTTGACCTTGAGGTGAACTTGCTGGAACAAAATTATGGACTCTGAATTGTTTGGAAATGGCCTTTTAACCCTTCGCAGATTGGTGGGCAGCAACACCAGCTTCTCTATGTTCATTGCTCTTGTCTTTCCTCCTTGCCATTGTGTTACAGTACCACACATTCCTACTAAAATAATGACAAAGTATAATGTGTTGATGTGATGTGTTTTTTTTAACATTTCTTTTAATGACCTGACATGTAAAACCTTAGATCTGATTGAGGTTGTACTTTCTTTGTCACACAACAATACATAGTTAATCATTACTCAGAGTTGGATGGGGTAAATGAGAGAATAGGGGAAGCACGTATGAGCCTGACTGGGTGGGGCTGCAGAGTCAGACAGTGCATGGTGAATGGTAGAAGAGCCAAAGGTCAAGTTAGTTGAATTGGAATTCCTGACATGCTTCATTGTGTCCCCATACTTGTCCCTTTGAGGATCCTCCTTCTCTATAGTCAGCACATACCAACTCAGAATAAAATTAGATTATGAGCCCAACACTTGCATATTAAAAATCCTCAGTCTACTGCCTAATGCAGTGCCATCTCTGAATCCTGATCAATAATCATAAAAATACGAATGAAATTTTAAACAAACAAAAGCTTCCCTTCTGCAGGACCTATAAATCTTGCAGTGTTTTGCTTTTCCATCTATGTTAATGAACTCTAAATGTAGGGGGACATGTTTCCCGAGGGCTATGCATGCTCACATTACACAACTTTGTGAGAGGAAAATAAAAATCCCCCTGGATGTTGTGGAAACCTGATATGACACCACAGGAAAATAAGGTCAAAATTATACAACCATGAAACCTAATTAATTTCCCCACAGCACAAGTTATGACATTGTATGGTTAATGAGAAAGCATCTGTTTAGATGTGCACTAATTTGCATACATTCCCAGATGCACATGTCCCAATACATTTCGTATTACGATACACTGTAAATTAGACTAAAGACATCTGGACAACCTACATAAAACCTTCCGAACACGTATGTAAAGAACAAAACTCCAAACTCCAAACAATCATCACAACAACACTTCCTCAGATGATTACATTGAGACAGTTACTTTATATCGTGCTTCAAAACCTTTTGAAGTTTTACGTTCAATCATTCACATAAGGCATTATCTAACTGAATATGCAGCCAAGTCTCACAACAAAAACACATAATAGATTTCTCCACCTGTACATAACATAGTTGTGTAGAAGAAAGGCTAATAAATTTAGAGTTTGCATAGCCTTTCATTGCCTGTTACAGGGACATTTGCTATATCGCATTTGTGACAGTTTCATATAAGGAAACCCTTATGTTACAATTTGTAATTGTAAAAATGCAGGTATGTGATGTGATGAAATTTGAAAATGTAGCTGTATTACGACTTTGAAAGGTAGAATTAGGAGTCAAACAATGTTGTGGCCCAGATAGGGGAAAACTGCCATGTTTTGCACTGTGGTCTTACTTAGTTCACATACTAATAAGCAGCACATCTTTTTGTTCAAGTGCTCAAAATGACAAATCCTTGATGTGGGTGGACAGTAATCAAGCTGAATTGGAACATTTTCTTTAATGCTGATTAGCGTACATCTGCCCTGAATCCACAACCAAATCAAAGTCAATGAAATTCTCCTTTCACAACATGAATCCTTGTGTACAGCCAAGTTACTTTGGCTGCCATTGTGTTTCTGCATTGATTTGAGCTAATCATATTCAGCTTTTGTTATACCGGCCAATTAAAGTGAGCATACCTGTAGTTTTTGCTTTACAATCATACAAGAAGCTAAACAATGATAAAAATCTGCCTGCATATATGAGGTGAGGTATCTTCAGGTACATGCATGGTATGAATGTAAAACTTCCTTTAACACAGTAACCCCAGAGCGATTTTAGTTGATCTGGTTTGACCTGAAGAGACATCAGTGAATCTCTGCCATTGTCTGCAATGCTTAATGGGAAGTCTTCATGAATAATAAAATGGAATCCCCTATTGTTAAAACAATTCCTAACAAAAGATGGTTCAGCCCTTTTGGCGAGGCCAAGAGCAAGAGACCCTGTTAGAATTCCATTTCATTCCACATAACCTGCTGCTGACAGATAACAGTACAGGCCACTGTCAATAGTCTTAAGAGACGGGAATCTGGGCATGTGTTGTGCTGTGTATATGCATTTTCATAATTCACAAAATGGAATCTGAGGCAGATTATACAGACGTTACAGATAGTTTTGTGGAGGAAATTCCTTCCAACCATCTAAACAGGACAGCCATTGTTGCAGATGAGCATGACAGATGCCAAGAGCAAGGTGTCCTGAAAAACACAGCCATTTCTCCTTATTTAATCATTTTACAGATACAGAATCCAGCCTCACCAAAAAGCAGTATATTTGCATTCTATGTCTTGTCCTCTGATCCGCAGTGGGAAATTGTGGATGTGCACTACTCTGACAAATGTTGAAATATGTGTGGACGTGCGTGCGCACTTTCCCTGTCTTCTTGCGTTGGGATTGGTGTACTGGACAAACAAAGAACAAAGCAGTGATCCCTGAATCAGTCATTTCTCCACCAAACAGATGGTGACGGTTTGTTTGTGCTGCATGAAGGCTGGTGGGACAGCTCCATGCATTCTATCAACTTTATGTGTAACATCGCTGAAGGGAGAATACATGCATTGTGACGCTGCAGCTGAAGCAGTGAAGGGCCTGTACCATAAATCTGGTACGTGGACATCGTAGGTGACACTTTGAAATACAGTAGACACACATACCAATTTGCATTGGCTACAGATTTATGACAGCATAAACAGAGTGATTCCTCTGTGAGGAATTTTATCTGCTGCCTGTTTTGTTAAACACCACAAGATTGGACTGTATATCGCTCATAGAGTGCAAGCCTATAACTTACAATTCGTAGACAGAACTATTCATCAAGGGTACAATCTGCAATTGTAAGAGACTATTTACATGAACAAATGATTGTGCTACCTAGATTACTGATTTACATTTGGTTTTATCTTCAGACCTACAGAAGTACTGTATATTTGTGCAGCCCTCTGACATGCACAAATATTTCCAAAGCATTTAATGCAAAAAAAACCTCGTTTTCATGCCTGGCTAAGCTCTTGACACTAATGTGCTGCTGCGGTATTAGAAAATGTGGATATGCTTGAAGTTTTTCCATGCATCCACCACTCCAGTGGTGCATAGTTTTAACTATACAAACCGATCCAATTAATTTTGCACGTTGTCCTCTCTCTTGAGAGTCTGCTCAGATCCTGCCAAACATCACGCCTGCCCTTTGCCCCGTTTTGCCCACTTGTTAGGAAGATCAGGGCATGGGTGATAAGCGAGCAGGAGGGAGCCGGGGTACGAGGCTGTGAGTTGCAGCTACAGTGATAGCACAGATAATGGGGTCAAAAGGCCATCTATCAAAAAGCACTACATCCCAGCAGTTCACACTACCACCCCCCCGAACACTCTTTAGAAAGCCAATCATGGTGCTGCAAGCAGTGTCTGGGTAGATTACAGTGAAAGAAGTCACTTGAGGAAGGGAAATAGGCAGGTTTTGTGGGAAAGGGTCATATTAAGAAATAATTCAGTCAGTCTGGGATTTTCTATTTTCTCGAGCTCCAAAGAGTTTGACTTTGATGAGAAGAGAGTAGAAATGGCTTGCACTCATCATTTGAGTCCACACATTACCTTGACACTATTTACATTCATTGATGGGAAAGGGGCAGATGGGGATGAGCTTTTTGAAAACTGCGCTTGTCTGCTGAACCGACTACACTGTCATCAAAGTTTTAAAGCAACATCTCTCGAGATGTGTGTCCTGCGTAGAGCTGTGAACTAAAGCCACAGTGGAGGAGAAACAGTACTACACACGAGACATTAAAGCAGGCAGTCCGAATGCTCGAGATCCATTTATATTGGAATCGATGTCAATGATTTTGTTTTCTCTCTCAAAGCTTTTTGTTTAGTTCATAACACTCACAAAACCAAGCCAACAGCTACCACTACATCCGTCGCTTTATCTTCCGCTTATATGAAAAGATGTGGGAGCAAAATCCTGCCGTGTCATGTTGGGACAGCACGAGACCCCCATCCTCCACACCGACACACACAAAGTGACTTACAGTAGCGAATGGATCCACATCGACTTTAGGTCTACTCCTGCTGCTGCACTCATAAAAACTCCTAAATTGCACTGAGAGAACTACAGCACGGCGTCGGAGTATAGGCACAAACAGCAGGAGCTTTGACAGGCTCCTCTCCGCTTGCGTCAGAGAAATTCATTGCCTTTTTGATTACCCTGCCCCCGCCATGAGAGCAAGGAGATGCATAGTGATGATCTATGTAGCTCTGCGGGGACATAAAATGAAGGAGGCAAGATGTGATGATAAAGGTTGGAGCTGATGGAGGAGGGTAACACAGCTACTTTTCTCATCAGCGCTCTCCGTCTCCCTCTCCCTCTCCCTCTCCCCCTTGCTCCTGAAGTCTCTTGCATTATCTCACATCTTCTTTTGCTGTTTTTCATTCGAAATCTGGCTCTCATAGTTTTTGGTCTGCTTCCAGGTAATACACACTTTTTATTCAGCACACCACACCACATGGGATGCCTGACTCTGCAATGAAACGCAGCACGCACTGCCAACCACAGTCAAATGTAACGCGGGCAGCCAGGATGTGATGCAACGGTCGGATCATGCATCAGCCGCTTTAAAAACCTCCCCTGTCCTCTTTTCCCTCACCGTCTCTTCCTTAGATTTTTTTTTTCCAATCAGCAGTGCGTGACGCTTACCTTCAGGTCTCTGCAGGAGTAGCTGCCAGGCTCCCTTTGAGGCATTTCTCAGCTGCTCTTCTCCCCAGGACTGCACGCTCCTTCCCTGGCTTTGTTCAATCAACAACAGCCCTCCTGCCTCCCTCCTGCCACCCAGCTCCTTCTGCTCTTCACTGCTCTCTATCTACTTCACCGAGAGAGGTGGTGGTGGGGGGGGGGGGTTCTGTGCATGTGTGCGAGGGAGAGAGAGAGAGAAAGGGAGGCAGAGTGGATGTGAGAGTAGATCGGGAGGACGGTTTTAAGTGTGCTTTGTCTCTTGAATGTTCACAGAGGATGGAGAGATTTCTTTTTAGGTGCTGAACTTTTATACAAGACCTTTCTCCTGCAAAGGCAGATAGAGAGAAACATACCCAGAAAAGTCAAGCAGTGAGAAGGAGGGATGAGTGTATATGCGAGAGCTGGGAATGCAGACATTGGAAAGAGCTATGGTGAAGAGCTAGGGTGGTATAATCAATTGCACTAAAACTGCAGTGAGGAAAAGCCTTGAGGGGATGACGAAGGTGTAAAGTGTAAGCAGAGAGAGGGGAATAGAAAAGAGCAGGGTATAAAAGAAACATACGAGGGTGAGGAAAAAGACCTTTTGACCCTGAATTTCAAATTTGTAGCAAAATTAGTGGCCACGACAGGAAAAAAGTCCTTCCAAGTCAAATTTTACTACCTCACACACACAAAATGCATAGTTCTCTCCAACTTTTTTATTGATTTCATGCCCACATTTCATGAACCTCCATTTCAACATTTTAGGTCGTTCTTCGACCCTTTTTGAATCATTTGCACACATGAGATGTGTATACAGAGTCAGCACAGCAGACCGGCATTCATCACGCAGCTGTGGCACAAACCAAAGATAGTCTTCAGATTGGCAGACAACCACTCTTTCCCCTCAGCCACAGCTAACTTGGGCAGTGGACAATCAAATGAATGGAAGTGTCAGCCTGAAAGCTTAAAGGGCAGCCCTGTACAGATGTCTCCATACGGCTCCACCTAATGATCTTTAAAAAAGGATTGTGGATTCTGTGATTATTAAACGCAGGATAAACATTGGATTTTTTTCACATATTCCGTGACTTCTTTTGTCCGTGACTCCGTGATTTACACCTTAAGCGCTGAGTAAGAATAAGGTTGCTGACCATAGGGTCAATGAACCACCAATAACAGAGACGGAAGAAAAGATGTTTCACTTTCAGTGCCACGGATGCGGGGAGGGCAGCAAGAGGAGAAAAGAGGTCTTTTAGTTTCAGTAATTACTCTATTGTTAATTTCAGGCATGAAAAAGGAACATGCAGCAAAAATACAACTCTGCAAAGATTTATTTATCATGCTTTTAGAGATCACATTTTCTTGAGAGAAGCCAGAATCCCTTCAGTGCTCGCTGTGTGGTCATTGCCCTCACTCTGTGTATATACACACATCTCATGCTTCAATTCTAACTAAAACATGCAAACAAATTCAAATTTAGACCAAATCAAAATGTGGAAATAAATTGTTTCTTGTGCGAGCACAAAAATATTTTGCCTGCACAATGCCGTGAGATGCAGCCTTCTATTGTATGTTTTTTTTCTGCCACTCTTGGGCTGCAGTCAAGTGCGGTGTCAGTTTCTTTAAATTATTCTCAGAACTGCAACTGCAGCTCCTAACATATAGCAAATGCTACATCTTTAATAACCTGAACTGAAACTGACCTCAACCCTTGGCAACATGACAATCCCATCAGTCACGGTGATGCTCACTCTGCTCACCAGGCAGTGATCAAATGTCGACTAAATTAATTTAGCACAGCAAGATGGAGCGTGCGGTCATTTACTACTCTTATTTTAAACTGTATTTAGTTGGTAATATGCAATTAAAAAGGGAAAACACTAAGTACGGTAGGAGTAATGTGTCAAAGGAAACAGACATAAAGATATGACCGTTGTGATAAGAGGGGGAGGAGCAGCATAAGCAGCTACAACTAGGCAGGCTCTTCATGTACTTCCTGGATTGAGTTTATGAGGGGATTTATGACTCTGCAGGCCCCCTATTGTTCCCACATGTGCCCCCCCACCCCCCCCACCCCCACCCCACCCCCACTGAGACGCATGAGCGCAGCGAGATTGCTGGGGTGTTCTTCTTTTGTCAGCCTCTGCCAGTCGAGGAGTCGGTGAGAGCATATTATGGAGCATCAAGGAGTGAGTCTGCAATAACAAAGAGTTTGGGAGTTGGCTTCGAGGATGGGAGCTCTGGGTCACATTGACTTTAATGATGGTGAAGTGTTGGTGATCTTAAGAAAACAAAACCTGCAGTCCCTCGCTCGCAGCTGCGTGGATACTTTGTCTGGATTCAAGTTGTGCAGATTCTGGGCATGTGTAATTATTTCCCCTCCTGAGGTTACACCATTATTGATCAAAGCCCAGCACCTTCCGCTTTATTGCCTGTGCTGTTTAACCTTGGGAGAAATCCATTCAGTTGACTCCATGCAGCTCTTATTAACCACACATCATACATTAATGAATCTTCTCCGCACGTTTATAACTACATGTGCTTGGAGGAAACGTGGGCTTTTTTGTTGTCTCATTTGCATAATGTTAAAGGGGTGTGGGTAACATTATATCAGGCTCTTCATTGGTACTTTAATAGATGAACCATTACAAGTATCCTACTGGATTATCCTGCAGAGATGAACCACACGATGAAGGCATCTAATACAAATAGAAAAAAATGTTGTGTGTTCAGCTTCATGTTCAATATTCATCAATGCAGAAATTAGCATAGGAATTAAACTGAGTGATATCTGTATTCACTGTGGGTATGCGCCATTCTTGATATTCTTCCTGCAGACTGAGAAATAAATATGCATGCACCATATGAACTGTGCTTTGAATCTTTTCTAAAAGTAGAAGGAAGAAAAAAGACTGTCACAAAATCTGATTTTCACTATATATAACTATTGTGGCCAAAGCATCATTGATAATATTTTGATCAAAACATTATTAAACAACTTTTTTCTAAAAAAACATTACGACATGCATTCAAAGTGCCTATTTTTCAACAAACTTATTCAATGTACCAACCGTTATTTCCATTTAGAGAGGCACACATTTTTTTTTTCACATCCCAACCATTCTCAGTGGGGTTAAGGTCTGGACTCTGCGGTAGCCAATTCATGTGTAAAAAAATTATGTCTTCTTCTCCCACCCTGAACCATTCTTTCACTACTTGAGCCCAATAAATCCCGGTACTGGAATCTTGCAGATATACTTGTGTCATAAGGGAATAAAAGAAAAAACTTCATATAAAAAACACTGTTATTCAGTACATTCACGTAGTAAGCGGAGCAAATTTATGGAGTTGCTGAATCTAGACCTGACCACCTGAAGCAACCCCATATCAGAATACTGCCCCCGCGGCCTTTTAGAGTAGATTATGGGTGCAGCACTTAATTTGCTGCTCTTCCTACCCTGATGTGCCCATCACTCTGAAACAGGGTCATTCTGGACTCATGAGACCACAGTGAACTTTCTCTATTGCTCTTGAATTCAACCTTAATGCTCCCAAGAAAAACTGAAGCCTTTTCTTTTTCTATTAACCTTGCTTATAAGCTGCACAGCTGTTTACTCCCAATACCTTGATTTCTCTTTGCATTGTGTGTGTGCTGATGCTTTTCCTTTCAGTATTAAAGATTGCCATGAATTTTGTTGTGGATTTGTCCTGTTTGATTTCACCAAATGTGTAATCGTCTCAGATCCTGAGTATTCCGACTGCCTCCCAGATGATAGTTTACCACTAATTTTACAGGTTTCAATCATAACATTTCTTCATCTTAATCAGATCTGAGTAGTTTCAGCAATCACTTTGATAATTGTTTTACATGATGCAGACCAATCGTTTCATCTTCTGGAACAGTGACATCTTTTTCATGTCTACAAAATGTGTCTTCTGACATGTTTTTCTAGGTAATGAGAAGCTTACAGGGTAAGGGTTGGATAGCTTGTAAGTGGAAATGTATTAATAGCTGCTGGATTTCCCCAAATGAAGGCTTTCGTCTCTTTCCTTACTTAAATCCAGATGATGACTTATTTTGATCAGAAAGTGTATATTGCCATCAGACCAATTCGCCTTTTTTTCACTGGTCTCTCTCTTTTTTTTTTTGGATGTAACAACACCCTCGAAATCAGAGGTAAAGAACTTAAAAGATCATGCAAAACCCAATCTGCTATCAATAACATTTACATTTTATCTGCTGAAGCCGCATTGCAATATTTTCATATGTTTATGGTCAGCACAATGCAGATATTTATTTTTTGTAAATAAAATAAAAGTAAATAAGACCATTTCCATAGCAGTGAGGGGAAAACTAAAATTCCTCCTTGTGTGGTTTGACGAGGTAAGAGGGTAATGTCAATAATCTTAATCCTCTCTCCAGTCTTTTGGCTCTGGAATTCCTTTTCCTTCAGCTCATCTGCACAACCTCACCCCTTTCCCCACTTTCCCTCCATTGGCTCCATCCCTTCCGGCTTCCTCACACCTCCCAGCCTTTGTTAGCTCTGATTGATCCTATTTGTCAGGGCTGATGACGCAGCGATGAACTGCATTTTTTACACTCAGCCCGGAATATAATAGGGATGGAATGAAAATCAGCCACAATAAACATGTCACTACAAAGGCATTACAGAAAAAAATTGAGTGTTTGACCACTTAACAATTTGGCAGAGACTCTGTAGCTCGAAACATAAAGCTGTTGATCATGAAGGTAATGTCGACAATAACGTTTACACCCAATTGTTAGTTTTGCATTAGGTGACACATAAAGTGCAGAACTGCACTCTTGCATTTAATGGTATGGAAAGTGATGCATGAACAGGCATAGTGTGTTTGCAAAGGAAGATGTTTAAAATATTAAACAATCTCTATGGTCCAGCTTTAGTTTATTCAAGTGTCAACTCTCGAAGTGTCAAACATACCATCCAAGAGACAAAAAAATGGGGGAGAAAAAAAAGCAGGCGCATTATGTGGCAATAACCATTGATATTATTCTCCATTTTTATATTTGAGTCATCCTGTGAAGCTCAGCTTTCGAGAATGAAAACATCTATTAATGTTTAAATTATGAACTATTTGCCTGTGAAAATCTACAGCGCACCACTGCACCTGTTATACATAATTTAGACATACTGTAACATGGTTTTATCTTGTGCAACAAAGTAGAGCGCACTAGAAAATCTACAAAAAATACAAATCCTGACAAAGGTCTAAAGGGGCCCCTCGACACGTTTTCAGAAACAACATTCCCTTGGACACACTTACTGTATTTAGGGCAGGTCTGACATGACAGAATGCTTCTCACTGGCTGATTGGACAGATGTTTCCATTTACAACATAATAGCTAAGAGTGGATTTCTAGAATTATTTTCACAATAGACAGGAAAGACTTAACTGTTGTACAACTGCTGCCTATGTCTTCATGTGTGGCCAGAGGAATGGAAGACAGGGGAGCAGATACCACCGTGTCCATTTATACTCAAATCCTACATGCTCCGAAGCTGTCTCATTACTGGATACAGAAACTGAGGGATCCTTGCCTTGACACAAGTTGCCCAGACACAGTGACACTGTGTGGAGGAAAGAGGTACAGCAGGGAGCCACTCTCATCTGAACTTTGCTGAGTTTTTGCTGGTGCAACTGAAGGAAGTCATGAAATGAAACAGTAACATGAATCAGATAAAACTTTGTAAGTTCTTTGTAAGTTCTATAAACCGCAATAACATTAGTTTGATGATGTTTATTAGTTACAGTCCATAAGAGTGAGTTTGTAGGTTGAAGCTGAATTTCAATATCAGTATCTTTCTGGAAGACCAAAATAGTTGAAGTGAATATTAACCAAGTAAAAAAAAAACCTCCAGTTCAATTCAAATTTTATTTCCAAATGCTTTGTATTTGCGTTGTATTTCTTTGCGTTATTTCTTTGTCATAATTTGAAATATGTTCAGACTTCATAGAAAATACCGTGGTCTGAACTCCTTCTAACAATAATTTAGAATAATGATTTAATGAATTAATTAATTCATGTTATGAAGTGGACATATGAGTTCAAAGTGACATATTCACTTCCAGCTCATCACAAAGTGATGCTCAGTCAAAAAACCCTGTGCGTCCGTTTTCCATGTGTGTACACCTTAACTGAGAGTTTGCGGTGCAGGGAACAACTCGCCAGCTACATATCTTCGAGATTTATCCTTTGTGGCGATATATACTACATACCAGCCACACCATTTGTAAACCACAACAGGAAAATGTTATTCTATAGTGCTAGCTTATCAACAAGTAACATAAACTGCGTGAGGAGATTAGAGGGAAGGAGGGGGATGGACTTCTGACTCCCAAGCGGGGAACACGTGTTCAGGTTTGAGACTGCTGTTCTTCAGCTCCCTTTTTTGTCTATATTTTCTACTTTCATGTCTTAAGAAAGACTTCCTTTGCTTTGCTACTACACTTCTTCCTAACACAGCCCTTGCTGATGGTGAGGCTTTAAAAGTGCTCGATTAAGGTTAGAAAAACATCATGGTGAGATGTTAAAATACATGTAAACAGTAAGATTAATTTGATTGCACACAGCTTTGCCAACATTTCCTATGTTGCCATGGTAATGTGTCACACTACTGTCATTTATGACCAGCTCAGGAAATGACAATTTTTGGGGTACCATCTGCCGTCAAACAAGGCGCCGGGCTCCTGACCAAGCTTTAGTATGTATCCAACTCAGACCGAGCATCTGAAAGCAGGATAAATCACTGCATATGTAGCTCTTCAAATACCTGCAGGGGCATATAGATAATTTTCTAATTCAAACAAATCAAAACTAAATAATTTTGGATTTGTTTAATTATTTGTTAAACAAATCCACTGAACATCTTCAGACTTGTGCCCACGGGCCTAATATGCAAAAAATTAGTTCAAGCACATAAGTGTCAAAGCATGTTGACATCCATTCTCTCGTGCCGTGTCTCCCTGTGTTCAATAGCCATGTGTTCAAAACGTAGTCTGCAAAGAACTGCTGACAGCTTGTGTTCCAACTGAGAGAAAAAGACTCTTGTATCCTGTCGTCCCCGTAGGCAAAAGGATTTCGAGATCTCTGATACCTTTCAGCTCCGGGACACTGCTGTGAGAGCTCTGATATGAATGTTTAAAGACATCTGTTCTTCAAACAGTATTATGTTTTAATATGCAGAGAGGTGCTGTCAGGCCGTCCTTATCACACCAGAGGTTAGTCTTTGTACGACAACACTAGGACTGTTTTTTTGTTAGTGTTTTTTTTTTATCTGAGGAACCTCTCTTAGGGAGGCAAAGAATAATGAATGAGCCATAGAAAATGATAAAGTACTGTGAAAATACATGAAATGTGATACACTGGCAGTAACAGTGTGCACCAGTGAAAAAAAGGTTGCTATAATCACTCAAGTGGAACAATAATTAGGTGTTTCTTTTGTGGATTTGGGAACTGGGTCTCGTGTTACGTTGTACTGAAGGGATATGCAGCTCGTTCCTCACATGTCACTGACAACAAAGTGCTGGGGTGAGAACAAATAATTATGAAAAAGAGGAGGGATTTTAACCTTTTAAAAGGGGTTGTGTATTTTCTTTCCCCTTCACATACCTAATTATTCAGGCTGTGTGGATGCTTAATCAGGCTGAAGTCCTTTGAGTGGAGGGTGTATGACAAGAAGGCGAGATCATAATTTGACCTGAGAATATTGATCCATCCATCCATCCATCCATCCATCCATCCATCCATCCATCCATCCATCCATCCATCCATCCATCCATCCATCCATCCATCCATCCATCCATCCATCCATTATCTTCCGCTGGTCCGGGGATCGGGTCGCGGGGGCAGCAGCTTAAGCAAAGAGACCCTGACGTCCCTGTCCCCGGCCACTTCCTCCAGCTCTTCTGGGGGGACCCCGAGGCGTTCCCAGGCCAGCCGAGAGACATAGTCTCTCCAACGTGTCCTGGGTCTTCCCCGGGGCCTCCTCCCAGTGGGACGGGCCCGGAACACCTCACCGGGGAGGCGTCCAGGAGGCATTCTCACCAGATGCCCGAGCCACCTCATCTGACTCCTCTCGATGCGGAGGAGCAGCGGTTCTACTCCGAGCCCCTCCCGGATGACCGAGCTTCTCACTCTATCTCTAAGGGAGAGCCCAGACACCCTGCGGAGGAAACTCATTTCGGCCGCTTGTATTCGCGATCTCGTTCTTTCGGTCAGTACCCACAGCTCGTGACCATAGGTGAGGGTAGGAACATAGATTGACCGGTAAATCGAGAGCTTCGCCTTCTGGCTCAGCTCCTTCTTCACCACGACGGGCCGGTGCAGAGCCCGCATCACTGCAGACGCCGCACCGATCCGTCTGTCAATCTCCTGCTCCATTCGTCCCTCACTCGTGAACAAGACCCCGAGATACTTGAACTCCTCCACTTGGAGAAGGATCTCATTCCCGACCCGGAGAGAGCGTTCCACCCTTTTCCGGCCGAAGACCATGGTCTCGGATTTGGAGGTGCTGATTCTCATCCCAGCCGCTTCACACTTCTGTCCATAAAAATTATGAACAGAATCGGTGACAAAGGGCAGCCCTGACGGAGTCCAACCCTCACAGGAAACATGTCCGACTTAATGCTGGCAATGTGGACCAAACTCTGATACCGGTCATACAGAGACCGAACAGCCCATATCAAGGAGTCCGGCATCCCCCACAAGAGTCCCCGAGGGACACGGTCGAACGCCTTCTCCAAGTCCACAAAAACACATGTAGACCGGTTGGGCGAACTCCCATGCACCCTCCAGGATCCTGCGGAGGGTATAGAGTTGGTCCACTGTTCCACGGCTAGGACGAAAACCACACTGCACCTCCTGAATCCGAGATTCGACAATCCGGCGGATCCTCCTCTCCAGTACCCCCGAAAAGACCTTACCAGGGAGGCTGAGGAGTGTGATCCCCCTTTAGTTGGAACCCACCCTCCGGTCCCCCTATTTAAAGAGGGGGACCACCACCCCGATCTGCCAGTCCAGAGGCACTGCCCCCCATGTCCACGCGATGCTGCAGAGGCTGCAGAGAATATTGAGTGAAAGAGAAAAAGGACACATTCGTCCAAATGCATCCAAACTGGGTTTTTTTTTTTTGGTTCAGCAGGGAGAATTCTCCTGTTCCTGATTGCATGTATTCCACGAATAACGCCCCGGTGTTCAAGACCAAAAGTCACAAAAACGTCAAAGGTATCTCTCTGCAGTCTTGAATTAAATACGGATGAATGTAATGAGTTTCTTAGCTGTGAAGAAACACAATAGATCGTGCTTAAGTGGAGTCTTGTAGTCGAAAATTCCAACAAACCCTGCCTGCTGGACAGGTCTCAAGTTCTTTGTTTTCATTAAGGCCCAACGGCTGTCGTCCTCCTGTTCCATTGTCATCAGTGGTGTAGTCTACGTTGAACGCAGGTATACGGCGTATACCCACCTCTTTTTTGGGGGGATTTCCGTATACCTACCTAAAATGCTCCGTAGGCTATACCCACTTCAAATTCGTTTTTCAATATTTAGAATAGCACAGCCACGTTTCATCAACTACCACTTCTCATGGAAGCCTTGTTATAATTTAACAATACAACGACAACACTTCAGATTAGCATTCATTCGGAAATTGCGGCAGTCTGCAATCTCCCAGGGATTCACTATCAGTTGTTTGACAATAACTTCCCACAGAAATCCTTCTTCTTTGTATTAGTTGAAAGTTATTAGTTGATTAGTTAAAACAATCACTCTGTTAGGCCTCGCTCTATGAGGGATGAGTACAAAGATTAAATGCCACAGGGAGTCCCATTGCCACTGAGATACACAGCACACAGTCCACACAATCAAAGTGAGTTTATGCTGTCCCTCATGCATGCAAGGGGCAGGTGAGTGCAAAGCTGCGACCTCACAAACATGTTTGTCCCTTAACACGTTAAGACAGCATTATAAATGTGCTGTTACCAGAATGGCAATGACCAAGTCGTAGTGCGTTATTAAAAGCCCTGTGTTATGGCATAGTATTGTAGTACTATGGTACTTAACTTTTCAATGACTATTTACAGCGCGCCACTGGAGGTACGGCGTGCATTAAGGGGCTACTATTGGTCCCGAGGGTCCTGAGTCCCGACCCCTAGTTTGGTACCACGAGCCTATGACTGGCCAACTATACAGTATACCCACCTCAAAAAGGTAGACTACACCACTGTTTGTCATGTATATTGCACCCAAAAGACTCAATCCTGGAAGCAAGTATTTTTAGATTATCGCAGCTTTTCTTACCCCACCCGTCATGCACTCATCTCAGTTTTCCAGGCGAGACAGTCTTGCACAAATGCATGCTGATAATAAGACTGCAAAGTGCAAAGACTTCTTCCGAGGAAAGGCTTTGTAGCTTTTATTGACATCATCGTATGAGCCACACTGCACAGTTTGGAACTGTAGTGCTCGGCATTTAGCACTTTTTACTTAGGGAATGATGGATATGCAATATGAATGCTTAGTGACACGATGATCCAGCTCAGTGATAGAGCCCGCTGAGCCCTTGCTTTTTGCTCACGTAGGCACACATATTATCACAAACCATCATCCCCAAGGTATTTGGTTAATTTCATGATATTGTGACTCTTGTGATTTTCTTTTGCCATAGCCTCCAGACAAAAAGCTGACAAACTAAAGCCATTTTTCATGATTAATCCTGACTGAAACCAATTTATTTTTTGCTGTTGCTACTGAGCAGTCTTGTTAAAAAATGAATGGGCTAGAATGAAGTTGTGTGAACACTGGGTTACAGTGAAAATATGAAAAATGAACGACATTATCAAGCCATTATTGTCCCTCACAATCAGCGACTCACAAACTAAGTGGTGTTCGTGAGCCCTCGAGCTGTCGGAGCAAATCAGTGCTTGGGCAGTGGGAGGAGGGGGGGGCTTAAGTGAGCCAGGATATGAAGCAGAAAGAGTTGTGGCAACATGTTGAATGTTTAACAGCCTCAAAGGAAGGTTGTGGTTAAGTGTTAACAGGTTTCAAAAAGAGATTTCTGTTCTTGATTTCACAGTGAATGAGGTGTTGTCGATTCAATTCATCAACTAGACGACTAATGAAAGCAGTTATAAGATGGACTTTTCCTGACTTCTGTGACTGTCTCTTTTCAGGGATACGAGCTTAAATGGAGTAAATGACTAATTTGGAAAGGCTTTTCATCAGAATCAATATTGCTCACAGATGCTATAGCAAAACTCCTCCAAATTCATGCAAGATGGGTCTGGGTCTCAATGTCACTGGTGGGCTACTACCTATCATTGAGATAGTGTGTGCTTGTTGCTCGAAAACCTTATTACATTTCAATTGTGGCCCTGCTGGTCCTGGAGGATTGCCCCAAAATCCAACCACAAATACGTGAACATTGCTAAATCTGCTCTGAAACCGTCCCAAGATATCAGAACTGTGCCACATTCTGCCCAAAGCACAGTAGCTGTAAAATAAAATCCCTGCATAATCAGGTCAGGAAAAAGAAGGCATTCAGTCAAATATGTGTGTGTAACTGTCCATTGCAGCTAATAAAAGTCGCATATCTATTTACATAAAGTACCAAGCAAAGAAAACAAACAATAATCAAAAGTAGTCAAATATAAATATGAAATTGTCCATTATAACAAAAATATGGACTTTGTGGTGTTCAAATGGCACCGATGTGTCACGTGTAATGTTTACAAAATGGAAGTAAGAGGTGTTTATATTCATCTGTTTTTGTGTCGATGTACGTGAACTTGCAACACAATGAGCGTTCCACGAAGCCAAAATGAAAATAAGCTGCAGAAAATTAAAATAAACCATCTACAGCTAATTAGCAGCTTAGGTAAATTCGAACACACTTATTTAATACATTTATAAACAGGACTTTTATACATAGGCCACGAAATGTCACATGACATTTAACTTCCTGTTTTCAGATGGGCAATCTTCTTTTTATAAAAAAAAAAAAAAGCATAGCAATGAAACATGAGTAGAACAACTCTTACTGATGTTGGAAGTTCAGAAGCTCTTACAGGAAACATTTGAAACTAACCTCATTGCATCATCAGTTCAGTGCTGAAATACAGTAAATTTCCTTCTGAGACAGTAATTCCAGGAGATTTCCACATCTGACTGGAAGGGTTAACACATCTTAAACTCCAACAAAATGCAAAGTAACAGAGGAACTACACCTGGCTTTTTGGTGGAGCTTGGCCACAGCACATTCCTTATTTATGTATGAATGGCAGATCTGGTGAATTACATATAATAAATTAGTTAAATCAATATTGGTCTAAGCTCTTTGCGTGTTTATGTCATCTATTTGCCCTTTGATATTCAACATTGTCAAGCACTTATCACCTTGTAATCTTGATTGACTGCTTTCACTGTCTTTGCCCTAAAGCTGGTGGACAGATACTGCAACAGAAAACCAGCTTTCTGCATTTGAATGCTCCAACTGATACCGACAGACACTCCCATTGTATCTTATGGCAACACTAATGTGTGGACCACACAAACATTTAATCTTGAACAACGCAGAGCTGAGATGGCAGGGTAGGTGTAGATGTAAAGGTCAACATCTGTTTATATGTCACAGTGGCGACCGGTCACCAGATTTTGCAGAGATAATAATAACAATTTAAAAAAGAATCAGGTTTAAACAGCAGTCACGAATGTTGAATACATCATTTTAAACTTACACATCCTTTTGCATTGCACACTGATGCTAATTCATTCATTGTGATATCTCAATAGAATTAACATTGGGACTTTTCTACACTTTATCTAAAAAAATTGCACAATCAATTTTATTTATTTAAAAAAGTAGATGATAAAAAACACGTCAACAATTCACAACAGGTAAAGCCAAAACTGACTTCATTTGGGGTTAAGTTATACAAACTATGCATTACTAACTACTAAAAACTTTGCAATACAGTGGAAACCGCTTATAGTGATTACGTTGGTCCAGAGCCAATTTGAACATAAGCGGTTGATTACTAAAACCGAATTTGTATTACAGTACAGGTATTTCACTTATTTTTTTATGCAGAATATCATCTAAATGCCATTTGTATCGTTTTTCAATGAGAAAAATGAAATGAAACGGATAGCTTCAGCATTTACTGAATTTTATTATCATGCAAGTTTAATTACAGTACTGCGCAGTGCGCAGACATACTGTAGGCTAACTCAAATACAGTACGTTACTTATTCTCTGCTGTGCCGCCGGTGCAGAAAAAAAGTTTGAATTCAATCTGCCTTTCAGCACCCCTGCTCGGATCTATGCTCCTCCGTGCCGGTGTTCTGTCGATTTGTGCTACTTGGTGTGAAAACGAAAGTTAGAAAATCGGCTCGGCGCATGCGCAAAACCACAAAGTAGCAATTCTCGACAAGTAGGAGAAATCGAATGAACAACACCGGCCTCCCATCTTACAAGAACCAGCCTGGAGCCTCCAGCGGTCACACGCGCATTCAATCCGCTCTCCAGCACCCATCCTCGGACACATGCTCCTCCATGACTTCCTTTTTCCAGCCATGATTCGCGCGCTTGCTGCCCGGTGTCAACTCGTTACGTTAGCTAGCGAGGCAGAAGCAGACGTCCAGAAAGGAATCAAGGGAGTAAACAATAAAATAGCTACACGTAGTTTTAAAATTATTTTTGCACATGTTTACATTCATAAAATGGCCAAAAATGAACATTATAAGCGGATTTCTTGATCACTATAAACGAATTATTTAAACAGCATTTGTATAGAAATGATTCCGTCCCAAGCCTTTTGATCTATATAAGCGGTTGATTACTATATCCGTGACCACTATAAGCGGTTTCCACTGTACCAGTAAAAAAGACAATGGGCCACATGCCATGTCCGCAACATTTGAACATATTTTGAATAATGATGACTTTTCTCTTGTCACTGCTGCAATCTGACAGCAATATATTAGTGCTTTTTTTAAATTTAGCGACCAAGTGTAGTCTAATGCTCTCAAGTTGTTGAACCAGCCCAACAATCAGTATACCGTAGTTACTCGATCTGGTAGCTATTCGTCAGCTCTGTGTTTGTTCATATAACTCTTTTGTTTTACTTCTTTTGTTTCAAACAGGCAAATCACCTCGAAGTTAAACCGCCCCGAAACACTCAAGAAAACAAAGATGAGCCTAGTTATTCTGCTGTTATAATAGACACTATACACCACATATATGATAATACAGCAGCATTTTACACTATTTAGTTGGGAACAATAGTTTACAATGCATCCCATAAGAATTGACAGCTTTTCTTCCCTCAGCACCCAAACATCTGCAGCTCTGTAATTGATTTGGGTCCTGACAATCCTCTGAGAGCTATCTGTTTGTGATGTCTCATCCCGTCCCAAATCCATGGGGAAAATCTTAGTTGCGAAGATTAACACGACTGCAATGTGCAGAGTTGTGAAGTGTTGATTTCTGGCTGACGGTGACAACATTAGATCCAGGATCTGTCAGATATATCCACCTGGGATTCACTGTTGGGTCCAGCAAAACATGCATAAAGCCACGTGAGTTATATGATATTTAAACTGCTTTAACCTTGTTTCATATGATTCAAATCATCCTTCTTGCTCATTAATTTTCCCTTAAACAGTGTCATTAAAAATGCGCCGGTGCTCATGTGCTCACAGTTAAAAGTCCATCTGACATTGAGACGCAGCAAACCAGGGTCATTTACCGAAACAGCACATGAAGGCATTGCATTACACTGTCAACAATCGCTGGGCTGGTTCCTCTAGCATGAGCGCAGCAACACAAAAGATGGGATTCAAATAAGAAACAACCAACCCTGAATCCAGGGCAACTGCCAGGGCAAGGCAGACTGGTAGAGGTCAGCTTGGGCCGCAGCGCCAGGCTTTTGTGGACACAATCAGGGGCGCCGAAAAGTGGGGTAAAAGGAGAAGGATTCTAGGGGCCCATGATTAAGAGGGGCCCAGAGAGGCCCTAATAAAATTATAATACTGGCAAAAAATAATATGACACTAAGTTATTAACTAACTTATAATCACAAATATATTTTATTTACAATTTACTGGTAACAATAACTTTATTTGTTTTGGAAACATTACGTTTATGTTTTGTATTTTTCAGGTAGCCTAATAAAGAGTTTAGAATCAGAGTATCAGTGTTGCAGCAAATAAATTAATTCCATTGGATTCCTTGTGCTCAGTGTTACCTACCTCAACTGTTATGTGTTTCTTTTTTCACAAATATGGGAACGATAGTCAGAAATACCATTAAAATGCATAGTTTTATGTAAAATAGCATCACAAATTTTTGCCGACCTCCTGGCTGGCTGTTTGAGGGGCCCAAAATCCCTAGCGGCGCCCCTGGACACAATACACATTTTTGGAGTCAGGATAAGGTGCGTTATGTGTGTGGGGGTAGAGGGGTGACCGATGTACCTGTGGGCGTTAACCTCACCTTAATGATTGTAGCACAGTGACACAGGCCAGTATAATACACGCAGGTGCTGTGTGGCAGGCATCTAGTAAGAGCAGGACACGCCTAAACTGTCTCATACAGCAGCAAACAAGAAAGACGGAGACAACTGATATTTGTCAGCCTTTGGATGTTTTGCAGATAACTTCTACTTTTGGTGAGTTAACACCTCAGAAATATCTTTAATTTTGAATTATTTTAAACATATTCTTACCTTTATAATATTACAGCAGATATAGCCACACAACACCACAACCTGACTCTCTATCTCCTAATTGCGGTTGTTTTTTCTGCAGTGGATTTTTAAGCTGCACTAAGATTACAATGTTACGTATAAATTTAAATCCTCTTACGCACAGTTGGGGGAAAAAAATTGCAATGACTCAGAGACAATACTTTTTGGCTTCAAGATTTTAAATACGGCGGCAATGGCTCAGGCTCAGGGATTTTAGCTGTTAAGGCGCATTGAAAAGGTCTCGCTTTGCAAAGAAGGAAAACTTGAACCCTTGATATAAATAGTGATAAGTGTACCTGCCTCATTTAATGCATTGAAAGTGGGATGTTCTGATTTGTAAAACATTGCAATACTAACATTTTAAATGATCAAAATACACCCTCTTTCAATTCTAAATTTTTCCATATCAGGACATATACAAAATAAAATAACATCATTTGGTCTTTACCAGGTTTCGAAATCAGGTGAATACGATAACAGCTGAAAAACAATACATGATCTTAAACTGTGTCATTATTCCTTTAGCAAAACTGAGCCAAAATGCAGAAGCTGTGAGTGTAAATCGATGTAGACTCCTTGTACAGCTTGTAGAACCACGTTTAGCAGCTCTGACTTGAAGTGATATGAAAGTATCAGTTTTCTTACATCATTGTAGAGGAATTTTGCCCCACTTCTCTTAAGAACATTGCCTCAGTTAATTGAGGTTTGTCCTGTGGCATGGACTTTTTAAAAATTTCTCTGAGCATTACTCAGTTTGATTTTGGACTGAACTTGCCCGGCTTGTCCACTATCTGGAGTTTATCAACTGTCTTGAATGTTTTCCACTTGTGAATCTTTCTCAGTGTAGAATGACAGGCTCCAGATTGTATAAAAACCTCCCTTATAACCCTTCCCAGGTTGACAGGGTGTAACAATTTCTTCTCTAACTTCATTGCTGATGTCTTTCCTCTCTGGCATTGTGTGCTCCAGACCAACAAACTGCCAAAGCTTCTGCTTTTATAGAGGTGTTCACACTTGCTGAAGATCCTTTAATCCGGTGCATCTGATGAGAAGCATCAGCATTTGGTCGACTGCTTGCCTTCTTAAGAAGAGAGGGCATGTTTAGTTTTTCACTCACTGCTTCTGCATATTGGCTCAGTTTCTTTTTTAAATAAGTCAAAAGTTTTTCATTTGAGGTTGCATTTACCTCCTTTTTGAGACTTGAGTAGGTCCCACTCAATGATGGATGATGGTTTTTCAACACCCTGATATATAAAACCCTAGAATTGAAAGTAACTTTCCTTTGTTTGAATGATGACTCGGTGGCAGTAAAGTACTCTTCATATACATTTAATTCTTTGTGGATGCCTCGATTTCAACATGCCCACTTCATTCATTAAAGCTGTTGTTTTCTAATCGAGAGCACTAATTTCAACTATCTTGTCTTACATCCAATTAACCTGCATAAGTACCTGAGGAAATTTGATCTCATGCCTAGTCACTGCATGAAAATACATTGCTTTGATACTTCGCTTTGGGAAGACCAAGTTTACTTCCAAAAAGATTATGGCTTGCAAACAGGTAACGCAGTCTGATTATTGGATTTCTTTTGTCAAATGACTGAGTGCTCCAAACTACAAAAAAAAACTAAACTTACTGCACTGATCGTTTCCCTACTACTTCACACTCGCTAACAAGCATGATGTAGTCCAAATGGTCGTTTGCATGACTTGGAAAGAACAGAGGCCATACTTATTTGGAGACCTCTGTACCGCCACTGCTGCCAGTTACCATCCATCAAGAAACACACTTATGAAAAGTCAAAGCCTGAATAAAGCCAGAGATTGTTATGTCTGTGAGGAGCTGCCTTTCTGGCTGAGCTTGCTCAAATTATTTTAATGCCACATTAAGTTTTGCTGCATTGAAAACCCAGAAAAACAAAACTGATCCTTGTGTTGAGACACTTGCACGGGGGATAAAAAGTCTCCAAATGATTTGGTTTATTTGGAGCACTTTTGTGTGACTCTTTAGTGGAAACTTTTGTTTCAAATTAACTTCAGTACTGCATCCACAGAGGATTTAAGCCTTTTAGAGATGATTAAAACTGCAGTGGGACAGAGAAGCTGAAAACACGAGGCATTAACAGTCTCCGATTCAACTTGCACTTCTATATAAAGAGATTCATTTGCCATTATTTGAGCCATCAAAGTTCAGTAGGGACCCAAATGTTTTGTCTAATCTGTTCGGGAAAAGATCTTCATCTATATATATATATAACATATTTATATTATGTATAATAATATATTATATAATTTGCAAAGTTAACTACGTTTGTTTGAATTTGCCATGAACTCAAAGAGTCAGTACTTTTTTTACACAGTCAACAGCTTAAAGACTGGATTACCATTATGTACTTGTAAGCTGGGCATGTATTCATTGCACATCATTACTATTTTTCTTGTTTTGCCTTATAGGTATAGAGCTGTCTGCCTTTTGAATTCTGCTCCCCAATCTCTACTCCCAAATCTCTCAATATAGATGTATATATCACCACTGCACTTTAATCCGTAAATTCATTCGTATTTCATTGTACTATCTGTAATTATTAATCTGTAAAAATGCACTATATTATTGCTTTGACTTGCACATTACTTAATTTATTTATTGCTGCTATTTGCACTTCTGGTGAGATGCCAAAAACTACTTTTCGTTATGCTATGCTTGTATATGTGTAATGACAATAAAGTTGAATCTCATCTCATCTCAGGTTATCCACTTGGTTATCCACAATGGGCTCCTTAAACAAACGCTTCCATGACTATTTGGCGGAGAGAAGACATCAGAGGACCAGACTTGTGACCAAAGATGGCCGCTGTAACATTGAGTATGGAAACATCAAGTATAGCAAACACTATGCCTTCCTGGCTGACTTCTGGACCACTTTTGTTGAGATCAGGTGGCGTTTTGTCCTCTTTAATTTCATCGCCTCGTTCACCCTCAGCTGGTTCATTTTCGGCCTGCTTTGGTACTGGATTGCCCGAAGCAATGGAGATCTGCCGTGGCAAAACCCCCCATCAGATCATATTCCATGTGTTGACAATGTTGTCGGACTCACTACAGCCTTTCTCTTCTCTCTTGAAACACAAACCACTATTGGGTTTGGCGGGCGTGCAATCACTCCCTTCTGTCCGGGTGCTTTGGCCGTCATCATCATCCAGTCCCTCCTTGGAGCAATTATCAACTGCTTCATGTGTGGAGTTATCCTTTCCAAGATCTCCTCACCCAAAAAGAGGGCTAAAACCATCACATTTAGTGACATGGCTGTCATCAGCCCCAAGCATGGTTCTCTTTGCCTGTCAATCAGAGTGGCTAACCTGCGAAAGACCCTGATGATTGGAAGCCAGATCTACGGCAAGCTCTTGAGAACCACAATCACACCAGACGGGGAGACGATCATCATGGATCAGGTGAACATTGACTTCATGGTGGACGCTGGGAAGGACAACCTCTTCTTTGTGTGTCCTCTCACGCTGTACCACATCATCAACAAGAGCAGTCCCTTCTTCGAAATGGCAGTGGACACGCTGCACAAGCAAGAATTTGAGCTGGTGGTCTTTTTAGATGGCACAGCAGAGTCCACGAGCTCATCCTGCCAAGTGCGAACCTCCTTTATTCCTCAGGAGATCATGTGGGGCTACAACTTCCTGCCCATCATCTCCAGAAACAAAGATGGCAAGTACAGAGTGGACTTCTCCAACTTCTCCAAGGTAGTGCCAGTGACAACTGCACACTGCTCCTACTGTTACCACAACATCAAGGGTCATCATCACCACTCCAGGGATGGAAATGACAACCAGGGCTTTGAGATAATCGATATCGAAGCCCCCCAAAGTCTCACCAATATGTGAGACATTGACTGGCAATAAAACTGAGACTGGTAGAGTTTGTGCTTCCCAGTGGTGAACTCCTCAGGGACAGACATGTGCTGAGGGAAAGCTGGGGGTTACCCACTTACAAAAATCTTGCACAAATCACAGTGTAGCATTGAAATATAACGGAAATAACTATTTGCTACTCCTTTGTATTCAACACAGAAAAAGCCCGTGTGAGCATTGTATGTTTGTTTGTGAAACCTCACCTGTCACTGTGTGCTGACCAAAAACCTGTTTTCAGAATAGAGGCCAGATCATGTAAGATGATGAAGGTTCAGTACAAGAACAGGAAGTTCTCCCAGTCACCCGCACAAGGTATAAACATTGAAATGAAGACAGGTACCTGGGATTTATATAGCTTTCCTAAAATCATGAAAACAAAGCAAGTTTTTATCCTTTGTAAACATTTTAATATTACAAGAAGAACCCATGCATAGTCGTGCTAGTGTAATGGTGTTCGTTCAATATTTCATGAAGGCTGTTGGGAAAAGAAATTATAATTTGACTTTAACCAGTATGCTGAACTACTCACGAGCACTAGCACTAGCAAAGGGCTGGGCGCCGAGGCCTGTCTTTTCAAACAGTAAGTGAAGAAGTTGTGGTTTTCTTCTTGAGTGAAGACGCGTGAGAACAAGGCATTCGGCAAAATGCGTCATATGGCTGCATGCAGCCCTTACTATAGTATGAAAATGAGTTATGTTTATAAATAGTTTTTTAAGAATCTTATGTCAGAGGTAAAAATGACTACAAATAAATGCATTTTTTGCAGAAAAGGTGTCTGTGTGGCATTATTGCTTTCCATCTGCATGCCATATTAGCACAGTGATCAAAAAGGTCAACCCCTACAGCGGCTTTTCATCTGTAAACAACGTGAAGTTGTAACAGCAAACAGGAAAATAAACACAACACTGTAGAAGTGGTTGGGAGATGAAAGCTGGAAGGATGTTGGCCTTTACTTAGCCCGCATGTTCTGAACACGGAACCGGAATTCTACGTTTGGTGGAATAACATCACATACTGTATGCTAGCATGAAGCTTTAACAGGTTTCATAAAGGTGGACTTCCCACTATGACCTCTAATGAACTGCATATGCCTTCAGACTTATGTTTGACTCTGCATCCGAGGATGCTGCTGATAAACAAGCTTATGTGACTGACAAATATGTTAATTTACCAAATAACACGAAAATTGCACATGCTAATGCAGAATGTTTAAATTGGATTTAAAGACACACACACACAGCAGTCCGTTTAATGGCTTTTCACTGTGTCTGTCATCCATGTCCAAATAGAAAATTGAAAATAATTTGCAGGGACTTGTCATTTGAAACTGCAGTGATTCCACCTGGTTAAACTGATACAAGTTTCAATGGTTTTAGCAGATGTGTGTTCTGATATACAGTGCGATGCTTCAGTCGATGGGTGCGGCGGACAATTTTATCTTTTAGACATTTATTTGATAATTAATAATGAATACAAATGTTTATTTTGTAAATGAATAAAAAACCTCACAGCTTCAAAACCATTCAAAACGACTGTATATCTTAGATATGAGAAATAGGAATTGATTATTATATAAATAATGCAGTTTCCTTGTGGTGATTTGTTTAAAAGTCAGCATTTCCAAAACCTTCTTGAATCAACACAGAAGATCAGCGAAGGTAGATTATGGGTTGGCACAGCTGTCACGTTGCGTGTGTCAGTTTCTACAACCAAACAAAGTGCAGTTTCTCTGCTCACAGCCTGTGTCCTTGGATGTTGCTTTGATTGATGCAAAAGAAGTTTTGTGTGAACACAAAGGTTGTGTATCGTTGTTTTTGCAGTGACAAAGTGGAACTTCTGATCTTCATGACAAGAAGCTGTCATCAAGAGAAGACAGCCATGTCCCTTACAGACTTTTTTTTTTCTTTATCAGGTGCAGCAGTACTTGTTTTATCCTCTATATAAGACTACATTCTTCTAGTTTTTTGGCAGATGGGAAACAGTACATATTAAGCGTTTTGTTAGAATCAATCATGTTCCCAACAACTGCTGGCAAAGACAAAAAACAGACAAGCTGCCATCTGTTGGCAAGTAAAAATGTACATATGTAATGAACGTATAAGTAAGTGTATGAATAAGGATGGGAAACAACAGACATTGAAACTGTAATGATGTAGATTTTTTTTAACTTTGCCACAGCAGAAATGAGTATCGTGCAAATTCGCAGGTCACTTCCAAGCAAATGCTGTACTCTGGCAGATCTTGCTTCTTTTGTTCTTTATTTTCATCTGTCATGTGATTGTGGTGAAGCCAAAGGCAGACAAGATTACTGGAGAGGTAAAAACATTTATTTTGTCACATTTTCCTATACAAAAGCCCTTTTTCAAAAGGTTTTACTTCATACATTGCAGGAATGACAATTATAATAATAATACACTGTTTAATTGTAAAGATATACACACAAATATATATATATTTATATATATTTATATATTTGATATCCAAAATACATTGCATATATGAAATAGCACAGATCCCTTTTCATTGATGATGCTTATGAAATATGAACATTGAGGGTACTTTAGAATAATTTCTTTATGCTACAAATTACATGTTCCCTTTTAATTTGTTCTTTTAAAGCTATATCTTCAACAGGAGCTGGATGTAAATGATAATACTGTTTGTATCAATGAGCATAAAATACCTGAAATCCTTTAAAGCACAGGGTCAGCTACGATTTCCAGGCATGGAAAGTGTGGGACAATGGAAACCTCCATCGTCATCACATGTATCTGCATACAGAGTAAAGGAATCCCCATCTATTGGATTATGATTCAAGCAGGCATTTGTGGTTTTTTTGGAACACAAGAAAATATATTTTACACTTTCAGGCACTTTCAGGATGTTACAACCGAATTTTAGAAATAATAACAACAATGAGAAAACAAAAAATGTTAAACTGCATTGCCCAAATGTACAGATATAAAAACGATTCAAATGCTTAACAAACTACTTAGCAGAAATGGACTTAAAAGGTTTGCATTTTTGACCGAGGTCAACTCGTATTAATTCTCTCGACTTTTATACTATGTCACATATGAAAATAACTCTGCATAATTTATACAGTAAGTTGCTTCAATGCCTAGTTGACTGATGTTTATAAAATAATAAAAAATAGGTCTGACAAACGCACAGCGTTTGCGAATCTGAGGATTTCTTTGTTTCATCTCGTCATACTTCATTGGTTTTGCTCTTTGACAAACTACTCACTTCCAAGTAATTCATTTTCAAGTGTCCATTTTCAGTTACTCTAAAGGCAAAAACTTTTTGATATGAACAGCGTTGAACACCCGACTGACGATGGATATGTTTTGACATAATGTGATGTGATGATGATGATGGAATCACAACATTTCTGCATTTTTGCAGGGCTTTAAGATCAGTGAGAAACCAACGATCAAAACAAATATGCTGCTCTCATACTAGGATCCAGCCCTGGTGAAAATGCAACTTGACTGTCTACTAAGATGACTTACTGCTTAGCTACTCCTCTGTACTGACCTGTATGGTCCTGACTGGCCTACAAAGAGAGAAGAGACACTATGGCAGCTTTTGGCGTTAGAGCGCACTTAAAAATCGAAAATTGTCAGATATTTGGTGAGATAATTCTTTGTATTTAAAGTTTAGTGCGGTCTCGTCTTGAACTGACAGACAAGACATGGCATAATTCAGCAGTTAAAGCATGGCACTAACTCTGTGCGGGTTAGGGCTTTGATTTTCAGCACATATTAAAGTTAGATGAATGCTCAAGACACTTTGGACAGAAAAAAGAAACAAAATCACCCATAAAAGAAACGGCAGATAATATCAACACATCTACATCATCACATATGCATAAAGGCACTTGCATGTTTTAGATTCATGACTTTAAGTGTGAAGGAATTTATACATGCACTGTTTTCATAAAATAACCGCATCTGACAAATTTTGATTTCGCATAACCTTTTACATGTACTTCACAAACCCGAAGACATTCACATTAATACTGACATGGCCGAGCAACCAAACATCTGGAAATGGCATGACTGAGAGGCAACAACATGGCAAACATTTAACAGCCTAGTGTGTGGCCCACTGAAAACATCTGACCTGGGCTGAATTAATGCTGTAAATTACCGCAATTATATCTCGACTCAGCTTCCGCAGCACTATTGACTCAACCCTACCGCACGCATCACCCATCATCTCCATCAGAAAATATACAGAGAACACTTTTTAAGCCACTGAGTTGACCCAGGTCAACAAAACATACAGCGCTTCCTTCTACGGCATCTAACTCCTCTCGAGCCTTCCAGTTTGGAGGATAAATTAAATGGCATATTGAGCGGCATATTCCAGTCGCCACATTTCATTCAGTGCTGAGAAAAGTCCATCTTGTGAGAGCTCCTCCTTGTCCACTGAAATCCAGAGGACTCTCCACACACATACACACACATAAAAAGAGGCGGATGAGCAGACAAGCAGGCAGTGGAAGAAACCCCGGCAAGGCAGTAGACAAGCGGCAAAGGCAGATGCTTTCGAGCAAAAATGTACATCATGTACTGAGAAGGATGCAGATTGAGACCCATAAGTAACAGGCCCATGTCTGGTACTGTAGCATGACGAGGAGGCAGACAGATTCAGGTTTGTCTCCTGTCTTTTAGGCATTGTTTAGAAGCGGCACCTACTGGCTTGTAGGCGAAGCTTTCAGGACGATGGGAAAGAAAGGCACAGGAAACTCAGATGTGCATCCGTAAAACATAAACAAACAGTTGCTAGTCTTGAAAAGGTAAGTAGTATTCCATTTTGGACCATAGCATCCAGTTGTTTATAGAATTTTACACAGACAAAAAAAAAAAAATAACAGAACATCAATTTAATCATCCTTCATTCAGGAGTACTACATGTCTCCATCAATTCAATCTTCATTGATTTGGGATATTAAAGAGTGCAGGTCAGCAATTGTGGATTTTGTTGGGGAAAGGTTTTCTCAGCTGTCAAATGGTCAGGGAGAGTTGTTTTAATAATAACTACCCAGGTGGGATGGCACATGAGTGTTGGGATGGCGGGGAACATTTGGGTTGGGGTAGATGCCTGCAGTGGGCGAGCTCCAGTACTGAGCAGTGGGTCCAAAGAAATTGGAGGAGGTGACTGGCATGGATGGAGGGTGCGGAGATACAAAGTTGACCTTCTGCTGGTGGGCGTGGTAGGAAGGCACATAGGCTAGGTCCGAGGGGTACTTATACATAGAGGACTCGGTGGGGTGCGGCTGCAGTGCCTGAGCAATGCCGTGGAAGTCGAACTTGTAGGCATAGCGCTTGCCGTGCACCTTGGTCATGATATTTTTGTCATAGTAGTAGCGCAGCGCACGGCTCAGCTTGTCGTAGTTCATGTTGGGCTTGCTCTTACGCTCGCCCCAGCGCCGCGCCACCTCATCAGGATCTGTCATCTTAAACTCGCCGTTGGTTCCCTCCCAAGTGATGCAGCCTGCGTTGGCGCTGTCAGACAGGAGCTCCAGGAGGAACTGCCACAGCTGGATCTGACCTGAACCTGATGGCACGCAAAAAAATTAAATAAATCTTTGTCAGGCACAGATGGGTTCTCCACTAACTAAGAGCACAAATAGATACATCATGTCACACTGCTGTGTCATGAAGAAAATCTTACCTGGGTTGGCTAGGCGGCTACTAGTGGGTCCCAGAATCTGGTAAGGATCTGTGGACAAAAGGAAAACTTTGTTAGTTTGTATACCGCTGTGAAAATATGCAACAATTTGTTTCTCAAAGTTTCTCATGCTATGAAATATGAATGACTGTAAGAGCATGTTACAATCTAATGCCAAATATTCAGGAGGCTCTTATGATATGTTTCCCATTAAGTAAATAAGACTAACTAATCACTTATAGTCGCTGAAAAAACCCAAAAAACAGTTTCAATTACTTTAATTGTGATCTCCAAAGTGATTAGAAAAAAATAATTACACATGTGGTAGACGTGTGGGTGGGAGATAAGAAAACAATTTTTTTTAAAAAGTCAAGAAATGAAATTAGGAAATAAATTGCAGCATGAAGCAGTATGCAGTCATTTGCAAAACAGGCTTTATGAATGCTACATTCAAAGTACACAACAGCACGAACCGACGCAATATCAGTCACATGTCAAGACTGTAGCACCTTAAAGCAGATACATTATTCCCAAGTTTCACATTTGATCTTTGGTAAGATTACAAAACGAGCAGTTTATATTTCCCATTCAAAAGATATCTTTTATTCTCTCAAACTCTGACTTTTTTTCTTCTTAAGAAACTGCAAAGATTAAAAACATTGAACATTTTCTTTGTTGGAATGTTTCCCATCTGACAAAAAAACTAGAAGAGTGTAGTCTTATAAAGAGGATAAAACAATGGATCAAAATGACATCATTTTGATCAATTTGAAATTGATCAAAATGGTGTCATTCTTCAATAATTGCAAGTTGAGTACAGTATTAATTATTTTGAAATCAAATATTTAAGAAATTCTATCTTAGAAATGTAGAAATGACTCCACACGAGAAAATCAAGGCAATATAAGTGGGTACAGATGCGAACACTGACACATAAATTAGCTAATCTTATTATTATCTATCATCTTATCCTATTACATAATGTGGGAACTGTATTTCTAATGTAGTAAGTGTGAATTTTGAAACTCTCCATGAGAACATATATTTTGCTTTTGACACTAAACACAGGCGTGTGATCACTTTTGTTTTACAGCATTCATGATACATCATGCCAAAGTCACCGCAGCACCTTGGTCTGTAAAGTAACATTGCTGTGGCAAGCTATAAGCAGTTCTGAAGTTTCATAAAGCCTTGAAAATACATTATCTTGTCTTAAGAATGTTTTGAAAAGCATTCTAAACCTGACCATCATAGTCAAAGTATCCAGAGAGGATTCTATTGTGAAAACACAGTGCAATTATGCTTGACTGTCTTGACTGTAAACATAAAGGAAACTGATGTTCATACTAACAAAAAAGTTTTGAGTCTGTGCTTATGCCACCCAGGAAAGATGCCAAGTAATTAGTTACCTGGCTGAGCTCTGGGCTGCTCAGTGGACTTGGTCACATTCTGAGTAACTACTGGTGAGCCTGCAGACACAAAAATATTCAAAGAAAACATCAATGGGGTGGCCACAGAGAACCAAACTTCACATCCTTAAGGCATGCCAGCAGAGGTCCAAAATAAAAGAGGCAGTGGCTGAGCTGACTTCTTTGGCCTGTGCAATCTTTAGTAGTCTATCCCACACGTCTACAGTCTGCCCCTCCTGTACTACACACTTACTGTAGGATTATACTATTTGGCCATCATTTGGGTGTTTGAATTGCACAGCAAATGATAAAGATTTCTATACCATGAGAAATGTAAAGTCAAATGTTCTTTCTCATAGTGTTCCAACCATTCATAATCAACAATATAGGCTAAATGTAAATGGGATCTTTGACCGTTTTCGAGTCCTCACCTTTGCCACTGTGCATGTTGTTGGACCACCCTGTCCGCCGTACAGCATCATATGAAGGGTCTGACAAAAAGAATAGAAACACAGAGTTTGTCAACACATGTACATTTATTACAGTACCTTTTTAAATAAGATAAGAAATAAGTGTATGAATGGGAGTTGATGCACTTTGGTGGTAGAAGGCGTAACAAAAGGCAACATATTTAGTCAAATTATCCTAACAACAATGCCAATAACCCCCCCCCCCCGTGAACATAAAAAGCTTGTGTCAGAAAATTAAGTGGAAAAAAGAATGTACAAAATAGTGCTCAAAAACAAGTCAATATAAAGTTAAACAGTTGAAGAAGAAATCTTGCAAATTAAATCACAGGAGAACATTAATCACAAGATGCCAAAATTTATAATACGCAACGTACGAACAAGAGAACTAACCAAAAGTTAATGATCACAACATTCCTTCTCAATCAATACAACAAAGAATGAAATGATTCTCTAACTAATATACTCTACGACAAACGAAAAAGGATGAAAACTCATTCAAACTCTTGAAAGTCAAAACCCATTTAAATCAAAACCTATTCCAACCACAAGATGATAATAAATGAAGGTTACATGAAGTGCATGTGCAGAGCTCGTACCACTGAAGAACATCATGTAACTTGTGTCCAACGTGCAGAAACAGACTGATCTATCAGCACATACTGTAGCCCTTCCCTTTGCAGCCACATGAACAGAAACCCAGCGTGTTCATGAATATTTTTGTGGGTTTAGCCATCATAACATGTCTAATTTCAATGTATATTTGCTAAAACTGTTTGTGCAACTGTTACAGATGGCAAACGTCAAGGCCAGTGTCAAACAGCATAAATAAATCAATTGAAAAAATGTTAAAAAATGTTCTAAACAGCATATCTGGGCACATGGTCATGTGGTTTTGTTTGGCTTGCTGCGGTGGTTCAAATGGATATGGCTCAATCTCTGAGAAAAGGGGCAGTTGGTTGAGAAGCTTGCAACACCCTGACCACAAATAAAAGGACTGATGCAAATTAACGAATAAGCATGGAGACGGTACATGCAGATAATATCTATCTATCTCTTCCACCTCCCCGTCCAAGTGGCTTTCATAAAACCTGAGAAAACAGCCAACCTGGCCCAGTTTGCTGTAGCCCAGTCCTACCTGCTGTGTGTCTGTGGTGTGAAGCTGGACAGATTACACTAACAATCAATCACTCTGATACATGAGCACACAGCAGAGGCTGTAGCGCTTCTCTGGCAATGTCTCAAAAATAACCTGGTACACTCACGGTGCACCTGGTCATCTCCCTTAATGATTTGTATTTTCATTGGGCTTTAACAGTTCAAACGGTTGCCAGAACACAGGGATCTACGATTTGTTTTGTACCCAGGTATGCTTTACACTGCATTTTGCCCAATATGCTATTCAGAGTGTTATCGTGACCTGTAAATCTTTTTGTCAGCTGTGCTTCTCCCAGATTACAGATAGATAGAGACGGTGTAATGGTGATGACAGGAGTTGTTGATGGGATCAGCAAGCTGTTAGAAGGTCAAGAGGCAATTCAGTTTCTCAGAAGTGCAGGCTGAGTTGTTAAGAAGCAGGCTAATAGCCAACTGTTTGTTTTAATTTATCATGGGCTGTACACGTAAAGGATCATATATCACAATGGGAACAGCTGTTTGTGCTGAGGGTTTCTTTTTAAAGACTTATTCAATCCCCTGTGGTGATGCTGGCCTCTTTGCTACACGTTACACCATGTCTTATGATTAACATTTTCACATTGTCTACAGTTATTTGTAAACAGGTGACTGGTTTTAGGTTTATACATAAAAAAGACATATTTTACAACCCCAATTCCAATAAAGTTGGGAGGATGTGTAATATGTAAATAAAGACAGAATACAATGATTTGCAAATCGCAAAATCATAATACGTCATCAAAAACTTATCATATGCTGAAAAATATGAGCTCATCTTGAATTTGATGGCAGCAGCCAATCTCAAAAACTGGTGACAGGGCCAACAAAACGCTGGAAAAGCAAGTGGTATTAAAAGAGAAACAGCCGGAGGAACATGTTGCAACTAATTAGGTCAATTGCAACAGGTCAGTAACGTGATAAGGCTTAAAAAGAACACCTTAGAGAGTTATTCAGAAGTAAAGAATGGCACAGCAATTGTTCCAAATTGTGGAGCAATTTCAGGAAAGTGTTCCTGAACGTAAAATTGCAAAGACTTTGAATATTTCATCAGTACAAGGGACACAGCCAAAAACTATTACTGGATGCATATTATCTTTGGGCTTTCAGGCATTAAAAACAGGTGTGATTCTGTTTTGAAAACAACTGCATTAGCACAGGAATGTTTCCAGGTCTCATTGTCTTTCAACATGGTTCACCCTGCAATCAACAAATGTTGGTTAAAGCTCTATCATTTAAAGAAAAAGCCTAATGTGAACATGAGCCAGAAACACCACCATTTAAAATGAACTGAGGCAAAGTTGCAAAGTGGAAAACTCTTCTGTTGTCAGACATCTCAAAATTTGAAATTCTTTCAGGAAATCATGGACGGCATGTCCTGGGCTAGTAGACGAGTCTGGGTATACAGACAAATACAACAGAGAGGACCCAGGACCGTGGAACAGCTAGAATCATATATCAGACAAGTATGTGATAACCTTCCTCTCCCAAAAGGTCCACCAGGTGGTCTCCTCAGTTCCCTGATGTTTACAGACTGTTGTTAAAAGGAGAGGGGATGCTACATAGTGGTAAACACAGCCTCGTCCCAACTTTCTTTCAACATCTTGATGCCATCAAATTCAAAATGAGCTCAAGATGAACTATTTTTCATGAAATTGTAAAATGTCTCACTTTCAGCACTTGATATGTTTTCTATGTTTTGTTGTAAATTATATGTTGTTTTAACGAATTTAACAAACAAATCATTGCATTCTGTTTTTTGACTCTCATTTTTACACAGCATCCAAACTTTTTGCAAATTGGAACCATAGCTGGATGCATATATCAAAACAATAACTCTATATTCAACATCAATTTTGCCTGGAAATCCATAACTTAGGAGTCTTCTGGACTACCTCTAACAAAGTCAGCCAGTTAGGAGCCCCTTTTAGCCCCGGGATGTTTTTTTAATGCACCCTCTGGGTAATTGGGCACTGCATAGACTGTATCAACATGAATCTTGGTTTTGGCTAATGAATAGCATTGGGTCTGTATCAAATATGTAGATAAAAATCTTCTTCTTTGTTTTTTGTTTTTTACAAATACGCAACATTAATCATCAATCTAAAAATGATTATTATAATTATCTGCTATTTGTGTGGATCTGTTTGTTTGTCAGATACAAATAAGTTTTTTAATAAGTAAATGATCACATCAAATAATTTTCTTATCAGATAAGGGAAAAAATTACAACCTGAATTTATCTAATTTTTTTAGCCCAAAAGAATTATGTTTATTAATGTAAAAGTAGATTTATACAAAGCACGCTCACACTATTACTTATTCGAAGAGCACCAATAATTTTCAGTGGGCCTGAAAGCACACTGTGATTGTTTTCACTTCAACAGCACATTTGGTCTTTGGGTGCCATTTTGACCCATGTGACCTCCTTGTCCAGCCATTTCCAAAAATTATGCAATACTGCCCTCCTGTGGCTAAAATCCCTAAAGTGCTCCATAAAATAAGTATCAACTTCAAATGTAACTTGTACTTTCAAAGTATGTTTAGTTCTTTGTTGTTTGATCTTCCCGTTCCTTAAAAGCAAAATGTCGTCTGACTGGAGAACACCCTGCTGCTTAGGGATTTCCAGTCTCTTTACCGATTTCTAAACTTTGCACCTTTTAGCCTCCCCTGCTTCAGCAGAGGAGTCATTCCTACAATATCTGCTGATAAAAGAGATCGTTCTTGTCGCCTGCGACTCCATAGAGGAATTCATTGAATGAGGAAACAGTGGAAGTCGGTTTGAGTGACGGCACATTTACAAAGCAAAAATGAAGGATGTGAGCTTGCAATGAAAAGAAAGAAAAAAAAAGAACAGGATCAAAGAAAAAGAAGAAACTGGAGCGTAATAGAGAGAATCACAAAAAGGGGGGAGAGGAGGGACAAAATACAAGCGGGCTGCCGTGGCTCAGAGGGGCTGTCAGGTTCAATCTGGTGTGGGCCAACAGGATAGCCAAGGAGCAGCGACTGGGGGAGAGTCCAGGGAGACTTGCGTTTCCTGCCTGCTTCGCCTGCAGACAACCTCTCTTTGTTTTACTGGCCCTTTTTTCCCCTCTACTCACTGCCAGCCCCCCTCCCAAACCTCACCCCCACCACCCCGAAAAAAACACTAGGGGCTACTTTCGTACTTGCAGAGAGGGGTTAGGAGACGGTGGGGGAGAGGCAGAGGATGGGGAGATGAGCGGGAAGGTGAAGGAATTACAGACAGATGAAGGTATTAACAGAATGAGTGAGGGGAAAGGCATGAAAGACAGAGAAGAGGAAAAGCAAAAGGAGAAGAGTAATGACAAAAGAAAACCCTGAGTCAGACAGAACATAACTTTGGAATTTGAAAAGAAAACAACAGCGGCAAACCCAGCTACCGTCTGGTATGGGCAGGAGGAGATGCCCGGTTATTCCAGGCCTGTAAAATGCCCCAAAGTGGGAAGAGACCCTCGAAACACAAGAATTAAGACATAAAGCCAAGAATCTCAACATGAATGCTTAATTAAAGTATTTCCTACATATTTATTCCCCCTCTTTATTTTCTGGCTTTTTTTGTCAAATGGAATTTGGGAAAGGGGAAGCGAACGTGTTAAAAAAAGGAAGGAGCAGTAGATACAAGGCGCACAAAACTGAAGGGATGGGGCGGGGGGGGTGCACGTCGAAAGGCGCAAACACAGACGAATAATTTCACAGAGAGAGCCGCCTCATCCCCACCCTGCACCCCCCCTCCCGCCTCCATTTTTCCAGGCCTCGCTCTGACTGTGACTTGAGCCAGTTTCCACTCTGGTCTGGGGTGTGGTGCATGCTCCTGGGAGACTTCGACTGCAGGACCAGTTAGTCAAAACAAGACCTGAGCGCGAGACAGAGAGGAGGAGAGAGACACAGAGAGTAGGAGAAAGGCACAGGAAGATGGAGTGGGAGAGAAAGAAGGAAGGGTGAGACAGAGAAAGGGAGAAGAACGGAGTCGAGATGCGAACTGTTTTAAATCCAGAATCTAGGCCAAGGAGCGAGACCGAGACAGGGTAACGTTTTTTAATACCCATAATACAGGTGCTTTAAAAGCCATCTGTAAAGGGGACGGAGCCATAAGAGGAGGAGAAAGATAGCAAAGAAGAGGAGTTAAAGCAGCGAGACAGCGGTTGCAACAAAACGGACAACCATCTTAGAAACATGTTTAGCACAACACTTCTATTATTTTTCCAAAGTGCATTTGGAGCTCTGTGAAGTCATTTTAGTATGAGAGCATCAAGCTGCTTTTCCTTGGACTTCTCAGCCATACAGATAAATTCAAGACTGTGAACCATCATCTTTACCCCATTTACGGATGAAAAGCGTGTCCTTGGTGTCCTTGTGAATTTCAATTCACAGGTAAGAGAAAATAAACTGCAAAAAGGTGCACAAAAGAAGCTCTAAAAGTAGCCGTCCACGTTAAACGGTAGCACCCACAGTTTATGCTGTATGAAAAAACGCTTCCCAACTTACAACTATCTATAACTCACGAATAACACAATACGCACTTAGTGATATCAGTGTAAATGCATACTGTAACACATGCTGCACCAAGGCATTCAGAAACCAACCCACCCACACACATACACATACACTTCTATCCACAGGGAAAAAAGTAGACAGAGACCTTAGATACACATAGAGACAGTCAAACACACACACACACACACACACACACACACACACACACACACACACACACACACACCCTTCCATAGCTGCTGCATTCCGTGTTTTATATGCTCTCTTTTATTCATAACATTGCATTTTACACCACAGAGTCTGGAGCAGATTAAATGTTGTCTCCTGCCGTTTGCTTGTGCTTATTCTACCCCAAAGCGCCTGTATGGTATTTGACTGTTCTCAAAAGGCAATATGAACTTGAACATCTGGCAGTGCTGATCTGTGGATTCGCTGATAAATGCTTCTCCTGAAGCAAGACACCTTTTATTCTTGAGTCCCAAACTCCCAGCTTTAACTTTAAAGTTTTTGTTCTTCAACTTGTTGTCCTTTTTTTTCCACACTACATGTTACTGAGCATGAAAGTAACATGTTGTAATGTTTAACATGGTTGAGAAGTTGGGTAATTTCAGGGTGATTAGTTTTAAACTGGATGGGCATCAATCTGATAACGCGGATGTATGTCCTAAATTTCCTCAAATTTGCATGCTAGGGATATGAGGTCTTTCCCGGCCAGCGGGTTTACAGAGGATTGCGAGGCACAGTCGGTGTTACAGGAGCCCATTATAGAAGTCACCTCCTGTGAAAGGGAAATGCTCTTGAAGGGAGGGTCCCTCTATTCCTGCCAGTCCAAATACCTGTTTGCTGAGAACCAGGAAGATCGGGGTCGGGGGTGACTGAGCAGAATCTTATCTGGCCTGCCCATAGGTCTATTAGTTTGAGACTGGGTGAGAACAAGTCCCTGGCCTGGTAACTCTCACCACTGGAGAAGATAGAGAGGGAGACAGAGGGCATTCTCTGACACTTATCAGACTTAGTATTTCCCCAGCCGCTGTCTTGATAGGGCCCCTCATCCTGTGAGCAAGGCTATCACTGTTATTGCAGTCTTTTCTCTCTCCTCTGGTGGTGACACCATATAGCCGATGTAAAGGATGCCTTTCCTTTTTTTTTCTCACAGATATGCAGTCTTTGCCTAGTCAAGCCGTGTCAGCACGAAAAAATGTTTTTAAAGTGAAAAAGGTATCAAGAGGAAAGGGACAGTCATCCTGCGCTGCTGTTAGCATTGTTCTTGGAAACCCACGGAACTTTTTCTACTGCCTGTTTCATTTGATGGCAGCATTTCTTCCTTATCAATAGCATGTAAATGCTAATTCAATGAGCAAACTGGATTCTGCCACCTTTAGTCCATAATACCGACAAAAAGCTCATTCTTGCAGGTTTTTAGTCAGATATTGGCTCTTAAGCTCAGATGACTAAAGAGCCGATAAGATGAGTTTATTTTAGGTAAAAAGCTGCCATTTTGAGAAGAAATCTCAAATTTAGAATACCCAGAAATTAAAATGGATTGATATGAAAAAAGTGCGTTTGAGTTAGGTGAAACAAACTAAATGATTACACATATTTTGTATTTTGTTTGAAAAATAGATAATAGATCATTGATAATTAATATTTCCTTTTACAGACAGTGACAGTAGCCGAAACTACCGATAAAAGCTCACGCATGAAGATCCAACATGACAAGTGTCGGCGACAGCAGTTTTTCTAGCCTGCATTTTGAACGCAGCCTCCCTTCCTCTCCCTCGCTGTTTGTCTCACTCTCTTAAAGCCACGCACGTGCACTCCTTTCCACTCCACTCTGGTCTGGTCTGAGGCAGTCAGCCTCGCCTCGCCTGCCATGTTCACCCGACACATTGTTGCCTCAGCACCTGTCTGTAATGCCTGTCCTCCATGAACAGCCTCATTCACCTCTCTTCTTTCCTGTAATCACCCCATTTGAAGTCTGTTCATGTCCCTGCCACTATGGGAAAAAAATAAAATGAAAATCAGCAGCACTCTGGTTTTGTCTAGCTGTTCTTATGCCTCTATTCTGTTACTCTGAGCTGCTCTGTGTTGTCACAGCGTTCAGGTAGCAGTCCTGAATAGCACAGGCTGCTGCAGCAGCATATCATTTCATCTACACAAAAGCTGCACCTGCCCAGAGCTTTGTCCGCTGCAATCAGTGACTGCATATGCTTTGATTTAGTGAGTGATCTGTATTCTTAAGTGTGTGGCCGCTTTGTTCGTGTTTGTTTTTTATTTGCAATTCTGAAACCCATTGGTACTGTTATCAGAACTGCCATCTAAGGTTTTTATTTTTTTTTCAAAAAGAGATTTTCTAATTTCTCTCATCCCTCAAGCAAGCAACATTTACGTCGATCCAACTGTACACTTAGACAAAACAAAGTGTTCCTACCCTCTTTGGCAGCCAGGCGTGGAGACGGGTCCGTGTGAGATGGTGTGTTGTAGGATAATGATGAGCTACCTGCAATGAGACAAAAGAGGCGCACAGCGAGGTCCGTCGTGTCAATCAATGAATAAAGACTAATGAATTGAATGAATGCAACAAAAACACGAGGAAGGCAAATTTCATCATCATCAGCTTGACTGTAAGCATTTGGTTTAGAATATGTGATCTTGAAGAATTTGGGTTTTAATCCTGATATATTTGTTTAAAGGAGGCTGAGATTCAGAGTAAACCGAGGGCACAAAAAGCTCAGAGGGTTTTACAGCAGCCAGCAGGTGGCAGCACAAAGCTCAGCTCCATTACTATCAAACTGCACCATGTAACCTCTTTTCATCGTGATGCTGTTTTGTGTTTGGCAATAATAGAAAAGAAAAATATGGCGAGTATATCTAGCCTAAAAAAAAAGCAACTACAGAACACACTCGATCCTCTAAACGTTGGGGAAATTATGGAGCCTCTCAGCGTTTTCACTCCAAGTGCCACTCCTGGGAGGCGAGAGTCCTCATATGGCTGCCTATTCATTTCACCTTATGGTGCAGAACTCTGCGCTGCATTCCTCCACTTACACAGGCACCCTGGGCGGCACCAAAATGCTCTCTTAATTTTAGCTGCCCCCAGGCATAAATCAGCGAGTGGAAAAACAGACCCAAAAATGCACAGAGAAAACACAAGAGCAGTTACTACATGGAGAGTGTATCGAAGATTTAGCACTCAGACTGCTGAGCAGGGAGGACACCTTTTCTGAATGGAGCAATTTGAAACAAACTCTTAAATACAACGTGAAATAAATAATCCTGTAGGGCTGGGGTGTTTCTTTTTTAGATTCGATCCAGAATTTTTTTCTTTTTTTTTTTTTTAACACAACATCCAGTGCCGCTGGTAGTGGGGCCCATAGTGGCAGACTATGGTTCTGTTTTTTTTTTTTAAGGGGGAGGCAGGGGGAGAGGTTGAAGAGTGGGGTGCTCCACAAATGTATTCTAACCTCCCAACACCCCACCCCTCCTAGTTTTACCTACTCCGTGGCACCCCCAAGGCTCTGGGTCTAGTTTAGAAAGCTGGGGGCCTTAGAACAGGGGAGCCATTGTATGAGGAAGGGTCCCTGCACAGCAATCAAACGCAGCTCCCCGTACAAAAATAATTCCACACGCGGAGTGTAAGCAAAATGAGCCACCAAAGCACTGTCTTTGGAATGAGGGAGAAAGTGTAAGAAAAGATGAACAGACGAGGAGTGAAGGGAGGAGGAAGGGGCTGTTAACCCTTTTCCTACTGTGTGCCCCATATGTGGGCTGACCCAGACAGGCAAACAGGCAGCATTGCAGAGAAAACCTCAAACCATCCCACAGAGAAATTCAGGACTGCTGCACGGCAGAGAGTGAGAGTGAATGAGACAGAGGGAGAGACCACAGCTGACTGCTCGGTGGAGGCAAGTCTTGGCAGTGCTGCCTATTTGTTTGGACGGCCTCTTCCTCTCTCAGAAAACAAACATGTCCCGGTAATCTGACAGCACAGTGGGAGGACTGGCCAGTGTTCAGCCTTTAAGACCCTCACTCTCCCTTTGCCTCACTGGTCACATCTGCTTAGAGTCTGTTAGATTACATAACATCCACAAACAGTTTTCTTTTCTCTCCTTCCTATGACTGATGGGTCTTTTAAGAGCCTTGTTCCCCAATTTCACATGCCCATAATATTGATAGATATTTGTTCAACATTGTGTTGGACCCCCAGCAGCTTCCCGCTGTTTGTTCTGTGAAGCTATGGGATACAGTTGCTTGCAACATGTGGTCTGAGCTTTGTCAGCAAACTGACGGTCACCCAGTTTTCAATGTCTTGCCACCTAAAAAGGGGTCACATGGGCTTCGGCCAGCTTTTTAATGCAAAAGGACAAAAGTCCACGGCACTCTCCCACTACCTGTCTTTAGATCACAAACTGTATCCCATATTATTGAAAAAGTAACTATGTCCCCCTTACAAGTTTAAGAAGAGCTTGTTGCAAAACTGAGACTGATATATGACATTTGGAAAGCATCTGAACACGTATTCAACAAGGCTAATGATCCAAATTCTGACCAGGTCTCCAGCACTTGTGTAAGGCAAGAAAGAAAAGTCTGCAACACCAAAAATGAAGCCAAGTGCATTGTGCCAAAAACTGTGGTTCCTCAAATGGTCACTCAAGGCTGGCTCCAAAAAGGCTGCCCAACTTTACAGCAGGAATAAAAATGTTTACAACCTGCTACAAAATTGGTTTTGGTCACAAAGGTTAATTTCCACATTCAAGACAGCCGTAAAGGAGCTGAATTTCAGTCCAGCTCCAATTCTGTAAAGGCCTAAGTTTATTTATAACTAAGGATGTGGCTGCTTTGAGTGACAATTGACACAACAGGCATGCAGATGATAATTTTGATTTTAAGTCAGATCTATTGGTTGCACTTCACTTCTGCCTCCAAAAACACAAGATATTCATGGCCAAATGAAAAACTTGAGGCTTCAAAATACATGTTCCACTACTCACTTGGTGACGTAATAGGACTATGCCATATTATCAGCATTTGGCACAAGACTGGCCTGCCAATGAATGGAAATATATGTGGCAAAACTAATGTGAATCCTTCAATAATTTTCTGGTTAACTCAGTGTACCATCAATGTTGAAGGAGCAAAATAACTAAGGCTAATAAGTTTTAATAGAATTACTGAATCCTGCTTTTGTAATCTTTCTGCTTTTTTTTTTTATATACCTGTAACACATTACAAAGTGATGCATTACGGGCCAGCGGTACACTCAATGTTTAAGTGGAGTTGGAAAAAAAAGGGGAAAATTAAATGCTGATCTGTGACTGGGCATACATCTGAAATTCAAATGGACACCACACACGTCTCACACCCACCACACTACTTCCTTCCAAGCAAGTTATAATGCCGAGAACCGACAGAACTGGTTGTTCGTTTCAAGGCCTAAACTAGACAGATGTGCGCTGATGTTAATGCAGTTAAACAAAAACTTTTAGTTTAGAGGCCGTGGCAGATGGATAGATGGACATCGAGAGTGACGTTGACACCGGGACTGCATTCCATCTCTTACCAACAGCAAACACAGGCCTCATTAACCTTGCCCTCAAAGAGCGGGGTGTTCATGGAAATACAGTGTTGTGTATGATGTGTAGTCATGTGTTGGAAAGCAAAAGTGTTTATTGCATTATGAAGCACACTTTTAGAGCAGACCCTCTTGGAAGCCATTTATAGTTGTTAAAATTGCCAGCAACAGTTATAACAAATTGTTGAACTCTGCTTCTTTTCTCACCTTCACACATCTGGATAATGGCTGAATGAAGTCGGAGTTACTTTCAGATTGTCCATTTCGGAAAGTTACAGAAGTTTGCAGCACTGCCACTTTCAATGTTGAAAATCGCCCCCAGAGAGGAGTTTCAGAGACTTTAAATCACCCAGTAGATACTTCTGTTAGAGTATATTTGCACTTTAACAATACCCAAACCATAGTTCATGTTGGCATGACCACAATATTACCCTTTATCTGAAAAAAATGTACAGACAGGTGACAAACCATATGCTCCCAGAACAACTGCTGCAGTTTACAAGTGTCTGGATATCTAATGGAAGGAGGATTTCACTAAAATATATCCTCTCATTTCTTCTTTTGAAGATGGTGGTGAAATCGAAACGTCCCACAGATGTTAGGTTTGGCTGAGAACTGTAAAGGGCATACATAGCTAATTGTCTTCAAATTATATTTACAAATCCATCCAGTGACCCTTTATGGTTGAAGGATGGGGGAGACCATGAGAACAGAGATGCCAACAGAAAGCGAGCCAAACCCCAGTGGACCCCGCACAGACCCCCAAAGACCATCCAAATAACCCTCTTTGTATTTTGTATCAGCAAAGAAAGGTGAATAAAATATTAGTATGTTTTTGCAGCAATAAGTAAGTAATAAATAGATGAATGTCCAAGTCAAAGCATTATCAGGTTGTATATATGTTTGTATATTTGTTTTTTATTATTCTATTTAATTTATTTCCTTAAAATCTTTCATGAAATAGGCCTGTGAAGTGTTTTATTGCTCTGTTTAAACAGTATTTAGTGTAATTTTACTAAATGTTTAGCTGACAAAAATGATGGAAACCAATTTTACAAGTTCAATGTTTGACTAATATCTGAATCATATATGCATTGTCTGTACATCCATTGGGCTTGGGTTTATTTGTACTCTTTAATTTACTTCTTCTGCTCAAGGGTTGTGGTAAGGGAATCATCTTATCCGAGAAGAGCAAGACAAATGTTTTATAATTCTAAAAGATATATCTTGATACATAAAAGAAGAGTCTCAAAAGACACAGAGCCCCCAACAGATGTATCGTCTAGAGAGTGGGCTCACCAGGAATGAATTCCAAGGCCAATTTCTTTCCCTTGGCCTGGTCAAATGTTCTGATTTGACCCTTTATTTGTTACCCATCTGTATTAGTCACACACAGGTATTGTTGGAAGAAACAATTTTCACTCTAAATGTTAGCTTCCAAGAAGAAATACTACCTCTAGGAATTTATCCTCAATTAAAGTCGGGTTCATCGCTGTGCTCAAATGAAAAGTATCTGCTTATGACCCGCGTTCATTGTCCACTTACGTTAATGCGATATGCACATAAATTCTTGTCGTGCTAAGTGTCTGAACCCCAGCAGTCAAGTGAGCAGCCGCAGACTGCTTCCTAATGGTGGCTAACAGCAGACAGCTAACAGTAAAGGGCACCGGGCCAGGCCGTTGAGCCCCTCTGCACCAGTGATAATCTGCCAATAGAAAGAACTAATGCAAAGGGAGCTCAATAAAAATGTTGTGAGGGGAGAAATGGGAGAGAGGGAGAGCAAGCTCTCCAGACCTCCTTTTTCCCCTACTCAGCCTGCGAGCCCAGATGTTTATGGTCTGTATAAACTATTGAGGGCTCGAGAATGTCCCCCCACTCTGAAGCAAGCAGCAGCAGCAGCGCAGAAGCCCAGACTTATCACTCTCCCTCTCCCTCTCAGTCTTGACTCCCTCACTGTAAATCCATCCAGGCACACAAGCAATGGCGACAGCTGGGAAACAGAACTATTGCTATTCTCCAACTGCACTCAATCATATCCATCTCAAACCATTTCCACACACAAAAACCTTTTTTTTTCCCAACTTCATCTTATAGCCGTTTCTCACGTTCACAACCTCCTGCCTGTGTCCTAAAATAACTACTGTGTAATGTATCTGTAAAGGACGTATTCCTTTTTTCAGCCTCTACGATTATGTTTCTTCAGATCTACAGATCAGCTCTCAGTTTTCTGTCTTGTTAAACTCCCATCTGTCTTCTCCCATCTCTTTCCCTGCTTCTGCATCTCTGCGTGTCAGAGGATCCAGTCTCTGGCTGTCTGAGGTTTGTTGCTCTGCTCGGCTTCCAGCACATGTGGTATCAAACCGACCTACATGGGTGCGATAAAGCAAACAGTCCGTGGTCCCTCCCTGACAGACTAATTTGAACAAATTCTCAAATTGCACCCCAAATTGAAAGCACATTGGGGTGTGGGCGGCCATCACTTACAGAAATCTGGATAAGTGACCAACAATGAGGACAAAATAATGCACAAGCAACTACCCTTGTTACTGTAAGCAGCTGGGCAGCTCGACAGATGTTCAGCTTGTACCTGCGGTTGAACCAGTGTGGGTGTCTGAGCAGCGTTTCTGCACATGACGTGGCAGCAGTGTTTTGTTATGGTATGGCTGTAGGGTGGGGAAGTGTATCCCTGCCCTTCGCTAAGTGTACACGCGGGGCTTAATGACGCCGAAGAATGGTAATCAGAGGTTCAATAAACAGAACCAAATGCACACATGGTGCATGCAGATGTGTATGAGATGATGATGATTGGGCCATCCATTTTTTTGGAGGAGGATTGGGGGCAATACATAAAAGTAGTGAATGGGGTTAGAGGACGAAATCACATGACCTACAATCACTAATACTTCCAGGGGCTTGGCTCAGCCGTTCTCTTTTCTCTCCCTTTTTTGCATTCTGGAAGCTCGCCTGAGCTCCAGCTCTCATGAGAGAAGCCAGAGGTCTATTTTCTGGACAGGGCTACTCCTCGTCTATGATTGTGTTTGTTTGTTCTGTGGGGGGAGAGGAGAGAATGGCTTTAGTTTCCAAATCATCAGCCCTGCAGGGTCTACATAAAGCTTCACCCTGCCTTTTCTTCCCTCTCGTCCTGTTTTTCTGTCTTCCACAGATGAGCATTTACCGACATGTGTCCACTTGCCCTTAGGCTCGGAGTGTTAATATGCGCTGCTTGCATCTCAGAGAGCTACTCTCAAACAGGTCACTCAGCCCTGGTAAAGCAGCATTCATATTTTTGATTTGTGGAAAGGGATCCAAGAATTTCAACAGGCAAGTGGGGAGGATTCCCGAAGATATATTTTCTGTCTCCAAAAGACACAAAGCCTAAAGAAAAAAAAGTAAAAAAATTGCAGCGATGGGTAGAGTCGTGATGCGGCAAGCCTAAGCAGGGCTAAGTCCCGCAGTCGTAATGAAAACTGCTCTGCAAAGTGTGCCCAGCGGAGGTCAGACAGATCCACCCGCTGCAGCGCAGCACAATGAGGCTGTTATACTCACGGCAAGCATCGCTCTCTGCCCAGACACAGTGCAGAGAGAAAACTGTTAACACCCACAAAACACAGTTCCCATTACATCACATCAGGGTCCATCGCAATTTTTTTGAGAGAAATGTTAAATTAAGTTGAGCTAGCAGTCACTCCACCCAACGTGCTGTCATGATACTCTGCGACCGCAGCTGAAGAAACTCTCACTATTCAGAGGTTCCGAATCTAGAGGACTGAAAGACGGGACAAAGTGTCCTCTGGATGTGCAACAAAAACATCAGTCGGGATTTGTTCGGTTCAGACTCTTTGGTATAGTGTTTGAACCAGCCACTGTTGTGCATTCAAGCCGTAGCCACGCCAGATGTTACAACTTATATCAAAATGTCATTTGCATACAGTCTCAGAAAACTGGGCTTCGTTCCTCTACAGACACATATGAGGCAGGATTACACCGAGGCACTCTTCAAAGGTAAGAGGCTCGCATTTAGCTGCCTCCATTGCAAATTGAAGATCGACTTTCTTTGCTGTGCTGAAATGTGCAGGCCAAGCTCAATTCCTGAGGCAATGCACCTGGGCTTCATCTTTCTGTGGACCATGTGGAATAAGCCACTGCAAAGTGTAGTGGGGGGATGTAGTCGATGGTTATCTCGAGAGGGAAAAAAAAAAAAGCTTCTTGGTTTCCACGTCTCTGCTTAAGACGGTTACCCATTATCAAGACATGAGTTCCAGTAAAAGCAATTTCATTGTTTATTGTCGGTAACATGAATATGGTGTTTTGACAAAAGAAGAAGTGTGATGTTGCTTTCTCGGGCTTGGCAACCGAGGCCTATCTTACGCTCACTTCTTCTGCAAAAGAAGAGAAAACATATGTATGAAAAGAGGCCAGTGCCTTAAGTTGATTTTGACTTCCATTTTCTGGCAGATGCCAAAAAAAAAGAAGAGATGCCAGCGCAAAAACAGCCAAATGCACCAACAAGTACTCCAATCCAAACGACCAAACAGGTCATTTGTTCAATCTCTTAAATACAACCCATAAGAGCTTCTGCTCTCATGACCACGAGTGGTTGTGTATTCTTTGAATGTATTTAACAGAAGTTTGTTATTGCCGACATATATATAATTTTTCTCTACTTTTCTGCTCTCTTCTTCATCAATCATCTAGCAAAACTCGTCCTGATTAGGTATCTGTTAACTGATTAGCATTGCTCCATTTGACCCCCCCCCCCCCTCCCCCAACCCCTTAGTTTGCACAAAGTGGACTTACTTTCCCTGAGGTAATTGAGATGAGAGAGAAGCACTTCTGCGTTATACATGGTGGTGAGTCGGAGGAAGTCATCTTTGCTCATCTTGCAGAGCTCCTTGCCATCTGTGTTTTGAAACATTGCTGTGTCAATCTCTAACAGCCCGTACTCCTTGATGGCCCACTCTAGCCACTGACGCACGTGGTCCTGGGACCACAGTGATGGGTCTGCAGGAAGACAGAAGAAGAGAGAGTGGAAGTTTATTGACTACAAAATGCCCGGTTATGGACACTCAGGGAAGACAGCTGGGAAAGTCTCACACTTCACGTTCAGTGAAGGGAGGTGGAGAAAAGAGCAGATTCAAAGTTAAATTCAGTAGGTATCAGGTCGAGATGGTCAGAATAATAATTAACTTTGAGGTTTTTTTTTTAAAACATCTGGGCAGATTTGACCTGTGGGGAATGCATAATTTTAATTTTTAGTTACATTATGAAATCACATACAATTCAGACTCCCCTCCTGAGAAATTGCTGCAAAACGTTTTGTTTTTCTTTGACCAATACGGCCGTAAAGTCAGCTAAGAAAAACACACACACTTTTGCAAAATGTTGCTTTGCCAAACTCTGCACTGCAAATTTGGGAAAACCAAACCCAAATCTTACCCACTTGTCGTTAAGGACAGGCATCTAGAAGAGCCGCTATAAGGCTAATAGATGAGTGGGCATTGCATCAGTTTAGGGGTAACATTTAAAAATCCTTTAAAATGGAAAATTCACCAAGGCTCCATTCAGTTCTAATTAAATGAATTACATGCGCTCATTATTTGGAAAATACAGTCTTTCTCTTTAGCTTGCTGGCTTATGAGTACCAGTGTAATCGACTTACATGTTGAGATGACTTTTCAGGCTTTAACCCTGAAACAGCACTTGTTACTCCCTGAACGGTATTATTTCTTCTGCAGAAAAAAAACTGCAATGAAGCAATAAATTAAATAGGTCTGGCAGACAATCATAGATCTCTCTACCTGCGTCTGTTCAAGCGTGCTCCCATGGCTGACATAAAACACAACAGAATAAGGCTTTAGCCCATTAACCAGCAAAGTAACTGCTAAACTCGAAAAAAACAAAACTTTACAGCGTTGTTAAAATCATACCAAACTGGGGAATGATTCTGACTGAATATGAATGTAGTCAAACAAAAGACAAATTTATAAATATACAATGAAGATTGTTATTGTAATGTGACAACAAAGTCACACAAGAAAACTCGGAAATGGGTAAGTTTCTCCACATATCCAAAATGTGGCAGTGTCACGATGAAGGTCCAAAATGTTGTTTGAAGGTGACCGCTTTCAGTGCCTTTTTGTTTCATATCGTGAAGCGCTCCGGCAGAGTGATGCAAACCTGTAAGTTTACGATAATTGAAATCTAAACCTAGCTTGTTGCTCGTTACAGAGTTTAGAGGCTTTTGTTTCCTCTAGAATTAAACCGTGTCCTCTGGAGCTTGTAAAAGTTGTCTCCCAGAGGTTTTTAGTCTACAAAGAGGCTCATATTTTATTAGATGGGTAAGATAAATAAGAAGGTAAAAGGCCACGATGGGCTTCAAAAATATCAGCAGTAAAATCTTCAAAAATCAGTTCTGAAACATACTTGGAGCCAGTGCAAGGAGGCTAAAACAGAAGTAAGGCGCTCTCATGTCTAACTCTAACAAGTCTACTCTAGTTTCATCAAATGTTTACTGAGTTGCATTAACTTTGAATAGTTGTGCAGAGTCACATCTGTTTCACTGAATGAAAAATGTAACCGTGTTACAGTTTGGAGAGGACACTCGAGGTGCGTTTTTTAAGCACGCCTGACAGTATCCCTTCCTCATGTCAAAATCTTGAAAGGCTGATGTAGGCACAGAACAATTTTCTGCCCAGAAAGTGTAGCTATTTGCCCCATTTCTGAGTCTTTATTGTCAAGCAGTTACACATTGCTCCCTGGACCATTGTCAACATGTTCCATTGTGGTTTAAAAGTGCACGGAATGTTCCTACCTGCAGGTACAATGACTCTCCGCTCATTGGTGGTCATGTTGGGTGGAGGAGCGCTCTTCTCATCCATGTAGTTTCCATAGGTCATCTGAGATGTGTCATTGCCCCCCACCAGCTTATTACATTTGCCGACACTGCAGTCCACGGGAGACTCCCTGCTGCACAAACACATACACACACACACACGTACCGTAGTTGTAAAAACATTATCGGAAGATAAATTGGGTGTTGTTGAGTTTTCCGTCCAGCAATTGACTTTGGCATCAGATATTTAAGCCCTACGCTTTCCTTGCCAAGTACATCAAAGATTAGAGGCAAAATTTCTGGTTAGTAGCAACAAAGAAATAACCTGATGAATGACAAATGACAACAGCAGAGGCTCTCTAATGTGTGTAACTAAGATTAATAAAAAAAAAAAAAGAATTGCTATAAAACACAGTGACTGGTTGTTGCCTTGTACCTGGATCCGTTCATGTGCTCATATTCCCTCTTGACATTGACCCGCACAGGCTGGTTGATCCACTCCTGCTGTGGGGGTAAGGGGTTGATTTTGTGGGTTTGGCCGTAGTCCTGTGTGCCAGATGCAGTCATGTCTGTTTTGGGGAGAGGGGCAGCAGCAGCGTATGGTGGCTCAAATAAGGACTGGTCTTCACTCACCACTGATAGCGCCTCCTGGAGGAGAAGGGAACAAATATTTGGTATGTCTTTCTCAATTCACTATGGAAGTGCGAGCAATTCTTTTAAGATATTTTTTTAACATGCCATACCACAACATCAAAATCAGAATACACCTTGTAATGATCACTTCAGACTTCAGGAAATAAGCTTATCTACATTTTGTCAGAAATGTAGTTTGGAAACCGCTATGTTGAGCCTGAGAAGATGCAGATGAGCACCTCTATAGCTCTCCAAATGGTCAGCTTTAAAGGTGTGCGCAACCAGATATCAACCAGTATCTATCCGGTAATCTAACTCTCACAAAGTCAAGCAAATACAACTCAAGTCTCTGATTTGACACTACCCAAAAACTCGTTGAGGTCAAATTTGAAATCTCTTGTGTATTTTTGTTTACAGCAATTATGTGCAGTTATGGGTCATATCACAGTCTGGCATCCTCAGTAGTTTGTGTACACAGCCTGTGCAGCAACTGTAGCTTCCTGTTGATGTTAGGAGGACTTCAATCATGCCCACGGTGGGGTCAGAAGATAAGATGCAACAGGCGTTTTGGTTTACTCACAATACAATCTAATACATATGGTAGCCAGTAAATACCAGGTAATTTCAACTATAACAACAACAACAAAAAGGGGCTTCCAATTCTTACTTAATACAACATTGCAATCTTCTGTAATTCCTTAGGTGTAATTATTTCCTCTTATGATCAGTAGCCTATTGTTATATTTTCCCTGGACTCCCACTTCGGCCCTGGAGTGACTGCCTTGTCTGACTGTTGGGCCTCCCTCCACAGAGGAAGACTCAACAGAGGCAGGGGGTCACAGCTACACTGACCCTTCTGCTGTGGCTCAGCCGGAGCAATGTAAGTTTATTAAAGAAAACAAACGCAGAAACTCACAGAGCTGGCCAAGATATTGTGTGGTTTTGACATGCGCCTTGTGTAATATCTTGATTGCACTTGACGGGTTGGATTGGAACATACAGCCCAGATCTGTGCCCATCGTGGCCTTTTAGCTGGCACACACTGTGTATACTGCTTAACAATGACTTTTGTCTCAACTGTTCCATTTGTCATTGTTCAAAATATTAAAACAAAAAAGCAGTTTAAAAAAAAAAAAAAAAAACAAGAAGCCAAAATATGAAGGGAAATATTAGCAGTGCAGGCCTTTGAGGATTGGACCCGGTTCTGATATACATCTGGATCTGATAGGATCTGATGGCACAGCTTAGACTGAGACGTGTCTAATCCCAGAGGACTGACTTATTTCATTCCAGCAGCATATCTGCTTCAGGGGGAAAATGCTATTTGTTATTCATTTATCAATATTTTCAACATGTCGCCGTTCCTTTTTTTAAGGAAATATCTCTATATAAAAACATATGAATGAAATCCTCATGATCTAACAAGACTACAGCACTTTTCCTCTCAAAGATGTCGTACAAATGAAAAGTTTTCACCGTTTAAAAGACAAATGTTCCATTGGAACCTCTGGATATTTACAAGAATTTGCATCTGATGTAAACAATCACACACGCACTAAAAAAAAACACACTTTTCCAAATTTTTCTTTACCTTTACTGAACACAGTCTGTGTGTCCCAGGCTTTCTTCGCAGTAAACTCAAACATAACCACAGAACTTTAGACAATCATAGATAAAGAAATGACTCAGTGCTGGAAACTGCTAAAAGTGTGGATGATATAATGCTTTTTCATAACGTTTTGGTTTCATAACAAATAGAAATCAAACTAAAGTTTTTAGTGCTGCCACTCTTTGGGTTAATGGGTTGAAGAAAAATAAAAGCTGAACTTCTCCAGAGAACTGCCAGAATTAGCTTTTTCCAGTGATTTCATCAGAGGATCCATCATAGTCTGAGCACTGGCAGCAAGACGTGCTATCTGAGTAGAGCACAACAGCTAGTCTGTGGATGATAAAGTGTAAACGAGTGAGGGAATGTCTCATTACAGCCTGATAAGGGCTTTGTGAACTATTATGACTGTTGCAAACTATATTTAAACTGACATATCAGCCTCTGCAACTGGGGCCATGATTGGCAAGTGGTGTGTGCCTATCAAGATTGCAGTAATTCTTTCTTCTTTTTTTGAAAAAAAAAAAAAAAAACGGAGCTCACCACTTCACAGTGGGGAGGCTGAACGGCTGACAGAGCAGTGCCATTTTGCTGTGTTTTCTTTCCAGTATCTTCAAGGAACACAGAAAACGTACCACCACTGAGCGCAAACGGGCAGTTACAGTTAGTTTTCTGTCTGTCTCACACAGTCAGGAGATGATTCCTCATATCTGTGATGCTTTGGAGATATTATGTAATACCGTATTATTCTTCCCAAAACATTAATGAAATCCATATTCTATTCATACTGTGTGTCTTTCAGCGCCGCCCCTGACAAATGGGGAAAAAACAGCTGATAAATCAGCGTTCCTGGGAAGCCATTATAAGCATTGTGTGAGTGTGACACCTGCTGGGAGCCACCTCTGCTCTGTTTACATCAGCCAAGTCAATCTCCTCAAGTGCGTCACGACGCGTCTGGACAAGACTGGATACAAGCAAAAGCTCCACATCCAGACTACACGTGTATCTGTTTGGCGTTCACACACACACAGCCACTCTAGGAGGAGGCTGGAGTCACCCATGGGGTAATGGAGGGTGGTAGGGAGCGAGGGTTGGAGGGGGGCATTCCTGTCCTTTGTTTAAGGAGGAAGAGGAAACCTGTCAGGAAAAGATTGTGTAGAGCAGGAAGCTCTCATGGCTAGAGAGTCCTTCCTTTCTTTTAGCGAGCATGAATGCAGCTCGCAGCCAGTCATTTATACCAAGGGATTCAATTATGATAACATTAACTGTCACAACTTCTGCTTTGTTACAGAAATCTAAGTTGAGGAAGTCACATCCTCCTGTAGCATGGCATTCGCCCCCTCCTCTCAGCGCATAACAAAGCGATCCTGTGAGAGATGAATGACGGGATTGGAGTGACCATGGCTGTTCGTAGCCTGGCATTTCTGTCTGGCCAACGTTTACACTCTTCCAAAAAAGCTCACACCACACCCTGCTGCCGCAAACGAGCTGCTTTAAATTTCCAAAATAAAACAAGTCGCTTAGCCTCTCAGCAACAATAAGAGAAAATATAGCCACTGCACACTCCTGAGCTTACACTTGTTAAGTGGAGGACACAGGCTGAACACATCGCGGATGGAAGTAACGGGGACTTGCCATTCAACATCTGGTGGCTGCTGCAGCCGCAGCCATAATGCATCTGGAATTCGAGTGTCGGGAGCCAGTAGCCGATGTTAATGCAGACCAGGGCTCAGCCACTACCAGCGTGCCATTTCAAAATAGCTGTGTAACTATATAAGGAGCAAGCCAGTGTATCATTGTGAAGCTTTGCGGTTGAAAGTGTTGCAAACTGTGCAGTTGCCGCACGGAGTTACCAAATGACAGCTTTCCTTAGAGTTTGACTAAACTCTCTGTGCGGCAGCGGAGGGACGCCAGTTACAACAATCAACAAAAACACACAGAAAATGACGAATTCTTTCAAAAACCATCGCAGTTTCCTGACCCACGACACGATCCTCGGACTGAGCCGGGCGATGTGCCACACTGCTGTTGCGCAGCTCGACACATCGTATCCAGCGGTACATCCAGAAATGGCTATTGCTCAATTCCCGCTGCCCACACAAAACCAAAGCCGTTGGACTCACGGATTACTTACATCTATAAGAAAGTTGAGTCTGATCAGTTTTATCTCGGACAATCAATAACTCATTCGTGCCTTTCCAGACGTGCGTAATCGTGCGCTTGGTCCCCAAAATCCACAACGTGACTCTGATTTCGCCTTGAATCCACGCAGCGTCTCCTCTCAACCAGACAGTCTTTTTTTTTTTAGAAAAAGGAGAGAAGTGCTTTCAAAGAAAAGAGAAAAGGAGGGAAATCTGGTTACCGCTTTTAGACCGAGAGAAAAAAGGCACTCATCGTCGTCAGATTGGAGGTCCCAGTTCTCAGACGGACACAGAGGAGCATTTCAACCCATTGCTTAAAAAAAGGAGGCGCAACTCCGACAAAGCTGTCTCCCACAAAGTCATACACCCCGCTCTCCACCCTTACCTTAATAGTTCCGTCCATTTTGCGCAATTTTCAGCGGACCCTGACAATATTCCAAACATGACACGCTCCTGAATTAATTCCAGTCCCCGGTATGCGGCGGAGAGAAAGAGACACTTTTACCGGATTGAGTTTTTTCTTTCCTCTAAATTTGGGAAGTGAAGTCACCACTGTTGAGAAGGTTGAGAAGGAAGCTGTGTGTCACCGAAAGCCCTGCCTTCAAAAAAAAAAAAAAAAAAAAAGGAGAAAAAAAAAAAAAAAGCAGGATACTGTCCCGGAGAGATAAGCAGGGAAAACAATTGAGTGTTCGCTCCGCTATGTTTTTCTGCTCGGAAATATTTACAGGATGGCTGACTGCGTTGTGCACAGCCTTTGCTGTGTGGCTGCTGCGGGGTACTGTTTTGTGTGTATTCTTTCGCAGTAACGTCACAGATGGTGTGGAAGGGTTTACTATTTTGTCCGACTTCTGAATTATGTCCGCACACATTTAGCAGAGGTTCTCCGGGATGAAGTTTACCGTCGCGGGGCACACTAACTTATGTGATTTAATCTTTTAGAGCGCTTTCGGCTCACGCCCACGCTCCAGACTTGCATCTGACCATGCCTCCATCCCTCTGTAAATCACAGTATTCGCAGTTTTGTTCTATATTTCACTGCGAACGCTATACTTTTCATCCTTGCATTGTGGACAGATGTTTCACTCAAACGCACCGTTGCTGGAGCTAAACATCAAAACAGAGGAGAAAACTGAACACCTACGGCAGGAGCTGGTGCGGTGTCGTCTTTTATTCTTTCTTTCTTTCTTTCTTTCTTTCTTTCTTTCTTTCTTTCTTTCTTTCTATCACAACTCCTTATGAAGCGTCTGTGAAGTTTTCCTGAGACGCCATCAATAAAATACAAGTATTCAGCTCTTAACCGCAAAATAATCTGACAGTCTGCGATACATGTGCGCGTCTGCTGCCCAGCAAAAGACCAAATAGATGGAATGCGGGTTGAATCAACAAAAACACACCAAAGAAGACTATTATTGTTATTATTATATCTATTATCATTATGATTTAATAGCAGTGCTAATGCCCTCCCTCCACTCGCTTGAACCTCTAAAAGAAATCTCATAATCCCCACCCCCACAAAGGTACCCCCCCCCCCCCTCTCTCTCTCTCTCTCGCTCCCTGTCTGCCCCTATGAAATTGCTCTCATCAATTCAAGCACAATTTCAGTGCAGATGCAGGACATGGGGCCAGATCTGAACGTGACCAGACCAAAAACACTGCAAGAAAAGTCCCCCCCATCCCCCGCCATGACTAATCTATTCTTACATTCAGCATCTCTCCAGACAAATTAACCACTTAGCCAACACATCTAACTAAGTAATCATTTAGATCAGGATTTTAGTTTTTTTTCCCCTCTTTTTCCTGTTTTTCCTGTTTGAGGAGCCCACATTAGAAAATATTGTTCATGTCACCAGAGCCAAGAGAAGCACAGGCTTTCGTCTTTTCAAAAAAGTGAATGCATTTCCAGATACGTGTAGTTGATGATAAGGACAATGAGCATTTTTTTTTTTTTTTTTTTTTTTTTTTTTGCAGCGTTGGGGTTCTGCCTTGGGGAAAGAGGCCTCTCGGTGGCCATACAGAGCCTGCGCCGCCGCAACGACTGACAGCATTGCCGGCCTGTCTGCTCTCGACATGGGGGTCTGGTGGAGCAGTGGGCCCCCACCCTTGGGACCACCACATCTGGATCCTGCTAAGGGTCAAGGCTTCTCCTGCCTGAGGCCAGTTCAGGCTCGTGTAATTAAGGGAGACACCTTGTTTAACTCTTCAGTGACCGACTTGGCTTCTTTTTTTTTTGTTTTTCTTGACATTCCAGCCTATACAGATCTTTTAAATTTATTCATCTGATATATATATATATATTTATTACTTTCAAATCTAAACGGGGTGTAGTATCAGTAACATATACACATTTCTGAAAAACAAACATAACAACAAAGATGCCGTGGTATGCTTCTTTGGATTTATGTGAACAGTTTCCAATGTTAAAAACCTGTTGACCTTTCATGAAAACCTTAAGACCAAATCTTTGGGGATGTTGTGCAAAATATTGAAATAGGTGATAGGAACAGGGGCCTCGAGACTATGTTATGCACTTCAAATGACACAAATGATCATCTGTGTTGATCAAATGATCAAGCATATTCACTTTTGACAGTCTAAGCAAATCCTACTAAGCTCACATTGCTACAGGACACCTCCCCTCCTCTTTGCTAAAATACCTGTCATCACAGACACCCAGCTTTTCAAGAGGGGGGGGGGGGTCTACCAGGATCATAATGAATACAGTGGTAACAAACATTTTGGAAGGCCAGTAAACAGATGCAAGTTGGTTTACACAGTGAACCACAGAACATCTGGCTTGACGCTGGAACTAGACAGCCAGACATTTCTTCTTACACCGCGAGCCAGTAGCTCCTCTGTCTCTCCGCTGGGGCAACGAGCCAGAGGTGGGCGGACACTTTGCTAAGTTTATGTTCAGCAGCTTTTCAATTGTTTGGGCCCATCCTTTTTTTCTATGGCGTATATGTAAGTCCGCTTGGACGTCGGGAAGTTTAGGCTTACAGCACACGTGTTTAGGTGTGCGTGAATAAGGTGAAAGTCGAGGGCTTTATACGTTAGAAGAAAAACATTTGCATTGCTGCTACCGAGCAGCCTCTGTAATAATGTAACATGCACTTTTTTTTTTTTGTATAACAAGTGTGGAACTGCCACAGCCAAACAATTTTTTTTTTCTATAAAGTCCCATTTTTACATGGTAGCGTTTAAATGTGTGAGGTGTTACATTTTTGAGGGTAAGCTGCTCCCTCTCTCACAAAGGCACCCACATGGAAACCTCATTTAGTCACTTCATAAAGTGGGAAAACATATATATTTGTATGTTACTGAGAGTTGCGAGAAAACTTTTTGCAGAGTGTTATTCCAACGGAAAGACAAACAACAACAACAACAACAACAACAAAACCTGCCCCAGTGCAGTGCATGTGAGCCCGCTAACGTTGCTGTTTATTAAACTGCAGACTTGTATTCAGATCATTCCTCCTCTCGGGCTATAAGACAGCCCGAGTCAAAATACTGAGGGCAAAAAGTGGAGTCTGCAGCACATATAAGCACGAACTGTCTGGCCCCTCGCTCTAGGCCATAATTAATTTGAGATTTATTTTTATTGGAGAGTTCCAGTCTCGCCTGGCCTTAACCAAACAAAACCAAATGTTGGGCCCGTGGACTCGCTTGAACGAGGAATATTTCTTTTGAATTTTGAATCGAGACGTCCCACATGCCGACCAAACATCTCTCTGAATGTGACTGAGCCTGTCAGTGCGGGCCAAAAAAATACACGCAATCCCAGAACCCCGGCAGCAGAGAGAGAGAGGGGGGGGGCTGCTTTAATAAGAACAAACTGAAATAATCTCGGTTGCAGTTCCACAGCAAATAATAAATAAAATAAATAATAAAATGCAATTAGATGGAAACACTCTAAAGTGGAAACTTAACTCCAGAGCTCACCTTTTTTTCTCTCTCACTGGCCCTCTGTCTTTTCTTTTTTTTTTTAATTATTTTTATTTAAAAAAAAAAAGCAGGCAGAAAGAGTCATTTAAGCTCGTATTTTCTCCTTAAACATTCCCTGCTATTCAACTCTCTCACAACAAATCAGGAATTGTTCGGAGCCCTGAAACGCGAAGTCTCTCAGCGGTGGCACAAACGCTGTGGCTGCATGAAAGGAGCCCTTATTCAAAGGGGGAATAAGTCTTCAAAACATTAGCGAGTCGCCCTTGGAAAAACACCTTGATTATGAAGATATTACCGTGGCTCGAATCTGCACAATGGCTCATTTTGATGAGGCACAATCCGAGCTGTCAGATAACTTTAAAAAACACACACACATATATATATATATATTAAGATGGATGCGAGCCAACATCACACGCATTCACTGACATTATATATTCATAAAGCCTATCGATAGAATATATAAAAAAGGAACATTTGATGGGTTCAGCTCCTCAGACGTGGAGCTGTTGCAGGTATTCCCGCTGCGCCACATGTGACGCGATGCAGGTTTTATGTGAAAACCAGATGTGCGCTGTTTGCTTTATTTACATTCTCGGGACCGTGGCGGGGAAGAGAGTCAGATTCATGACGTCAGACATGATAATGAGGCATAACAGCCCTTTTTTATTGTTCAATGATGAAAACTGCAAATCGATCTTGGTACTTCATATAGACCACGAGAGAAGCCGCGTGGCAACCGCAGCTGTAAGGTGTAAACATGTAAGCATTGTCAAGTCAAAGGCAATAACTCAGCGAAGTAACTGCACGACACATTTAAAACATATACCCATTTTGAAACTGTAGCCTAACGTTACAGTGGCGCAAAAAGCCCCGCGGACACGGTCGTTGACTGCTGTTAAAGAGTGTTTAAGGGGGAAGATGGCCTCCTGCATGTTACACGCTGGAAAAATCCCATCACAGCCTGAGTATCAATAATGGAAAAGACCTCAGTAAGTCCCTCCAACATTACCTGATTCAAGAGACGGTGGTGTCTTACCTTGACGTAAGACGACGTGTCAGGGACAGTTTGAAACATGTCTACTTGACAGACAGGCCCAGGGGTGCTCAGTATCCAAAAGGGCCCTGAGGAAAGCAGTGGTGGGGGAAAAATGATAAAAATATGATTATTATTATTATTAGGCTATTATTATTATTATTGAGACCGTCTTAGTCATCAAAGCCCCACTTGCTATGACTGCAAACATTCTGACACATTTAGCGCTCACATGGGTTACCACTTCCACCAAAGTAAAGGGAAAGTTCAATTTGCTTAATATCCCCCCACCACCACCACCACCATCACCACCACCAACCCCAGACGACCCCACCTCCCCAAACCCATGCTTAGATTCATTCACAAACCCCCTCGTTTCTTTCTTTTTTTTTTTTTTTTTTCTGTTTAGGTTTTTTTTTTTCTTCCAGCAGTGGTCTGCGGTATTAGATACGGGTAGGTTTTAATTACCGCTCTCTCTACATTTAACAGCACCAATAGATGGAAATTACACCAGTGACCTGCCTCTAACATGGATGAATTACTTCAAGTCGCCCAATAGGAGTTGTGCAGCGAGAAGAAGCAGAAGAAGAGGGCCCCATCCCCAACCCCCATCGCCGCCCCCCACTCCCCTAAAGCTTACCACATATTGAAACACTTTTCGCTTTAATAAGTGCAGCTTACAAAGTCTGGGGTGAAAGGGCACTTAGAGGACGGTGTTTTTAGTCCTTCCCTCCCTCTGCAATTATTACGGGGGGCTGAAGCATCACAAATGGCTGTTCTATAGACTGCGTGATAAAGCAAATGAGCCTTTATGGATGCCCGTATTGGCAGTTCTGGACGTATGCCATTAAGGTCCTGACAATCCCAGGGGGACATCTTTGTCCTGTTCAGTAGCACGCATGCTCCGACCTGTCAGGATTATATTCATACGCGTGTACGATCGGGCGCATTTCTCTCTTTCTTTCTTTGCGTTTGTTACACTTAGCGTTGGTCGTGAGTCTTTGTGATGTGAAGCCAACACCTGACAGGGCAATTCAAGGAAAAAAAGAAACAAAAACAACAACAAAAACGAACACACAAAAACTACACATTACTCGAGGTTTAAAAGCAACACGATTTCTGTTTTTACAGAACAACATGAAGTTGTTTTTTTTTTGGCAACCCCATTAATTCCTCCTGAGTGATAAATTAGCCACAGAAGGATGGTTATATATGGACGTGGCACACGGTTTAAATACCTGTAGGGGACCACTTTTTTCTTTTCTTTTCTTTTTTTCCCCTCTCGACTCCTTCATGCAAACGCAGTGCTCGCCTCATAAAGTCCCCCCCACCCCCCAAAATGCATCCAATTTCTACCCGGTAGAAAGGAGCATAGGATACGGCATCTGCAGCCAATTATGCAGAGGAGGACTGGTGAATAACGGCGTGAACCTTCCTCCGAGACAGCCCCGTGGGCAGGGACCCCTCTAGTGTTACATTTTAAGCATCTTACTTTGCTGTTATCCATCACAAAGGAGACCCAACTGATTTTTTTTTTTTAGCTAATGCGCGTTCAGTTTTTTTTTTTCATACATCCCCCCTTAAATTGAAAATGTGAGGAATTCCTATTCGATTTTTCGATTGTAAAACTCCGAATAAACTCAGCCCTTAAATACGTTGCAAGTCCGATGCAGTGAAGCTGAAACATTAACACAAACATTTAGGTGGAGGACACGCGGTTTCATGTCGAACTCGGCTACTTTCTTTTTTACCTTTTTGTTCTCGAATCAATCGAGGTGCAAATACATAATTTTTTCCCCCCAAGAAGCAGTAAAACAAGTGGTAATGATTTATCGCCCTGCATGCACACCGACGCTGCACCGTTTGCAGCTCGTTGGGTCAGTTTTTGTTGTTCCCCACTCACCTGTCTTTGTAGTCGCGCTCGTCTGATGGGGCTATTCTTTTTTTAGTTTTTTTCCCCCCGATTATTTTTGGCAAATCGCCCCCGGTCTAATTTCAAATAATTAGTCCCGTCCAGGCAAAGGCTTTTTTCCGATGATGATGACAGTGAGTTATTTAGAAAAAGGGGCGAAAAGGAGCGCCGCGTGTATGAATGGAAATGTCGGCGAGATGGGAAAGTCGCGACCAATGAGCGGCGAGAGAAAACCTCCCCTTTGCCTGCAGTGTGAGGCCACTGAACCATGAAATAAGGGGGAAAGCCGAGAGAGGGAGAGAGAAAGAGCGTCATAAATCTGATTTATAAAGTCCTCAGGTGAAGAAATGTGCCGATGAAAATGCGGCGGATATTTTTTTGGAGCGTTTCTCTGATTTCATTTAAACAGCGCTGCGCACATCTGAGCTGCAGTGGTAGCAGATTGACTGAGAAGCGCTCCAAGGAAACTCTGATTGTTAGTATGTTCACTTTCCAAAATTATATCGTGCAATGTTTGCTCATCGTGGAAGTTGGGCTCCACACACGCAAAAAAAATGTGACCCAGTGTGGATAATGTGGTATTGCTGGAAGACTGTGTCGAAGAAAAAAGATAATGGATGAATAATGGGAATTCGAGCTTACTTTAAACCCATGCACCTCATTTTTCTAATCATCATTAAGATTGTGCGCAGACATCCGTCCCTGTCCCTCTATCTGTCTATGCTGTGTCAGCTCCCGCAGGAACTCAACAGGAACACCAAATCCTCTGCAGAGGCTTTCTTTTTTCCTCTTCTTCTTTTCTTTTCTTTTCTTGCTCAGTTGACCCCACTCACTTCACTAACTTCATTTCCTTCACGTTGCTCCCCTCATCTTCGACCAGGAGTCCCCAGGAAAGGATGTGGGGCAATTCAGGCCGAGGAAAGTCGCCCGACCGTGGCAGTTTATAGCCTCATCAAGGTCGCTATTTCACGCAGAGCAACCAAAGTGAAACGAAGAGGTCGCCTGTAAATTTTCGCATTGGATGACCTGCAAGACGCGCAAAAGATCAGTGCGTGATCTCGAAATGGGACATTCCCCCCCTCATATGTTCTTCGCAGTATCCTTTCATTAAAAAAAAAAGTAACAATAAACATCTTTTTTTCCCAATCACAACTTCTTCATATTTTCTGCCTAACAGTGAATGTGAATGTGATGTACAGACCAAATAAGTTTGGAAACAAGTTAATTGAGACGGAATGAAAAAAAGGAGCACTGCATATTCTCTTTACAGTGTTGGTTCATCTGCTCAAAAAGGTCGTCTTTCAGCGCTGGCTAGACCTTCTGTTTGTTGCAGCGCTTCCTAACGCAATGATTAAGAACAACAACATGGATAATGGTGTTCCCAGCACTGAACAATGGACGGAAATCCCAACGTCCGTTTTACTGAAAAATGGCATTCACGCGCCTGCTGTGCTTGCCTTCCTCAGGATACCGTAGAATAAGTTTTCTAACACATTTGAGCAGCGACTATTGAAACTCTCAAAATGTTGGAGAAATGAACAAAGTGTGCCGTTAGAGCTCATATTAATACCAATGTCAACTCTTTTTTTTTTCTTTCTTTTTGACCAAAGGCAGCTTGTGATAAGAAACACCAGGTCCAAAAATAATAAACTTTTCTTTGTTGTTGTTTTTCAAAATTGGAATTAGAATTCAGAATATAATATTCTAACAGTTCATCACACCTTAGATCAAACCAAATCACTGAATTTATTGTAGAAGATAAAAAGGGTTTATTTATGGTTTAATGAGTAAATTGAGCCAGATATGTGACTGAAATACACTTTTCCATATTACATGTCCTGCAATAGAACAACACTATGTTAACTGATATCTAACAAAAAGAAGAGTGTTGACAAATTGACCTCTTTTGACTGTTTAAGCTTTTTAACATTGACTGCTTTGTCCTGTGTGGAAGCACCCCTCCCTTGTGTTTTCATAAGACGGCAGGGAAAGAAAAAAAAAGGCATCAGATCTTCAGTCTTACTGTTTCATCAAATCTTGCACCATCTGGCATTGGCATTAGACGTGGAATGTGGTTGTGAGATGATTGTGCCCCTTTGTCGATGGCTCACGCAAACATCTTCGGAGTTCAGCATCTATGCTTCAGTATCTCTGCAAACAGACTCTCCTTGTGTGCCTTAACACGAAGATATAATCCCACCCAACAGCAATGCCAAACTATCTGCCATCAGCACTTGGCCCACAAGCAGCTAGCTGCCAGTCTCTCCTCACTGGTATGTTAACATTTCACAGTGCCTCCTCTTGGGATTCCACTAAAAACACTTGTATTTGAGACGATGTGGGCAACCTGCAGACATTTGTGATTACATCGCCGGGAGTAAATGAAGCTCCTTACTCTGAACTTTAATGAGTTATTTATTTAGTTGAGGGGGCTAGCAAGAGATGATCTGGAGATGGAGATTGGCCATTCCAACCCTTTTTCTTTGCTCCTTGGGGAGGGAGAAAATGGCAGTGTGGCACCAGGGAAGGCAGGGCAGAGTAGCAAATCTTTTCACGCACGCTCTCAGGCAGTTATGACCCAGACAAGGAGTTACATGTAAGCGCAAGGCTCATGTTCAACAGAGTGGAAGTCATCTTACCTTAAAGTTAGAACATTTTCATGTGCTGAATTACAGTTTGAATGAATTAAGGGAGCCCTAATCAAGACAACGAAATGTTTGTGCCTCGTTCACGTAGGTCTTATCCCACAACATCTACCCTCTTTGAACACAATGCCGAAGCTAAAGCTTCTTTTGTTTCAAGGAAATACACTAAACCAACACACAGAATTGAAAATAACTTGACAAAAGTCCTATTCTGTAGCTCTATAGAGACAAGTTCACCCGACGCAGCGTGCAGACAGCTTCCCACTTGTGTGTGCAGTGATAATTAGCAAGGGGAAGTATTAAATTAAAGCAAAGCAGTCGTTTTATGGGGCAAGCATTTATGAAGGTAATAGCATCCCTATAAATTAACGACCTCCCAATGCCTCCTGATGTGTTGCCACTCATCGGTTCCAGAGCAAAGCGTTGATACGTCCACTCTATGACCTCATCTGTTCACTCTTGGTATTTTTGCCCTGAGGGATAGAGCTGAGATGAGAGCTTGGGAGAATAGGAAAGGACATGTGGTGGCGAGACTACATGCATGTTGTCATTAATATGCTCTGGTATGCACTTAATCAAAGCGTGTTGGGGTCAGTGTTTGTGTCCATCTGTGATTTACACATCTGTGGTGTGTGTCCATGGAATTACTTTTCGCAACACCACAAATTACTGAAAATTTCTGACAGTTTACACATGGGTTTCCAGACCACCTATCTTATGTCAGTTCAGGTCCATGTGAGGAAACACCCTGTCTTTAGTCCAGACTATGCATGGGAATCTAAGGTGGTCACTTGACATTTTCAATCAGTCTTACTTGCCAAGAGGAAGTCGTTCCTATATGAACAACATGAGGCTGAGAATAAATGCCCCTGAAAATACCGGCTCCTGTGGAAAAAAAAAAAAAAAAAAAAAATCAGGGAGAGCAAGAGCAGGAGGAAGGTAGGGCCATTGAGAAAGCTTAAATCATCCCCTGAACTATAAATCCGCTGACCGCTCATCATTCAGCAGCATTTTAAAAAGCCCTTAAAGAAAAACACTGACTGAAATGAATATGCTGTCACCTCTCATTTGAGTCTGGCCCACTGTCTCAATAAGAAAAGTGTTGTTCCCTGGAAGGCTGCAAGCCTGTGCTGAGCTCTCAGGTTTAGGGTTTACCCCTGTCCCGCATTCTCAAGGCTTTCACTTTGAGGCCAGAGTCTCTCTTTCCTCCCCCATGTCCCCCCAGACATGTCTGACAGGCTGAACTCAACGTGGGCTGCTCACCAGACTACAAAAATCATTCATCTGTGCCTTCAGACGGTCAAATCTGGATCTAATAAAGGGCCTGCCTATTGATCCTATTCATAGGAAAGATACTTCTAACTCCCACCACTTGAGGGCTCTCTGGCTCAAGCTAGAGGTGGTTAATTGAGGACTTTGGTACACATTTGTTCATGGGGACTTTATGTTCAAGAATGGATAAACTTTTTGAGTAAATTAGCTCAATTGGTTCATTGTTAAGGGACCAGTTCCTTGTTTAATCTTAATGATGGAATGTTTCTTTGTGTTTATTCAAAGAACCACACACCAGACACAAATACAACCTCAAGATAATGACATAATGACAGTTCCTATGTACTGTTTTTGTTTGAAGTGTTAGAAAACATTCCTTTTAACAGGAATGGCATCCTCCCTTTTTTTTTTTTTTTTTAACCTGTGGTGCAAATTAACATGCGGTGCATAAAGCATGGCTATGCTGTGCACTTTCCCCACCAGATGAGGGCAGGGCATTGTTTTCTTTCACAGCAGCAAGCAGAATGAAGGCACAGGCCGCAGAACAGCACAAGAAACCTCCTAATGCAGGCTGCAAGCATTTAAGGGTGAAACAGGAGAAAGAGTGAGAATGAGTCAGGGTTCCTTTTAGAGCTGTGTTTATGTGTGGGTGAGGGCACTACCCCAAACGCCTAGGCAGACCGCAGCATTCCACACTGACTCTTAAAGAGACAGTGCGACGCTGTCATCAGGGATATCTGGAGAGTAAAGTGTTAACATATGGTGTGGGCTATTTGAGACAGCTGCTGAGATGAACAGGAGCCAGTAGGTGGCCATGCCAGTCGCCTGATTGGCATTCTGTACCAGCTCAAGCTATGTGTGAGGTAGTGGTTCAGCAAAAACAAATTGAAAGACTTAATTTTTTGAAAGTGACAGAAAGGAAAACAAATATAAAAAAACAACAACAAAAAAACCTGCAGTTTTAAATCAAGATTCCCTTTCTTCTTTTATTTTAAAATTCAACCAAGCCATAAATACTACTGCCAATAATGACACATTTCAGACACATTGTATCTGCATTTCAGAGATCCACTGATAGAGGGCACAGTTGAGCTGTGAAACAAGTGAGATAACAGCAGAGTCATGTCAGGCTTGTGGTTGGAGCTTTTCATATTACAAATCTTTGAGTTTAATGGCTCTAAAAACTTTCAGAAACTTCAAAAACTGTTCAGTTTATTTGGAATGTCTGCACTGTTACCATGTTAGCATCTGGTCTTTCCTCTAGTGCTGCTTTCAAGGGTCTCTCATTAAGACAAGCTGGGGCTGATTCTGGTTTTGTTCCAGATGAAGTTATCTGCAAACTTGATGAAAGTCCAGAGTGTTCAAAATGTCACTCTGAAATTGTCTTCCACGTCTAACGCAGATTGACAGCAGAGTAGCCACGTAGTCTGAAAGATGAAAGGCCCAGATTGCGTGTTGAGGGAAAAACAGCTCTCTGCTAGGAAGAGCGCAAATGAAAATGAGAAAGAGAGAACAAGAGAGTTGTGTAGGTGTGAGCAGGGAGGTGAGAGCATGGTGGTGGTGACAGTCAGTTGCTTAGAGAGAGTGGGAGGCTGGGGAGAAAGAGAAAGTGTGCTGGCAAAGGGGATGTTATGTGAAGGTTTCTGAGAGGATACAGAGAAGGAAATGAATGGAAGTGGGGGGGGGGGGAGAGAAACAGGCCGTTTCCTCAATGAAAATCCAGGGCAGAATGTGGACTTAACATCCTTAAAACCATCAACGGAGCTCTAAAAATAACCTGCTTGAGCAGAAAGAGCTGGGAGTGAGAGCAGGGTTTGAGTGAGGTGGGGTGCGTGGGGGTGGCAGCCAGCTGGATAGTGGAGGAGGCATGAAGCTGTAAGATGGAGAGAAACCCCAACCTGCCAAAGAATCGTGAGCAGAAATGGGGCAAATATTAAGGTGGGTTTGCATTGAGGGGGTTAAGATGGAGAGAGAGAGAGAGAGAGAGAGAGAGAGTAGGAGTTAGACAGTGAAAGTGGAAGTGGAAGAGGGAGATCCCCCATCAAGACCTCACAAATTCAGTCATCACAGCCTTTTCACTTGATAAACCCTCTTTGGTTTTTGGAAATACTCATTCATTGTTCCAAAAAGCAAACTTTAGCTCACTTGATAGTTTTGTTGGCTTGAGATGGATGCATGGAATTCTTTCTCCAATCTAGTGGTTACTTATATGGGAGCATGCAGCATAGAGTAAAAAAGTGATGGCACCAGAGGTAAACAGAGGCTAATTTACATGAATAGTATAGTCCCTGAGCAGGCAGACAAAAAATAATCAAAATTGTTTTCATGGAGTGCTGTTCCTTTATAATTCACAGCTTTCTTTAAGAATTTATTTCTTTATATAAGAGAATTGTTCAGACTGGGCTGAGACCTGTTACGGTGTCACACAAAAAAATGGCATTATTACCAACAATCTAACCAGCTGGGAGTTATCGCTCACCATAGGCTGATATTCCTGATACCGAGAGGTTCAAATTGTAACCCTAAAGAGTAAAGTTTCTTATTCATTCATGTCAAATCTCATTATGATATCATAATCCTTAGTAAAAACAAACCTAATTTGAGAGTAATATGTGAAATAAGTATACCGTCTCCAACACTGCATTGCATGACGGTGGACCAAAATGTGTTGGAATGACGCGCCACCTTTGCAATTTTATTATGGCAGCCACACACATTCTTGTGCTCATCACACCGAGAACTTTTCTTGTTGTGATGAGCACATGCATTTCCTCGCTCAGTTGAAGTCGTTTAATGACCCACAAAAAAACATTTTTGGGGGACAAGAGGGGATGGTGGCAGAATGGCACAGACATCAGAGAATATCGACCGAGACCCCCCGATTTAATATCTGAGTGGAACTGTTAACACATGGCCTTTTTGTTTAGTGTACTCTTGTGTTGTTTCTTTCACAATTATGTTGGGTTTAGGAAGAATTAGGGTTTGGGCAGCTTGACGTGAGCTGAAAAAAACCAGCAGTAGTGTCGTCATGAATGCACAGGGCGGGAACCATCACCCCGGTGAACAAGTCAGTGGAGGAGAAGCTTGTCGCTTTCCGTGCTACCGCCACATCTGTATAACACATTAAGTGTCTTGTCCTCGTTATTTCATTACTTGTGCGAGACCAGCTTGTGATGAAAATCTGTACATGCTAAAGGCTCCAGTTGAGAATCCAATCAGGAGTCACTTTGCAGTGAAGCCACAGATCCACCCACCACACTACTGTTGCACCCTCCTGACTCCTCACTCTAAACACATGGACATAGTTTACATCTCGCTTTGCAAAGATACTGACATTCACCGTTTATGTGTCGCAGTATCACGATGACGACGTTCGACGTTTTGCTCCTTTTATCCCAATGTTCATGTTTAACGTCTCACCGTGTGGAGATGCAAACCTTTGACGTCGGTGATTTGGCTACAAACACTTACAAGGAGGTATGAAGGGGCAAAAATATGCTTTCGTCAAAATAAGTCACATGACAAAAGTGAACTAATGGCTCGGCTTGGAAAATTAGACTTGGTAAGGGTTTACAGGTGCTGGTATTCAAGGTTTTGCGACACGCTGGGGATATGTTGACCATCTGCCAGCTGAATGAGTTAAAAAAAACAAAGAATAAAATAATGTTTTTCAATAGTTTTTGTTGCTGTCCAGGGTATTATTCAGAAGAGACGATAAGTCTCAAGACACAACACAGACTTCAGTGAAAACCAGCCATTGACAGCAGCTCCTTCTTCCCTCTCATCACCCTGATAAGCTTTCCTCTGTAGGCCGATTCCCACCTCATCGTCAGGCTGAAGTGAATGAAGCCAACGAGCCCACTAAGGGCACTGATGTTGTTATCAGTGTGAACACAATAGGGATGCGGAGCTCATGATTCCCCCGTTTAAAAAATAAAAAATAAAAGGAAAAGTGCTTGACTTTCTCACCCAGGTCCTTAATAATCTGCAAAACTGGAAAACTCCAAATTAGGAAAGGGAAGTAAAAGCAGGTTTTGTGTGCATCGATGGATAAACTGAAAATAGATGAGGGAGGACACACTTTCACTGTGTCCAAAATCACTTATTTATCTCTACTGACTTCTAATCGAGTTGTACATCGAGGACTTCACAGTGGGCTGATTATCATAATAAAAGTAACACTTTGAGTCTCTGTTCAACTCATTTTCTCAGCCCTGTTATCCTCAATACTGTGTGCATTGTTTTTTAGGCTTTAGGTGTATGAAAATATCCAGACATGACAGATCATCAGTCTCTCACTGAGACAAACAATCACACAAACTGACTTTTACTCCTACAGTCAGTTTAGAATCATAAATTAACCTAACATTTATGCTTTTTGATTGTGGGAGCGAATCCAGAGATAATCCACAAAGGCCCCAGACGAAATTGGAACCAGGAACCTTCCTGCTGAGAGGCGACATTGATAACGACCACGCCACTGTGCCGCCCGAAGTACATATTACCTTAGTATAGTAAACTCGAAAATATGTCTGAAAGGTTTCTTGCATTTGTAGGCAGCAGGCCTTCTTGATCAAAAGCCATCTTTCCATTGGATTGATACATTTTTGTTATAATTTTCTGTGCCAGTGACCATCACACTTTAAACTACTTTTCAGAGAGAAATGTGGAATACGTTTAGTCCGCTATACTGTATACAAAATCTTAGCATTTTCTGTATTCAGACAGCATGACAAAATGGCAGACTCTCATAAAGTCAACTATATAGCGAGTAGGGAGCCATTTAGGACACAGACGCTGACATAATCTTTAACTCTCACGAAGAGCCTCTTCAGTGAAGAAAAAGCATCACATTTAAGGTCAATTTAATGTCTATATGCACAGATTGATTGGCCTTCTGTAACATCTTGGTCTTCCATGAATGGACCCTGCAGTAAAAATGAGAAGAGGAGCCCCCGTGTTGCCGGAAAAAGAAGGAAAAAGTCAAAAAGAGGAACATAAAATAATCTGTGTCCTTGTACGCTTTAAAGGGATAGTTCGCCTCTTTTGACATGAAACTGTATGACATCCCATATTAGCAATATCATTTATGAACATTGACTTACCCCCCGCTGCGTCCTGTGAGCCGAGTTCCAGCCTCGTTTTGGCGTCGACGAAGGTAGTCCGGCTATTTAGCTAGGGTCCCGAAAATAAAGCGTTTTGCTTCTCAAAACAATATGCGTTCAAAAGAGTAATACATTCGCATCACAAAATCGTCCCTCCAGAAAAAGTCAGACCTCACAATCGCTTGGCGCTATTTCTCTCTACCTTCGTATCACTATGGGCTGTGTAAACCTTGCAGACCGAAGTGCAGACCGAGCAGTCCCCTGCTTCCGAGCAGTAAACACCGTAACAGGTGCGGCTATCGCTAGGTGGCTGAACGCATTGATATGAAGGGAGGCAAAAATAGCGCCAAGTCAATGTTCATAAATGATATTGCTAATATGGGATGTCATACAGCTTCATGTCAAAAGAGGCGAACTATCCCTTTAATACAGGCAATGTTTGTACTTCTAGAGCTTGAGTTACATTTACTAACTTCTGTTTTTGTATTCCTGGTTCATGCACAGTTGCTGTATCAACAGTGTGTACAGTTTTCATGGACACAAATTTTGTCCATGTAAACTGGATCCAATCTATTAATTACGCACATAAGCCTTTGTAGACCTGGACAGAAAAAAAATCGGGCTCTTCCCGGATTGTGAACAGCCGCAAAACTTGGAGCCCGTTTGGGTTTACAGGCTATCTGGTATATAGTTTGTGTGGACTTGTGTTTCTCCTTTACTTGATCATCACTTTTAAATCTGATGACTCTGAGAAAATGAGCCAAGGCTGGCTTTGATGCATCTCTCAGAATTTATGAATATCAACAAGAAAACCAGTTCACTGAGGTGAGTCTTTAAATTCTGTTGTCACTCACGTCCCTGGCTGAAATCTTTAGATCAGAAATCTCACCCTTTAACATTTAACATTCTGTTCTCTCGCTGCCCTAAATGCTGTTTTTTTTTTTTATTTGGACTCCCCTACTGCTCTTACCCTGCAGTACGTGCCTCCTAGCTCTGACTCTCCACCTCTCCTCTGCAGCTTCAGCCTTCCCTCACGTCTCTAATGAGACTGTGTGTTGCATAGGCATTCGGAGAACGTCCTCTATTAATTACATGACAAGCATCTCGTTCTGGGACCCTAATGAAGAGGAATAGGGAACTGGAGACACCACTGGAGTGGTGGTGGTGGTGGTGGGGGGGATTAAGTTCACAACTGGGCAGGGTGTTTAAGTGTGTGTTTGTGTGAATCGAGGGGAGTACCCTGGCACTGAGCCAACAGCTTATCAACCGGGGAAAGTTGAACTCAACATCTGTGGTTCTCTTCTTCCGTCCTCAGACTGCTTTTTCCTGTCATCTTACAACAATCTCTTCCCTTTAATTCTGTTTTCGCAAGTAACATCCCATTTATTAAAGACGGCACAAGCTTAAAAAACTCTTGAGTATGATACTAAATACAAGCAAATAAATGCCCTGTCTGTGAAGACTGTCTTGTGTGCCTTTGAGCTTTTTGGATGTGATGCTGAATGCATAGTGTTAGTTTCAGCAGTGGAATCAGTTGGTCATGGGTGTGCTATTAATTAAAGACGGTATTGACAGACAAAAGCCAAAGCTACAGTTCATGCACACACATGGCCTACAAATAAACCCACACACAGAGGAGACAGAACACACAAAAAAAAAGGGAGAAAGAGAAAGCGCGACCTAGGCAGAGATCCAACGACTCGGCATGTGATTTGGAGGAACTCGTTCTGTCAAGAGGCACACTCGAACAGAAGATCGCTGTCCCGTACCATCCCTCGTGAAACGCTTGAGAAACACAAACCATCTGGAGGCTATAGTGCACACTCTCAACCCATCAAATATTGAGGATGTTTGTCTGATTTACAGAGCCTATTTAGAACTGTTTGGACAAGTTGGCTGAGGGATTGGTGCTTTAATTAAAAATAATATCAAGAGTTAATATTGCACCCGAGACCTTTGCCTGACAGTCAACAGTGCAACAAAGTCATGGTTCTGGGGTTGGGGGTGAGAGTCTGAAGCACAAACACTTTCTGAATGAACATAGTCAGGACTGGTTCAAAGGCTTCTCCATGTTCCAACTCCTCAGAGGTTACTGCCCCAACTTTCCCCATTTCTCTCGGCTGATGCCAATAGCAACGTAGACTGTTTCAAGCAAAAGCCCACCGCAGTGATGGCATATTGATACTGTCATAAAATATTACATCCTCACTTTATTCATTAGAGCTGGGCTTTAATCTAAAAATATCATGGGCAGCGAATAAAACAGAGTTTTCAGCCGCAGAAAGATTGGGCCTGCACTTCTCTCACTGAGCACCACGACTCGGAAACACTGAGGCCCAAAATAGATGTACTTCTCATAAAGGGCTCCTTCTTTGTAGTCTGCATACAGCAACAACATCTGCGGGGCAGTTTCTATGGGGGGAACAGATTCGGGCAAGCTATCAAAGAGAGAGGCGATCTCCTGTGAGAAGTGGTGGGTGGAAAACTTCCATATTCTTTTTTTTCCCTTTCTTCTTATGCCTCTCTCCTGCTCCTTCCCTGTGTCTCATGCTTCCAAAAAATCTACAGCAATCAGGATGATGCTAATAAAAGACCATTAATATCACCTGTCAGCGCTATCTTTGGAAGGTCCAAAATGAGAAAATGAGACAAAAGAATCCAGAGACTGCTCAACATGATGTAGGGTACCAGCCGAGGACAGCCAGCAGTATGGTACAGTTATTGGTTTTATTTTGTTTGTTTGTTTTTTTTTGTTTTAAAGCAGTGAGGTGGCAGAAATCCATCAAGAAAACAAAGCTGTTGGAGAAAAAAACAGAAAGAAAATGTATCTAAAGCACGTTCACACTCCAAATTAGAAGAAAATGATCAACAGCTTTGAGTTTGGATCATGAGTTCTAAACAGATGCAAAGCATCAGCACTGAAAGACAGACTTGACTCTGTTTTTCTTTCAGGGTTTAGGTTATACGGTCAAAACCTTAAACTTGAGGGATTCGGGGTGAGGAGTGTATCTGTCAGCTGTGGAAGATTGAAGAATGTTTATTGAAGCATCATTTTGTGCATTTAATATCTTCAGGTTAAGCTACGTTTATCGTTGACATGAATGCAAGAGCGGCTCTTACTAAGTGACTGATGGTGAATGAAATAAACCCCTGCTGGTCCTCTGACTGATGGCTTTACTGCCTGTGATGCCGAAGCTTTCGCTATCTGTTTAATGTAAAACATGAGCGCAGCCAGCAGACAGACAGAGGCGCTGAGCGGAAAAAGATGGCACCACAATGGGGAGGTGAAAGGCGAGGGCCGACGTGATGATAGTGGCTTCAAGCAGAGCATAAGTGTATCAGGGGCCTCGCCTTTGAACTGGAGGGCCGGCTAATTGAAACAGCATTGCCGGGGCATCGACTTAAGATCTGGATCGCATTCAGCCTCGCTTTTATTCAATTTGGCCTCATTGCAGGGGCGCGCCCCATGCTTTTCTCTCCACATGGCAATAAGTCATACCCTCGCCTTTTGCCCTCGACGTGTTGCCCATCTGTGTCCCCTGGGGGCCCGGCATGCCGAGGCCTACAGAACGCAGAGGGATTCAGATGAGGTCTTGAGAAAATGCAGACTGCCTGCCACCGAGCCCCTTATGGCACTTCTTCACGCCTCTCACCTTGGACTTGACCCCTCCCCCCCCATCCCTCCTGAGCTCTTCACTCACACACAAACACACACCTCTTTAGCCCGAGACTTAAGATTTACCAGCGAGAGCGTCGACTGTCAGGAGGTTTGAACCGTGCACTTTCTAATTTAAACAAATGCTTCACTGGGGTCAGAGAATTATCACGGAGCCACAAGGTGTTTCAGATCACTCGCAAGTGTTGAGTGTTAGGCTGATAGAGGGGGAGTAGAAGGGAGAGGGGGAAGAGATGGTGCTCTTTGCTGTTAGCTATTGCAATGCAGTGGAAAGCTTGCAGTGAGGAAATAAATAAACAAATAAAGCGGTAAATAAGCAAATAGACTGATAAACCGCCATGCCCCTATCACTAGCCTCAATCGGAGCACGGTGGATGGTGAGACTTCACCTCTCATTTCGCAGAAGAGTGGCCAGCGTTTCTGCCATGGCTTTAATCAGTGTCCCACAAGCATTAAAAAATGCAGAAGCATCAGGCGTGTAAAAGGGAAAACTTGACACCGGTTGTTCCTTTTCAAAGGTTTATTTCAGCCGTTGACTTAAGTGTCGAAGGAAGTGCAAATAGAAAAATACCAGGATTTATGTTCAATTCTGGTTGGGTGTTCGGAAATGATTGGTGTATATCATTATTCGCTGTGATGTTGATGACAACATCACAGGAAAATCAGCCATTGTCATATTCATACCCCTCTCAATGTGATGTTTTCCTGCCTCTTTCCGGCTATTTTTCTGTAACCGGAAAAACCAATTATGAAACAAACTAATTCAATTCGAATTTAGCCCAGAATAAGAGGATCTCAAGCACATTTTGTTGCAGATTTCAGGTGACAATACATATCCTGAGTGAGAGCAAATTACTTCATGGTTTTGTAAAAGCCCATAAGACACATATAGGTCAGTTCAGCAAGACTATGCAAGATGACAGCAAAGTGTATTTTTGAGTGATGTAAGAAAAGGGAGGTTAAAGCAGAAACAGCACAGGTTCCCTACAAGTTTCCACCTGTACCGCAGCTGCATGTGAGCCGCAGCTGCATGTGGAGTCCAAAGACTACACGCAGAGGGAAAAAATAGGATTTGGAGAGGATCACCGTGCGATTGAGGGAGGGACTACAAGTGTGTATAATATTTCTTCCTCCGTGGGACTCGCTGCAAGCAGGTACAGCATCTCTGCAGTCCACCGCTCAGCTGTCACGCTCAGCTGTCCAGCGCTTCCAGTTTGCAGGAAACTTTGAGCACCGCATTTCGGTAAGTACGAAGTTTTTATTGCGTTAACGAAAAGTCAGAGGCTGACTGACATAACTCTTCGTCTGTGCTAGGCGGTCCTTTAACGCACAAGTATTAAAGTGTTGCATTTAAAGTTTCAGTTTTTTTCTTTCCCGACAGGAATTCTGATAAGATGTTGAGCGGGCTTTTTCTTTGTAAGCTCTCAGTCTCAGAGCTTTGCCTATGAAGAACATGTTAAATTCCCATCGTTACCTCTTTAACATAAACTTTATTTCAACAGAGTAGTCAGTTTCCCACAGCTTAAGATCTTACCAAACAAATTTTCTTAGAATATATCCTCGGATTTCTTTATATCACAAAATGCTTCACTCCTTTATCTTACTCTGATCTTATTTTCTAAAAAACCCAAATCAGTTGCATTTAAAAGGCACAAGGTGAAGCAAGGCTTTGAATGGCAGAACTAATTTGAGCTTTATTCACTCTGTGTATGTGCACTATTTCTTCTGAAACAAGAGCATCAGAATCTTTTTGAGCTGCTGAACATCTGCAAGCATTGAGCACTGGCGCATCTTCCCGCAGTCTGTTAGCAGCTGCCACAATCCAGAAACTGCTTAACATATGAATGTGAGGAAGATGGGACCCTGTATTGCAAACATGCCACTGCCCATACACACCGTCCCTCCTCCAGTGTAATCCTGCAGCTTAGTTTTCTCGTCTCTTTTGTTGATGGAGCTTCACGTGTACAATGTTAAGTGATAAGCAAAGTGTGTGGGAGGGGGAGGAGGAGAGGAAGGGGAAGGAGAAGAGGAGGAGGAGGAGGAAGAGTTAGATGAAAGGGGGTGGCTGCGTAATGGGAAAGGAGGGAGACAGTGGGAGAAGTGATGGAATCGTTGGATTGGGAAAGTGCTGGATGGATTTGCATCAGATTAAATATATAAATATATATGAATATCAGATATCATTTTGTTTAAAAACATTTAAGTCCCTTAAAACAGAAATTTAATTACATTTAAATGTAATTTAATTGAGCTTCTTTGAACTGAGGAGCTGATGTTGCAGGTTGTTCAAACCCAGCTCATATTTCTTTCTCTTTCTGTCTTTCTTCGACCCCCTTCCCTCTTCTCTTTCTCCTCCCTCTACACACACACACACACACACACACACACACACACACACACACAGTATATACCACATACTTGTACACACAAAGTGTAAACAACGTGTGATAGATAGTTCTTTCCACCCTGCCTCTGCTGTTTGCGTGTTGATCCCCTCAGCAGGCCCTGCTTCTCCTGTCCACAGCATCCACCATGAGTTACTACATGGATCCAGTTTCTTCCTACCCAGCCCTTCACCCGTGTGACCGTCTGGGCGCAACGGTAAGACCTCCCTCGTAAATTATCTCTGTGTTAAGGCTACCTACCACACAGCTGCCCAGTAGTGAGAGGGAATGAGTGTTTGTGTGTGTATGTATGCGTGTGTTAGTGACTCAGCCTCATTGAGGGGGCAGGAATGTGCACAGGAGCACTACATGTGTGTTAGCAACACTGGGTGGATTCCATCACCTCACAGGAGCAAACTTTTTTTTTTTTTAGTTTAGTCCACCAGTATTGCATTAACAGTGTTTCTATCAGGACATGCTGTTCTCGGTGATTTCATTAAAAGTTAGGAAATAGAGCTGTTGAACAAGACAACTTTTGACTCTGTGTTGCACAACCACCACACACACTTCTCTTTAGCAAGTAATACTGTAAAGCACAGACCTGCAGGCCTCCAGCGTTGCCACTAACCAGTCGAACTGGAGTCATACAATCCCCACCGACTAACGCTTTTCTCGGCTGAGCCACCTGCGTTGTGCTTAACGCTCTCCAAATGAGAGAGCTGATTACAGAGTCAGAGACAGTGGTAGCCTGGAACATTGGGATTCCTGTCAGGTGAGCGTTTGAAGGGTGAAGGCCAAGGAGCGGCAAAATAAATGCATCCATTTGTATGCAGAACACCAGCACATTAGGAAAATAGACTGGGGTTACATGCAAATGGCAACCCCACACTGGCCTGATAGACAACAGCTCACAGGAAAGGTACAGCTCCCTGGGTCCTAATTGGCTCAGGTGGTGGGGCTTGCCTTTGAAATTGAGAATACTGTATACCAGGGCAGCTTGGTCAAAAGGTGAACCTGTGTCACCTCGGTGCCGCTATTGTTTTCATTCTAAATTTACATTTATTATCTGCAAAAAGCAGAGGTTCTGTTTTCTTTTTTGATTGTTTGCATCAAAGACACTCTGTCTTACATGTGTCACAAAGACAGAAGGCTGAAAAATCCGTTTCAGTTTTGCTTTAGCGATAAAAAAACAACACCTCACTTCAACGGTAATTAGTTTACGTCACAGAAATTACAGTGTAAAGCTTCCCTACTGTAGCATGTGAAATGTATGGCAACGCATCTCAAGTAGAACAGCCTTCTTTAAGCTGCTTGGTTTTGAAATGACACGCAATCAACCTTCTGTTTATATATTTGTTTTCATGCAAACTTTTGCGTGATTAAATTAAGGCAGACAGAATTAGATAACCCTACAGTGCAGTGCTGCAAAAAAAGCAGGTGATAAGGGTTGTATGAAGAAACACAGTTTCTCACAAATTCATTACCTGAAAGCTACGGTATATAGAAGACACTGAATCTCACTATTCTAACAAGTAGATAATAGATTAAACAAAAAAAAGATTTGACATGGAATGGGCTCTTATGATTTGCAAAGACTGCACGACAATTCCCCGAGAAAACATTTTATCATAGAGACACAGTAAAAAAAAAATGCAGGAATGACTGAATGCATGTTTTACTGTATGAGAGAACAAGTGTCATGATTACACATTGAAAAGAATGAAATGTGAGTTGAATTGTTGTCTCTTAAATTTGGATTTTTTTCTTATTTGGCAGTAAAAGACCTTTACATACTGGAAATACTGTGACTTATTCTTTGTTAGAATAGTCAGATGGTAGTGGATTAGCCTTTCTGTAGTCCTTCTACTCCTGGCAAGTAATATCGAGATATTAAATGTGTTAATAGTCACTTGACTGTATTCATTTCCAAGGCTAGGTCCACACTAATATGTTTTTATTTGGCATTTGAGCTAATCTCCATTCATTCATGAAGGACATAAATGCATATTACACGGATATTCACTGAGAGATGGACATGGGCCGTGCCACAAATAGCTAAAATACTGGCTTCCCTCCTTCATGTGTTTGCAGTGGTAGCTTGAACTTGAAAGAGGACAACCAAAGCAGAGATAAACATAAAGTTTATTAACATTTCTTGAGCGTGATTATGCAACAGGCCTGCCAGAAACAGCTGTTTCTTATGGTGATCCATTATTTCTAACAGGAGGTTTGTCTGTAAAGCCCTTTCTTGTCCACAATGATATGATATATGCAGAGACTCTACCTGTATTTTCCTGCTTTTTTCTCTGCTCATGATGTTTTAGGTGGTGCAGCCTTTGGGGAGTAAGTGTAGACACCAGCCAGAAATACCATGGTGATGTGAAGACTGTAAAAACTCTGTGATAATATTATAAGACTGTCTCCTTTCTGCTCTCTGTCCAGCTGAACCTAAACAAAACGCATAAAGGCTCACCCAGCAGAGCAGAGACTGTCCACTAAATTCTGGAAATGCTGCATTTTTCTGCATGGTTGTGTAGATGTGTGACGTGTTTATTTGTGTTAAAGAACATAACTCCGGTGAAACAGTCTGTAAATAAGGTTATATTGCTCTGATTTACTGCTTTCTCTGCAGCTGGCCACAATCTGTTACCTTTCCTTTTTTTTTTAAGTGACATACAAGCCTCCTCCAAATAGTTGTCTTGCCTCTGCATTTAAAGTTATTCTAAACTTAAACTGATACAAGGACATTTTGGTGTCGATGCTATCGTCATTGTTATCAATGCACAATCCATAAATCATCCATGTGGCTCCCTCCTTGTCTATCTAACCCTCCCACTTGCTGACTAACGTGATAGTAAATAGCAGCGCTCCATGCGAACCTCAACAGAACCCTGCAAACTGGCCTCCGTGATTCTGTGGTCACATTAGCCATCCATGAGGCTGAATGGCTACAGATAACTGCTGCTCAGGCTAAATGGAGGGTGCTTATCAGATTGGCAGTCACTCTGTCTACCAGCCTGTCAGATACAGATACGACATATAACATATGAAAGTCTGGCATTGCTTTTAGTCTCTTTTCACATGATGTTATTACAAAATTTATATTTTTCTTGGCTGAAAGATTCTGAGAAAACTTTTGTAAATCTAAATCCAAATGGCAAGTTGTAGCATGATGGAAGCCAGTTTTATATACTACCTAACACGCTAAGTGAAAAAGAACATAGTGAAAAATGCAAGTGTCAACTAATTCAAACACTAACTTTTGAGGTTTTTGTTTTGTTTGTTGTCAAAATAGAAGTCATGGTTTTCTAAGAATGGCTGGCTGGCCTCCTCCCTTCTATTTCTTTTCTACACACACAACTTAATATCTCTTCTTGCTCTGCTGTCGTGTGCTGACTTTAGACTTCCTCCTGTCAGTAATGTGATAAGCACCAAAAAAAAAAAAAAAAAAAAACATAAAAACAACACAGAAAAGATAATCCGAGCGAGTCAAATTTAGCCACAAGGTTTATCTTTCAGTGAAAACAATGAAATAATCATTTTCAGGATCCGAGATTACACTCTTCCCCAAAGCTAGTAAACAGGCAGATCACTTATTTTCATCTTTACAACATGCCAACCCTGATAAATTGGTTAAGAGATAAAGCTGTGTTTGTTACATAAAAGCACACACTAAATTGTCTCAACAGTTTTTCTTTTAACTCAAACTTAGCAAAATAGCTTGAATTCCTTCCAAATATTTGATTTTTAGACTCAAATCTTTCAGATTGAGTTTTAAGTGGGTGCCGTTTACACATGCATATCTTTCTCATTTGTATACTCATCATTATATTTATCAAATGTGGCTTTTGCTAACTTAACTTTAAGATGTTTATTAGAAAAGCTTGAAGGGGGTGAAACATGCATTTGTCTTCTAGTCTCGCCACTATGGGATGTGGGAAATTGCTCTTCAACAGCACTCCTGCTGATAAATCAGACAGCAGCAAAGATGTTCAAAAGTAAAATAGCCGTGGAACGTATGCGCTTCAATTCTACACTGTTCTCTTTGTGTTGGCTGAACGACATCATGCGCTCTTTGTTCCCAGAGGCAGAGTGGAGGAGTGGCAATGGGCCCTCAGACCCAGCTCCCGGGTGTGGTTCACCCCCAGCATCAGTTTTACCCATCGCTGCCCCTTCATCCCCATGATATACCCCTGCAGGAGGTACCCGATGGGCGCGACGCGTGTCCTACAGGTAAGGAATGCAGAGAGAGAGTCTTAGCTTGAAGATTCGGAAGTATACTGCATTGGTCAGTTTGTTAGATCCTTAACTTTGCATTTTTGTTGCATTTTTTTTGCAATACAATGATATTTAATCTAAGACAGCCTTTTGCTGATAGATGGTGCCTTCTTGATTCTAAATTGTACTTATGTAGTTGAAAAAAGAAAAAGATATTAAGCAAAAGAGACACATCAGGTGGTAGTAAGAAAACAACATGCATTTAGCCTTTCTTCATAGAGTACTGCAATTACAGTAATTGCCTTGGTTGTCAGTAGTTTACTAAGAGGAAAAAAAAATCACATATCAAACAAAAGACTTCGTGTCAAACGGTCAGCCACACTGACGTTAATCTCTGTGATCTTGGCATGCTCATCTAAACTCCCCCATTAAGTATTTAAAACACACACAGACACTCAAAGTCGTATTTCTGCAGTTTCAGAGGACATCACATTGATTTACAGCTGGGTTTTTTTGGAGCTTTCCTCCCGCTTCAACTAGATTATGACCAAAGGCCCTAACCTGAGCTCTCAACAAGTCTTCAAACTAAAATGGAGTGATTTACACTCTTGTTTCAATAATAGAGGCGAATCCCCACAGAGGAACGAGGTAAGCACATTTACATCCCCATAGAACAACTAATACATGCAAACACACACACATACACACACACACACACACACACACACACACACACACACACACACACACACACACACGCACACACACACACACGCACACAGCCTCAACTTGGCCTGTTGTTCCAGATCTGCAGCAAAGGGGATGTTAGTGATGCTGACCCTGAGGGCAATGCCTTTACCAGATACCACTCCTGACCCTCCTCCCAAACCTCTATTTTTTCTGTCTCCCTCGTGCTTTACTTCTGGGGACAACTACATGCCCTACATTTTTCTGCCTCCAATCCTCTCTTTCTAGTTTTTCTTTAATTTTTTTTCAAATAATTTTTTTATTTTAAACTGGAACATTCCTTCCAGTGCATTTGTCTGCATTTGACTCTGGCCTCTTCTAGTCCTCAAAAATGATTTATTCTGCTGGACTGGGACACAGGCCACTGGAGGAGGGTAGGGGTGGTGGGGGGCACAAGCTTTCTTCCGTCACCTCCCTGAGCTGGATGCAGGGGGCAAGACAGGGGGCCAAAGGGCGGCCATCTTTTTCCCAAGCCTCTGGTTTGGTCTCTGGAGAGGTGGTGGAGGTGCTGGGGGGGGGATGCTAAATGAGCACGTGTGTACGTGTGTGTGTGTGTGTGTGCATGTGCATGAGAGGGAGTCAGGATTTGATGGGATTTGCTGATGTTTGTTGCCAAAGACACACTCCTTTGGAGCCCTCACTTCATTCCTCCCAGCGCTAAACTGTTGACGTAAACAATACTGAGCGGAAAAAAACGACCGAGTGCTGACCTTTTTTCCTCTTGTCCGTCTTCTAAATTCATAGCAGACCACATCTCAGCATTTAAGACACCCGGAGATGTCATTAGAGTCATCTAGCTCTTGACAGTGGTGTCACATAGAGCTGCTGAGGTTTCTGTTCTATGAGCGTGCGCCGTTATGAGTTGCTGCTAACCACAGAAGAAGTTAGATAACCTGTGACACAGTCTTTACTCCATGAGCCGTTGCTTTGACTCATTTCTCTCAAACTGAACTCTCAGTGTTTCCTTAAAACGTCACTCTTGCACCCAATGCTCATTTTATTTTGTATATAATGGTATGGATTTTCAAACTCCTCATGCTGTGTGAGTGGTTTGACTTATTGTAGATTTCTCTTCTAAATGCACCTTTAAATGTTGTTTTCTTTATAACATATGCTCCAGCTAATCAAGCAGGAAACCTATTACATTATTTTTAATCAATCAGATTAATTGAATATGATGGAATAAAATTACTTTTATTTAGTAGCATGCTTCTTTAAAGTGGAAAGTGCTCCATGTCTTACCTGCAGTATACATCGATCAGAGCAATCTCAATCTGGGCAATTGGAGAAATCCTAGTGGGCGAGCTATGCTAAGAGTACCCGACAAGATTTATTTTGATTTTTCACCGTCAAGAAAAATATACATTCACAAATATATTGTAAACTACAACTTAACTATACTTAAATGTACGATGATGTCCCACTGAGAAAGTTAGTTTCAATTAACAGTCCAAAGCATTGCAGTGTCTAATATACTTTGGTTAATGACTTGATTCCTCTGCTGATCATGTCCTATTATACATGTCAATGGCCCAGTAAAATGGCCCAGTATAGCAAAAACCGTAGTGATAGCTCGACACAACTGTACATTTAAACATGCTGACTGCCCCTCAAAACATATCAAAATATACCAAAATGTATATATTAAATAAAACATGTAAACAGCTCACACAATCATCCTTGATTTTAATTCAGATTAATTCTTGGATGGATAGATGAGTGGTACAAGTCAAAATTATAACTTTGTAGAGATAAAATCTGTTCCTTCTTTAGGCCATCATTTTTCAACATTCCAATCTATCTGACCATAGCAGGGTGTCTTGGGTATAAGGGATAATGTTCTTTATTTATCTTTTAATATGGGTTACATTAGGATTTTACAGCTGAGGTCAGTTTTTTTTTTCCCACTGTAAATGGATTGCATGTTTTCAAATGAAATATGTCAGTGTGAGAAAGACAGAGTACAGAGCAGATGTGAGGCGCGGATTTTGGACGTTAAAGACGCCTTGTATGTTTGGCTCCGAGCCCAATGTCACACACACCGCTTCCTGACAACAGCCATGCCATGGTGATGTTTACACTAACCCGGCTCTACTCTTCACTAGCCAACACTCACACCAAAAAGGACCTGCTTCAAACCCCCACTGTGGAAATTCACTGTATATGTGTGCATGGGAAAAAGACGGAGGGAGTGTGTATTTCAGTGCGGTCTCATTGAAATCCAGGCGCAGATATCACACACATGGGTGCACACTCCACCGACATCCTGCAGGGATGCACACTCCACGTATTCATTCATTAAATTCACACCCCGCACTCTGGTGTGTATTGTGTTACAGCATCCTTCCATTCAGTAAAGCAAACACAAACACACATCCACTCCCAGGCACTCATGACTTCACTGTACATTTAAACGTGCACTCCCATTTAGTACACGCAGACGCAGCTGTGATCTGGCACTCAGGGACCATTGGCCTGTGTTTTATTTGATGTGATTTGACAGCTGGACAGTTGGAAGGGGAGGGGAATGGGGTGGAGAGCAAACGGGAGTGGGTGGAATACTGTTTGAGGAGAGAACGGATAAGGAAAAGGGATAAGTCAGAGGACTGGGACTGCGATGGTGGGAGGAGAGGAGTGCTGGGGAGGAGGATCTCAGATGTGGAGCCTTGGGTTGCCGGGTGAGGAGCGGTGGGGGCTTCGCCTCTGATGAGGGGCACGTCCTCACGGGCGCAGGCCCATTTTTTATTTCTAAAAGTAAACAGGCAGCCTGCTGGGGTCTGGGGGGTTATGGGAAAGGAGGAAACAGTGATGCTAATCAGACCAGCGCACACTTCCCCCTCTAACAATATAACAAAACAAGAGTGGAAACACGGAAAAGCAACAGACAACTGTGGAGGAATGGGGTGCACGACTACTATGGTCCTAAATTTGAACTGCACAGTATGATGATAGCACTGAGACAAGGGCTGTTAGTCAATAAATGGAGGAAAGAGGCAATCTGTCACTGAAACCCAGGGCATTTGTGCATTGGATTTTATTTTTAGAAATCTTAACTTTTTTGAGTGGGATGCCACATCAGACTTAATTGCATTTTTTTTAATCTTAGTAAATGAAATAAAGCTTCTGAGACATCTAAGAAAAGTTTCTGCTTCTCCTTTTATTGTACTGGTTTTATAAATAATTACTCCTAATAGTAAGTTACACATTTTCCCGCGTGAGCTACTTGCCATAAAGACTGCTTTAAAGAATTGCCCTCTCTTTCCAGCTGGTATTTGAGAGATTTTTTTTTCCCTTAAACGACTGGCTAAACTTCCCCTTTCCCAGATCGCTACATGCCTTATTTCTAGGAAGTGCTGGTGTGTTAAGTTCCTCTTGATTGTGCAGTGACTAATTACAAACTTCAGTTGGAGAACATGCAGTTCTGAAAGACAAGCAATCGCTGACGGGTGATGATGCAACAGATGCCAGCTCATCAGGAAAGGTGGCGCTTTAATGAACCCTGAGGGAGACCTCCCATTGTTTTAATGTTTCTATTGTGAGCTTAGTGATAATCAGAGACAGTTGGTTGCTATGAGTGTGCACCAGTAACGGTAAGCGCAAAGACCTCTTTGTGAGTCATAATTCGGTCCAAAGTCCATCCTTTGGTTGCTTTAAGGTCACTTGTTAACCGTAATCGTTCAATATAACGAGTTTTCTTCCCATTTGGAAAGAAAAACTGCCTACAGTCTGCTTTTGTATATTTGCAGACAGATAATTTTCATTCCTTTGAGTGTTTCAACTAACTACCCTCAAGAATTTAGTGAGAAATAATTCAAAACCACAGACTGCTGTATTGTCCCGTCAGCTGTGAGGCAGTGGAGCCTTTTCTGAGTGCACGCTGCTGTCAGTGAGGAGGGAGGGGAAGACGAGGAGAGGGAAGTCTGAGTGGCAAAGAGCCTCGGAGGGGGGTGGGGATAATTGAATTATCTCCACAATGGAGTGATGGGGGGCACGTGGTGCCGCTAATGGAGGAAGAGATGTCCTTTTTAGCGAAGCTAATTGTTCAGAAAAGAGCTGAGCCTTTGTTAGGGGAGGCCTCGCTACTTTTCCAGTGCACTTACACGCACATAATTTAGCAGAGCGCACGCATGCAGATACACACACAAAGACGTGCTCTCTGAAGACACTTTGGAATGTAAAGCGCGCGCACGCACACACACATGCAGGGATCCTGCCCCAACTAAGCGTCTGATCTCAGTAGGAGTGCATCCAGCCTGTGGCACCTTCAGAGGCATCCACCTCAGATAGAGCTGAGACTTAGCTGCCAGACAGCGGCCCACTGTTTTACTGTCCAACTGTCTGCTCTCTTTATGTTTGTGTGTGTGTGTGTGTGTGTGCTCGAGTGCGTGTGTCCATCACCCTTCTGTGTGTGTGCTCGAGTGTCTGTAATGAGTGACTGATTGATGACATGCTAAACGCTGTCTGTTCACGCGACATGCCGAACCCATCACGTCATACTCTTATCTACTGTCTGGGATGCATTACACTTTGATCCCATCTCAGTCAACATTATGCATTTTATGGGGCTGTGAGAAACATGGAAGGAAATACCAACTCAGAAGACTAAGAGCGGCCCAAACTCTAGTAACCTGCCGCAAGGGCGCCAACATCAAACACAAATATCACTTGACAGCTGTATGGATTGCTCCAAATCGAATAACCTTTCAGTTAACTCTGTGAAAAGTAGCAGGTGCAACGGTTACATCTAAGGATTATAGACAGGCAGGGAACGCAGATGTGCCAGAGAGACGCAGAGGAGAGAGAAAGCTGCACTGCAACACAAATGAGTGAAGCCTGCTAACTGTCAAAACCATGGAAACAGCATTTGCCAGGTGAAGAAAAGAGACGGTGAAACCCAAACTTCTTTGATCAGAGACAAATGTACATGTGCACACAATGAATGACTGTTCTGTGACTGTAAGATGATAAACTATTCCTCTGTCTATAGAGGAAATAGCACATTGTTTCTACAGTTGTTATTATTTTTGTTGAATTGGTGCTAAACTTGAAGATAAAGTGATTGTTTGGGCTCATTCTTTTCCCCATGTCATTGTGCTGTTCAGAAAAATGTGTTTGCTCAAGGTCATTGTACAACATACTGTTAAAAGAACAATTGAAGCTCTGAGAAACCGAAAAGTTAGAATATGAATACATTTAGATTGAAGCAGCAATCCTTTGTCTCACTTTTACAACTATGCATATGTTCAAAATGACTTCATATGTTTTTTGATATTTTTGGTTTAATAATATTTTTTTTTATCATCTTAGTCTTCATAGACGTTAGAAAATGAATTGAAGACAAAAGAGAACAGAACTGGCATTGTTTTGTTTTTCTCTCAAGAACTGAAGTCAAATCATAAGAAAACTCAAACCGGAATGGTCTGCTGTGACGCCAGCTTAGATATTAGTCAGCAACACCATTAAAGCCTAAATGGCTGCCCTCAGGCTCTAAAGGACCCAGGCTGTCCTTTTAAGAACAGATATGAGGGAGTTCATTAACGGAAAACAAAGAGGTTCAGTCAGAGAGTGTAAGAGGCTGATGGGCCGACTGGCTGAGATGAATTGAAAGGTACTGTTCCCCCCTTCCATTCTTCTCCTCCATCACCCCCTCTGCTTTACCCCTGGTGAGGCAGCTCTCCTCACCACAGAACCCATGAGCACTCCTCCCAGAAGAGGCTCCTATCAGGCCAGGGTAACCCGATCCGGGGCTGCTAATGGAACCGGTGAAGTACCGCTGGTTTAAAACGCCATGTGTGATCAATATCCCTGGCTCCCCAGCCTGCTTCCAGATCATCCCATTTAGACATACACGCGTACTCTACATTCAGAATTACATATCGATGTGCAACTCATGAGTCACATTGAGGCTGGGTGGATGAAAAAATAAAGGACTGATTAAAGGAAAGCATTTACATCGTTTCAGTTGTGAACAAAAGAGAAACACTTAGCCTATTTACCACAACCTGTGTCCACACTGTCCCTTCAGTTCTCTTGCTTTTTTTTGTTTTGTTAAAGCAATAGTAATAGTAATTTCTGTTGCCATGGGAGATGTTCCTTAATGGCAATGTCTTGTACTTATTGGAGTCTATTGTGGCTGGAGAGCTCAATCTTTCCCTGTCTTTGTTCTTTTTCAGAGGCAGAACAAATTCTTGATTCAATTTCCAGCAAGCATGGCCATTGTTCCTGATTACCGTCGATAAGAAAGCACAAAACTCCATAAAACAGAGCTAACTTAGAATAAGAGCAGCCACTTTGCCTTGTTCAGACGAGATTTTCATAGATGATCTTGGTGACAGGAGATTAAATGGGATTATTGTAATTATGACCTAACTATACTTAAGCCTTTCATTTTTTACTATATATATATTCTTACTGCACCTTTTTTCAAAGTTACACTTTGACAGTATTTTCTGACACTGCAGGGTGAGGAAACTAGACATGGCGGATTTTATTGATCAGTGCAGGAAACACTCTGAAGTGTTAATGTGGCTGAGTTACAAGTTATGGGGGGAACCCGGGGCCTGCAGAATATGGACAACTGAGATTTCCATTTCAGGAAAAACAAATGCTTTTTTACAAACAAGTCTACGGCCTTGTCCACACGTAGCCGGGTATTTTTAAAACCGAATGTTTCCCCCCCTCCGTTTATAAAAAAATCTGTATCCACATTACTTCGTTTTCGAAAAAAACACCTTCCACACATAACCGAACATCTGCGTTTTCACCTGTCTTGACAACCCAAATGCATTTGCTGTTTTGCGCAATCTGCCCTCGTCAGCTAAATAATAAAGTGTGCACGCCACTTTTTTGAGCACACGGACAGGTCATCGTATGACAGTGGACTGCCCCTCGATATGAGGACGTAATAATTCCGACAGCGACAGGAGTGAGGAGTACGACTTGGGCGTGTAAAATCAAGGCTGTAAACAGCGCCTGCACAATAATAACCACCACAGTTCTCAAGACATCCATGCTTCTTCAGTAAACAAAGGTCGCACTTTAGACTTTTAAGCAGATTTGTTGTTGTTTTGGCGCATATTGTGACGTTCGAAAACGCAAATCTCCGGTTATCTCTGTCTACACGCAGCTGCATAAACGGAGTTTTCAAAAATCTTCACTTTGCCCGGAGTTTTTAAAAACATTCGTTTACGATGCGTTTTTATGCGTTTTCATGTGGATGACAGGTCCAAACGTAGAAAAATATATTCGTTTTAGCAGATACCCGGCTACGTGTGGATGGGGCCTACAACTAAATTGGCTTTTGTGTATCTACATTAAGCCTCAAACTATTCAAATATTTTTCAAACTGTCTGGAAACACCACTGATCTATTTGTATATTGCTAAGAAAAAGGATATGATTGCAGTAATTAATGGAAAAGAGCAAACATGAAAGGAAATACAGTATTTAAGTTAAAAACAGAGTTTTGTGAAGTTCTAACTGACATCAAAAAGACATTATTTGGCATGACCAACTAAATACATCAATGCAGTCTGAACCCTGGTAGACAAGCTGTCTTTTAAATTTTTTGTCGTGTTCAGGAATAGTTCTCCAGGCTTCTTGAGGGACATTCCAAAGCTCTTCTTTGGCTGTCTTTTGTTGCATTCTCTGTCGAGATGATCCCGCACTGCTTCGGTGATGATGAGGTTCAGCCTCTGACCTGATCCATCAGTCCATAAGACCTGTTGCCACTGATTTTCTTCACAGCCACCCTTTCATGGAGACCATTTCTGATTAGCCTTCAGGTCTAGATGTTTTCGCTCTCCGAACTTCTTACTACGGACACACTGCACATCATGCAGACATATTCCAAGTTTTTAGCTATAATAGCTAGCTAAATATACAGTCCCCTCCAAAAGTATTGGAACAGCAAGGCAAATTCCCTTGTTTTTGTTGTTCACTGAAGACATTTGGGTTTAAGATCAAATGATGAGTATGAGACAAGAGTTCAGAATGTCAGCTTTTTTTTCCTGGTATTTACATCTAGATGCGTTAAACAACTTAGGATATATCACCATTTGTATTACACCACAGCATTTTTCGGTGAGCAAAAGTAAAGGAACAAATAATCTTAAAGTAAATAACATTTAATATTTGGTGGCATAACCTTTGATTGCAATAACTGACTCAAGCCTGCGACCCATCGACATCACCAAACTGTTACATTCTTCCTTTGTGATGCTTTGTGATTCCAGGCTTTTACCACAGCTTCTTTCAGTTCTTGTTTGTTTCGGGGGGTTTCCCCCTTCAGTCTCCTCTTCAGGAGGTGAAATGCATGCTCTATCGGGTTAAGGTCAGGTGATTGACTTGGCCAGTCTAAAACCTTCCAGTTTTTCCCCCTGATGAAGTCCTTTGTTTTATTGGCAGTGTGCTTTGGGTCATTGTCCTGCTGCATGATAAAATTCCTCCCGATTAGTTTGGATGCATTTCTCCATAAATTGACAGACAAAATGTTTCTGAACACTTCGGAATTCATTCTGCTGCTACCATCATCAGTTACATCATCAATAAATATTAATGAGCCTGTTCCAGAACCGGCCATGCATGCCCAAGCCATGACATTACCTCCACCATGCTTCAGGATCATAAGCAGTTCCTTTCTTTCTCCACACTTTGGCCTTTCCATCACTTTGGTAGAGATTAATCTTGGTCTCATCAGTCCATAAGATTGTGTTCCAGAACTTTTGCTGCTCATCTCTGTACTTCTTTGCAAATTTCAATCTGGCCTTCCGACTCTTACTGCTGATGAGTGGTTTGCATCTTGTGGTATGGCCTCTATATTTCTGCTCTCGGAGTCTTCTTGGAACAGTGGATTGTGATACCTTCACCCCTGCACTGTGGAGGTCGTTGGTGATGTCACTTACTGATGTTTTGGGGTTTTTCTTTACAGCTCTCACAATATTTCTGTCATCAACTACTGTTGTTTTCCTTGGCCAACCTGTTCGACGTCTGTTGCTCAGTACACCAGTAGTTTCTTTCTTTTTCAGGACATTCCAAATTGTTGTGCTTGCTATGCCCACTGTTTGTCCAATGGCTCTGATTGATTTTCCTTATTTTCTCAGCTTCAAAATGGCTTGCTTTTCTCCCATAGACAGCTCTCTGGTCTTCATGTTGGTTTATCCTCTTTAACAAGAAATTCAGTCTTTATAGGTTTAAACATGCAGAGCTATTTAATGTTTGAATAATCAACCTTAAAGGCAACACCTGGTCAACAAGAAACACCTGTCAGTCACATGTTCCAATAGTTTTGCTCACTTGAAAAATGAGTGGGTTCAAACAAAGGGTGGTATGTCCTGAGTTGTTTAACACATCTAGATGTAAATACCAGGAAATAAAAGCTGACATTCTGAACTCTTGTCTCATACTCATCTTTTGATCTTAAACCCAAATGTCTTCAGTGAACAACAAAAACAAGGGAATTTGCCTTGCTGTTCCAATCCTTTTGGAGGGGACTGTATGAGAGCAGCCTTATTTCTGCCTTTAAAACGATTTTATCTTTGCTTTATTTGTGTAAAAAATGGCGGGTGGGTGGGGTGGGTGAGGTTATGTTTTTGGGACAGACTAGTAGTTCCTAAATTGTCTGTTATGAGTAGAAAACAAAAGTGCTTAATCATTTGAGTCAGAGCTTGCTGTTTTAACAAACTAGAAACTTTTACACACTGTTTCAGTCCAGTTCGTGTACCAGAATGAAGACAAACTGAAGGATTCTCAGGAAGCCTGGAGAACTATTGCTCAAGCCCATTTGAAAAGAACACAAAAAAGTCTAGCTCCATGGAAGAAAAATGAGGAATGAGGGATGGCTCAAGACTTTTCCACAGTAGCCTACTATACTGTACTGCTTAGACTCAAGTGCCAGATGGTAACGATACTGTATTTTACGCTGTTTTTCGGTACGCTTGAAGCACTCATTTAGGAAACTACACTGGGTGATGCTACTGTAATTTCGTTGTTTGGCATAGAAGATTACGCTATGGAGCTACTAAATCAACTGTTTGCTGTCATATTCCATTGTATTACCTCTAAAATAAGGCTCAGGGTTATTTCTAAGGCAACTCGGCAGCTCCCGCATCGTTTCTTCGTCCCTGTAAAACGCACGTTTTCGGGAAAGAGCAGAGTAATAATTGCGTCTGATGACGTGAAGGGGTCTTGATACAAGGAGGTTCTCACACACAGACACAGTGTGTGAGTATGAGAGTGCCTAAAGAGGTAGGGGTAGGGAGCCCGGGGTGGGCGTTGGGGGGTGGTGATGGTGGTGTGGGAGGAGGGGGGGGGGGGGGGGGGGTGGGGGGGGTGAGTGGGGGGTGAGTGGGGGGGAGGATGATTGAATTGTGAATCAACTCCCAAACCCCGCCCCCCCTCTGCTTTCGTCGCTCGTTGTAATGAAACGCCCATAGGCAGAGATAGAGAGGAAGGAGTGAGTGAGTGTGTGAGTAAGAAAGAACGAGGAAAAGAGGGAGTGTGTGTTCATGCACTGGAGAGGGAGAGAGGGAAAGAGACAGATAAGTTAGAGGAGTAAAAGAATCTCAGTCGCCTTGAACGCCTTGGTAAATATAAGAAAAAAAGATTTTTTTTTAAAATCGGCCAATACAAGTAACTGGGGCGCCAAAGGAGGTGATTTTTTCCTTATATTATTTGGTTATTTAGTTTTTGGAGCTGTTAGAATAAAAGAGGGACGCGCGGCGTTTTCAAGTCCCACTGATCTGATGATCATGACGGCAGCTGTCGATATGAAACCGACGTTAACAATCATAAAGGCTGAAAAGATGGAAGGTGAGTAATACAACTCTTCTGTACGAGCTTGACAGCTAACACGAGACATCATGACTCCTAACATGACTCCTGAGTGTTTTCTTGTAACACAACCGGGCTGCTGGCAGTTTACGTTGCTGCTTACCACCGCGTTAATTCTCGGCAATTAGATGCGCTGAGAGGGACAAAACGTCCTGAACGCATGTCTCCGTGCCAAGACGTTGTTGGTTGCTCAATATCGGACAACACGCAAGAAGAAGAAGAAGAAGAAAAAAAATAAATCACTCGGAGGGTTTACACTCATGCAATTGGAGGCTGTATGTGTGTGATTCTTCTCCTGATTGTTATGGATCGGACAAGGCCATGAACGGCGTTTTCAGTTAAGAATAAGTTGTGTTTGAAACGATATGCCAATGTGAAAGCAACTTTTTACACGTGTTGAGATCTCTTTCAGAAGACATGGGGTTTCATTTTAAGATGTCTTGTTGGCAAATGAAATTGACACGTGACGGTTTAAGTTCAAACACTTTTGATATTATTTTGTGTGATACTTCCAGACACGCTGCAAGTTGTATGATTTCTCATCAGTTGGAGTTTGTCCCTTTTGTTGTTTTGGTTATGTGTTTCTCAGGTTTATTATACAATTTTCCCCTTTCTTTTACTCTTTGATCCAACTCTTATCTCAGAGATCTCTCAACCATCTCTGACCCACCTATCCCATGTCATGCAGGGGAGAGCCAAAGCTCTCTGTCCGGCCAGCTTGGGGGACAGTACCCAACAACTCCCCTCCCCAACAAACCCACTGTCTCTTCTGCCTCCCTCTCCTATCTTCTCCACATTCGCCTACTGTTCCTTGTGTTCCTCAGCGCCTGAAACTAACTTTTCAGAGGGAAGGAGAGACAGGCTGAGGTGATGAATCTGCACTGCTGAGGCTTGCCTCTCCATCTCTGCTGCCTGGAACACTTGGCATCCTTCAGTTGTTGAACTGGGCATTGACAAGGAAGGCCGCAACTATGAGCTGTTTTTGCTCGTGGGGGGTTTAAACCTCTGTTTGGTTTCACTTCTCATTTTTATGCAAAGTTTTGCTATACATGGTGGCACATTCTGACAATTTGAATTTTGGATTTAATTTACATAAAGTGGTCCCCTGTGCTCTTGAAGCTCAGGTGGCTTTCAGCCTCTTAGTGGGGCCTTGATGCATCATGGAAATTTGATACTAATTGCTAGTGTAGACTCACTAAGGGGCTGTGACTCACCACATTAACCAACTTCTCCCCGCTGTCAATACCTGCAGAGCATAGCTACATACATATACAGCTCACAAAGTTACAAAATGTGCTGACAGCTGCAGTAATGTTGCCAGAGTGTAGCACTATCTTGCAAAATCGTTTTGCAATGTTCGGTCCTACTTAGGCCTCACTTGGGTGCACTCGGGTCATGCTGAGGCTGCCAAGAAGCAGTTCACAACCCAACACAACCTTCAACTCTGTCTTGCACTAACACTGTTGTGTTTACTTGGACATCACCATGCTTACAAGGTAAATGTTCTACCAGTGTTCAAGGCTGTTCCCAGTCTTAGTAAGACATACTTTTTTTTCTCAGCAACACCTGCATCCACATAGCCTACTGTACATGCATCTATACCCCTACGAACAGACTCAAGTGGTTTCCAGCCCACCTTACTATATTGTTTGTTTTCATTTGGGACGGAAGTGCAGCCAGTCTCGGCTTACTCAGGGCCTGTCCTCACTCTCCAGCTGAGGTAATTCCTTTGAAAGCGCTCACACACCGTCAGGGTCAGAGGTGCAACCAAACAGAGCTTCTAATGTTCCGCCAAGCTGTTAGTCTTCTGTTTTCTGTTACAGTCGGCACAGAACGCTTATTTCATGGTCACCCAGATGATGGTCACTTGCTCCTGAGAGCAAAATGTAGCCACAACAAGACTCCGCTCGACAGGGACAGGTTTGGCAGATTTACAGGGGGCGTTACAGTGCGTTCAAGCAAAGTTTTCATAAAGTTGTGGATTAAGTACTGAACAGACAAGACGTGTCAATCATTTACTGCTCAAGTCTCTTTTAGACTTGAGCAATTTGTCCCTCTTTCACTTTGCTTCTCTGTTTCGTCAGGCCTGAAAGTCGGGCTTCAGTGGCCGACAGGAATGTTTGTGAGCATGCCCTGCTGGATGGCATGCATAGAAGCATAGAAGGAGCTTGAGGGGAGGCTCGCTTTTATCTGATGAAAACGCTGCAGTTTGTTGTAACTGGCAGTTCTGCTGCTTTCGCAGAGAAGCCTTATATGGAATCCATGGATCCATGCTTGCCTCATACTGTACAACACAAGCACATACAAGCCATGCTACGTGAGTGACTTTTGAAATGACTTGAGACTTTCTCCTTTTTTGTGGAGGCTCTGATGCTGGTGCTTCAGGGAGAGGGGTAGCTGGTGTCAGGACAGAGGGAGCTTCAGGTTTTATCAGTGTTGTATCCGTGTCAGCGCCACTTCAGTAGCACAGTGTAATGTATGCCAATGTTTGAGTGTGCGTGGCTAGCTGGCAGCTGTGCAAACACTGTTTGGGTGATCCGGGCCTCTCTTGATGTGGTCTGCCAATGAAACCAGCCAGTCGGAGCAAACAGGCCAGTTTTTCATCAGATGTCTGCCGTATCAAACTGGGAATGATTGCCCGATCAGTCCTGTTCAGTTCATGACATCACACATATTGCATTCCGTAGTCTTTGACCAGGCCATGCCTGGGCCTACAGGGCAACTGATACCAGCTTCTTCAATAGGCCTCCCTGTGCTGGTTAAGTATGTCAACAGACTGGGTGGATATCAATGAAGTGAAGGTCTGTGAATTTCCACAAAGACCCTGTCTTTCTTTTTTTTCCCGCGTTACGCAGTTATGCCTATTTGTTACATGAAATGGGTTATCCCCTCATTTAGTCAGCGCTTCATTCATTGCTCCTTCACTGAGCCTGTCATCTGCTGTATTGCCCATATAAACGTAAAACCACAATACTGCGTGAGTCCTTTTCTCAATGCTTCCCCTGTGACTACATGCCTTAATCTCTGCTTATAAAGCTTAGTCATAAACTAAGGCATGTTAGCACCAGATACAGCAGTCTACTAAATAATAAACATATGGTGAGAGAGGGGTTGGAGGGGTTGAGGAACTGCCAAGGTGTGGTCAATATGATGGCAGTAAATAGCCTAAAATGATAGCGATCAAAGCGGAGGGGCCTCTCCTAGCAGCTGGTCCTCTACAGCGTCTCGTTTTACTCAGATTCTGCAAAAAGCCAACAACCAAAACAAAGGAAAATATATTCTTTGGCTGGGGGAAATAAAGTCCTAACAAGCGTTTTTTTGTAACAGACAACTCCTCAGTCATTCACCCGCCCACTCACACAATTCCTCCTCAAGTGTGTCCCCTCCCCTTTCCCTTTCTTCCTCTGTTTCCATGCCTTTCTGTTGGCCACATGAGTTTTTCTCACGGCTCCTTGATGTGGTGTATGGTGAGTTCCTGGTAAGTGCACTTTGTCCCATCCCCAGTCATTCCTAACTTGTAAGTCTGAGTCATGGCATTAGACGCCAGGCGCACCACACGCCACTGGCTGCCCGATTATGTGTCTGTTTACCTTGCTTACTGGTTTCTGCTGCTTATGCTTCCCTGCCCTTCCTACATCACTAGTTTTTTTGTCTGTAAATGTTTTGACACTGCCCTCAAATGGTTGCCCATGCAGCTCAGCATTGTCTTGAGGGCTTTCTGTTTTTTTTTTTTTTTTTTTGTTTTTTTTTTGTTATTGTTGTTTTTTTAAACATTTTTTTCCTCCCTTTTGCTCTGTTGCTGTTTCTGTTACATGCTTCCAAATTTAGGAGCTGGAGTTCCTGTAATGTAATGGAAACTGGGGTAGTATAGACAAATACCTGCTCTCAGAATGAGTCCACCCTCTTTAAAAGGTTTGTTTCAACGCGGATGTTCAGCGGTCCACAACAAGGCCGTGTCACTCACTTTGTTCGAGGGTACGCTCCAGATTTTCTCTTCTGCTGCACACCACCTGTTTTTCGAGTCAACAAGCGTTGCGTGCTGGTTCTGTAATCAGGTGAACAAATGGGCCACAGTCGCAGCTTGTATGTGCATCAGACCTACAGCATTACAGCTGTATTGATTGACTGGCTTGCTCAATCTAAAAACAATAGAGAAGGGTATCTTTTTGTTGGTGTGACCGTGTGGTAGTCATGATGATGATTTGGTCTGTGGTGACTCGATCAAATGTATCTGCCGAAAGCACACACATCCAGAAAATAGGGAGAGCTATGCGACCAGGTTCTGACAGAAATATGTCTGTGCAACAATATTTCTCATCTCCCTGTGAATTCTTATCAGAAAGGCTCTGTCTGCTGCCTGTAAACATGTATTTGTTTAGCGTATGGCTACAAGGTAACGCTGAGCAAATTATGAGTCACTGAGTGGAATTTTTACAAGATATGGTCATTCCTTTCATCATGACCAGTCATAGTGTCAAACGAAGCAGCGCGCTATCCCCTGAAGTCCAGTCATTCTTTGATGAAATGAGTCACAACCTGTCTGTGTGTACTGATGGGTGTGTGTGTCTTTAAGAGAGATAGAAAAAGACAGTTTGAGCTTACATAACTGCAATGATATCCTCATGTTTTGGAAATCACTTCCATCTCTTCTTGCAAAACTCTTGAGTTGTAACTTTCCCAATCGTGGTTTTTACATCTTTTGATCAGCGAAGTCAGCCAAACCTACATATCTTAATAAGATAAAGGAAAAGAGATGTGGCCAGATGTTTCATGTTTTATACTCCTATTTTGAGCTCAGTGTCGCCTCCATGGTTAAATGAAGGGGCAATTCATCATCATGAGCTGAAACCATTTTGCCACTTGGACCACAAGTCATTTTTGGTCACATTAGAGGAAAACAAGAAAGCTGTGAGAAGCACATTAGCAATTGTAAAACAGAGGTGGAATGTGAGGCACGCAACATGAAAACACTGCGGTCTTGTGGGAATTTATTTATCAAGTATCCATCTGTGGCACATAGCTTGCCTTCAAATGAGCAATGATCTCTCATGTATGTATGATGTGTAATTAGAACCAGTCATTACAAGACTTGCACGCGTCCATGTCACACCAGAGAAAGGTTGCGAGTGGGGATTCGTGGCCGCATAATGTCCCACATCACTCACACTTGTATCAGGAGCCTGGTTGTGGAATGTATCAGTTTGGACTAAAAATGGGGCAGGCACCATGTTTTGTGGAAAAAAGGCAACATGGAGAGTAAACTGTTTGTCAGATATGTCGTGTGTTTGGTTAAATGCCTAAACAGTTCCCCCAGAGCATCCCATGTCTGTTTATAACAGGGATGCAGGCGGCGGGAGGGGAATGTCGAGATTGGAGTAGCTGGCCTGGATACGGCAAAACTAACACCACCTACACTACACTTTTTTTTCTTTTTTTTTTTTACGTAAAAACTGTGCAAGTCTGTCAGCTTTGGTCAGTTTTGGTCAGTTTTGAGATCCCTTCTTGTTGTGCATTATGTTCCTCCTCAAAGTAAAAGAGAACTTTAGGGTTGTGCAATGTGTGTTTGTGATAAGAACATTACTGTTGCTCAATGTTAAATACTTAAGGCATGCCCAAAAGCCAGACATTTTTACACTGCTAAAGATCACAGGGGAACAAATCTTGAAGGCAGTTGAGTATGAGAAAAGGAGCCAAATCCAGCTCAAAGCAACTTGTCTCTGTTTCTCTCGCTCACGTGGAAAGCCAAACATTTCCTTCAAGCCTTTTGCAAAGATATGTTTAGCTTCTGTTGCTGATGGCGTGGATCATTCCAAACACAATGTCGTATCAAGCGCCGAGGCTTTGGCATAAACACAAGGGTTAATGGACTTTCACATCATAAGCTAATATGATTTCAGAGATGGAGGGAGTGGAAGAGAGAAAGACAGAAAGGCAGCCATAGGGTATTAGTCTGACTTATTGTCTGCTTTGGTAGCCAGCGAGTCTGTGGTAGTGATGGTCCGGGGCAACTTCACTTTCATGGCCAAAGACAGATGTCAGCACTAGTGGTCTTGTCCCGTACAGCTGCCTTACACCACCACAGGCTTGTGTTTCAGGAGGGCAGCCAGAAGCCAGCGGTTAGGACCTTAGAATAAAACTAGTGTTTCAGCACTGGTGCCTGTGATAGTGGGATTCTCCTGGTTTGCTGTTGGATCGCTTTGGTCTTACTTTCTCCTTCTTTAGGGCATGGCTTGGGTTTACCTCTGGTCTGGCTTTATGACTTTGCTGATACTTCTATTCCTGGTTCTTGGCATTGGGATGGAAATCTAAACAGCTCGGCTGACTGAACAAGAAGCCCTCTTTAAACCTGACTGCCGACCCCGTCCTCCTCCTCTTGCTCCGCTGCAGACCTCAGTAGCCACTTTATCACCATGCGGCACTGAATGGACCCCCTTCATGCTGGTTGGGTTTACGACCTTACGTTCCCAGAGCAGAGAATCAGATATGGATCTCCATCAAGGGCCCTCTCAGCTGCCCACTGTCAGCTCTGGTCTGATGTGGGTAGGCTTTAATGGCAAATTAGAAGCAATTGGCTGGTTACCAAGACCTCTTGTTGTTTCTCCAGCACCTCTTTGTGATGCTGCTGATATATACTTGTGTGCATGTAGGCGCATCCAGGAAAGCCTTAGTGTTGGCTATGAGATAATCCTTACTTGAACCCATAACTCACCTCACTTTTCACAGGAACTTGCACTTTTTGCAGCAGGAAATGGACACTTTTACTTTTTAAAATTTTTTTTGATACAGAATCTACTTTACTTTTAGCTAGATAAGTGCACAAAGTGGGAAACAACAATTATAGCATCCTTTGATGCTCCTATGATTAAATTGAGACTTTAACACGGTTCAATTTCTTTTCCTCACACCAGCACGCACCCACTCGTTAACTCCATAGGGCTATTTATAGCCCAGTCGCATGATAGAAAGCATATTGTCCCTTATTTGTTGGGTCTGGTTGCCTGCTCTGCTTGTATCATTGCATCATTCAGGGGGGAGGCAGCAGTCCAGGCTTTATGAATGAACTGAGCCTCCGCCAGAGGCTGGGAGATGGCACTGATCCCACTGTGATGTCACTAGAGGGACGAGGAAAAGAGAGAGAGATTTATGAAACCTCCCATTCATTTGTCTGCATTCGTCTCTATTTCTTTGTGCCCACCCCCCCGATTCCCTTGTCCTCTTATGGGAGTTCATATTACAGGCTGATGACTCACCACCACCCCACTCGGTCACCCTTCAACCACCCAAGATGCTGCCTTGCTATCTTTCCCAGCCCTGTCTTTGCCTTCTCTTCCCCAATGGACTGGTCTCGGCCACAAGATTCCCAATTTCACACCCATGCTCTATTGCGCAGGCAGAGGTGGCTGCTAATTTAGTTTGTGTATATGTGTGTTTATATGTGTGTCAATTTAACAGCCTGAGGTGCCAAAGAGATCCTAGATATAAGGTTGGGTTGGGGCTTTGTAACAAAGGCAGAAGTGTAAAAGTCCAACGACTGTCAGTGGACAGCATATATAATCATCACACTCAGCAGCTTACTCATTACCCATACCATGGTAAGAGAGGAGTGGCTAATCAATACCTTTTCCTGTACATGCAGACTACACATCTGTCTCACTTTATCAGTGATTCTTAAAATAGATCGACTTATTATTCATTCACCATCATTAGAAGAAATGGGCTTCACTTCATAGTTTCCATTGGCTCTATTTTTTTTCGGAGTCCTGTTGATGAAATGTGAACGCCATCATCTTGCCTGTGATTTATACCCCTTCCCACTTTTCTTGAGCAAAGTGGATGGGACTCATTTTGTGGACAGACTCGCACCATCTAATGTGGAAAGTGATGACTTGTAGATGCTTTAACTCTGGGTGCATACTGACCATTCTGCATCTAATGGGACTCACAGGCATTGAAATCGTATCAGGACTTCATCATTTACTAGAGATCGTCTAGATCCAGGCTCGGCTCTCTCACTAATGGAAGCACATTGTACATTAGCACTGCCGCAGATAACTTTCACATGGATCATTCACTGCGGAGGCTGCTTTATTACCACTTTGCTTTCACGTTGCCCTGCCCTCTGCTTCATAATTTTAAGTCTGCAGCTTGATTCGCAAAAGTACAAGAAAGCAGTGTGCATGCATATAACAGGCAAAATAAAGAAGAAATGCAATGGATTCTGTTGATGTGCAGTTTTTCTGTCACCTAACAATCCAAACTTGGAAAACAAAAACACTAAAAAAGAAAACCCACTTCAAACTCATAAGTATAAGAAAATTCTAATTGAGAAAACAAACAAAAGAAATAACACAAGTTGCATTTCACATGATACTTTGGCCTGTAATCGTGGTTCACATATTTCTCTCTTTAGGGCGCCTAATGTTAGCTCTCATGCGTTATGGTTAAGAGTGTCTTTGATGGAGGATTTAGTGCTCAAGTGGGTTCACTTCTGTGTGGGCAAGTGCACACTAGGGCCGGGTTGATAAAAGCGAGGAGGAGGGAGGGGCGTGAACAGTTTGAAAGTGCAGACAAACTCCACTCGATCCAGCTTAAATAAACTGCCGCTTTTTGCCTTTGCCATGACATCAAAGTGCAGACTGTCTGAGCCCCAGTGCCATCTCAGTTTGCAGCAGTTTGCAACACGAACGCTGTCGCACTACTAACACTGCTTCAAAGAAAAATGAGCTCGGTATAAAGGCAAGACAAACTGTCTGTCGGGGTAGCTGGAAACCGACGGCTCTCTCAGGTCTTTTTTTTTTTTTTTTTTTTGATGTGCGAACAGTGTCTGACAGTACTTAAGGTCTCATGTGAAACTGTTAAACAATGTTTATTCTCAGCTTTTCCTCTGACTGTGATGGTTAACTTTCTGTTTGTTCACCAGTGTACCAGAGAACAATATTATATTATCACAGGCCTAATTGAATCACATGAAGAAGTAAAAGGCTTTTGTCCGTCGTCTGCCTCGAGTCTGTTCCTTCTTTCTTTAAGGGGGGATAAAAACAAAAACAAAGACAAGAAAAGAAAAGAAAAAGAACCAAAGATAGAAAAAGAGAAACTGGAAGACATCATTTTACAAACAGCCAGACAGACATTGGTTACATGGGTGAAGGAGGGACAGCTGCTGTGCATTCCTGACAAGGTCGAGACGTCAGTGAGTGGTGAAAACAAGCATGAACTGAATGTTGCCCCAGTGTACTGCCTGCAGATAAAACCACCAGCCGCTGGAGATGCCAGGACATCTGGGTTCGACGAATGGTGGTGCAGCGACGGGGGTGGGGTGACACAACTTTTTCCCCATAACTAATTTGCCCTCAGGCCGAGCCTTTTTTTTTTTTGACTGGGGTATGACTGATTTTAACTGTGACCACAGTCAAGAGAGATGAATTAAAGAGATGAAGATTAACTCAAGGCCTAATTAAATCTCTGCAGTGCATGTACTGACAGCCCAAGATGCCCTGTTGTGGTGTTTAAGTTTTGCCTCGTGTACTTTATCCCCAAAGTTTTATCATGTGAGATTATAAAGATTTGTGTCGACACTGCACATCATGTGATTGATAAACATGGCCATCAATCAGAACTTTTGATATTCCTTGTGTGCTTGTCGAGTTGCTTTTTAGCAGTTGATGCCTTGGGGGTATTTTCCCTTCTCCCCTCATCCCCTCCCATGCTTTGCCCCTTTATCCCACACTTCTGCAGCCTGGTCAATCTAATTAGACGAGTGCGAGTCATCAGGCACTGTTTAAAGCCATCAAAGGGAGCTCTGTTCCCTGCTGGGTGCCCAATGGCAGTGAGTAGAAAACAGTTACCCCAGTGTGTTACAAAGACCTTCGAGACATCTTACCCCCCTCCGCTCTCCAAGCCACCCGCCAGCAGCCGCAGTGACATTGTCACCTCATCCTTTGACCCCTGACCTGTCAGAATGTTTGAGCCCATGCTTGGTCTTGTGACAGTAGGGCCACTGTGTATGGGCAGCACGGTAGGAGGGCTAGCGGGGGTCGTAGTGTCACTGATGGGCAGTGGGTGTTGCTCTCCCACCCAGAATGTATGGCTAGGAGAGAGGGCCGCGTTTGAAGTGTTTGTAAATAAACTTGCAAATCTGTTCTAGTGCCAGATGAGTGGGATCTGCCAAAGGATCCTGCAAGTGCCAGATACTTGAGTTACCTGTGAAAAGAAGGTTATGAAAACCTCATGCGTGCCACTGAATTACCATAAAAAGTGTTCCCATCCAAAGCTGTGACCAGTCCAGTTTAAGTAGATTGGATCAGTGGCTGTCTAGACGGAATGTAATTGTTGCACCATGTTGTTGATCACGATAGATCTGCACTGATTTTATTTTTGTCTTTAGCGTGCGTGTGTGTGTGGTATCTTTTACTGAACTACTCTAACAAGCCTCTCTGTCTCACCTCTCGGTCTTAATCCAATTTTCCATCTTCTAAGGTATATCGGCATGAAATACAATACAGGACGTGTTGCCGTGGCTCTAGCTGCCAATGCGAATGACAGCAACATGCTATGTTAGCTTATCAGCCATTCAGATCTCAAATGAAACGCACAACGATAATCCTCAAGTTGAAATTGTAATTCACATTTTTGCAATTTGTGTTTGGCAGATCCGGAGTGTGGAGACGTCCCCCTGCTCACTCCAGGAAGTAAAGAGATGATGTCCCAGGCTCTGAAGGCCACCTTCAGTGGCTTCACAAAGGAACAGCAAAGGCTGGGTATTCCCAAAGGTAGGAGTGCCGGCTGCTTGTGTTCTCATTAGTCCCTGTTAACGTTTCCACTGAGGAAATCGAATTTCACCAGTTAAGTGTGAGCCTGCAAAACCACCTCAATGTGTCACATGTCAGCCACGCACATTCTTTCACATAGCAAACCTAATTCAGAGCATTCAGTGAAGGCATGTCTCGGAGAGACTGAAAAGCAGGAGACACCCAGTCATTCCAGAAATGATTTACATCGCAGAATATACATTTAAGCCTGGAACTCGACTTCCAGACAGACCGTAAGATGATGAGTTTGCTTGTAAATTAGAGCAACCGCAACGTGGCTTCAAGCTGCGTGCAAACAGCCCGACTCCATGTAATTGTACTACAACTGACAACTATGGTTTTCAGCTTTTCATTACCGCTGCTGTTTACATTCTCCCCTTTCTCCGTGCCCTCTGTTGCTTGCTGCATGACAGTTTACAGCAAGTGCTGCAGTTTAGAGCCCTGGATCATCCATGTAGTAACCACTGTATGTGATCCTTTTCAGATCCAAGGCAGTGGACAGAAAACCATGTGGCTGAGTGGCTAACATGGACAGTGAACGAGTTCAGTCTGAAAAATGTTGACTTTGACAAATTTGGCATGAACGGAGCCAGCCTGTGTGCGATGGGGAAGGAGCGCTTCTTGGACTTAGCCCCTGACTTTGTGGGTGACATCCTCTGGGAACATTTAGAAATGCTTCAGAAAGGTAAGGCCACATACATTTGAAGAAACATGCAAATGCAAATTCTTCTCGTGAGAAGATGATTTAACGGACAAGAGATTAAAATCTACACGATGTAAGAGAACTCTCACCATACAGGCTGATATATCACTGCTTATTCTGATTGAGAAACCCTGTTGGCATTTACTTTAGTAACAGGAGCCAAACAGGAAAATACAATTTGGCTCAGGTCATTAATTTTTCATAACTCTGGATGCAGTTACATGATACCAAAAAAAAAAAAATCAATGATGAGGTCACTGATGCTCTTTCTCTCTATCCATTTTTCATGAAGAGGATACAAAGCATTACCCCATCAACGGACTGACCTCCAACTTCCAGGAATCCCGCTATACCTCAGACTATTTTGTCAGTAAGTACTCATCACAGTCCTTGTCAGTCTAATAACAGATGATGCATGTTTAAGATGTGAATGGAAAAGCAGAGAGTGGGGCACTGCTTTAGAGAAAAAGGGATTTAGTGTGAGACGTTTTTTTCCCCCTCTATTTCTGCTTTTTTTTCCCCTTGGATATTGATCCGTTGTCCATTTTGCAGCTATAGATGTAAGATGGGCAGACATCATAGGAAATAATTATTGCTCTAATCAATAATTTTGCTTAAAATCTCTAAGATTCATCTCATGCACTCGATGCCATGTTTTGTTATGGTCTTTTCACGAGCTCGGCATTTGAGCAGCAGTTTAGCACAAGGGGGATAATGACTCTGCACCTCTAAGATTGATCTCCCTCCTCTTTTTTTTTTTTTTTTTTTTTTTCTTCCTTGCTCTCCTTTGTTTGCTTTCTATATCCACTAATTTCCCCTTTGTGTCTCCAGGCTATGGTGTTGAACATGCTCAGTGTGTCCCTCCTTCTGAATACTCAGAGCCCGGCTTCATCACAGAGTCCTACCAGACACTGCATCCCATCAGCTCAGAGGAACTACTCACCCTCAAGTATGAGAGCGAATACCCCGCAGTCATCCTACGAGACACAACTCTTAACTCGATGCAGAGCGACTACTTCTCTGTCAAGCAGGAGGTGGTCTCCCCCGACAACATGTGTGTGGGACGCCTCAGCAGAGGTGAGGGGTTATATATAAACTTGGGTCTGAAGAGTACAGCTGAGATTTGCAGGAGGAACGTGCTTTTATGTCATACTCGACTTTCCGTTTGAGTCGGCCACTTAGGGAAGGTGTCCACAAGTGCATGCATTTGTGCGAGTGCATGTAAGTGTTGAAGGTGTCTGTGGGCGTTTGCCTGCATGTGATTGTGCTGAAGCTACCAGAATCTCGTCATGCCACATCAGTGCGAATGTATTAGAAGAGAAGAAAAGCAGGCCCTCTGGTTGGTTTGTGGTTCCAGCTAACCCGCCTCGCACACTCTAGCCTAGGTTGGGAAAAAAAAGAAAATGCTATTGTTTTTGTCAGAGAGATACATGAACCAAAGCCACAATGTGTTCTCTTCTTACCGCCTGTCCCTTATGTAAAGCAGTTCAAGTGGTGTAACCTTAAAGATTTTTTTTCTTTCTTGTTTTTCTTGGCCTCTTTTCCTCGACTCGAGCTCTATGTTCTGGGTAAGGAGATAGAGGTGTCATCCTCCGTTAGCAGGCGTGGGGTTTTCTCATGAAACTGTTTGCTTTTGCGAATGTGCAGGCTTGTTTTCTCTCCCAGCGATGGTTTACAGAGGAATTAGCAGCATGGTTTACATTTATAGCCATAAAGCAAGGCTTTTCTTCTCACAAATCCCCAGCTGTATAAATGAATAGCATGTGCCATGAAGACCAGTCAAGACTCCTTCTGGCGCTTTACGCATTCGCCTGCAAGATTTAAGGTCATATCATCATGCAGCACGCATACCAAGCTTTTGAGCGTTGTGTTGTGCTTTCCCGACATGGGAAAGTACTTTGTAGCACAACTGATATCCACATGTGGCTTCAATTTGACCAGCTGAAGATTTCAGCGTTGGTGGAGGCACTGCATTATCTGTCATTTGTTAATGACTTACAATTCAAAGACTCCGCTTATCTTTCCCAAGGCCAAAAATAGCGAGACAATTTGTGTGATTGTCTTCCATTTAGAATAAAATCCAAATGGTGGTCGTAAAAAGTGAAATGAAGTGTGAAATGGAGAGACGGGGCACAGCAGAGAACAATGTAGCTTGGTGAGAAAGAACACATTTATTGCAAAGGTGCTGTTTATGACAATTCATTAAGATTTGCTTTTGTGTCAAATGCCTCTCTTCTGTGACAGTACTGCCAAAGTGTTGAGCCACCCCTCACCTCTTCACATTCTGTTTTCAAGGAGATCATCTTGTAATCTCTTAAACTGTTCTTGAGCAATAGTGCTTTCTTAAGTTCTTTCAAAGGCTACTTTTTCCACCAACGTTCAGTTAAAACTGTGCTATGAATAATTCAAGCATAGAAAGGCACCCAACTCAAGAAATGAACCAGTGTTGTGACTCCACATAACAGACAACTTAGCAAGGAACCAATTTGAAATGATTATCTTCAGGCACTTTGTTACTAGCCGCCTGTTGCAAACACGTATGTTTTATTACGATTTCTTTAGTCACATCTTTAGTATTAAAATGCCAAATAGAAAACACAGTTTGACACAAACGGGGTGATTCCCAAAGAGCTGCTAGTTGAAAACTTGCCATATCTCAACATGGTGTGCACTAGGTCCTCAGAAAATATGAGAAAACTGTACAAATGGAGGGACAAAAGAAGAAATTGCAGGCCTAAAAAGTATCTACAGAAGGTGAACAGTATCTGAAAGTGATCCATAATCTGTCCATCTATTTTCTATACCTGCTTTGTTGTGCATAAGAAATTGGAAAAAATACAGTAACGACCTGTAAAAAGACTGCGGCTACCAAAAATCAGTGGCAACAGGTTATGCTTATGCAGTCAAAACCACTCCCCAGGGCCCAGACTTCCACATTATTAAACAGTGTGGGATCATCTTGACAGAGAACAGAGCGAAAGGCAGCCGATATCCAAAGAAGAGCTTTGGAATGTCCCTGTATAAGCCTGGAGAACAATCGCTGAGGACTACTTGGATAAATTATAAGAAAGCTCATCTAAGAGGGTTCCGCCTGTGTTGAAGAATAAAGTTGGCCATACTAAATATTGACTTTTAAGATTGTTAGAGCTGACTCTATTTTGCCTTATATACTGTATTTCCACTATCTTTGTGCATGTTTTGCATGTGATGAGTGGCTCAAGACTTTTGCCCAAGACTGTAAATCTTGAGATTAAACAATGACTTCTCAAATGGAAAAACAGCAAGCATGATACAAAGTGAGGCTCTCTTAAAAAAAGCTTAATAATCTAGGGAAGTTTAGAGTAACCTACTTCTCAATAATAATTCTTTTTCCCTCTTTCTTGTTGTTTCCTCTCAGGTAAGCTTGGTGGTCAGGACTCCTTTGAGAGCATTGACAGCTTTGAGAGCTGCGACCGGCTGACCCATTCGTGGAGCAGCCAGTCCTCATTCAGCAGCCTGCAGCGGGTACCGTCATATGACAGCTTTGACTCAGAAGACTACCCCACTGCCTTGCATGGCCACAAGCCCAAAGGCACCTTCAAAGACTATGTGAGGGAGCGCTCAGACCTCAGCAAAGATAAACCCGTCATCCCAGCGGCAGCACTGGCAGGATACACAGGTATGATGTCTGCAGGTCAGACTTGATACGTTCCTCAAAAAGTGCTTTGGCATTTTCTACATTCTCCAGGCAGATGGTAATAAAATATGGCCAAACTCAAACACAGTGAGGGATACACTGATAGACCGATAATGTTTAATGTTGTTATAATTTGTGATTACATGTGCTCCTTGTAGTGTCCGCTGTCTTTCAGTGAACTTAAAGTAAAACAACAAGTTGAACTCCAATTATTCATTTTCTGCATATTATTTTCATCCCCAGTGCACAGCTGTAACACACTTGTTGATGCTCTGCAAAAGCCCCACGTGTGGGAGTGGTGTAGTGCACCACTTTTAGACCGAAAAAAAAAAAAAAACACCTTTTACCCAATGCTGCCTAAGTTATGCACATCACAGGAAGCAAAATAGATCTTGTTCATGCCTCCTTCTCTTTTTTTGTCTTTTCTCTCTATCTCTCCCTTTCATTCGCTTGATCTTTCTTCACTTCTCATCTACCTCTTTGTTATCTGCTGCCCGCATCTCAACCTATTTTTTCCAGGTCGTCCTAGCAACATGAGACATAGAAATTATGCCTGCCCCTGCACATAGCAGCAGAGCAATGCTATCTCTTCATCTCATGAGGCATCTTTGCACTTTGGCTGGTTTATGTGTGCTCTTCAAGTTCACTAAGATGTGGAGATATTTGCAACCTCTGAAGCAAATGCACTATTTCAGTATCCGTCATATTTGTTTGGTTTCAAAGCTGCCGCTGTTGCTACTTTTAACTTTTCACTCGGATGTGTATGCTAACGCTCAGCCATAAATGCTACTTTTATATGTATTCCTGTTGTTTTTGGCATTGTGTGAGCAACTTCTCAATGTTAGGCACTGTATGAACATCACCAATTTTATGAAGAAGATCCCAAACGAGGGGTTTAGTTTAAAGTACCCTGAAAACTTGAAAACTCAGATTGCGAGGACAGCTGAACTGCTTCACTGTGGACGCTGCAAGTCTTTGGGGCTTTTTCAGTGTCTTGTTTAAATTATAGTCACAAGGCTGCATGATTGCTAGCACTAAAAAAGGGGGAAATCCTTGCTCATTTCTCAACGTCACAAAACAATGCATACATCACATCTCATTAGTCTGACCCAAAGTCGGTATGCGTGACTTAATTTGTCATTTCTGTGCTTATTAGTTCAAAAGCCGCTTGCAGAACAATGACTCATTCATTTGTAACGATGTTAGAAAGATGTCGTAATGTATTCGTAATCAAATAAGGAAGAGTAGGACACAGTCTAAAGCTCCTCTCGGACCATAACAGCATGTGTTGCGCTCTGCGCCCAGTTTAACTAAACCAGCAGACTAAAACTAAATTATAGGAAAAAAAATCATACAGTGAGTTGTTAAATGGGCATTTGGTAACGTAGCCCTCCTTCTTCTCTTTTGCACATGTGCATCGCAGTATTCGAACTCATGTCTGCACGGCTGACATGTATGCGTCAGTAACAGGATAGAGCCCTCGACAGCTCAATGCCTCATGCATGATGTCCTCTCACTGAAGAGGAAAGCTTCTCTCTGAGCTGTTACACAATGGAAACATTTGAAAGATGACAAATAGATAAAGATAAATAAATAAAGCTGTAAAATCTTCAATTTTCCAGAGAGGGAAAAAATTCTCAAGCAGCTAGGTCTGGTCCTTGATACTTTGAAGAGCGGCATAAAAAGAGGGAAGGCGTTTGGAGCATTTTCGGATGTGCATGAGGAATGAGGGAGTATAGGAATCGAAATCAGAAAAAGCAAAATTGAAATGAAGAAACAAGCTTCAATTTAATTCCAAAATGATGCTCATGACAACTTGACAGGTTGCCGTGCTCAGCTTCCTGTCCCAGTCACAGAGTGACAGGTGACACTCGCAGCGAGGATAGGGAGGCAGATAAGGCTATACGGCGATAAGCGAAGCTCCAGTTGTTAACTTTGTGGTTTCCTGTGTTAATTTACCATTTACACCACTGTCTGCAAAAAAACAAGGCGGCTTTAGAACATGTTGAACTCTCAGTCTGCATGATTATACTCAAATTTCTCACTCCTCTGCTCCTCGCTTGTGAGAAACAATGCTAACAGTCGTGCTTTATTTGAACTGCGGTGAGGAATCGTCAAGCTGTCCAAATGAAACCGATGATAATCCGAGTCATATATAATGTTAAAACCCTAAAATCGCCTCCCAGGTTTCTTGCTTTAACTAAAAATGCTCAGGACTAGTTTAGAGTGCACTTAACACTGCTGTGAACACGAGCCCCCACCCTTTTGCCGCACTGTACGCTTTTTCAATGAGACCCATTGTGCATGAAGATTGTAGCATATTTTTGGAAACTTTTCTTCTTTTTTTCTTTCTTTCTTTCTTTCTTTCTTTCTTTCATTTTTTTTTTTTTTTTTTTTTTTTTTAAGAGGGTCGCCTGCATTCAGGCGTGAGAGCACAGGGGGCTGGTATCACCCTCATGTGGGCTGGCTGTTACAGTGGCAGACTTTTGGAATGTGAGCCGAAGCTCTGAAAGAGACGCAGTGTTGCCCAGACACTTATTTTCCAGACCCGGCACGACTGCTCTCATGCACCTTCTCCAATCCTTGCAGGAGTCAAAGAGGTCTCTGAAATGCCATTTTCGAGTCTTCAACCCACACGTCTGTTTCCCTGAAAGCTTTTCGTTTGCGTCGTGTGAGGGTACGCTCGGTTTTTCTGAGGCACTCGAGTGAGGTGACTTTTTGCTCAGCTCTGGTTTTGCTGGGGCGGTGTGCTGCATAGGCAGGTGTGATTTCATCATACGAGCCTCAGAAAAGTTGGTCGGTTCGCATATATACAAAGAAACCACACGATTTAAGTGTGACGCGCTGAATCTAGTTCAGAGACAAAAGTCGGTCTTTTTTTTTTTTTTTTGATCGCCTTTGTTCTACTTTCCCTCCCATTTTTGTTTTTTATTCTGTGAACTGTGATAAATTCTTGCATTAGCGTTCAAATTTAGGTTCTACTGGGTTGTTATCTTATTTTTGATTCTTGAAAAATGCATGCCATTGTATCATGATAGATGACTTGGGAGCTGCTCTCTGTCTGAAACACACAGTCTGTCTTGAAGTCTAATAGATGTGTTGCAGAAGCCTAAAGGCAGCGCCTCTTATTTTAGAATAGTGATTTCATCAGAATGGAACTTACACAGACACAGACTCTAGATTCACATACAGTACAGGGCAACTGGCAGACAAGGGTATACATGATGAATGAGACTGTTGTATTGATGAGGACATTTGGTTCCACTGCTGTTCTTCAGTCTGACCCAGATTAGAAGGTTTACTTTGTCCGTCTTCCGACCTAAGTGAACAACGGCCATGAATATTTAACGGTTTTGTGTCTATGATGAATATACATTGTTGTGATATAGCCCTTTCAACTTTCTCTTACATAGCAGTGCTTTAACATATTTTGCATGACTAAAATGCGTTAGTTTGTTACGCACTTATACAGTTACCACCCCTCAAACCCCCCGGGGCATTTGGCATTAAAATTCTTTTGATGCAGCGCAATTTCATCTATGATGTAGAACTTTAAAGACTTGAACCACTAAGAAGACTTCAGAACTTGGGAATATTACCCAAAACTCCCTTTGCCCTGAATTCAAATACGTTTTCACACTAACAATCTCCGTGTAAACGATAAATGAACACCTTCTTTCCCTCTTCCATCTGCTCTGCAGGCAGTGGCCCCATCCAGCTGTGGCAGTTTCTTCTGGAGCTACTGACCGACAAGTCTTGCCAGTCCTTCATCAGCTGGACAGGCGACGGCTGGGAGTTCAAGCTCTCCGACCCAGATGAGGTGAGAGGTCGTGACCCTGCTGCTCACTGGCACACGAGATGGGAGGTCCTAAATAGCTGGCCAGATGAACAAGATGTTTTCTTTGTAAAGACAGCCGCCTATTGTGTCTAGCTCCATTTAGGTTCTGTTGGAGGGATATTTCAGCTGGTTTTGCATCAACTGCATATTTTGACGTGACTTGTTTATATCTTATTCCTGACATGCTTTATTCTCTGTGCTTGTCGCAGGTTGCTCGGAGGTGGGGCAAAAGAAAAAACAAGCCCAAGATGAATTACGAGAAACTGAGCCGTGGCCTTCGTTACTACTATGACAAGAACATCATCCACAAGACGTCTGGGAAGCGCTACGTCTACCGCTTTGTCTGTGACTTAAAAAGCCTGCTGGGCTACACACCCGAAGAGCTGCACGCAATGTTGGACGTAAAGCCCGACACGGACGAGTGAAATCGGACAGAAAGGAGAAGCGAGGAGAAAACGTTAAAGAGCCACACGGACTGAGGCTCATAAAGTGGTCTTAACTGTTTGATAGAGTTGGTAAACCATTTTTTTGGGGGGGACCAAATGTTTTTGATGACTAACTGTGGTCTTTGTCAACTTTGAGCTCCTGTCTCTTCGACCATATTTTAAAAAGGAAGGCAGGAGCCAAAAACCTGTCGTAGAACCCCATCGCATTTGAGAAGTGTGTGCGTGCGCGCGTGTGAGTGTGTGTGCGAGTAAGTGAGTGCATGTTTGATGTTTACTGGTGTTATTTAGCAGCTCAAGGCAGGTGAAGCGCTATTGGGTAGAGTTCAGGTTCTGTTCTGTTCTAAGTAGCAAAGTGGGGTGGGCGAGAGCACCAAGAGACAAAGTGCGGGAGATCCGAGAGAGAGTGAAATAAAATGACTGATTTCCTTGTTAGGTTGAACAGAGAGCAGGTGAAAAGTTCTTGCTGAGACAACGGTTGCCAAAATGTAAAAAGGAAACCAAGAAAGGTATTATATCACATCGACATACATGCTTACTGTGTCTCTCAGGCAAAGAGAGAGATTTCAGCTAGGACCAAAAAAAAAGTGTGATTTAGAATTTATGTTTAAGGACCATACGCTTGTGCCAGTACTATATCATAATAGTATAATATATTACTATTATACGATACTATAATTCTAATATAATTTTCCTTTGGGATGAATAAAGTATTTTTTTTTCATTCATTTCATATTATTGATTGTAAAAACACCCAGCGTGAGCCTGACAGGCCAATTATTGGACGGCATTTTCGTCTCAGAGGGTTTTAAAGTAGAATCCAACAATAGACGCCAAGTTAGACTGTTCTGATCTCAAGCCTTTAACTGAAAATGTGCTGATTCGTTATCAGACAACACTATAGACACGGGCCCTGTGCTTTGTGGAGTGCGAGGAGCTGTTGGAGATTACTCATACCCAGAGTGTCGGCAAGACAACTGAAAGTAGCCGTTGCTTTTGAAACTGACGCTTTCACCTTTATGTACATGTTTGCCACCTTGTCAGGGACACGTATTATGACTGAAACTTGTGCATTTTTGCATATACCACCAGTATTAGCAAACTGTAGACAATCTATATGGGGAAATTCAGGAGTCTTTGGTAAGAAGAGTTGTTAATGTGCAGATTAGATGAATAATTTGTCAGGTCACTGTCCATGTTAGCATTGCGTTAGGTGTGTTTTTATAGTCCTGTCTGTCTTAACCTGTAAAGTCACGAGTTACTTAGCCGAGGGAGTGATTTTGCAAAATCCGCAGAATGACAAATGTCAGTTTATTTTTGTCTGTTACGCAGTTCATTTTGGCCACGACGAAGCAGCTGCCGCTTAGTGTGATGGTACAGTGTAAGAAAAAGGGACACGAAATAGGAAAACGTTGGACAATGGAGGATGGGAGGCTGTTTGGTTTAGACGAAGGTGACGGAAAGAAATCTTGAGGATAATGCAGGCGATGATCACTTGTGATGTATAATGGAGAGAGATGGACGGAGAGGATGCAGGTTGGCTTGCTTGAGATGGCGGACGGATGGCAGACAGCTCGGTTATAAAGCCTGTGTGCTTCTTATCTATGAACAAAGTAATGTGCGGTGAGAATGAGTAACTCATGTATGATTTCACCGTTACTTGTGCAGTCCGCTCGGAGCACATGCATAACAATTCACTGGTTACATTGAAGCAAATTGGCAGCAGTTTCCTCCCAACAGTGGGAACAGTGGCTGTACACTGGGAAATGCCAAAGTTGAATATTATCTTAGAATACAATGTTATTGTTTACAGTGGCTGAATGTTACCCATAAGGATGAAAATAGCTTTTGAGATGTGTATTTGTACAGATTGTATTTCATAATGCTTTATTGAGACCCAGATTACACAAATAAGCAAGAGACAAAGCAGGAATAATAACCAAAACTCATGTGAGGTCTTTGGCCGCGGTGCTTCGGGTATCCACTTTGTTAGAAGACAGGGACCAGAAATCTCTCATGTTTTTGGAAAGTGTTGTCTTTTATGTTTTTTCCTTTTTTGTTTGATAAATGGGAAAGCACACGGCTTTAGGACAGAGTCTTTGCTGATTTGGGTGTCCCACTGAGTGCAGAAAACAGATGCTGTATATGTTCATAAAGTCTTAACTGGTAACAAGCTTGTCCATCATTATGGAGCTCTCGACTCTCGAACCTGCGTTGCTTATCCGACGCAGAGAATTGGACCTTAAACAAATGAATTGGTAAAAAGCTGCACTGTATGTTCATTCCTTTCTACATGTTGTACAACAAAGCTCCTACATTTTGTTTGTTTTGTTGAGTTTTTTTAAATGTCAGTATTGTTTTTTTGGGTTTTTTTTTCCCAGCTTTACAGATTTTTGGTAACTCCTTTTTGTAATGATGTTTTTTTTCCAACATAAAGTCATAATGCTAGTATGGCTTCATAAGAAAAGAAAGCAGTCTGTTACTTAAAATGTTAATAATCTGAAAATTGTTTTTGTCAGGAAACTTTACTGTCGTTAAATGTGGGAGACCACAGCCTACTGCAGGACTTGTGTATAAGTGACTCTTCGTCAGGCGAATGCATACAGACCAATATTTTGTGGCATACGTGTATCTCACAATGGATTCAGAAGGAAAGCCTTATTGTTTTTGGATGTCGTTCTTTCGTGTATGTTTTATAGTGTTTTTCCGTATTTTGTTATGAGATTCATTTTTATTGTATTTAGTTCACAAAACATTTGAATATTTTTCAATAATTTATATTTTATAAAAGACAAGAGACGCAGACAGCTGGTGCTTTCATGGGAATTTAAAGGTAGCGCAGGACAAAATAATGTAGCGTTTTATTTTAAGTTTTTATTATGTATGTTTGTTTTGTTTTTTTTCTTTTTCATATAAAAAAAAAAAAAAAAAGACCTGTCTGCGAGAGTGAAAACAAAAGGCTGATGCTGGCCCATCAATGACTTCTGCTGGAAAGGTTTTATAAACTGTAGCCTCTATTTCTAAAATGTACTTAATGTACTTCAAAATGTTATAAAATATATGTGAAGAAAGATTTTATCATTCTGTGCGGTGTTTTATTCCACTCACTCATCCTTCCTTCTGCATCACATTTAAGCTACGCCATCGTGTTACATGCAGTGACACAGATGTATCGATGCATTTTAGCTGTACTATTCAAACTGTGAATTGAACAGCTTTGTATGGCATGATGTTGTTAATTTATATCTCTGCGGGAAGTGCTGTGGTCTAAAATGTGATGTTGACTCATCAAAACACAGTGTTGTTCAGCGCGTAAGCTGTTCTATATGTGTCAAATCAACATCAAGTCAAATTTATTTGCATAGCACATTTCATGTACAAAACAATTCAAAGTGCTTCACATAAAATAAAAGCAGCAGGGAGTGGAAAAAGCATTAAAAATACATGAATATAAAGAGAAACAAATAAAATAATATAAATGAATTTAAAAACGAGCAACAGTCCAGATAAATTAAAAGATATCGTGCAGATTTCATGCATAGACACATTAGAAAAGAAATGTTTTTAACCTTGATTTAAAAATGTCTACATTTGGTGAAAGTTTAATCTCCACTGGCAGTTTGTTCCACTTGTTTGCAGCATAACAGCTAAATGCTGCTTCTCTGTGTTTAGTCTGGACTCTGGACTGGACCAGCTGACCTGAGTCCTTGGATCTAAGAGCTCTGCTGGGTTTATATTCTCTGAACATATCACAGATGTATTCTGGCCCTAAACCGTTCTGGGATTTGTGTCGACATTAAGTCATCAGAGCAACAGAACAGTTGGTGGTGCAGAGAACAAGCAACATGGCATGGGTACTTCTAACTATTAAGTGTTAAATTAAAGATAAATAGACACACAGACCCTGGTTAATCAACCCTCAGCAGGAGCCAACCCCAACTAATGAGAGAATAATTTATGGCTGCAACATGTGGCACTTTCACAAAAGCTAAAAAAAAAAAGTACAATGACCAAATTTCCATTAATCCTCCCCTACAGAGATGCAGCTTAAGTCAAAAGTCACTGCAGTGTAACAATGACGTTCAATGCCTCACTCTGTCACAAAGTAGACACTCAATGTTTTTAATCCGTCTGTCATCACATTGACGTTTGATGTCAGCGATATAACGATGTACAGCAGGGGTTTTTAACACCTTGAGACATTCAGCCTCCCTTCAGACGCAACACTGTGATAACCACATATTGCTGTTTGACATATCAACACGACATTACAATCTACATAAATGGTTTGTTCCAAGCTATCTATCAGTTTCTGATTGAAGGGGAAAATGGTCCAATCGTTCCAAACCTAATGTGGCTAAGTTCTTCAACCAAATCATAACTTTTGATAGCTATTGTAACATTTCCACAACAGCATTTACTGAGCTGGCCACAGAAGGCCTGCCTAACCCTTTGAAAAACCTTTAATGGACACTTTTAACACAATTGATTTGTCCACAAATGCTCATGCGGAGGAAAGATGGAAGGTCAGAGGTGTTAGTCCACCAACTCCAAGAATGATACAGCACAGGGCTCGTCTCAAAGTCCGATCACCATGTTCCAGCTCTGATGAAATTTTGTGCAAATCCATCCTTAGCTTTTTGAGTAACCGTCAAAGCGAGCATCCAAGCTGTATTTTACAGGAAGCAGATGTGGTCCCCGTCTGCCTCAAACCCATCACCAAAGAGTTTGGTGGTCAAATTAATTCACATGATTGCTCATGAATGGACTCAAGGATTCCCAGGAGAACACTAAATTATGACAAAATATCATTCACTTTACCCGTCTGTAGCTTTAAAGCTGTGGCTGTACTGTATTGGCTCCCTTTGAAATATTTGCTGGCCATGGCGTGTCCCGGTGTTAACAAGTGTTTCTCATGCACACTGATGAGGTGACGTAAAAATGGAACCAACACACTGGGGCCCATTCATGTGCTTGTAACCCCTCATATAAATTCCACTGTAGATAGAAAACATGCCGGGCCATGGACTGCTGGCCCAAACTGCACAGCTGTTTGGCCCCGCTGCAGCACTGCTTCAAAAAGATACAGAAACACAGGTCGAGTTCACCGTGAGTTTCAGAGTTAGAAAATGGAAGACTGAATGCAAAACACAGCGTGCTTTAAAACGCCTGAAACAGGCTCATTTTTAGGGTGTTTATTTTGTTAAGGAGAACTTAACATACGTGACAAATGTAATGTTTCATAGTGTATAAAATATAAGTAATGCAAATGAAACATACTGTACAAATAAAAACTAAAATATGCATTCATGCACGACTTTCTTCACATGTGTCCGCAAAAACCAAAGTGATAGAGCTGTCTCTTCACTCCAAATATTCTCTTGTTGGATCTGCTGGTGGTGTTCTTGGCAGAGGGCAGGCTGAGGTTACCCAGGTGGTTCTTCTCCTGTTCCACCTCCCTCGCTCTGACTTGGCTGATGATCCAGACCAGACATGATTTTCAGGCAGGTTTTAAAATACTTCCCCAGACAGCGCATGTTTCAACAGACCTGGAACCAAATCCAAATCATTATGATACCATTCATACCCGCCTTTTCCACGTCCAAACACAGACAGAAAGCTGGCTCACACAGACTTAAATCTTCTTTTTTTTTCTAAACCTCTCTCTCTGCCTCATTCAAAGCAATCTTGCACTGATTTAAGCAGTGTTTAAAGGGGAAAAACTGCAAGGAGGGGAGGAAGCCTATGCAGAAAGTGAGAAGAGTCACACCTGGCAGCCACAGAAAGATGTCAGATCATTTCTGCCGCTCCTGACAAAAAGTACCACCACGTCAGCGGCTTACAGCTCCCTTCACACTGAAGTGCGACTTGCTTGTCAGATTTCAAACTTAAATATTTATCTAAAGGGTCTTACCAAGCTACATCTGTCTCCTGCATGTAGTCTTAAGATGACTGGGAGAGACAGAGAAAGATTAAAAGACAAAATATACTTCCAAAGATGTAAAATATTGACCATTTCTTTTACAATATAATCTCGTTTCTTTGAATTCAATTTATTTGGTGAGATGAAAAAGTCATTATAATGTGTCCCTTGACTCATTTGGTTGGTCTGTTGCATGGAAAAATGAGAGCAAAATGAGTGCGCATCGAGCTAATACTAGTAATTGCTTGGACTGTACATGTCTGTGAGGTTGTTGACACTGACACATTCTAAACAGAACCCATTGTTACAATGAAGGGGAGGTAACACTATGCACTATGCGTATGCTTTTCAGTGACTGCTTTTCCCCACTCATCACTTAAGTTCCACTCTTAAAACTTCATGGTTCCAATAAAGGACAGATTGGGGGTTTGATTGAGCAGAAAATCTGATAAGTAGTGTGACAACCCAGGGTTAGAATTTGCGAAACGGCATCACATCCCTCGCCTGTTGTTTTGTCAAGAGCAGAAACCATGTGATGTGACTGGAACCACGAAATGTAAAATGTGCAACTCCAAACATTGTATATTTTTCTTACCCTAACCATGTCAAAAGAAACATGTAACCCAAACCACGTATCTTTACTTTACCTCCATTCTCAAGTGAGAGCAACGTAAAAAAGTGAACGGACTGCAGATGGGAGACAGCAGACAACCACCGGTCCTTCCACTTTGTTAGCATCTGAGGCCATATTAACAGTGTTGGACATGTACATTATCATTTAGTGAACATGGACATCATGACAGACATAGCAAAATGCTAAGCATCAACTGAATGATGTAGCAAAACGTAGCAATATGTTAAACATCGACATCACCAAAAACTTTGCAGGACAAAAGCTGTTTCTACGTAGGTAAGGAAAACATAGTAATGGTTTTTGAGCATTTATTGTGAAAATGTTGGAAACATTTCATAAACATGTTCACATTAGTAGGTTAAAGAAGGCAGGAAAAAAAAGACCTGCTTGTGCTTGAGAGTATATATTTGGATGCCATTCAGATTTGCAGCAGAACCTTGCTTCCCTTTACACTGTTATCCATCCCATTTTCTCCAACGAGCTTCAACCTCAGATAATGCTGCATTCACTGTATCTTAGAAGCAAGAACTCGTTTGCTCTTGATTTTTGCTCAGGTCTTAACATTAAATCTTATCACTAGTTGCAAAGTTCACCTAACCGAAGAAATAAATGACTTAATAATACTTATATCTAATTTTTATTTGTTGTTCTTTAATTAATCCATTACAAAAATAAATGTTTGGTGACATATTGCCCATAAAAGTATTAATGTTAGATGCAAAGAAACTCAACCAGTGACAGTGAAGCCACCAGCTCTAAATGGTGCATGTTTTAAAACTTGGGTTGCTGGCTAAAGATTTGCGATCATACTGTGCGATTTGCACATACATGCGTGTGGGATTGAAAGTGACTGTTTTGGTGAGGTAAAATATAGCTGTTGTGAAAGATACTTGCTAGATAGTAGTTCACCAACAAATGTAGGCCAGAATATACTTTACTTTGAGGTAACATATCAAAGGTACACACCGATCAGCTATTTCCGCCTCAGATAAGCATAGCCAACACTTGCTGACAAAGGAAAATAATTACAACGCACCCAGTTGAAAATAATTTCTTACGGGATCTTTCCATTTTTCTTTAGTGAAACCCTCCCCTCCACCTGCTGTTGACTATACACAGGTTCACTTCCAATTTGCTTGACAATTAATGGAGCTAATGTGTTGCTCACCGTGGCCTAAGGTTTTATTAGTAGTATGACATTCAAATAAATTATTAGGGAAAACAGTGGCTCTGCTAGATTATTTTGTGCTCATTTCTAAATATGTGCAGGCAAGTGGCACACTTTTGTGTGAGAAAATCAGTCCTTGAATCTCTTGAAGCTTCTACTTTCCTCGGGATTAGTGAACACAGCGAGTGCTTTACTCTATAAGTCTCTAAAGGAAGCTGCAAAAACGATGTACTATAAAGATCAGGGAAGCAGAAACAGAATTGAAATAGGTTAACACCCCTAAAGGAATGTTATATATCAGCAGTTGGACAGTAATGTTATTATATTCTAACTTTTTTGGGGCACAGCGTAACACAGTCTATGTCATTTCTGGAAAAGCTCTGTCAGCTTTCAACTTCAGCTGTAACAGTCTATCCTTTAGATTTAAGGCCTAATAGACCTTCTGCTATGGATAGAACATAACTATCCCCATTTTCACTGTGCTAAATGAACGTCCTCTTTATCAAAAGAGAGTGCTTGTGACGCACAAGAGACCAAGTCGGTGGTTCCATTACGCAGAGAAGTTGTGAAATATGACCAATGTCTCCCAGAGGGCCCTTATGGCCCAACTTGAGGCACAGTTTCTGGGGCCAGTATAGACTATAATGGTGTCAAGGGATTAACAAAAGTGAGATGCTTCATGTCTTCTCAGATATGACCCTTCTCATGGATTTTGGAAAGAGCAAAAGACTTCCTGCTCAGGCGTCGACTAATTTGGTCCACCGCCATAACCGAGACATTAGCATGTCATTGTCCAATTTCTTGTGATCATAAATTTTTTAAGAATTGAAGTTCTTTGATAATCTTAATGGACTTTGAAAAGTGGAAAACAGTCTACCGCTATTCAGAAGAACATTGACTTTTCAAACCCAATACAAATTGAACATAATGGAGACTATTTGACAAATCAACAATGACTGTCGAAGATAAGAATGCCTCCTCTTCAGCTGCAGCTTTTACCATCTGAAGGTTGGACACACACTCTGCGCCTCTACACCTGCCCTCCCCTCCTCTCGCTCATTGTATTGTTGTGTCTGAAATGTGTTGAACCACATGTCTTGGCAGCTGCAGTGACTGTATTATCCTGGCTTATGAAGGGCAGATCCAGGCCATCCGCTGCTTGGGCTGGTAATTTGCATTTTTATTGCCATTGTCACATCCTCAGTTAATACACCATTGACTCCACAAGCCACCCCTGGACCTGACGGCATCACCTTGCTATCCCACCTGAAATGAGAGTGGCTACTGGCCCCCTGGATTGACACTGGCTGAAGCTCAGGTACCAGTCGACCTGGCATTCTGGGACGGAAATGGAGTGTCCTCTCATGTTAATGTGGACTTTTCATTAGGAGAAGATGATTGATTTGTGTTGTACTGTTCCTGTGAATAGGCAATAGACTGGCACAATAAAAGAGAGAGATGGGGCTTTGTGTGCAGGTGAGGCCACATGCGAAGTAGAGTGTGACTGAATCAGGGTGCTGATGATGGGGGGGGCTGGGAGGAGAAGGGGGTTCGGGGACAGAGACGAAAAGAGATGAGAGATGGAATAGAGAGCTGAATGCGGGAGGGTGAAGGTTAGGAGGTGAAAAGGAGCAAAGCAGCAGTGGAGGGTTTCGTGGTGTGAAGGGATGGGGAGATGAGTGGTGAGAGATAGCAAAGGTGTGGAAGCACTCAACGGCATTCATTTCAAACACCGTCTCCAAACGAGATGACAGACGGGAGCAGCGAAAAGAGCAGTCTTTTAGTCAGTTTTCAATATTCTTAGGTTTCTCTTTTTCTGGGGCAACTGAAACACTATCTAAGATCCAATTCATTTGAAATGTATAAGTCGATATGGACTGCTGAAGCATTCATAAATACTGTAAACTTAACCAGGCACTACAGTATAAGGGAGAAAGAGTTCAGCTGGATCAAAAAAGGCTTTGGTCACTGTCCAGTTGAACAAGTAAATGTTTTCGCTTTTGTTTTACTGTGAGTCGAGTGGGATTTAGCAACTTTCCCAGGACATCTGCTCCCAACGCCCACGTTCACTTCTCCATCCAATAGCAGTGCTTCTTTCACCCCTAAGAGCAGTGGGTGCTGTGCAGTGATTGGCTGCCCAGGCCAGAGCCCAGAAAGGGAAGGCTGAGCCCTGAGAATTTTCCGAAACATTTTCCTCTCAGTCTTGGCTTTCACTAACATCTGCTTCCAATCAAGGCTAGTGAAAAGACTGCTTTTCTTTCTCTCTGTGTGGCACACACATTACACACATTTGAACATGCATTGATATATTTATGTATATCTATATATCAATACGTATATATATATATATATATATATGTATATATATATATATACTGTACATACATACATACACATGCAATATACATTTGTATTGATGTATGTGTGTGCTGTGCGTATCTAATACAGTATCTTCACTTACTTTACAGTTTTCTATGTGACAGTTATGTTTAATGAGGGTATGAAGTTTGACTGCAAAACAAACAGGCAGCATCATTCCTTTAGTTCACAGGTCAAATCTGACTGAGCTCACAAAACAGGCTTTTCGAGACTCAAACAAACATTGATGTCCTCAGTAACTGCTGCCTCAAGCACTTCAACCATTTCCATGAGAAACTAGTACTAAAGGTCAACATCATCAACCACAAGCGCCAGTTTCTGCTATTGCTTCTCACTTGCTTTTATTCATTCACATTCACAACTTAGCCCACCTGTGTGGTCATGACTATTGCATGACTTTCAACTACAACAGGGAAACAAACTGCAGAAAACCCTGCTTATTATAGCAGGTACTTTCCACAGATGCTCAGAAATAAGCACTCTGATTTACTGTAGCCAAAGAGAAACATGCAAACGCAAGCAACAGTTACCTCAGTTCTTAGCAATAGCTTGCGATTAGTAATGCTGTCTGTGTTGTTTCTGCCAGCAAACTGCTTAATAGGCTCTGGCCCCCATGGCTAAACAATCATGGGAGAAATAACTCGGAGGTTATGGGGCTGGTCAAGTAAAATTTAGGAGTTATTACTAACAGTTCTGTGCAACAGCTGGGGTAAACTGTGGGGCCAGCCCTGAACAAATCTAAACATTTTCCACAGACAGAAAAAACAAAGTGGCAAACTACAATAGTATGATTATGTATGGTTTAACAGTGCAGAGATTCAAGGGTATTTTACAATATCTGTTCTGAATACGAAATACTTCACAACAGTCAAAATCATGTTGTAAAGCTGCTGGTGTTATAAGTACTGTGGCTCCAGAGAAGATGAAGATGTTACCGGTGGTTCCCTGATTTTAAGCTTCCTCCCACTGACCTTTGACATTGCACATGGTTGACTTTGTGGTCCGGCTCCTGCTGGGCACATCTCAATTTACAGCGCAGTGGAGCTGCCTGCTCTTCAAAAGTAAAAAAGGCCTGGGTCAGACGACCTAATAAATATTCAGTGTGTCTCTCCTTAAAAAGCTTTTACTTTTTATCTTGTTGTTTCCTTAATCATTTCCTAAACTTTGATCTGGATTGTCTATGATCAAGTAAGTAGTTTAATCTGAAATCAGCTCTGATATTAGAATGAATGTCGCTGCTGATTTCACACATATATATATATATATAAAAACATCCTTTTTTTAAGTTCTGCAATAAATCACCATGGGGATATGATTTTTGTTTTTTGCCATTAAATGTGTATTTTTCACCAAACATACAATATGTGTCATTATAGTTATGGTTTAGGTTTAGTCAGAAGGCCAACACTACATTGTGAACATGTGCAGATTCAATACTCAGAGCCGATGTCAGCAATTTTTCTAAAAGGAGATTTGACGTCTCAATTGGCTTTTTGCTCCATCAAATGTGTTACAATTGTGTAGTGATTATAAATCGTGTTTTTTACCAAACCTTTATTCTGCTGTCAATCTCCGCTTCGTCTTGATTGCAAAACCCCTCTTTGCAATTTCTTTTGCTCAAACAGAGCATTTTGGAAAGGAGTACAGAAAGACAGAGTGATTGAGGAAAGAGGAAGAAAGGAAGAAAAAAATGAACGGGGGAAGGCCAGGGTAAAGCTAGAGAAAGGGATTAACCTATTCCCGATACTTCACCATTCAATGACACAAAACTTATGTCGATCATTTTAAGCTGCGTTTACCATGCTCTCCTTGGATTTATGCACAACATTTAGCTATGCTAATCATACATTTAAGCAGCTCACATATTCAAATATATTTTTACCTACTACACACTTTCAGTTCTATTTCTTTTTTTTTTTAATCTAAAATGAAGATCTTCCTTGATGCAGCTCAGAAAATGATCCGTGTAGATACATTTCAGATAGATTTGTAGAGAAAAAAGAAAAAAACATCCAGCACCTGCTGTCCCGCAGTGTGCAGTGAGTCATGAGAACGGTCTGATGATGTGCCTCATGACATGTTGCAAGCTCTGTTTTGGCTTACCTTTCAGACAAGCGGGCTGATTAATTACCACATATGGCAGAGCTCAGAAGATGATTTTTACAAGATAAACTGAAAAGGCTAAAAAAGAGAAAAAGACAGGTTAGTTAATTCAACAACATTTCAAGCTTATTTGGTTGTTTGGAAAAAAACACTTACTATTTCTTACTTACTATTTATGATGTGAAAGACAAGTAAATGTACAGTCATCTTGTCCCCAAGAGGAGTTTGAACACATTTCCCCTTGCAAAGGCCAAAATGAGTGAAGCATGATATTTCAACCTCTGGCACTTGAGAGGTTAAAGTTTTGTGGGAAAGGGCAGGCACACTCAGTATTCGTGTGCAAGCATGTTTATACAACATGAATGAGCTATTTTTTTGGTTGCAATAACATAATAAGTATCTTTGTTCAGTTCTGAGCGACACGTTGAAGGAGTAAAGAGTCGGCAGTGAAATGTGAAAAGGGTGGCTCCCCTAGTACTCAGACAGAAGGCAACTGAGGATTTATCAGAAAAGGACAGAATCAAACAGTAGCTTTAGCAGCCCAGTAAAGTGAAGCTTCGGAAAACACAATCAAAAAGGATGAAATTAAGAAAATATCTTCTTCAATTCGACAACAAATGTGCTGCAAATATAACCTGGTTCTCACGCAGATGGATGTTTCTCATCCATCTGGAATTTTGTCGGTTGCCTAGCTGTTCTCTGCTGTGAGTAGGCGGGGGTTGTATTCAAAAACCTCTCGAACCTGATTGGAGAATTCAATGTGTTTGTCACGTACTACTTCGACCAATCATATCGAAAGCGGACGTGACGCGTTGGAGCGCGACCAGTCTCTCGGTCTGTGGTGGAAAATAAACAAAACACACAACAGCAGCGAGCAAAGCAGGAGCTAGCAGCAGCTAATCGTCCGGCAATGGCGGTAAATGATAGATGTTTGACTGTGTTCGTTGTCGCGCCGGATGCTACGTCATACCTGTTAACACCCCGCCCCACGATTGTGATTGGATCTAGGCATAGAGGCGGGCCCGGTTATGGGGTAACCGAAGACTTCGGGCTCAACAAGGTGAGCCCAGACCCTAGTGCGAGCTCACGAAGTGTAACGAAGATGCACGAAGCACGAAGGGTCTGCGTGAGAGCCAGGCTACTGCAAATATACACAGTGAATGAAAATATGAACAAACACTGCAACAAGCACAAAGAACAAAGTAATAAGTATGTCTAGGTCTGGGCTGTACTTTTCAGTCACTGCAAAGACCTCCGCAGCGCACGTCTCACTCATGCAATTTTTGGATGTGCTGTCAGTATTTGCAATGCACATGTTAACAAAACGATGTAGATGTCTTAGTGTGCAGTGTGGTCATATGTTTGCTTGTGTTTTCTTGGGTCGCAGTGTGGTAAGCTACTGACTGTAGACAGGTTTCTGTGCAATGTCATCACAGAGGCTGAATGTGCAACTCGGAGCCAGAAAGCAGTGCGTCCTGGATTTTTTTTGGCAGAGTCAAGCTCCCGAGCAGAGATGACGAGGCAATAAACTGAACGAGGCCGACACCAAAACATGGATGGAATTGTTCTATGTTCCGAGGGGATTGCAGCCTTTTGCCAAGAACATAAGAAAATTTTGGGTACAGGCCAGTAAAAAAAAAGGGTATACTGGAGTCCCACGAGTCACAAAGGCTGGAAAGTATCTGCAGTGCCCACTTATTGACTCAAAATGAAAAAGCCCGTGTCATGGGACTCAGAGAACGTAATTATGTATCTAAGGGTTCACATGAATGCAGATTTTCATTTGCTTAAAAACTGGGCTTCTCAATGACATGTAGCCTATATTAGGTCATTCAGTTACTCACTAGGAAATGCACAACTATTGGTGCCAAGATTAGAATCATGATTTGGCCACATTTCTCAGCCTATTCGACACAAACAATTATTAATACAAGCAACTCTGTCAAAGCTAACACTGTCATCATTTCAAGCCCTAAGCTAACTTGTGTCTCGTGCAGCATATTTACTGCAGGTGTCATTTTTTTAAAAGGTGACAGATTTTAAAGACTTACTACGTTTACTTACTGAGCCCAGTGAAACTAATGTTCTAAAATTAGTAGAATGCTGCTGATATTTTCTAACAAGTAGAGCAGGAATGCAAAGCCAACCTCAAGAAATATTAAGAAATGTTGTCAGCTTTCATGTTCCACAAGTCCAACAGCTCATTCAGAGTAGATCTGTCGGCCTGATGATCCTGTTAGGATGACAGTTTTGAAGAGTTTAAGCACCAGGAAAAGACAGTGCGACTGGTTCTCTGAGATGCTTAAGTTTCATTATTTCGTTGTGTGTCATCAATGGTAGGTCTCAACCGTATGAGCAAACAGTTTAATTGCAAAAGAAAAATATGTTTTGTCCCGCTCTCCACTTACACTTAAGAAAAATAAAACTAGTGAATCTTTTTTTTTTAACCTCTTGTCCTGTCCAGCATTAGCCTGGGCGAAAGCCGACTGTTGACTCTGTCAAACAGTCTGGGAAAACCCAAGAGGAATCCGTTTCCATGGAGGGCGGGACCTTACCCAGCAACTTAAATTCATTGGAGTAACGGAGTTCCCTTAACCAATCATAATGTTTAGAAATGACGTTGGTTATGCGCCGAGGTTCATGCTTACTCTCGCGAGGCTCTAGCTCGCGAATCACGCTTCCCACATCCGCTTTCATTATACCGGTACCATTTGATAAATCAAACTTTTCCCAAAGCCAGTTGGAAGGAGAGCTACAACATCCTTGCCACTAACAAAATTGACGAGGCATTCCTCTTGCTCTCGTTTTAATTGTGTAATGATCTCCAGAGTTGAGACAACTTCATGGATAGCTTCTAGCGTTCTTCCGTCGCCATGTTTATTTCCGCTGCGGTTGAACTACAATTATATGGACTACAATGGACTCCGCGCGTGAGTTCTGCATCACCACTCGCAACTGTTTGCTGATTGGCAAAACACTGAGCGAACCGAGGTAGGGGGATTTGGCCAGACTATGTGCGGAGCCAAAATCTTTGGGCGGAAGTACGTAGGATGGCGTCGCCAGGCTAGTCCAGCATTATGGCAGCAGAATTGTAATCTGAATACCGTTAATGCCAAACACATTTGCTATGCCAAGGGAAGCTTTATGAATGTACAGCTCCCCTTGATGCCCATTAACTTCTTATTTTTATTTATTTATTTTTGTTACAATACTTAACATGATGTGATAGTGTGATAGTGCTAGTACATAGTGATAGTGATAGTACAACTAGTGAATCTTAAAATCCATTTTTGTCATTCTGTCTGATCTTTTCTTCATGGTTTAAACTTAAACTGAAGCTCAACCTCAAAATCCAGACGAGCGTAAATGAAAGACTGCTTTGTCAGAGCTGCTCAGTTACAGTAGGCAACATCAGCAGAACATTTCTTCCTTAATCATAACCACAGAGCAACACCATCGCTGTATTTTTAAAATGAGCTGCATGCATTCTGGGAAACCCTCTGTCAATAGCATCTCGCCTATATTTACATAAAATGGCTAAAAGCTCTTAGTGGTTACTCTATAATCATGCGTCTACTGTGACTCTGCAACAATGATATTTTTCCATAGTAAAACAGTTGGTGAACCCATGTTCCCTTTTTTCTTTTACTGTGTGTAATCCCTGTTGCCCTACCTAATAAAACATAAACACACAACCACTGCAGCAGCCCTTGCTTAAGCATCCGCCCCAAGACGCTGACAGTGCATGTATCGCTCGACATCCAAAATGATACTCGAGGAAATTCAATACTAAAGAATTGAGGACAAGTTCTTCCCTGGTTGATTTTCAAAGCATCCCTCTCTTTCTTCACTTTGGGGCTCCCCTAGTGACGCGACCCAGAGATAACTTAAAGCAGACACAGGGTGGTGTGATGCCAATTGAAACCCAGAGATCACAAGAGAAAAATATGAAGTCGTATTTCGTACATAGTGGAAGAGGAGCGTGGGGAAGTAGAGGCGGGATGGTGGCTGTTCACACGCTGCAGGAGACAAGCGCTCCTCAGGTCACAGAGTTTCCCATACAAAAATCTGCTCACGCACATATGGAAGCTGGATCAGTGCAGTAGGTTGGCTGGAAGACTATTAAAGAGGGGTGTGCATTCGAACACATTGCAGAAATGATTTATACTTTTTCTGTGAAGATCTTTTCTGTTTCTTGAAAAAAAAAAAAAAAAAGTTGGGCTCTGCTTGATCTCCTCTTCTCATATAAACACATTGTGACAGAGTAGGTGTAAGCTGTGAAACAATACTCACATTCCCATGGCAAAATTTTTTACTGGAGACATGCACAGGTCCCAAAATGAAAATGCTTTCTAATGCTAAATGAGGGTCAGCAATCTCTCTTTATTCCTCTTTGTCCTCATAGTTCCTTATTTCGTCTTTTTTATCTGTGCACATGAGAGCATGTGTGTGTGTTTGGCTTGTTATAGGATTTGACGCTTTGCAGACCCTCCTGGTCTTTATCAGTAATACGAGGGAACAAGCCTGAGTTTACTCACCAAGCCACCAGTCCCTCTTGCTCCCTGCGGACTTTGTGTAATTCTCAAATGTTAGCCTTGCAGCTGGAGAAGAGTCATAACATTGCAGTGGTTGTTCGAATAGTGACGGAAAAACAGTTGAAAAGAGAGAGAAAGAAACAGTGGTGAAGTGTTCTAAAAAGGCAGATTCAAGCCTGGAAGACGACTGTCACAGCTATGCCAACCAATAGGTCTCTTGTGGCTGTAACACGCAAGGCAAACATGTTCACACACATCTTCTTAAGTGGTGACAAGAAGTCACGTCTCACTGGTGCAGTTTTACATAGCTGATTCCGACTGCAACTTGTGTGGCACTCTTTGTTTGGTCTGAGGCAAGGTGAAACAACACGGGGAAGAAAACACTCACAAAGTGAGCTGTCTTTAACAAGCTCAGCCTGACTGATGCTGGAACTGACAGAGATGCAGTGATAGGTTTGGAGCCTGGGACGACTGCCTGAGCACGCTCAGTGGGACACCCTCCCAGGCTTTTCCCACATCACTGGGGGCCAGGGGGGGGCGAGGCAAGAGGTGGGCTACTTGCTCCAATCTTCTGGGCTGTGGCTGGGAAAGGCTACAGCCCACTGTTCTCACCATCTCCCCCCATAGTCACAGACCCAGCAGAGGGAGCGAGAAAGGGGGAGAAAGAGATGGACACAGAGGAGATGACAAGTGACTCTACTTTTGACTTGGGGGTAGATGTTTAATATGGACTTGGCTAAATTAAATGAACAACAGTGTTTTTTTTTGTGTGTGTGTGTGTGTTTTTTTCATAGAGCTTGCATGTGTGCCTATTCTCCAACCCAAGGCTGAACTGGAGTCATCCTTTTTCTTATGACTCATCAGACAACTGCATAACATTTAACTACTCAACATGCCTACGCAACATGTGGACCTCATGCTTACACCACAGCATTACATTCTGTGCCCTGAGAAAGGCGTTGTTTAACTGCAGCATTTGGTTTTGTTTGACTCTCATTTGCTATCAGGGTGGAGCGGGTAATGTTTGTTTTGAGCTATTAATATAATGGACACATTTTTTATTTTGATAGTAGAAAAATATATGACAAGGACGGTATTCATCTTTGACCATATCCATCTTAAAGTATTTAACTTAAATATGTACATGCTGTGTGAGTATATCAGATGTTGCCTGTATGGTTTAACACTGCTTTATACATTCCCAGGCACCATAGATATCTATATTAATGATTATTTTTGAAGAATTCTGTCAAGAATGGGTATATACCTTATCTATCAACGGTATCAATCAAAGCCACATTTGTTTGCACACCTTCATTTGGAAGACCATTGAAAGTATTGCAATTTGTTTCATCTTCCAGTCTGCTGTGTGTGAGGTCTTCTTTCTTCTTCTGAAATGCTCATCCTCACTCTGTGTTTGGTTAAGTTTAGACATAGCAAAGAAAAAAAGTTTCCACAACAAAACTACTTTGTTAGCTTTAGGCAACAGAACTTACACAGATTATGGTTTAGTGTTAATTACAGAATTAAAAAACAAACAAACAGCACTATATGATAAGTAGGATTAACTGTTTTGACTCAAACTGAAATCATATACATTTGTTTTAGAAATGAATGATTTTTAATACATACAAGCTCCTATTCTATTCTTAACAGCAACGTTAGAATGAACAGAATTTGAAACCAATGTACTGTCTTTGGAAAGTCTAAATCTAAGTAAAACATTATCAGTCTTGTCTCTTAGTCACATTACATTTTAGAATACATATTTCTCAGATACATGTAAAACATAATCTCTGTTTGACAAACTCTGTTTTACTGAACGAATGACAATTCGCTCACAAATAAGTCCGTTTTCATAACCAATTCAGTAAGTTAAAACCAAAATGTGGTCAGTGTTGCAGCCATTGAGCTAAGTTATGCATTTATGTTGCCCTCATCTGGACCAGTATAGTTAGTGTATGTGTATTAACTTCACAAAGATCTGAGAAAAAGATCTACAAGATTCCTTGATTTCAAGTAAAGATACACTATATTGCCAAATTCTAGGAATGAATGACTACTTGGGACTATTTGCCCAAAAGGAATTATGATAGTGTAGCATGACTCATCGTGTTACACCTTCACAAGTCAGTTCCATGTTTGAATTACTCAGTGACTTAAGTTTAGACTCCCTAAGACATTCATTAAACAACTAACAGCTAATCCACATTCATTCCTCGTGAACCATATGGCCGTGTGTCCAGAAAGACAAACAGAGTATTTCACAAAATTATGCCTGATATTGGACCTGGTAGAAAGAGCACTTCCAGTGCCAAAGTTCCATATAAAAAAAAACAGTTTGGTATGAAGATAAAGATTTGTGAATTCAGCTGGGGCACATTGCTCTGATTTCAAGTTAAGCTAGCTGCTAAAGCTGTTAGCCTTCCCCACTGGTTTATTCAGCTGTGTTTTTAAAGAGGCCTCTCGTGAACCTTGAAAGGCAGCCCCTCACATTTGCATAAGGAAGTAGAAATGCATACAGAAACGTATAAACAGAGATGATTAACATGGAAATAAATGGGCTTGGGGATATAAATAGGGGTCAAAAATGACAAAGTGGACACAACAGAGAAGGAAAATTTACATTCGAAATGTATTTTTAGGTTTGAATAAGACACAGAAAGTCAATTGGAGCGAATTAATAGCGCAAGAAAATGGAAAGGAAAATTATACAGAAAAAGCCACAAAATCAACAGACAAATGTGAATAAATTGGGGCAAGAGCAAATATCTGAATGAATGCAGGTGAAAATTAAAGACGGAAATTTTCATTTTCAAATTTATGAATTTGTTATGGCATAATTATTATTTTTTAACTTTATTTTTGTAGCGCTGATCATCATATTAACTTATTTACTGAGCCATTTATATAGTTTTGTGACTAATTACGGCGTCTTCAGTCCTCCATAGATCTCCAGCTCTGACATGTTCGCCCCACCTCAGAAGTTGGCAGCATTCATTCTTACTCACTTAGTGGATGAGAACGAGTGGGCGGCAGCAGCTACACAGATAAGGTTAGATGAGCAAGAGGAGATAGAGGGAGGCTGTCTGTTTTGAGGGTCATTGACCAGGCAACCAGGCAACATGCTATACACCCATAAACACAGCGCATTAGAAGTGCCAACACACACACACAAACGTATCTATATACATACATATACAAAGAGAGACACACATAAGCACATACTGGAATAACCAAGACAGCTCTGTAGACTGTGCTGATTTAGCAATTCTCCCAGCTCTCTTTTTAGCCGCTGCTTTTTTCTTAAAAATTCTCTCACCCACACACACGCACTTAAACAGGCGCATTTCCTCCTAAAAGAAGCACACACAGGAAACCACCTTTATCAGAACTCCACCCTAGAAGATTTTTCTTGCTGTGCCCACATCGCGTTTTACTAGAATATCAGCACTGAAACGGCTCTGCACCTCGCACCTCCTCAAAACGACTGTTCTACTGAAAACAACGCAATCCCTACTTTTTAGTTTGTGGGATTTATGCAACCTTACTGCAATTGGCTGTTATTTATTGGTACATAGAAACAAAGTTATTTCCTCAAGTTATACCACAAAGCAGAGACACATGTGCAGGTCTCAAGTAAGTCTCAAATCATTTTTTCTTGGGCAAGTCAAGTCAAGTCCTGTAATAGGTCAAGTCAAAGTCAAGTCACCTTTTTATTGCAATTTTACCCGCAGAATCTGATCTTAATAAAGTGAAAAGACAAGATCTAAGTAACTATAATATTAGCTAATTTGACAAGCACTTACTGGTCAGAATGGATCTTTAAATGACAAACAAAGTTTGAAGTTATGCTAGATGCTTAACGCTCAAGTCATTCAAGTCATCGTGTCTCAAGTCAAGTCAAGTGCCGAGTCTTTAACTTCCAAGTCCGAGTCGAGTCTCAAGTCTTTTATTTTTTGTCAAGTCAAGTCACAAGTCATCAAAACAGCGACTCAAGTCGACTTGAGTCCAAGTCACAGTGACTTGAGTCCCCATCTCTGCCACAAAGTCATTTTAGCCTGTGATGTTTCACATTGAACTTGCATTTGCATTATTTATTCTTGGAAGACAAAAAAAACTAGTTGAAGTTCAAAAGGGTCCATTATTGTTCATTTCAACTGTATGGTACACTGCCCACAATCATTTATTTTCCAATGTACTTTAGAAGAGATGCAATTACTGGATGTACTTTCTGTGTTTTTGTTCTCAGATGGTCAGAATGGATAGTGTGCAAACAAAAAGAGAAATTTTGACTCTGGTATCAGTTATTACATCCACACAAAACCACTCAGTTTTGTTAAAAACAGGGAAAAATTGTAGTTCAAGTTACAGTAATAAGTAAGCATGCAACCTCGAACAGGTTTCAGGGTTGCGACGTGTTCACACAGATCTCCCCTAAACCTCAGACGACACTGATTGATTTTTAATGTGTCAGCAAAGCAGCCAACAAGACGGCATGTAATGGTGGCATTGTAAAAATAACCTATTTTGGTTCTAGAGCTTAATATTTTTCATGAAATAGTAAAAAACGTCTCACTCTCAACATTTCATATGTTTTCTATGGTTTAGTTACAAACGAAATGTTGCTTAATGAGATTAGCAAATGATCGTGTTCTGTTTTGAATGAACACAGCGTTCAAACATTTAAAAAAAAAATTGCGGTTGTATGCATGTGTATGTATCTGTGTGTGTACGTGTGCGTGTGTTTGTGTGAGTGCGGATGGTTGCAGGTACTCAGTGTCCTTTTTATGTGCGTGAGTAGAGAGTGAGACAGAGAGACAGAGACGCAATGAAACTTCAAACCGTGTTTGGGGATTTCAGTGAACTGACATAACAAGATTCTCACATATTTGCATATTTCATACCATGTTCTACTTAATTAGAACAACATTTACAGGAAGAAATCTGAACAAAACGCATTCGTTACAACCACAAGATAATGTTTACTAAAGAGGGATGATTAAAAACCGCAGTGTCGATTAATGGTTGTGAAAAGGGGTTTTCTGGTGCTGGTGTGAGAATGGAGATTGTGCAGCTGGGTCTGAAACCAAGTGAGAAATGGTAGAGCTAAATAATGTTTACTTTTTGTCATGATTAGATGTCATCAGACGGGCCTCGTCACATATGTGAGTGCTTATACTTTGGTACACAAGGAGGATGTAGCTGAAAGACAAATGTGTGTTTTAAAGCTACTTATGCTTCTGTTGCTCATGGTAATGTTAGCCCGAAAAATGAATATTTGCCCAACTCTTTAAGGTTTCTGGTCATTAACCAAATCATCTACATGAACTGGAAATGTTATGTAAAAAAGAATTACCACAAATACAGGCTGCGCTTTGAACAACTACACTAACACACATACAACTGCAGCAGAGAGAAGTCAGCCCTGAGGTCTGCATGTAGAAACAATTCATGAATTATTGTTACACTGAGGCCAGGAAGACATTAATGCAGAGCATCTGTGAGTGTAAGAGGGCAGATCTATGTATTTCTGGGCACAGTCATGTTTTTTTTTATTTACCTATCGACGAATAAGCAGATGATTTATCAAATCACCTCTGGCGATTTCCACTCTTTCATTCCCGTCTCTTTCTCTGGAGAATTAATCATTAGCCTGACACACACGGCGAGGCAGACAGGGAGGCAGACAGGGGGAGGGAGATAGGGTGAAGATGACCGGGGGGAGGGGTGCTGAGAGGGATAAGGGTGGCACGAGTCAAATTGGAAACATATCCTTTCAACATGTCCTATCTGAGCATTTTATCTGTGAAAAGAGGCACAAAGGGGGGGGGACCTCACTAGTTCAACTCAATTCAGTGATGAAACCACAGCCAACTCCTCAACGACCGGACAAACTGCAACAGCTGCTGAGAAATGGGTGATGGGCGAAACGCTATTCCTGACACCTGCAACCCATCCAATAATGAGACAAGATTTATCAAATCTAGAGAAGGGTTTGAGTCTGTATCAGGGACATACATGTTCCCAAATATCACTCCTCCCCCTCTGAGACTGAGGGACTGGTGAGTCTATGGCCTATCACATTGGATCTATTTTTATCTGGGCCCAGGTGGGATTGGGTCCAGATGGGGCACCTGATCATCCATCTCTTTCCCTGTTTGTATGCTCTTAGTATGACTTTTCTATGAGCAGATCTAACCCTTTCAATGCTATTGGCACGTCATCCCTTGGAAGGTAAAGCTGAGCTTGGAACTGAATCAAGTTGTGGAAAAATGTAAAAAACACATCTGAACAAGTGTTAAGACGATGGCAATAGTAAAACTGTAACTACCACTCCATCTCACCCAATATATGACTTATTCCAGTGTAAATGATGGCTTTAGAATAGCTTTACACAGATTTATGAAAATTCAATACAATACAGTAAAAAAAAAAAGCTCAATGGTGGCTGTACAGCTTGGTTTCATTATATGCTCCTCCATTTTAAGTGTTAAGGCAACAGGGGGTCATGTCTTAAGATCTGCTGGCAGGGTAGAATACCCCAGACCCAATGGGTTAACCTAACAGGAAACCTGGAGGATGCACCCTATTAGGCCTCTACTTCCTGTTACTTTGAGGAATGAACAATTTATGAGCCCAGAGGTACGGTGCACCACTGCAGATCTGATGGATTTCCTTTTTACTTCTCCAAAAAAGACTGAGCCAGAGCATTTCATGAAAAGAAAAATGAGGAGACAATAGAAAAAAAAGAAGCCAGATAAGGTGAATAAAAGAACCATCCTGAGGGCACTCTGCAAAGCCTTGTGCCAAATGGTCTGGAAAGAATCACACGTCTTGGCAGTACACCCTATAAATAGGCTCTGATCCTTATAATTCAGATGAAATGTGGGGAAATATTAAATAGATCCTATTGCCTGGAAGCCAGTGTCTATCTGCGTCTATGTCTATGTTGTAAATACAGTTATATGTCAGGAATTGCATGTACAGCAAAAAAAACCCCATCAAAACTGATTAAAAGGTAAAAATATTCTTTACACAGGCAGTGTTTTCCCTCTGCTTTTTGCCTACATTTTCACTTGGGTAAAAACAGGGTATTTCTCTATTTGCTTCTTGAGAATTTGTTTGAAAGTAATGAGCTGGAAAAGTGACATAAGCACATCGTCACAGTGATGCAAGTCAGAAAAAAACCAAAGCCAAAACCAACCTCACTGCGCAAAACTTTCACATGAATCTGTCAAGATGAATATTTATCAGCGTTTCTATTGCTACAAAACGATACCCAGCCTCCCAGCCCAGCTTTTTTCTCTCTGAAAATTCCTACCTGAAAGTTTTTGTAACCTACGGTGAGGTAAAACTGCATTAACCACAGCCTGTAGGGTTCTTGGTTTGTTTGTGCGTGTGGGTGAAGAGAAGTGTCACTTACGCATTTACTAAACCATCAAACAAGCTGTCTGCATTCTTTCTGCAGACTTCAAACATTTATTTCATGATGTAATAGGCACTTTTTGTCCTCAGACTTTGCCTCATTGCAGTGCTCCAGAGACAGAGTGTGACAGAGATGAGACCTGCATTCCAGTGGCTGTTATTTTTCCAGTCACAAAAGTCAAGCGTTTGTTGTTTATTCAAAGACATCACGGTATGCAAAAGGTAGCATGGGTGTTAAAATGCCATGACAGTAGTTATAATGCAAAATTATTTTAAAAACTTAATCCTTTGTGCCAAATACATGACTACTTTACAACACATTCCATTGTAAGGTGGGTGTAGGTTGCAGCAACATGAGAACATAATGAGACAAGACATCTTAGGACGCAGGAAGGCCAGGAGGAATGAGGATAAGATGAGTTTGTGGAGGATTTAACATGGAGGAGAGCCTGATGGAGAGCTGTGAAAGGAAATATATCAGAAAGAGGAGGATAAGACAGGAGATAGGCAAGCAGTCTCCACCGCTGTCAGAGATGATAGAGCAACTTGGCATCTTGTTTAGAGTCTGTTTCCGACTATAAGCAAATTTGTTCAAGACCAACTTCCCAACACTGAGAATATGTTAATGATTAATGACTGTAAATTAAATGGTAAACTACCAAGTAGAATTAAAACCTGGAGAAAACACACACTACAAAACACACTGCATGTGTACACTTACATGTAAGGCAAGAGCCTAAAATTCAGATCTTTGGCATATTTGATGAAGCTTCTTGTTAAGAAGGCAAACTGCAACCTGTTTAACTCACAACTCTCACTGTTATTACTTTCTAATGACTAATGACTGGAGGAATCAAATAGTCTACATTCTTGAGGCATGTGAGACTGTCCTCTCTAATATGACCCCACTGATTGTTTGCTCATGCAGGGACAAACGACTTTTCTCAGGAATATGCAGCCCCTAGTGGTCATGAGACCAACTGCATATGAATTGTAAAAATAGCTTAAATGAAGGTAGCCATGTAAAAAGATTGTATTTCAGCCCTTACTATGATTGTTTTCTATGACTGACCAACTGAGGGTACTACCTAAACCCAACCAGATAGCAACAGCATTTCATTGTAATGTGTTGTGTTTACGTGTAGCCAAGGCAACCAGCAAAATGGCCTCCATATCGAGGATGGTTTGTGTTTTTTTTGCCCCTAAAGATGATCTTTTTCTATTTTAAACCGAGTACTTTTGATTTCTAACTCTAAGTAATGTTACAAAGCGTTGTTGAGTTATTAACTGGGCACAGCTCAGAAGTGAAAACTGTTGCCATATGCCAGTCTTGAACATGCTTCTTGGGCGCATGAATGATTGAAAGCTCTGTGCATAATGGTGTAATTCAAGGTCCCCTTCTATCCTCTTATGAGGATGTTGTGGCTTCTTAAAGGAAGCACTTTAAAATGACACCATTATGGGTAGTAATTAAGGGTATGAAAAAATTATTATATAGTTGTTTGGATATGAGGACTCGTTAAGGTATCACGAAAGGTAGAGCACATCAGCTTCTGTGTTCAGGCATCCTCCCTGTCCGAACGACATTTTTGAGTTTGTTGAGTTCGCTTTCAGGAGCATCTTTTAACTCTACTCCTGGAGTATTCTGAGCATGTAGCTAGCTGCTCTTGAATTTCAAACCTGTGCAGATTTGTTCGGGAAAATAAGTTATCAGATAGTTAACGGACTGCTGTTCAGAGTGATAATTTTCAAATAAAACAGTGGTGTAATATCCCAAATCAGTGTTCAGGAAGTTTAGTGTAAACGTTGGAGCCATGACACTGTGAGTGAGATGAAGAAGGTTTCTTTGACAAATCCTCTGTTGGCAGCATTTGGTAGGGTAAGAGGGATGAATGAGATGAGCAAGATGTTGGATTTCAGCCAGGTGTGCTGATCTTACTGAGCAGCAGATCATCACTTTCGTCGGATACATTTTTACACAAAAGCATACTGCAAGCACACTAAACGTACTGGGAGCTGTGGCACTGAAAATCTGTGGAGTTTAATACACACCTTATACGAGTTTGACAACTGTGTACTGGGACTCCTGCCCCAACAATTGATGCCATAAAATTGATTGCGGTTAGGCACTAAAAACTAGTTGGTTAAGATTTGGAAAACACCTTGTCTTGTGTTAAAACAAGTCTCAACCATTAAACACCAGTATAGAGTTAATAAGAATTTAGAATAACATTCAACTCTGTATAGGATATGTATTGCAACATTGCAGAGCGTAAAATTTCATTCCCTCTCGTGGGTTTCCAAGCTGTCACTCCGAGCAATTGAAATAAATTGATCTCACTTTGAAAAAAAACAACAACAAACAAACAACAAAAACAACACAGTTTTGAATTGTACTATTTGTGATTTTCCTCTCAAATCTGTCTTTGGTTGCAAATGTAGAGCTTTTGATTGCATAGATAAAACATAGATAAAGCAACTCCATAATTTGGAAACCAAGGAAGTGCCGTCACGAGTCTGAACAACTGAACGAGTCATGGTCACCTGCGGGCAAGTATCTATGAGGCTGTAATAGATCAAATCACTGACCGTGACATCTAACTTTGCTAATGCTATAAAATGAAGAACTTTTTCTTTTCTGTATGTTTCACCGTTTGGAAATGGTGTACCAACTTAAGTTTCTCTCATCTATCATCGACCAGAACTCTGCACACGGTGCTACGGTGAATAACACCTCACTAGGCTGTGTACGTGTCTTGCATCTGGAGAGTTTATTAAATATTACAGCAGAAACGATGATGCAGTTTTCCATAATTTTGTCTGGATTTGCGCTTAGAGGAAAGGTGATTTTGGCTGACACCCAAACTATCAGTTAAACAGAACAAAGGATATCATTAAGCTCTGGAATAAGCAGTGAATGAAGTCACGTAGGCCTGAATGACTGAACTGTAGTTTCTGATTATCACATTTGATGGACTATTTTAGTTCCTTGGTACAAAAGATACTGCAGATACAGAATATAAAACACAAACACATCACGTCCTTTGGATAAGGAGTTCTTTGTGAAAAATCCCCCCTATTTGTGCCTATTGAAGGCCAAAGCACTTGCCCTGTATCAAAAATAACTTGCCTCTCCCACAAACCGATGATGACATTTGGAGTATGATTTAGCCTTGTCGCCAAGTTACTATCAGCGTGGGGCCTTAGGTAAACATATTTGATGGGACCCAAAGGTCTAGCACCAGCACTAGGCTGGGAGGACAGACAAGTGCGCAGGCCCTTGGCCCTGCTAAGAATCAGCAGAAGCCAAGCAGGAAACATCTGGAAGACCCAGTGCAAACAGATGTCGGAATGAGATAAGAGCCCATGAGTTAGAGTTCAGCCTCCCATCCCTGTATGATGAGACTCTGTAATATCCAGGTGGGCTGTAGCCATGGCTTCAGCAGCTCAAAGGTCCAAATAATCAAACTGCAGTTTTTTTTTGTCTTTTTTTTTCTTTCTCTCACACTAGCATCTGGTCGAGGCTGTGAATGTTGTGAATAACTTGTTTTCCATTGTTCTAAGTCTCATTTTGATCCATTGTCAGCCAGGCTCTCATGAGACTCCCTTTATACAATGTTTTTGCCTCTCCAGGTCACCATTTACATCATTTCCTGATATAGTTTTAACATCAGTTGAGCAACAAAGTGAAGTATGCATGAATGGTCAGCCATTCAGTTGTAATGCCCACACTTGTTGTTCTCGTGATTGTTTGATACTGCATTGCAGTGTCAAAATGTATTGTATATTTTCAATTGCTCATCTAAACATGCAAGGCCAGAGTTTGTGAAAACAAAAACGTGGCCCCAAACGGAGCTGCTGTATGTATATGTTTGTGAATATAAGCTATAAAGCATCATTGTGTTCCAGTTTTTAACCCTTTGCAACACCATCACCACTTAAATATACTTACTCCTCCCTTATAGTTGCTGATTATTTTGCGTGAGAAACATAAAACAGAGGAGAAAAAAAACTGATAAATTATGAAGAAAACTGTGTCATTCACACAGATGTGCAGAAATCACAAGGGAAGGTTGGTTCCTGTTAAGCTATAAAAAGGTCCCTCTTGGGACATGAGATCTGAAGTGCAACTCACAGATTCTTCTGCAATCAGAGGCGACTGCACACTGCCAGCCTGGATCTTCATAAACTGATGAATAATGGGGCCTTGGGGCACCAAAAAGTTATAGAAAAGTTAGCGAATGGGTATAGACAAATTCAAATACATGGTTCAAAGGTTAGTAAAGATACGCTTTACCTTTTATTGCAATACCAAACAATAACAGGAAGCTACTAAAAAAGAGAAAACCACTTTCAAAATTGGAAGCAAAGTACCATAAAAGGTTGCGATGACATATTTTGGAGTTCTACGGTGTTTTTAATTAACATTTTTTAATTAACAAAGATATGAGGCATGCTGTCAGAGGATTTATGGTGGTGCTTTAAACTTTGTGAAGCTTTTAGTTTAATATCTGTGTAGGTAATAATTATGACTTGAATCTTCTTATTTTCACAGAAGCCCTTAAAGTCAAACCCAGTAAAACAAACAAGTTAAAATATATTTATTTATGGATGAAGATCATCCAGTTTTACACATCTCTTTGTGGCAAATGCTTGGGATTAACAGTAAATCTGAAGGTGAAATTAGAGTGAGATGTTTTAAGTCGATGGGATGATGATAAGGGGCCCTGTTTTATTTAAAGAACTGGATGTCACAAGGCCTGCACTGCATGACATGTTCGGGGAAGTTCATTATGGTGCAAACAAAGGAGGACCCCAGAAAAAGTGCTGCTGATGCTCATTTGGCTGGAAAAAGTTAACAAAAGCATTTCTTAAGAGTTTGGACCGCACCAATCACAGTCAGTTTGTTTACAATTGGTGGGAATGCACGGTCATTGTTACCCTCCCCAGGAGTGGTCAAAGAAGCAAAGATCACTCAAAGAGCAAGTCTGTGAGGTTACCAGCCCAGAGAAAGGTTAATGTTAATGAGTCCACCATCAGGACAACACTGAACAGTAACAGTGCGGGACTGCAGAGAGAAACACACACTCTCCAAATGTTGTTGCCCATCTGATTGCAAGTTTGAGATTAATATCGTGGACACATGAGCTCAAATGATTAAATAGGAAATATTTTGTTTGAAGGAAGGAAAAAAGCTACAATTCAGCAGAGCCTTGCCCTATATGTGAAATTTGATGGAAGTATTGGTTTGGCTTCCTTCCCTGCATCTGGACCAGACTGGTTTTGAATCATGATGGAACAATAACTTTATACCTGTGAATGATAAAATACGCTTATCCATTAACCAAATTTCTGGAGTGAGTGGGGAATCCCAGATTTGCAGCTCTTTTGTACAGAGGAATAGGCAAAATGTTCAGAGACAAAACTATCAAACATTACCAGAATCCTGTTGTTACAGCTATTGCCGTGCAATTTTCAAACTGGTTCATATATTTGTCGTCTTACAAATGTTTATTGTTTTCAATACAGCCGAAGTGACGCGGTGTAAATATCCTCAACATAGCTCTCTGTCAAACCGCTATGACATTTTTCAGGTTTGAGATGTAATTTGCTTTTCCGGTGGCCCATTTCTGATCAGCTTTTAGTTCCCCTGTTAGGAAAGCCTCTGATTCCCCAATAAGAGAGCACTCTGACTTCTGTCTTCTGCAGGTCACATACTGGCTATTCAGTACTTCATAACATTTATTGTCCACACAAAAGTGTACAAAAATGTAAACTTAATCTAATTTGTTGCTCAGTATTTTAGTGGAGTAGTAGAGTATAGTGGGGTTTAGACAAGATTTCTACCAGTCACTTAAGCTCAGAGTCATGTTTGGCACAGTTTGGAGTTCAGTATCTGACATATGATAAAAGAGTATGTGAGAAACTAAAGGCTCTCAGACAACAGACGCATCTAAATCAATTAAATCCATTGTGCTTTAGTCTATATAAAGAACTGATGTTACCAAAGACAGCAGACATGTGACTCAGATTTTCTCCACTCTATACTGCCTCAACGGCATCTTTTGTCGGAGTAATCGAGAGGATTTACCAAACTACCCCTGGGATGACCTCAGATCCACCGCACAAACAGGAAGTAGAGAAGAGGTCAGTGAATGAAAGGAGGAAGTGCTGGCAAACAGCAACAATGCACGAGGAGGAAACCCCCCCATTATAAATAGGAACAGACCCCTGCAGTCTAGTGGTTGGGGTCACGACTAAAGGGATTGGAGACAATAGGAGAACAAGGCCGCTGGCTGACCAGTGTAGGTGTGATTTGTCTGGACGGCTGAGATAGGAGAACGTCAAGGGTCATGGGAGACACAAGTAAGCAGTGGCAAAACAAGACCAAAGTACACAATGATTCAAGACTCCCGTGATGGGAACAATCAGTTAGTGGTCAGAGCTGGTTTATCAAAAGATTGTACTGTAGTACTGGTGTTATGTTCAGAGCAAAACTCTCTTTTGCAGGGAAAGAAAAACGCCTTTTTGCTCTAAACAGGCGAGCCTGTGTATTGAAAATGTTGTAGCTGACATGGAATTCCAAAAACATTGTACATTACATCCTGTCTTTGAATAGAAGTTGCACATATGGGGCATATCAGTCATCCTGTTGGCTTCTCACTCTGTGTCTGTGCTCCTCATATGTGCATCAGAGAGAAGAGGGTCATCCTGCTCCTCACCTAAAGCAGCCTGTAAAGCTGTTAAGTGGTGGACCTCCACCCATTCTCAGTGAAGCGTCATCACAACTGCAGCCAGACACTTCCCAGAGGAAATCCTCTGCCAGGCCAGACACAACAGCATAATTATTATCACAGTAAACCATCTGCTTGTGCGTTTTAGGCAGGGTGAGTCCAAATGAGTGTATTTTGTTTGAAAAAAAACAAAAAACTTCTTGTTGGTAGGAATTGTGACATTAATAAGAGCCTATTCAAGAACAGAATGGCCTTCGCTGGTTCTGTCAGCACAAACTATACAAACTATGCTTTCCTTCCTGACTAGTCAACATGAAAGTGATTGTAAATGTGTTCGCCTCTTAACTTTCGATTCATCTAAACACACATAGTTATTGGGAAGGAAAAGGGTAATTACTCTCCTCACTGTATTTGCATCACAATACATCAAACTTTAGGATCTAATTGGCCTTTATCACTTGATTCAGATGAAAAAAATCAAATGAAATAAAGTCAGAACATCTAACTGCCAGAAAATTCTTCAAAATATACTACACTGTATGTTTATACTATATTTTCATGAACTTTTGTACAAAAACCAATGCGACTGATTGGAGACGAATCACACCTGTGAGAGAAGAACAACTGTTATCTTGAGAGGCACATCCTCAGATAGAAGATGACAAGAGTAATTTTGACAAAAAGAGCAGGGGGCATTTAGGCCTGCAATGGATCACACATCAATTAGCACATTTGGATTGGTTTTGACAGGTTTAACGGCGGTACATAAGCAGATAATAGTTCGAGAGATAATGGAAATTTCACTGAGCTGCACACTGTCACACTGTCAAAAAGATAAATTGTCAGGTCAGGAAAAAGGTTTCAACAAAATCTGAGTATTCAGTTGACAAGCATGCATATATTTGAATTATTAGTGACAACTTTCCGCACTGCAATCCATCATTTTGTGGAGGGAAACGATGCTGATGGTTGCTGAGTGACTTAGTTGACACATGAGAATCAAGAAAACACTGCTGATAAGGTGGACAGGTGAGAAGTAATTAACATATAAGATATTGAATTATCAGCTCATTGCAACAGACCTTTAAAAAAAGACATGTTTCAATTATGGGGTGACAATGAAGGCAAACACCAGTTTTACGGTGGTGTGCAAGCAGTAATACAATATTACGGCATTCCTATATGTGCAAACTAGTCTGTGCATGCCAACAACAGGAGTATCAAGGAGAAGGATGAAGTCTCCGAGGAGTTCGATAAGCCAGGGGAGTTTGTAACAGTGAGAGTTTAGGGCAGTATCCAAGGCCTTTCACCTTGGAGCTGTTAACAGTCAGGCCTGTGATCCCAAGACCCCAGTTAAAGACCCCCTTGGGTGTAGGACTGTAACCAGAGAGTTGGAATAACAGAGGAGGAAAGAACCATGCTGCGAAGCCTCATGTGGTGTAGTGGGCTCAACTCACCACTCCCTACTCTGGCTGGGCCTGGAGGGAGGTCACAGGGTAAGAGAACTTTTTTCCCCCTCCCTTTTCCATTCTATCGCTCCACTTCTTGCATTGAAACATAGATCAACCAGGCAGGAGGTCAGTGAGAGGTGGGCACCCTGGGGCCTGCCGTGGGTGGACACAGTGGCTGAGGTCAAATGACCCCTTACCCACCCCCCACCCTGCTGCAAGACATTTATCACTGGATGCCTGGAATGGTTTTGAGGAACCGTCAAGAGTGAGTTCGATTTGCGTGTGTACATGTACAGTCATGAGAAAGAAAGTACCACCTCTTTTGAATTCCCTAACCAATAGATATAAACTTTGGTCCTAACAATGTCTTCGAATGATCTGGATATAACTTCAAATGAACATCTCATGGCATGTTGCACGGTGTCATTATTTTACTAACTCTGGGCCAGAAATTCAGAAGCAGTGTGTGAAAGACTAGATATACCCTGTGATTCAACAGCTTGTAGAGCAATAACTTGAAGTAATTGTTTTCTGTACAATATTATCAGTCTCTGACATAGTTGTGATGGAATTTTGGCCCACTCCTATCCGCAACATAGCTTCAGTTCATTGAGGTCTGTCAGCAACTGTTTGTGCACAGCTCTCTAAAAGTCCCACCACAGCATTTCAGTCAGGTTGAGGTCTGGACATTAACTGGGTCATTGCAACATTGTGTTGTAGATTTGCTTTTTCTGCTTGGAATCATTGTTCTGTTGCATGATCCATTTTCTGTTGAACTTTAGCTGTCAGACAGATGGCCTCACATTTAGAATACTTTGGTATACAGAGGAGTTCATGGTTGACTCAATGACAGCAAGGTGTCCAGGTCCTGTGGCTGCAAAACAAGTACAAATCATCCCTCCACCACCGTGCGTCACAGTTTGTATGAAGTGTTTGGGCTAATATGCTGGGTTTGGTTCCCTGTGCATTATGAGAAAAGATCTCCACATTGGTCTCATATGTCAAAGGACATTGCTCCAGTTGTCTCAAACCTAACCCAAACATGGCATCTGGCAAATGATTACATTAAGGTGTTGCAATCACTTCCACGGCCACAGGTGTATAAATCCAAGCAACTAGGCACGGAGACTGCTTCTACAAACATTTGTGAAAGAATGGGTCGCTCTCAGGAGTTCAGTGAATTCCGGCGCGGTACCGTGACAGGATGCCACCTGTGCAACAAGTCCAGTCGTGAAATTTCCTCGCTACTAAATATTCCACAGTTACCTGTCAGTGGTATTATAACAAAGTGGAAGCGATTGGAAATGACAGCAACTCCAGGCCGCGTAAAATGACAGAGCGGGGTCAGTGGATGCTGAGGCGCATATAGTGCGCAGAGATCGCCAACTTTCAGCATTGTCAATCGCTACAGACCTCCAAACTTCATGTGGGCTTCAGATTGGCTCAAGAACAGTGCGTAGAGAGCTTCATGGAATGGGTTTCCATGTAAACATAAAGACACAGACAAGCGAGATTGGTGTGGAAGAACTTGACTGGTCTGCACAGAGTCCTGACCTCAATCTTATAGAACACCCTTGGGATGAATTAGAGCAAAGACTGTGAGCCAGGCCTTCTCGTCCAACATCAGTGTCTGACCTCACAAATGCTTTTTCGGAAAAATGGTCAAAAATTCCCATAAACACACTCTTAAACCTTGTGGAAAGCTTGCCCAGAAGAGTTGAAGCTATTATAGCTGCAAACGGTGGGCAGACGTCATATTAAACCCTATGGATTAAGAATGGGAGGTCACTTAACTTCATATGTGTATGAAGGTAGATGAGCGAATACTTTTGGAAATATAGTATATATATCTATAGATATAGATAGATATATATACACACACAGGTATACATTATATATATATATATATATATATATATATAATGGAGTGAAAACGCGGCGGAGGAGTTAATCAGCCAAAGCACAAAATTGTTTTGTTTTTGTTTTTTTACTCTTTAAAGTGACTAAACTTTCAGGAAGTCTGTCTCATTTGCATAAAGCACATTAGTAGTTAAGCTCTGACTTTAGGCACTACTAGCTGACTTCTTCCAAGCGATCAAAGGGACCTTACTGGTTTCATAGTCTTTCAGAATATCCTTCACATGTCTGTGCAGTTAAATCTCATGAATATATACTTTCAAATACATGTACATATACATAAATATATATATATATATATATGTACATATATATATATATATATATATATATGTATGTATACTCTACTCTGCATTAATTTCATTATTGTTATTGAGCTGGAAGTGGAATGAGTTGTTGGACTGTAACACTGGAATAACTATATTTTCTGTACCTCCCATTTTATGTCTTGTGTTTTCCTAATTTTCCATCCATCTATCAATTTATTTATTAATTTATCCATTTATTAATTTTGTCTTAACTGTACTTCTTTATCTTATGTAAAGCACATTAAATCATGGCTATTTCAGTCCAAAAAGAACACACAATAGAGCTTCTTGATTTTTTCTAAGAGATTCATGGCCCTGGTGGATTGTGTCAGACTTTGTATATGAAGCAAAACTAAACACCTTTTCATTCTGAGTGGACTTGTGCAAAAAGACAACAGAACTACTACGGTTTCTGACAAAAACCATCAGCAACAGTAATTTAAAAAAACAAACAAAAAAAACAACATTTTGCCCATGCTTTTTGCCGGTTTATCGTAGTTTGCAGAATGTGTTCTGCAGTGACAAACTTTCATTTATATTTTAAACATGCTGGATTCAAATGAAAGAAGTTGGTGTTGTGGAAGTCTAATCAATGTGTACCTACAAGTATCAAAATAGTTGAAGAGCGGAATGGAAAAACTGAAAGGTTGAGTCGTGCAGCGGTTGACTCAACTTTGGTAACCTGATTTTTTTCCACTCAAACCTGATTTGCTTGTGGGAACCAATGAGAGGTTTAAAAAAAACATATTTTTTCATCAAAAAAAAAATCTAACACCTTCAAGAGGGTTGGTAAACAACTGCTAAGCATCCCATGGGTGGGGAGCTCGGCGAACCACAGAGCCTTATTTGCTCCTACTTGTCTCAGCTTGCGGATGTGTATTTCTGTCCCTCTGAAGATGCAAAGGTAGCATGGTAGGACACACATCAGCACACACATACTTGCGCATACACCCTTGCAGAAATAGACACACACACACACACACACACACACACACACACACACACACCACAAAGGTACTTAAACACACAGCGCCCTGCAACAAAGCAGCCCAAAATAACAGGCACCTGTTGTTCAAACCACAATGTGTACAATGAAGCCGAATTAGAGCGTTTCCCCAGCAACAGCAACTTCAATCACAAGCTACAACAGCGGCCTAGAAAACAACTACACTCAAACAATGCTGCTGTGTGAGTCACCAATAAACAAAGAATTGACATGTGTGAGCTGGCTCATAACTTTAATGTTTTCAAAATGGATCTACACTGATATTGAATGATATGTGACGAAAACTGCAAGACTCCTCTGCTCTTTGAGGGTGAGGGGAGAGCACATGAGCAATAGGGGATCGAAAAAGATGATTTCAGAGTAGATTGTAAGGATTTCACAATAGTGATAAAATGCCTCACTGTCACACAGCTCTTCATCAGCAGCTGGTTTTCGATTGTGAGAGTAGGCTGTTGAGTTCATGTGTCAAAGGGGCTCCTCTAGTGGCAGAGAGCAAAACTTCACAAAAGTTTGACATTTTCAACATCCACATTGTCACTTGAGCTGATGTCGCTGCCCCTATGAGACAAATTGACTGATGAAAATATGTATATAATACAAGCCATTTTTACCTTTGTCATATAAAGCTTTAGGTTATGATGTCAGGAGAAATAAATTTTCATATGGCATGAGAAGAAATAGTGATTTTTTTTTTTTCCTATCTGAGATTCAATCTGGATGCATCGTCTGGGAAATACACTGAAAGGTAACACATAAGCATCTAAACCTGTATTCCTATGTCAAAGGTATAGGAAAGTGGTGACCTAACAAGTGTGTTTTGTGCACATAAGTGTTCATTTGAAAAAAAAGCATTGGGAGGGGGACTACAACAAGGAGGCGGTGGTCTGAAGAGCCTCATGTCTTTACAAAAGAAAACCTAATAGGAAGCACATGTGTTGCACTGTGCAGCAGTTTACAATGGCTGGGTAGGGTGTGTGTGTGCGTGCGTGTGTGTGTGTGTGTGTGGGGGGGGGGGGGTTACAGGGTGCTATTGTGAATGAGGGTGTTACTGATGAGAGAAAGAAAGGGAACAGGGAGGAAAAAAGTGTGTTTGCAGGGGGTGGGATCGAGGGTCTGTTGGTTGCAAGGGCATGAGAATGAAAACCTCGACGTAAGTGGGGCGAATTGCTCAAGCCTGGGAATTTGGTCTGGGTGTGGGGGCAGGGGGCGATGTGAGTGAGCTCGATTTAAACCATATTGTCCAACAAACAAGTCGTATTCAGGATTAAGACATGTCTTTTTCCCGTTTCCTTTTATTCCATTTCAGCATGACCACAAGGATGTGCAGCATCTGTCACTCCAAACTTTCTGACAGCTGTCATTTACAAAGATGGATCAGATATCACCGGAGCATCCTTACAGTCATGCTTTTTTTTAAAAACTTTTATTGACAGTGCTGTAGCATTAAATGCTATGAAGAGGTATACATCTAATAAGATAGGACAATATGGATATACGCTGTAATTATGATTCATAATGCTCTTTATCCTGTAACTCCCATTCTCCTCCTTAACAAATTGACCACTAATGCTCAAGCATGCATAAAATACCCTTGTTTCTGTGATACATGAAGCTACTGTGTCATACACTGAAATTTTTTATTTCAGCCTTCAAACGCCCCCCCCCCCACTGCAATAAGAGACCAGCCCAAGAACAAAAGGCCATGGGGCTGAGCATATATTCCTCTCCTCTGTGGCTCACTCAGATTTATACACTTTCATAAAAATGGGCTTAAAACATCTGGCACACGGCCTGAAATCCATTCCCTGTGTTTGGATTGCAGCCAGGAAAATAATATGGGGGGTGAAAAAAAGACAACACAGTGTAAAAAATGTATCACTATAAATTACAAAGGTCAAGCAGGTGAAAGGAGAGGAGCAAAAGGCAGCGAAAGAGCTGAGTGATATGGACACGGAGAGAGGAGGCTGAAAGAAGGTCAAAATAAAAAGAGTAAAAACGGGGAAGGAGGAGGATGAAAATTCGCACGGAACCCAAATATGGCCTGAAAAGGTGGGATTGTAGCCCCCCCCCCACCCTGGCTGCTACAACACTCCTCTTCCAAGCCCCAGGTCACGCTTAGCTCTGGCAGCACCTGAATGCTGGGTCTCATCAGAGCTACCTGCCAGGGATTAACCAGAACCTGTTACCTCTCAGTGTCAAATGACAGAGGTCTCTCTTTCTCCCTCTCTTTCTCTCACCAACATACACACGCAGACAGAAACTCACACACGTGCTTTGTAAGAGTCTGTAATAGGAACCAGCTGGGCTTTCAAGGCCATGCAGTGGGCCAGACAGGCCCATTCATAACCCTCTTGTGAGTTTTAATGAAGGTGGGTTCTGGGGCAGCAGCAGTGTGGAGGGAGTGGGGGAATGATGAAAGAGCGGGGAGACGGTTCACTCCTCACTCTCTGTACTCTCCATTCAAGAAAAGTACTGTATCCAGGCTAGTATGGGTGAGAATGTTATATTTTCTCCAATCATTTAAAAAATGAGTACATGTGCTGTTTTCTAGCATTCTCAGGTGCTGCACTTTGCACAATGTGAATGGATTCCTGTATTTTCAGATGGGAACTCAGATGTGCGAGTATTTACTAAAACAATGAGATGAATGTAAACAGAGATCCAGGCCCAGATGTAATTGCAACAGGAAGAAGACAATCAGTAGTACATGATTATCAGCACTTAGGCGTAACAGCTCACTTTTAAAAGTTAAAAAATTGAATCAAATAAAACTCAATCGAGCACATTTTAGAACAATTAAGAAACAATTACTAATAACTACTGAGGCGTCAAATGATATATAACCGATATATGGGAGAAAATCATATCTATATATACATATATATACAGTATATGCACACATGGCATGATTTTCCCCCAGATGAATCATGGTCTTACCAGCTGGACACAAACAGGAGTGAGTACACCACAGAAAGACCATATAAGCATGCTTAAAAAAATATTGGATTAAACGTCAAACTAATATGATCTTACTTAATTTTACTTACTTAACCTAAGAAAATAGAATTAAATCTGCTTACATTTGACTAGTTTAATAAGATTTTGTGTGGTTTTAGCTTCCAGTGTGCTGATTATGTTTATGTTCATGCATTTGGCAAACGCTTTTATCCAAAGCGACTTACATATGAGGATTATGGTCGTTGGACTTCATCAAAACTTGCCCACCAGGGCTATAACAGAGGGGTTCAGTGACCAGTGCCAAAGAACATGACATGTTCAAGTTTAGTCTCCTAATGTAAAAAAAAATTGTGGTTACCAGCTCAGCAAAACGTGTGTTTGTTTGTGTGGTCATTTCTTCATTCTTTCATGAGCTTTTATCAGTTGCATGCATACGATCTGGTACATGAGAAATGCACATCCTCATGTTATCCACTTGCATTGTTAACAAACTGGCTCAAAAACTAAAATGACTAAAGTTACATGCCTTTATCTGCTTGATAAAATCACTACATGCTCACGTTATAAACAACTGTCATGCATTCACTGAACAGTTGTGAAATTATTGGGGGGGGTGGGGGGGGGGTGTTAGGACAAGTACGACTGAGGAAAAATTCCCTATTCTTATTCAGCACAGAGGTTAGGGATAAAAATACTTAGATATTAAACATTAATTTGAATGAATATTAATAAATGGTTACAGGGCTGTATCACATGACCTGAGAGCTTTCCTGTAGAAAACAGCACGCAATGAAAATCTTCTAATTTCACTGACCCTACTGTGTTTCGCGATTGTTGACAGCTATAGCAGCTTTTCTTGTGAGACACTGCTCCTTTTTTAAATAGTTTAAGATAGAGGAACTCGAGCAGAACATTTTAAAAGCATTCATTACTTTCCACAAATAGGCTCCTGTTTCTGTACACCCATCACCTTACTTTTGATTCAAATGGATATTAAAGGAGGCGAGGCTGTAGTGGACATCAATAGCTTGTGTGGATCCTCATAAATAAACACTATTTATCATTTTTCTGAAATCTCTCACCATATCGTCAGCGAACTGCACTTTTTGTGACTGAACAATGGACACGAGCACAAACATATTTATTGCATGCATTTTAGTGTCAGGTATCCCTGCGTCTTTGCCCAACGTTTTTTTTAATGTTGTGATGACAAAGAATGGGACAAAAGTGAGCCAACAAAGGCGAGCATCGCATATTTGTTTCCTCTGTGTATGCGGAAAGGAGACATGGTCGCTCTGAGTGAAGGGTGCGTTTGGGATCGTTTGAACTTTTATTTGCTCATACATAACAATCCATAATGGTTACCAAATGCTGCGTGGTGTTGTGGAGATTTGACACATTCCTTAATTTGCATGTGTGAGAGAGAGTCTGTTCCACTGAGTGTTCACCCACTTTGTGCATTCTCTTCGGGTTGATGGGTGGTGTGTAACCTGAGCTGATGAAGTAACGGTGAAGAAACAGCCCTTTACACCCTGAGGTCAAACTCATGTGAGCACCAATAAACCAGGCACTGGCACACATTCCTTCAAATGCATGGAAGAAAAAGCCAAAAATGTAATGTTATTGAGAGAAGTTTATGTTTAGAAAATCCCTGTTATTTAATTATTCTGTAAGAATAAGACGGAAGGTTATTTAGCTTTGGCTTTGTGTTGTGTTATGTTGTGTAAACTGATCACATTTCTAAAGCAGCATGCCCATCTGATACTGAACGTGCGATACTGAAATCACTTTGCCAAGGCTTTCCTTTGGGATGTGGTGCTTCAGTGAAGTTAGGAGGAAGGCCACCACAGTGCAGTGCATGGCTCCCCCCTCAAAGCCACACAGACATGCAAACAAACTACACTCGCACGCACACAAACTCAGCACACGCATGTTTTCGGTGGACAGATGGAGTGAAATCGGGGGGTATCTCACAAACCTCCCACGCTCTTCACGTCAGCCCTGGTGGCCACACAGCTTTTGATATTTCCCACATAATAACGTGGTGGTTTTTCAGCTAACCCCAGGAATGTTGGCATGAAACAAATAGCACTGCACCAGAATATATTGTACAGCATCGTGCTTGTGTGTAACAATGAAACAGGACATATGTCAGTCATATCAAAGCCTGATTTAATCTTGCTGTCACCTGCAATAATCATTGCTGGGTTACCTGTAGTTTGTGTTAACTGATGCTTATCATGTTGGATGCAAGTATGAATGTAGAGCTGCATGCATTGCCTTCTGTTACAATATTTTGGCCCATTTGGTATTTTAAATCACTTAAAATTGAAGATTGCATCTTTTTTTTTGTATTTTTCTTAAACCATTATATTATATTGATCATGGCTGTGCTGTTATACATTTATGTCAGAGCTGATGGGTTTTGAATGTGTGGACACTTCTACGGGGAAGAGATAATCTGGAAACGAAAAGACATTGGCTGTCTTGTTTCATTGAGTTTTCCGCTCTCATCCTCTTCTGCATGCAAAAGCTCCAACTGGCATTCGGTCAGTCAGAGGTGAGGGCCAAAAAATGCAGGAGCTGCTAGGTGGCGTGCTGGGTGATTTCCTGTCTGAGGGGTCTTCTTCTGGCTTGTAATGCGATCTGCTCTCAGTCCAAAAATAACTGGCATCCCTGCAGGGGATGGGGGAGCAAGGCTTGTGGGGCACTGAAGCAGCCTGCCTTGCTTCCTTCCTCAGAGGATCCTGAGAGGAGCTGATAGCGATTAAAAGTTGGTCATACCGTCAGCAGCTGGGAAGTCACAGACAAGGCCATTCCATTTGTGTGAAACAGGTGATTCTTAAAAAAAAAAAAGAATAGAAAATAGAAAAAAAACAGTCTCAATCATGTTCCTGTAACAATGACGAAACACAGAGCAACTGCTTGCCTTTACAACTTACTGCCATTATCTGAACGCTGTACAGTGGAGTTTCAGAAAGGAAAGGAAATGGAGTGAAAATCTAAATCAGCATGATCTCACAAGACTTTAAAAGAAACCTGACAAAACCTCCATGCTTATTTTCACAAGAATGTCAAATTTGGTTGGTAGGTGGTTTCACAGCTTCTCTGCTCTATGACCTTAACGTGCACCAGCATCGCAAAGTCAGAACGATAACAAATCAACACTTTTTTTCTCATGTGCTGCAGACAGAGAGAGCAAGAAAGGGAGGGAGAGCGTTCGCGAAGGATGGATTTTATCTCAGCTGCTGGGGGACGGGTATGGGAATTGTATCAAAGATCATAAGTGAGGGTAAAGAGGGAAAACAGATAGCACACTTTGAAATGTCTGACCCTAATGGGCCGATTATTTCCATGAGGGCTTTGCCTCTCCATAAACAGAGCAGCCTATTTGTCCAGGTTTGTCTGTGTTGTTTCAGAGCGCCTTGGTTCTCCTGGTGGGGGACATTTCACTGGGCCATTATGCAGCAATTTGGGTGGCTGGGACAGCGTTTTTCACGGCACCTTACAAACCGCAGCACAAGAGATAGTAGGGAGGTGGGGACAGAAAATACACTGGTTCCCTTTGAAGACAATCCATCTCAGAAGCATGGCTGAGGCCTGCAGTTTCACAAGGAGCCAAAAGGAGTGAGATGTAGGAGTACACCAGAGAGTCACAAAGCCGTTCATCAGGAGAGGAAAAAAACGGCGAAAGTAGAGGGGGAAACTAAAATGAAAGAGCCCCAATAATGAAATAAATCTGCCCACAGCTTTTTGTTTAATGAATATGGAGCTGATTTATTTTCCGTATGTGTCGGCAAATTTTTCTGGGCGCAGAACAGAGCACACTCTGTTCAGTGCCACGCTCAGCGACCAGGTGCGGGACAGACGGCCTGAAACAGTTAAAAGTAAACTGAGTGCATTGGAAATGGGTGTGCTTCAAAAATTTGTGGCCCTTTATTTTCCTTTTTTTTTTTCATTTTCTTTCTCCCTTTTATAGGTTTGCCAGGGGAAATAGATTTGCTGCTGCAATCACAAACAGTCTGCTTTCTGTCGCTTTGTTTGTAGTCACAACACTTAGCTATGTTTTGGTGAAACATCTGAACTCCTGTCAAAACCAGAGGCCGATGTATTTCATTTTCTGAACATTTGAAACGCATCCTGACATGGATGAACAAATAGGGGGGTATGATTGGCTCTTTTAAAATACATATATCTTTTAAAGACTGAATTTGGAAACCTCCTTTTCAGGATGACACTGACGGAGGACAGAGATTGAAAAAAAAAGAAAAAGAGCAAGCAGAAAGTGGAGGGGGGTGAGGGAGAGGGAGCCTTAGCTGAGAAGAAAGAACTACAAACAAACAGTAAGGGGGGAAATATCATAAACACATCTAGTGAGACTATCAAGCAATGTAAATATGAAAAATGCCAAGCTGAAGTACATGAACCCATGCAGGAATAAAACCCCCCTTTGTGCCCAAGTAACCTCTGTTTATCTAGACAAGCAAATTCGGCACTCAAAGGGGCCTTGGGGGACAGCAACAAGCACGGTCAGTTCTCTGAGTATTTCAGTGTCCTACCCTCCCTCTGTCTTACCCAACAAGAAGCACAGAATCCATCTTGATAGGAAGCATTGCTAACCAGGTCACTGTACTCAGAGTGAAATGCTGATGGATAACAAGTTTCCACTGAGCCATGCCGTGACACATACCATCATAGGGTCCCATTATCTGCTACTGCTGTGCTCTTGATTTTCTTTTTCTTTTTTTTTCAGATTTCACAAGAACTGACACCCATGCATGATAATTTCCACTTGCCTTCAGTTTCACTTCAAGCACGAACTCTCTCATAATTACCCCAGACTTTAGTAAAAACGAAACAGCTCAAGTCTGAGAGGCAAGCTTTTTTTTTTAACTGGCCGCAGGCTTGGCATTTTGAATCAGCACCACACATGAGATGAACTTTTTCTGAAAAGTCAGAGAGAGAAGCTTGGGACAGAGTTACAGAAAGGGACACACAAGGACTGTAATGAAAGATCTCATAAAGCTATCTCAACAACCCCAAAGGAAAAAAAAGTAGTGAAAAAAAGTTGATGGTGTCCTTTAAAGCGATACAATGTAACTTCTCAAAAAGCCCACTCTGGAGCTCCCCCTACAGGCTTGGAGGTAATGTACGGTTACACTGTCGTAAATACAACACACTTTCACTTTCACTTTTCACGTTTGTTGACGGACCGGCGAGGAGTTAGAAGGTGCAAGCTATGTCGACCGAGAAGGTAAGAGTAATCAAATGTACCTGGGAGCGAGAGAGGGGTCTATTTGTTTTTGCGGTAGGTGTGCCAGAAAGCAAGTCAAAGTACTTCCGCTCAGCTCCCGGGCCGCCACCGGGCCGCTCCAGCAAAGTTACATAGTGCAGTTTTTCCAACTCAGACCCCCGAAGGGCATAGGAGACAGGCCAATCGTAATATTAAAACTCATTCTAGCCACACAAATTTTTTCAAGCTGTTATTTTAAGGTAGAAATGTTACATAGTATTGCTTTAACCCCTGTTACTCCCTTGTCATCCACTTTGTTGATGGCCTCACCAGCATATTTGCTTTTTGCTCAAATTAAGTCATGTTAGAAGCCGACATATTGTTTCAATGTAGGAAAGTGCAGGCAACCCCAAATATGGCTGGCAGGGGTTCAACTATGCTTGGGAGATGGAGCAAATGGTGGTTTGGCTCCCCTCAGACAGACAATTATTTTCAATCAATGAATCAAACAGCTTAAATTGGACAAATTAGGAAGAGTGTGATCAGCTTAAATTCATGGTTTGTCTTTGGCATGCCACTCTAGTCTGACAACATGAAGGAATGTTTGTTTCTTTTTAATGGCTTACTGCTGCCCTCTGTCAAAAAACGAAGGCTACTGCAGCGAGACGTGAAAAAGAAAAAAGACACAGTAGCAGAGCCTCCCAACTCCTTGAAGATAAATAAAACTATAACAATGAAATGTCCATCAAATAAAATCCAGAATCCAATTTTCCCCCTGTGACAGTCGTCCTCTCTTTGTCAGCCCGTGAGTCTGTTTCCAGGAACGCAACTGCAAACGCAGCACTTTTGCGTCCCAATGTGTGTTTCATTTGGGCTCTCTGTCTCAAACACACATGTGGCTCAAATATGTGGCCCAGTGCTCCAACAGAAACAGACTGGGATCGAGCGCGGTCCAAATCTGCACCTCGCTGGAACGTGCCACACTAAACACCAAACTAAGTCAGACAGGGCCACGTGTTGGACGATTTAACGCACATTCTTCAGAAGCTCTGTCACAGCCCTCCGCTTATGACACTACACTGAGTCAGTGGTGTCCGACCAAAAGTAACAGTCTAGTTAAGAGAGAAAGGGACATTTTAACAGCTCCAGATTCAAAATGCAAATATTTGAACTCCTCTGCGTGGTGTGTGGTGTAAAACCAGACTAAATCATAACGGGTCAATAAGAACTGAAAATGAAAAACAAGACCGAAACCAACCAAAACACCATTAATAACGTACACTGAAAACACACCCGGTTAAAAGCAAACATGTGGTCCAACTTACATGTGACACGACGACCATGGACAGTAATAATATGAATAATATCGATTTGTAATTCGATTATGCTTATTGGTTAGACATCGGGAAAAAAATCTATCATATATCTGTTTGTCACAATTCATTTGACTACACAGATTCTATTGATACATTTGGGTTGATAACTACTTAAATATGATACCGTGGCAGAAATAAAGTTATATAAATAACCTCCTAATGCTGTTTGACATGAATATGGTACATTTACAATGTTAAAGTATAAGATTTTTTCTTATTGAACCTTTTTGTTTAGACAGACAGCCAGTAAATATTAAAACCGTTTAGTGTGATGTGTTTGAATCTGCATCTGCGAGTTTGTCGATTTGTGTGTTGGTGTCTTTTGAGATACGAGAATAGACTGTGTGGAGACATGCAAATGCAGATCTGTAGTGCCCATTTTTGTCTTCCAAACTAACTTCTGAGTGTGAGTGAGTTTGTGAGCGTGTGCAGATATGTATAAAGTAAAAAATCTTTGTGGAAAGCGTCTCTTTGCGGTCGTTCCTTTTGGTGTTTTATGCTGCTGGCATAAGGAAGTCATGTCAATTCAAAGTTGTGGTGAAAAACCACCCGAAAGCTGATTCTTCAAAAGAAAGGTGGCAAAAACATTGGAAAAAGATGTGATGTCTTCGATAAGGCACTGTTGTAATACATAAAGACAAGCAAAGCACAGGATTTAGCAGCCATGGCAAACAGTGTTTGATTAGGATACTGACACCGAACCAAAATATTCATGGGGGCTGTGCAGCTGACCTCAGATTTTGTTATGGATAAAGCAAGCAAAAACTAGGCCTTTAACTTGCTTTTAACAAATTACAACAATAAAGATAGTAGCAATAATAAATAATAAAAGGTGTCATATTATGGGGAAAGTAACTTTTTCCAAGCTTTTCAGCTTGGGAGTTTCACTTTCTGCTTTGCTGTTAAGTAATTAATTCACAGCAACCAGTACAAAGTTCACCTAACCTAAAAACGATAAATCAAATAATCATGCTCTGCCAGCTGTTTGTCACATAGTTTGCATAATGACTAGAATGTCTGACTTTCAATGAGCTTTCTTTCAGTTTTTTGTTTGTCAGAAGATGGACATTCCCATTTGTCACTGAATGCATCATCAGTGGCTCCATTCTTTTTTTGGCTTTTTTCATGCCTTTAATGGATAGGAAAGGTCAGAGAGACAGGAAGCAGGGAGCAGAGAGAGGGGGAACAACATGCAGCACAGGGCTGTCTGATGCCGGACTTGAACCGGGGCCAGCTGCAGCGAGGACTATAGCCTCTTGTACATAGGGCACCTGCTGTACCCACTACGCCACAGACCACCTCAGGTGGCTCCATTCTTACTGAAATCATTTCTTTAACTTTGGTAAAAAGTTTCCCATATGAGCAACTGTTCTAAACATTAGCCTCTAAACTCCAAAAAAATGAAACAAAACGCTGAACCAATGGTGAAGCCGAGGGTTGATGGAGCCTAAATGTGAAGGGGCAATTATTTGGTTTGTGACTTGGTGCATAAACCTGCCGGCTGGCTGTGCATTCTGTCTCTCAGAAACTGGGCATGTTTAACACATGGCTCACAACAAGATTGAATAGTCTTTCGATGTGACCTTTGGCAAGGTGGAGGTGGACCATCCAGCTCTGCCTACATCCAAGTAATTTATCATGTTACTTTAGAATCCCTGCCTACCGACCCCAACCCAAACCCTTACTGGATGTAGGTGGAATTAGATTTGAGCAGAGTTGGATCTAGGTGAAGTTGTGTGATCCAAACTCGGGGTCGTAGCCAGACCAATTTCACGAGTTAGTGCCTAAAAGAGGGAACCAGAGCCAACTGGCCATGTGTAAGCTGCAGATGAAGACGAGTGTATATATGACAGTCAAATATTTTTCTCTCAGTTTGGTGTGTGGTGGTCTGAGCTGGGCTTGCAAGGTCTGCCAATGTTAGCTCTCATACTGTGTCCCGTATGATCTTTATGATAATGTCATGCACCAACAGTTATCCAGCAGTATCAGTTTCAAAAGAGGCAGATCATAGAGGAGAAAGGAGTAAAGTGAAGTGAGTGAGTCCCTCCGTGCCCTAAAACAGGTCAATTTGAAATGAGATGCAAATTCATAGTGGAAAAGGGAGATGTTATATCTTCTTTCTGTGGTATTTTGACCAAAGCATGTCATGTTATGTGAAAAAAAAGGCATAAAATGTCTTCTTTAATGAGCAAAAGTTCTAGATTAGTTGAGTAAAGGTCGGTTACAGCATCTTGATTAAATCAAATAATCTATCCCAAACTAGTTTCAGCTCTTTTGTGCGTCAGGCCGGACTGACACTTTCACATTCAACATTTCAACATTCTCTCTTCTCATTAAATTTGAGTGGGAGGATTTTATGTGCTGTTAAACACAATTGTGGAGCACTTGCTTTCCTTTGCCTGTGTTGCTTACGCTTGAAAGCTGAGAGAGGTTCAACTTCTAAAGCAGCAATGCAACTGCTGGCGAGTCGAGTTTTATTTCTTTTTCCCTTTGATGACTGTACCTCATCATCAAACATCAGGCAATCTTACCGTCACACGTCAACACAATGCAATGTGTGCATTTGAGTCTGCACCAGAGGGAGCCGTTATTTATTGTTTAAGTTTGAAATGTCCCCCCACAGCCGACATGTGGAAATTCTACTTTTGCATGGAATTTCTTTTTAAGAGACTGTATTCTATAAAAATTTGAAAGCCAGAAGAAAGCTTCCAAACAAAGCCTTAAAATCGCTGTATAATTTACAACTTGGACAGAGAGTATGTGCTCTCATGACAGGACATATACGGAGTTGTGAATATGCTGGACATGCTCCGAATGGAAAAATGACTGATCTGTGAACTGATAAACAGATCACACGAAAATATGGGGGAAGAAAAAGGAATGTGTGAGCACAAAGATTACAGCGGGTGGTTATTATGTTTAATGAAGCATAATGAAGCGTCTTCTGCGGTGCATGTAGAGGTGGCAGTGAATTAAAAGTGCTCGTCTCTCATCATTTCTGGATGGATTTCATTACGGTGATTATTTTCTTTCACAAAACTACATGTTTTCTTTTTTTCAGCAGAGCTTACAAGCGCTTGCAAAAATCGCAGCCAAAAATTTCACCTTGTTTCAGGTTACATTCATGAAAATTCCCCTGTAAGATGACAAAACATACAGACGTAAAGAGAGCCAGAATTTGGAAAGAAAGAAAAGTACTCTTCCAAGGTATAGCAGGCTGCTTGCCAGATGCACTCACAGCAGCTGGATAACAGATACAATAAAATTTTAGATCATTCTATAAATACCACTAACAGCTGCTTCCAGTTAATGTCAGATGATTAGTGAAAAAGCACTTCACATTAACATCAGATACTGAGCAATAATGTCCCCTCCTCTGTATTGACCAGTCTCTACAAACAAGACCCAGGGAGCATAGGGTGACAGAAAGAGCTTTTAGCTAAAATATGAGAGTCTTAAACTGACCTGACCAGAAATGGGTAATAAAGTATTCCGACTGTTTGGTTCATAGGAAGGTTAGAGGTGTTATCTTTCTTGTTGCATTGGTTCTTATGCAGTTGAACGAGGAATAATGTGTGGAATAATAAATATGTGGAATGTAATATGTGCAATAATACATAGATGTGATGTGGGGACTGACAGCATCTTTCAATAGTCTCCCCACTTGCTCCCTTTGGTGTCCCTGGGGTGTGGGTGGGGGTCATGGTAGGGTGGTTCTCCTGTTACCTGCTAATGTCTCCTTCCAGCTTTTGTCCTAAAATGTTGAGCAGGCAAATGAGTACAAACACTTCCTCCTCACTTAGAGGCCCATGAAATCAGTGATCAGCACAGTTTGCTGGCACAGAAACAGCAACTTTCCACAATACAATAGAATAAATATAGCTCTTATGAATAGTATCATTAGTAATATATTCAAAATATTCAGCTGATTTTGACTGTGTCAGGGAGGTGTTCCGGAAGGAAAATATTCAGAATACATACTGGTGCATGACTAATCCCTTGGGGTCAAATATCTCTCACAAATCATCTCATCATTCAACGTCAAATTCACATTAGACTGTGCCAGCAGAGCCGGTTTTTATTATTTTGTTATTGGATCATCTGAATGCAGACGTTGCCTTCAGGCTTAATGCAAGTGTCACACTTCACCTGTACGTGACAGAGCTGACAGCTGGCTCTTGAGGCTTGCACATCCCAAATGCCACTGTTTTGGCAGGGACGAGCTACAGGTAGAAACACTGGGAAAAAAAAGAATAGAAATTAAATTTGCCTCGGGCTGCCCTCCAGGAGGGAATATTGAGTGTCTGTGTCCTTTTTTTGAAAAAAACAACAACAAATATACATATAAATAACAGTGCTGCTGACATCCCATAAACAAACAGCAATGTGGTTTACATTATGATGGTCTGCATTTGAGGAAGACGTGTTAACTGTCAAGGACAAACATCCGCAGAGTAGCCACCCAGTTGATTGTGGTGATGTGGCTGGCTGAGCAAAGGGGGCGTGACTGATTTACACAGAAAAGCGACACGTCTCTGTTGGAAATTGTGTGGTTTGAAATATTCCAGTTGTTCTGTCTGCTTCACCAAAGTCTCCATAATCTAACTTTTTTTTAAAATTCATCAGTTAATTAATTTGGTTGCTCATTCAGGCCACACGCACAAATAAACCCGATGTAAAGTCATGCTTGAGTTGGCAGATTTCGACTTCCCTATAAGCATCCATAGTTTTCTAAAAGTCTGACTTCATCATCTTGTCTAGGTGCAAGTCCAGCGTTACTGACAGTGTGCTGGAGCCCATGTCTGTGTGAATGTGCTAACATGATGTGGTTTTCTTGTTCAGTGAAAGCCCAGCTTCATGCAATTTGATTGATACTGGCTCGCAGTGCTCTGTTACCCTCAAACGGCTGTGTGCAGACTACCTCTACCCTACTCTCCACAGCTGTTTCCTGCCCCAAACTGCTGAAACAGTGGTGTGGCAGTATCACGGTGGGCCAACACAAACCAAAGGCCTCTCTGCTACACACCAGCATGCACATGCACACACTCACACGCATGCTTTGTAAGGGCTTTTTGTTGATATAAAGCGTTCTCTTGCCCCTAACTTGCCCATAACCTTTTCCGAACACTAAACCGTAAAACCACCTGCTGATCCGTTAAACTTGTGATGGGCAGCGCTTTGGTTTTCAAAACTATCACGGGACCCCACAAATATACAACAGTAAAACAAGCCTGCGCACACATATGCAACCATAAGAACCATCCCCTCCTCCCTGCAGACTGCTACTGGTCACCTCACAGACCTTCCTGTTTGAGTTGGGTCATTTCCTCTTTCTTTCTGCTGAGGGAGGGTTCAGCCTTTGCGGAGGATAAAACTCAGGAGGGATGAGGGGCGAACAAGGTCATAGCTTCCTCCTCTATGCGTTCAACCTGTCTCGCACACACACAAGCACGCACACAAAGCATGTCGAACAGATACAATGAAACCTTCATTCTTTCTGCATTGAATATCATCCAGTAGGTGTTTGAAAACCACATATAAGTCCCTCGTAGCACACTTGCTTTATTTCACATCTGGCTAGAACGAGGCCTTGTGAAACCGTGGGACTCATATAATTCTAAAGAGGGGATCACGGCGGTATGAAAGGCTGGAAAACAGGCTTGTGACTGGAAGGTTTGGGATTCTGAGGGGAAAATTTTTTTGGTATTAGGAATGTAGCCTACATTAAGGGACTAAACGTATTTAGAATGGTAAGATGTGTATTTTAGGCAGTGGTTGAGCTGAGAAGCTCACAATGCGTACACACTGACCGGCCAGAATAAGGCAATATGCTTGCCAAGTCCCTAATGGATGCTGAAAGCCTACAGAAAATGCAGATACTAGAAAAGAGACATGTAATATTTGGTGAAAACAACAGAGGCATTAGCTCAGAATCCTGAGAAAACAACATCAAACATTAGATTTAGTGTCTGACTCACTGAATATTTTCAACTTCCATCTCTGATGACGAATCCAAACAAATCTAAATGGAGGTTGTTTATCACCAGAGAGTAAAACAACTGTTTAGAGACAATCCCAAAATGCAGACTGTTGAGGAGGGGAAAAAAAAAATGCTTGTGAAATACCAGAGAACACTTCAAAGTAGTCCCAAATGAGCAGACTCATAAATGGTTTGCCCCTCCAGTGTGCTCAGCGCAATCCCTCTCTAGTAGCGGGGTTAGAGCAATGAGACAAATTGTTTGTGACAATTAGGCTGATGCCAGATACTGCCCGCTATGGCCTGCACAATCACTTGTCCCCATCAGCCAACTCTGTTATCAGTAATTGCAATTTGGAAAGAACTCTGTGGTGATTAGACCCAGGGTGTGGTCAGACGGAGAGCTCACCCAGCCCTAAACAAGAAAGCAGTGTTTGGGTAGAGTCTGCACGAGGTCCCACTGAGAGAGAGCAGGGGGTTACAAGAGAGTGTCAGAGGGAGGAAGGAAAGAGGGAAAGAGGGAAGGAAGGAAGGAAGGAAGGAAGGAACCAATGGAGGAAGGAAGGAAGGAAGGAAGGAAGGAAGGAAGGAAGGAAGGAAGGAAGGAAGGAAGACAAATAGGCAGCAGTGATTAAGCTGACCTCTGTAAATATAATCTCATATTTAACCCATCTTGTCTGGTATCTTAAGTTATTGTTGTCATCTGGAATTGAAGCACATGTTTATTTTGCAAAATAAATGCTCTGTTTTTGAGGGAAGCTTCTCCTTTAACCGTTTACTGATCAGGAGATCTTTGAACTCTTAGGGCCTAGACAAAGAACGTTTGAGGATCACCAGAAGAATCTGTTACCGGGATGTTAACGAAGGATCATTTCGGCCCGTGGATTTTTGATTGGAGTGACTTGTGGTCGTATACCACAAATCCCATGATATTCTAATTGGTTGAGTTTTGAGGCCTGTGGACAGCTCAGACTTGTTGTTTTGTTCCTTGAGCTTTTCGCAAGCATTTTCTGGCCCCTGCTGTCATGCTTGGGGAGGTGTTACCTAGCAGGGAATGCTGTTGCCACGTGGATAGGGTTGAATAGGGTTTGAATTCAACCAGTTTTGATTCAGATTCTCATCGATTCCTACTTTGGAAGTTGTAAAAGAGTCAGTTGTTTTCAAGACTAAAATATCATTGCAGAATATATAATATTCTGTTCAGGCAAACTCATAATTCTAGTTTTTGGATTAACTGGAAACCTCCTCATATAAAATGTTTCGATATTAACAGACTTTTTTGCAGATCCAACATAATCATGCACACAGGTACACACATAGAGGCATCCTTTATTTGCAACCAATCTAGTGAGGGATTCTTGAACCCTGATTGCTCTCCTCCAAGACCTGTCCATGTGTGTGTTCCATGAATGATAAGAGCAATCCGAATTATTATTATTTTTTCTATGCTTACTGGGTATTTTCTTATCGATTCTTCTTTTGAAATTGAGTTTTGATTCCCAACTCTACATATGGTGGGTATGACTGTCCGACAAGTGTCAAGTTTTTGTATGAATGCCCCGATGCAGGATTTCCCAGAGTGACTTGAAGTATAAAGATATTTGAAGCTTTGTGTTGCTTAATACCAACAACCAAACCAGCTTCGAAGTGTAAACAACTGTTTTCTCATCACATTTTTATCTTGAACGTCATTAAAAAAAAATTATTTTTGTATGAGTGCCTTTAGGGCATCAAATCTTTCAGCATGCAGCCGGAACTCAAAGGCTCAAACAAATGCAGAAACCAATGAGACAGATTAAAACTAAAAACAAAAAACTCACAGACTGGTAACACCGAAAGAAAAACAGGACAAATACATGAATCCGTTTGTTTCTGTGTTCATACCTAATTCCATTGCAGTTTGTCATTAATGTTTTTTTCCAGTGAGAAAAATAAATACTGTAAGCTTGCAGAGGGAGAGAGAAACTGACACAGAAGGACAGACTGAAGGAATGAAAGCAACATCTGCTGAGATAATTAAACAGTCGTGTGCAGGCATCATACTACACTTTAACTCCATCTGCATATCACTTCAAAGACAGCCAAAGTAAAAAATATGTTTTTCCAAATAATATGCATCCATTGGATTTTTCTCTCCATCATCCAGTTCCCTTTGAAGTACATGACATTCAAGGCATTTGACTGACATCTAGTGGATGGGTCTGGTAGTCACAAAGGCAGTTGTGGTTGTGGTTGACCATCGGTTTCTTCACACCGCTTGCTCAGAAATGTTGCGGCACATTGGCACAACAGATGGTGCAAAACCTGCTGGATAGGAAGGCTGTAAATCATACTCTCAGCCCGTTTTTGTCTCCAGTCAGTCATTTCTTTCTTTTACCTGTTTATCTAACAATACGTACATACATAGATCATATTGCATGAAACTGTGATTGCCACTTTTGACCATACTGGTAAAAATATGTGTTACAGATTTCTAGATTATATGTAGGTTCTGGTTTTTTAAATTTTTTTTTTAATTGATTTTTTTTTTATTGCTGTAATAATCTGTATTTTTACCAGAAAAAAAAAAAGGGTGTAACGGACTATTCCTGTGGAATTCCTGCACACCAGTGTGAGGAGGTGATCACCAGGGGTGAGTCAGAATGAGGGTCCAGTGTGATGACGGGAACGTAGATGTTGCATGAGGCATTTTGATGGTCTTTTTGCCCTCCTGTTCATACACAGGAAGCTCAATTTAAGTATATCTTGTGGATCCTTTACTGTTATAATGCCACAGCCTTACAGCGCGTATAATACATGTAGAGAAAAAAAAGGAACAACAGACATCACATCAGCAATCTAAAGTTAGTTAAGATGATCACGTTTTTCAATATCAAGGTGCTGATCTGAGGAGTCTTTCTCTGAACACTAGACTTGGATTGGTTCTGTTTTGTATTCATCATTTATTAATACTTTTTTTTTTTAAATGATATGCATGACTAGAGAAGGAGTGTCAAAATCACTGTTGTTATTGCAATCTACAAATTAGGACCTTACATCCCCTTAGAACATTGTTTCATGAAGATTTTTTTTGTTCTTTTCATTATCAAACAATAACCCAGGGAGTGCTCCTCGTCAGCCAATTTGTTCGGATATCACATGAAAGATGTTTTTAGAAATTACTCAGCATAAACAACACTGTGAAACAAAAAAAAAATGTTATTTCATCTGGTGCGTCAGGTAATTTCAGATAGGTTTAGCTATTGTACAAACAAAAAATTATAAAATCGGCACGGATATTGAGTCAGAATTATTTTACGGGGAGCACAAGGTTGACTTCCTGTTTTTACAACTCAGTGAAAACAGGAAGGAAAACAGGACACATAGCGCAGTTTCCAGACAGCTCCCACCACATTTCATTCTTGAGCCCAAATCCATGAACTCACAATGCTGCAGACTACACTAAGTGCAGTTTCGAGCTTGCTGGCAACTTTACGTTTTGTCCAAAGAATTGCAGAATGGAAAAATCCTGATAGACTCTAAATGCCCCAGAGTCAAAGCAAACCAAAACACACAACTGGTAGACATCAGCAGAGAATGGAGAGTTCCGCTGAATCACCCTTCACAGATTTACACCGAGAGAGCCAGTGATTCACCTTGGTGTTGTACTTTTAATTCGACATTTAAACGTCGCCAATTGGCGACGATATGGCCTCGAAACTGCCAGGGCAAAAGAGAGAATGAATGCCCTTAAATCTGTCTACCACTAGTGCCAAAGAATATGTCAGCTGTGTCAGACACTGGCCATGTCCAGAAAATGGAAGCGATGCAGAATTCTGAGCACAACTGGACAGCAATCTACCTTTAACATTGTTTTTTTTATTTAAATAACACACTCTGTCTCGCGGCCATCTCTTTTTATTCCGCTTTAAATGTTGCGGTTTGCTTGTTGAAAATAATAGACACACATGTGACGATAAGTCAATGATTTAAATACAACTTGATTTAAAGTTTTAACACCAGAAGCAAATCCAGCCAAATAATATGACCACTGGAAGTGAGGAGCTTGTGTTTTTCTTTTTTCTGATTTTCTCCCATACATCCTCAACAAACGCCTCGTACTTTCCCATTCCTATCCTGTAACCTTTGCTTGCCCCCCACCCCACAACTATCCCTCCACCTCCAACCCACCTGGCACGCCCCCCTCATCCTGTGTGCAGGCTGCCAGGCGTAGATAAGGTGTCTTGGCAGGGAGTTGGAATGCTGTCCTTCGCCTCACTGAGTGGGAATCTGTGTTCACACTGGAGCAACATGACAGCTAAAGCTTTGGGGATGAAAACGAAAAAAAAGGAATTAGGGACTCTCAAAGCCTTTTTGGAAGTAGATAGCATGTTTTTTTTCTGACTTTAGTGCAGTTAAAGATATTTTTTTATCTCTTTGTTGAAATGGGAAATCCTGCAGCTTTTCTTCACAGTGATAGATGTCGATTTCTTTTGTGTTAAAGTGTTAAATAAACGATTTTTTTTTCAAAGTCTGAATCTCCTTTTTAATTAAATGAAGATGTTTTTTTCAGTACAGTAATCCTATAGTTTGCTAAACTGATGTTTGAAGAAATCTAGAATATTTCTAGAATCTTCTGGGGCTGTGGTGGTTAGCACCATCCCCTCACAGCAAGAGGGTTCATGGTTCGAATCCTGGCCGGGGCCTTTCTGTGTGGAGTTTGCATGTTCTCCCTGTGCATGCGTGGGTTCTCTCCGGGTCACTCCTGCTTCCTCCCATCGTCCAAAAACATGCATGTTAGATTATTTGGTGACTCTAAATTGTGTGGACCTGTGATGGACTGGTGACCTGTCCAGGGTGCGCCCTGCCTCTCGGCCAATGAGAGCTGGGATGTTCAATGTTTAACAAGCAAAAATGTTTGTATTTGGAAGCTGTGGGCTGAGTATGGAGTCAGTGCCTCGTTTCCAACACTTTATTTTAATTGAAACATCACCAAAGATTGTTGTTTCATCAGGTTTTGGCATGTCGACTGCTTGGATAAATCAAAAATTCTTGGTTAGAGTTTATTGCATGCATCACTTGCAAATTAAAATCAGAGTTGAGATAGCAAAGAAACCTACAATTGAAATGATATACTTTGAAATTTTCTGTGGGAGTTATGCAAAAGAAATGAAATTCATGTTCATCTGCAAGGATCAACTCTTTTTTCCTTGTGTCTGTTTTGATTAAATAAATTACGCTGAAAATGAAATTGGAGGATTATTTGTTGTTTTTGCACATTCAATTGTCATATTCACTACGGAAGAGTGAAGTATTTGATGTGTGGCTGGTGGTTGGTAGAAGACTGAAACATTCACTAAATGCGGCCATGACTAATAAAAGTTAATATTAAAACATAAAGAGACAATGTTGTATAACATGTTCTACTCTATGCAAAAATGAATGCATTGAATTAATTGATTTATTGATTAAAACTTGTGTTTGTAACTGTATACAACAGCTGAAATTTCATTTTAAAAAATGTGGAACTCCAGTTGAAACAATTGACTTATTTTAAGTAATAAACTCAAAAGCTTGGGTTTAAGCAAGTTTATGAAGGAAGTGGTAATTAATCATTATTTTCCTGGGCAATGAAAAACTGATGTACTAAATCGTATGACATACAGCTTTTCTGTCGATTTTCTTTCTTTTTGTTTGAGGAAAGATGTGTTTTAGTGACTTATGTCCACATTATGCCACCTTGCGCAGCTGCACTGGACTTGCTCATCCAAACTCTTAATCATATTCGTATATATATCTCAAAACACGGAGTATTAGCCATCTTAAGTTTTTCCTTTGATGTTGCCATATCGTGTGAAATAAACAGGCAACCCTATGAAAAAAGCCCCAAATGAGTGACAGTATTTAAAAAAATTATAATAATAAGCAGACGTTGCAACACTGCAGCATAAAACTACAAAATGTCACAAAACCTCCGCTAGAAGGCAATATTGTGACGAGGGTGTATACGTGTGTACATAATGTGTGGAAGATATGTATATTCCACATAGCGAAATTAGATTTGTGCTTATTATAAGACCCTATTGGAGCTAAGGTAATTAAAAATAATGCTGATTACGTGGCAAAGTCTTATTTAGAGTACAGTCTTATTCTGTGTCTGTTGATGTAAACATGGCGACTGTCTGAAAGGAATTTATCCTTGCAGTTAGAACTAAGTATTGAGCCCACTGTTACTGTACAGGGGTCCTAGAAATCCAAAGGGACTGATCGTTGGATGTTTGTCATGATCCGGTGCAACATAAATCAAACTTAAGTGAGTTGAATTAAACATTTTTGGACATTGTGCTTCTGTGTGTCGGATTATGGTTTAGCTACTTTATGAATAAACGAGTGAGCCCACACGTGTCTGCACAAACATCCATCACCAGTTCCGCTCCTGTCTGATTTACAGTCAGACGTTAATCAGGCACATGAACTTAACTACACTGTGGTGAGCCTCTTTCACACCCCGGGCCTGTGCCCAAACAAGCACTTTCACAATCGTAACCCTTAACCTCTGCAACTCAGTTCTCTCAGCTTTCTGCCACAGATAGCCAAACAGTTTCCATTTCAATCTGCCATGCATTTACATACTTATACTTTTTATACTTGCATACATATATTTGATGTTTTTCAGGTGAGGGTTTATATGGAAAGGAACTATCATCAAAGTATGGGTTTTTCAGTGTGGATCAGTCTTGTGAAAGTACCATGTAGTGTCATGCAGGTACTTTGAGTACAACATATATGTAGTACTTAAAAAACAATCTTACTCTCAGAAATGCAGTCTCTTTATTATATACGAGCCATATGACACTGAGTCACCAGTGAAGCTGACAGACAAAGGTAACTTCAAAGTTCATGACAGTGTTTTGGTATGGCCTGTGTGCTGTGAATCAATTCACAGCAACTGACATTCCTGTTAGTCCACTTTAGATAAGGTGGAACTTGAGGTGGTGTAAAATACTACATGGGAATAGATGGAGACTGAGGGCTTTTCACCAGATTAATTTGATTTTACCAACTGCCATCACGCACTTAATAGCTGAAGCTAGCCCTTGTAAGAGCGATAGCTCATTCAATCACCTTGTCTTGGAAAGTGTCTGATCTCTCCAGACAATTCAATCAAACATTTGTATTAGAAAAATGTATTATTCTCTGTTTTCCAGGAACTAAATGGAAATGTTTAAAGAATTTGTTGAGGCCGCCGGCTTTATCCCTTTCCTCACCATCAGGACTCTGGCAACTCTTTATCTCGACTCTGTGTTTTGCTTCACCGCGGCTAACTGCTACTGTTGTGTCATAAGCTAAGTAATGTATCTTTTCCTTAGTTTGCAGCCGTCACACCAAATACATCACTCCTCTGCTGTTATTGTCAAATAATGTTTGACCTCAACCGGCCACATAGAACAGACCATGATGGTTGGTCCAATCTTTCAGTGGTTAGGACCTACATAAACAGTCGGTCAGCTGTGGAGGGCATGAGAGGAAACCATAAATTTGGGGCTTGCATGTGGGGGACCACAGCATGTAAACACTGGAATTCAAAGAGTTATTCAGCGTGGTTGGATTAAGGATGTATAGGGTGAGGTAGAAAACCGCTGGCTGCATTTAAATCTCTTCAAATGTTAGATGGATAGCAAAATTTGACAAAGTGCCAAACTGAAAATGATCTCCATCAGACAATAGAAATTGTGTTATGGGGTGGTTATGCAAGAGGGATAGTGGTCGTAATTTAGATGACCATGTAATGCCATTGCGTTGTCATGAATAGATTATTGCAAAAACGACCACGTGTGTGTTATTATGCGGCCTGCAGATCCCAGTCTACTATCAGGACTTGAGGTTGGGTGAAGTGATAGCAGAAAACACTCGATTTATGTCAAACGTACTGATTGAGTTTAAAGTTTAATCCAAACCTCTGAGTGCCAAAACATTTGGGAACACTTCCTACAGCGCAACGACGTGACACTGTAAGTTCAACAACACCAAAGCTTTCTATTCATCCATCCATGTGTTCTCTAAATATTTCACCCAGCTCAGGGGACTGGAGCCTTACCCAGCTGTGACTGGATGATAACATGCATATTTTTGGACCATGCTTAGAAACCGGAGCACCCTCAGAAAACCCACACAGGCACAGACAGAGCAGTCAAACTCCACACAGAGAGGCCCCTGTCAAGTCTCGAACTTTGAGGCGATAGTGCTAACCACTGCTGTCCATCACACGGCCTCCAAGATTTCAAGATGTCTTCAGTGAACATGTATAAACTATCATCATTATAGGAATGTTAGAAAATCTCTCCTGAGTTCTCTTACTTGGCAACCTTTCAACCCCTACATATCTAACAGAAGTAGAAACATGCTCTTAAAGCTACTTCGAAAAACCCGAAAAAAAAACTTAAATATATTTGCTCTTTTAGTGTTCATGGCATACAGCTGTTCCATTTCAACGAAGCGCACACTTTCTTCAGTCTATCCGAATGCTTTAAATCCACTCTTTTTTTTATCCAGCGCCACGTGTCAGAGGAAGGAGGGATTCTTTCTGCATGATTTTTATATTAAGTTTCGCTGTGATCAAGGAAAGGCAAAACAAACAGAAAAATAGGCAGAGGATGCGAGTGCCGCTTTTCCGGGAGCCTTACCAGAGAGGCGGTAAATCATAATCCCTGAGCACAAACTGAATTCACCACACCTATCAAAACCCATTTAGGATCAGAGGCCAGAGGTCCAACCATTTACTATCTGAGAGCTCCCCCTTTCTTCTCCAGTCCTTTTCTTTCAGGGTAAGAAAACAGATAAATGAAAGCCAAATAGACATGGATAATCCTCGGCGTCTCTCCAAAAAGGAAATTATTATATTTGAAGTTATGAAAGTGCTTCCTGAAGTGAAGGAAATGCACAAGATTTTTAGGCCTGTGCCGTGATCTAGGAAAAACATAAGCAGATGCACACTCATAGAAAGACCTCTCCACAGCTCTCTCTTGCTCGCACTAGCTCAGTCCCTCCATATGTATTGTGATTTACAGTACATCTGAAGGCAGAAAGAAAGTATTTTTCCTTTTTTTTTTTTAAAGGGAAAAGCAGTGATGGAAAAGCTCCCTCTGGCCAGAGACATGACGGGAGGAAATTGCACTGATTTAAGCTCAGCTTCTTTTGGCATCCATCCGCCTCGATTTTTTCTCTCTCAAAGCAAAAGCGCTTCTTCCACAGCCACTCGTCCAGATACTGTCTCATAAAATGATTTTTCTTTGTCTTTCATTATATCCACAGTAAGTTGATAAGTGCAAGTGACAAGCAGCCAGAAGCCAGAATATACTTACACTGACCACTAACCTGCATATCTAAAATCACAAAGGGGTGTACATTTAAAATGAATGACTTACTCACAGCACAAAAACCCAATTATCTGACTGTAAGGTATCAGATTTCCTGCCTGACACAATAAGCGCCGCTGGCTCGTGAGTGGAGGAGAGCCTTTCAAATCACCTTTTCATCTCAGTTTTTGTCAAAACTGAATTATTCACACATTCCTATTTTGTGACAACATACTGTACAGAGAAGGGGGGGGGGGGGGGGGGGGGGACAGTTTTAGGGAAGGTTCAGTGAATGAGGTGAGGAAATATTGCATTCGTTTTCAAAAGTTTTGTTCCGGTTAAAAAGCTTATATACAACTATGCTGATCCACAGTGCAAATTATTGCAGTTTTACAATTAAAAAGCTCGAAAGTTGGGAAATTACTGCATTCCGTTTAGGCTACAAAATGATCATTTGTGTATGTCTTCCTTTAGAAATGATTCAAAACTCTAAAGCATGCTTAAAAAAAGCAAAGACTGCCGTTTTGAATCCCCAAAAACATTGTACACTTCAAATTTTACTTTGTAAACAATTGTTTAAATTTTGTATTCTGTGAAACTCTCAGAAATGTGATATTGCACAACAATTCCTCTTCCCAGAACATCCCATTAAATCAGAGAGTCTTTAAAGGAAAGCCAAGTCAAGTCTCATTTGAGCCAAAATTGTCCAACAATTATTCGCTTTTGAATGGCATGAAAACTTCTTGGTCAAGTTTTAGCTATTAGGGAAAGTATGGTTATGGTTAGGAATAAAAAGAAAAAAAATTGTTTATACTTACATATGAACAAAGGACAAACTTACCTATTGTATGTTTTCCTGTGAGACTGAGCAATGTATACAATACTTCTGAGGAATTTTGACTGTTTTTCCCCTAATCAGAAACTAAATAAATACCTTTGTTCAGCACCAAAGATTTTCTTCTTTGTTTCAGTTTTGCTACGAACTCCCCAGAACAGTTATGGACAAGTTCTGCCAAGCTGTGCTTTGAGGGTCATTTGAATGATGTCTTGCGAATTCCCTACATTTGAAGCACATTCGGTTGTGCTGAATGAAAGTTTATTTAGTTTCTCCACTAACCTGCGTCCTGCTTGTGAACCTGCATTGGGATCCCGACCTTCGGTGCTCCATACAACTGCGTGACAAGGACAGACCATTCATGTCTGGAAATGTCAGACGGCAATTTGAGGTTATCTTGGCTCACTTGCTAGATGTGTGTGGGATTCGAAAATATAACTCTGATCCTAAAGGCATCTGGGAAATAGTAAAAGCTGGAGAGAGTGTGCTCTTCCTTTTTTTTTCAAATTCTATCTTTAGTGGTTTCCTGTCTCAGACCTTAAACACCTCTGTTTTGCACTTGTTGGGCTTTCAACAGACAGCCCCCAGTAAGCATTCGGTTGCATAAATCTTTTCGATTGCTGACAGATTCTGCATTTTCAGATGCAGATATCTTCTTTATAGAGACAATTGAAAAAAAAACAAAAAAAACATGGAAAACATAAAAACCAATGTCGGCGAAATCAAAAGTGGGGCTTTTGGCAAACATATTCTTGTGCTCAAAGGACCTCACAAACAGGAATTTCCAGATGCTAGATGAAATTATTTACAAATGTATGTTCTACTTTTTTTGCAGGTGTAGCAGCGGGAAAACAAAGGATGATGGGATGGGAGTGGTGACAAATCTTTGTTTAAAAGGGTACATTTGTTAGCTTCTAGTCTGGCGCTTTTATTCATAACTGATCCCCCCCCCCCATGTCTTCACAGCTTTGGAATGCTCTGCAGATCCGTGATTCCGGGCTACAGAGTGGAGCTTCGGCACGAGACGATTGATAGCCGCTTCCCTGCTGAGTTCATGCATCAGCCAGTTTCCCCACGGGCTCCAAGCTAATCATCTAATGTCTCTGTGGTGTATATCTTGTCATTTGCAGTGTCATCACAGACGGAAAGGTTTAATAGAGCTTCTTTCACCAAGGCCAGCCTATTCCCCTATTTAACATGGGGAGCTTGTCTTTTGTGCTTGCCCCATGTGCTGGTTACATAGTGGCAACGCCTGTAAAAATCATGTGCAGAATTCAATTGGAATTCAGGTAAATGCACGTGTTCCTGTTAGGTGAGAGAATAATCTCACACGGAAAGTGAAGTGAAGGCTTTTTCTTTTACCCACCGTAACATGAGTCTGATGCTGTTGCAACATGACATCTTTCTGACACACTGGACCAGTTAGAATAGCCTTGATCTTCATGACCTCCTGATCCTCACACACTCGACCATGTAGACATAAAGAGATGACTCACCAGGGAATCCAAAGAGGAGTCAGAAGGTAAGTAAAGATTGAATGTTCAGAGATTAGCATGGTTCTATAGACATGCTGGCCCTAAATATGAGAAACACATGCATATACAAACAGCTGCGTGTGTGAGGTAACCCCAGGTTTGAGACACTCAGGATTGAAATCTTGTTGTATTTTTTGATGGCCCAAGTCATTTTTCTTTGGTATGTGATGGGACAGAAACACGTGTACCTCCAGAACAGCAGACTGGATGACGCCTCCGTGTAAGCAAACATACAAAGCCTTTAGTGTCAAATTATTGTTATAGTACGCCAGAAATATGTAGTTAAAACAAAGAAATCAAAAAGGATGCAAAGCAAAAGAGCCACCACTACACGGCTTTTAGTGTGGGAGATCATACAAAGGTTTAAAAACTTTTAGGTCTCTTCTAGGTAGCCATTTGGAGTTATGAAAGCACAGCAAAAGTGTGGGAGCCATCTGAGCCAGTGGAGGCTCAAGGACTTCATACTTTGAGACTTGGTTTCATATCAAGCCAATACCACTTCCCAGCCTAACTCCTACAGCTGTGTATCTGCCTTCCAGCCATTCATTTTCTCTGCAGATCCAGGCTATTTCCTCGCATGTAACAGTACTCAGAGCTGTGCTCACATCCCGGTCTTTTCGGTTGCATCTTTCTGCCTCATTTCTGATGATTTTTCCTTTCAGCGTAGTTGACAAATTTCACATAGGCAGAGAGGAAAAAGTACCCTTTCTTACATCCCTTTGCCTCCTTCTCTCATCCATTGTTTTTTACATTTCCTGCTCCTTTCCTCTCCCTCTCCTTGTTTGCCTGTCTCCTCTGCTCCATTTATGCATCCCAGCAGTCTAGATTTCCTTTCCTCAGGTTATAATAGTTAGACTGTGAAATCACCCTGGCTCCGCACCCCTCCCTTCATCCCTATGTCCTTCTTTCCCCTCCTTCCTATCATCTCTCTCTCCCTTCTCTGATCCCCTACCTCCTCTCACTACTTATGGTCAATCCTGAATATTTATGGCCTCGGTGCTTGAGAAATAGATGGGGGGGGGGCATGATCATTTTCGCAGCCTATGATTATAAAGGTGTTGCCAGGAACCAGACGTGATGATGCTGGCTCTCCGAGGTTTGAGCTGTGGAGCTTCAGCCCCACACAACAGAACAGGGACAAGCCGATCTCCGTTAGCCCCCATGCTGAAGTGATTAGGCCTCAGGAAGCTGAACCTGACACGCTGACACAAGGCCCCCTAACCACATCCTGCGTCAAGATCCACCCACACCACTTGACACCACATCGCCTTGCTAACACCTGACTCACTGTGGCAACCACCGGCTGATTTACATCTTCTGATATGGCCACAGAGGATGGAGCAGGAGAGAATGTAGCAGGACACTAAAGAGATAAAAAAATAAATAAATAAATGAATGTCACTAAGAAACCTGAGATCAATGGGAAAAAAAGCAAGAGAAAACAAAGAACAAACATTACTTATCTATCTCACGTGGAGACAGAAACAAGCAATTCCAAGCCAACGAACTGGAAGTTGGTTGAGAACAGACAGTGCTTTACTTTGGCCTCTCGAGTGAGGTCAAGAGACAAGTAACTGGAGTTTTTTTTTGCATTTCTAAACAAAACTTCTACTTCTACGATTTTTCTAAAGCTCTTGATTCTCATTTATCCCATATTAGGTTTATCATCTAAATACAGAAAAAAAGGAAAGCTTAAATGATCACATTTCAGTTAAGACTAATACTCTTCCTAACCGATTGAAGATAATCTTCATGAGAGAGCACTACTGCCCTCTTGTGTTTTGAGCTCCTGTGTGTCAGCTCTATAACACTGCTTTGTTTCTGCTCTGGGGTGGTTGCCATGTTTGGACACGTATGTGATACTGAAAGTTCATTTTAAAACATGCAGTCCAGATATGTGTATGTAATGGCAAAACTTGCTATGAAGAACTATTCACTAAGAAATAATGACGTGTAAATAATGTCTTCTCAACTATTTACAAAGTTTTTACAAATCAGTTGTAAACCATTAATAGAAGATTTTTTTGAGCTGCAGGTCATGAAGAATCTTTAAGCGGCAAGTCACGCTTAGCAGTGACATCAAATTTAAAGGGCTAGTTTGTTCAGACCATAGACATTAAAAGATGGACGCGGCTCCTGTGATGTCACGCAGTTTTGCGTACTACCATTTGGAAGTCTTGAATTTTGCAGTTGGCAGTTGCCAACTTGTAGCTTTTAAAGCCTATGGTGACCATATTTGGAAGATAGGTAAGAGCACCAAGTTATCACCAAATATTAGTGTCGGCTTGTTTAGAAAGGTGCGTCCTTAACTCACACAAACTGATAATCATGATAAATAAAAGAGTGAGGCTAACTATTGACCAGGTGAAGTATATTGCTGAACTAAACCTCTAACACATTTGGACACTCTCAGAAATGTAAATAGAAAGAATCATTTGGGATACATTTATAATTGAAAAAAGGACAAAGGCAATATCACCAATGTTTAACTGAAGAACATTTTGTATCACATGCTCATGGTGAATTTGATGCCAGTAATAAAAAAAAGGAGAGGGACAACACAAAATTGGGAGATCTTAATAAATAGATAACTAAAAATATCCTGTACTCTCTAAAACTGTTCTCTCCATTGCATAAATAATGTATCTTGGTCTCAACCACGATGTTTCTAATCCTTACCAAGCAGTGTTGATGTCTTACCGAGGAGGCTTTTTTAGAATGAATAAAGGCTGCTGAAGGATTTCATCATCTGAGGTGCATAAAATCATCAACCTAAACTCACTGAAATATGTGAAACCTATCACAGAAGGGGGCAGGACTTTACATCCTGGTAATCAAACAGGCTAGTCTGACAGGCACAGATGAAACAAGCACAACTTATTTGCTATATGCTACAGTCAATGAGGGGAAGTTTGCATCCTATGACCCTCTATTGTGAAACAGTGGACCGATATAGCTATTTTCCCAGCCTGTCATGAGGTTTGTTCGAGGGCTTTTAAAACTGAGAGTTGTTTAACGAAGAGGCGATGGAGCACAATGGTAAATATGGTCGTGCTCCAAGATTTTTGATAACGTTAGCTGTTAGCGTCAAATTTAAACTGAACTTTTGTGGGGAAAAAAAGAAAGAAAAAATCTGAATGAATAACAAATAAAGTTTCTTCGTTCGAAGATTTTCATGTGAAGTGCAAATAATGAAAAGGGAATGTCATTTTTGGTCACAAAATTCAAAATGTCAAGCGCATTCATGTTAAAACATTTTTTTTTCTTTGTATTTAAAAGTTAAAATTTTAAAAATGAGTTACTTTTTCATAGTCTAATCAAAAAATTAACCAAATTAAATTACAACAGTAATTACTTACTAATTCATTCAGAAGATAACACTCAACCACATTAAGAACAAACTTTTTTGTTTATTTTATTTCTTGCTTTATTAGCTTCTAAAATCAGTTGACAAAGACATGTTTTCACAGTACAATGAACATCCTATTCACACACGAGAGAAGTGTTGTTTGTATTCTGCGGCACATTATTAACATATACCAGTAGGGATTTAAGTTGTTTACTCTCTGAGCATTTGAAGTGAATAGAGAATTAATACATTTCTTATTTTTCATCCAAGTTAGGCACATTATGGTATGGAAGAAGAATGCTTGTCCAAGCTCTCATTTTAGCTCATTTTGTCTCTGCTTCTCTCTGAGACTCTTTCACCAATCAACATCTTTGTTTTTTTTTTTTTTTTTTTAAATAGTACCTCTCTGAGACTTTCTCCAGTAAAAGGGTTATATGTTTCTTATGCAGAAGTGAAACCAACTCCATTTGGCTCACTGGATACTCTAGGGGCCGTGAGAATAATCAAAACACTGACAGAGCCAACAAGGAATACAAACTCCAGTTAAGAACAAAGGAAATGGAAATCAATGGCAGGATATGCAGATTTTCTTGACAGCTCGACACACAAATAATCTTTTGGGAGTTTGCCTTCTGTTGCCTTTGCCAGGTTAAGATAACAACGAAGCAGGAAAAAATATAAAATGCAGTACGCAGAAGAAAGGGCACAGTATTACACCTACTTAGTTTTGTGTGAAGGTGTTCCAAAAATAATCAATAAGAAATGCACTGTATTGCAAGCAAGGCTGAAGTGCCCAAGGCATGGTCATATCTTTAAGAGCACACTACCAACTTCAGAAGTTAATTTAAAGCTAAGCACTACTATTTATGAGCTACATTTTAGATTTTATGCACAGTTATATTTGTCAGTTTGACGACATTTGAGTAGTTTGAGGAAAGCCTCCATCTTATGGGCATCTTTTTTAAAGCAGCTGAGTAAGGTATAGTCCCTGATAACAGATTCCAGCATCTCTGGCTGAACATCATCCTGGAATACACTTTGTTCAGTGTATGTTGTGGCAAACATTTCCTCATTCAACATCTGCAAAACAGTAGGAAACAAAAGACAGATATTCAGAAAAGTATATTAGAGTAAATATAGTATAATATGAATTACCTAACCACACAGTCTTGGTTTAGTTGCTGCAACTATCCAGAAATATAATTTGACCCACCTTCTTGATAAGGACTACCACACCTTGCTCCAGACTAATAAGTTTCTCAGACACCCACTTTGTCTTATTGAGCAGCATCTCAGGAGCGTGATCGTAACGATCCAGCGTCATCTGAAGATGTACTAAAGGCTCGATCCAAGACTGGACCAGCATCAGCACAGAGTGGAGTAACCATTTGTCCTATAAGGCACATACATAAAGATTAGGATTGTCAAGATATCTGATTTTCACAACACAATTATTGTAACAAAAGCATTTACGATTATGATCGAATTATAATCGTGATATCAGTGGCCGGAACTTCCCAAATGCACATCTATGTTACAGCCTTTAGCTGCAAATAAGTTTCAAATTTGTGGAACAATCGAAGCTGTCGGCTGCTCTTGGTTGAGTTGGTGCTGTTGTTGGTGCTTTAGTCTTGCTCTGAAGCACTTTAAATTACCTTGTGTACGAATTGTGCTCTACAAATAAAATTGCCTTGCCTTGCCTTGCCTTGATGTGGATAAGACAGAAGTCAACGTGGAAAAATATCTGATTTGTGGGGGAATGAAACCACGTGTTTAATAACAAAAATTGTCCAGTGGAGCTGTTGCCTGTGCTTTATCACAGGCAAAATTCAGTTGTTGTCTGGCCCTCCTAGCTCGAGCTAACTTTCAGTTTTTGATCAACGCTCAGTGTCATTTCCAAGGGCTACAAGTTGTTAGTTTTTGGGAAGACTGCAGGTCAGTCCATCTGGTTTGAGAAAATGAAGGGATAAGCGGGCCCTATATCATTTTGTTTTTTATATTTCAGTTTTGTCAAATTTTTTGTCAATTGAATGATGACTTAAAGCACTTTAACAGGATTGAATAGTAGCCTTTCAAAAATTCTGTTGACAACAGCATGGCTTTAATCATGCTGCCATAAAACCTACAGTAAGAAAAGGAGGTTTAAATGCCAGGAGTGAATCAGTTAAGGATCCTTTAATTCCCCACAGCAGAGCCGACCCTATAAGTGCCAACGAACACTTTACAAATAGCCATTAAACTGCAGAGCAGCCAATATTCCAACAGAAAGGGCAGAGAAAAAAAACTCCAAACTTAGAGAACGGCCTTGCAATACATGAATTTTCAAAGATTAATTTTCAAATAAAATTTAAAAGAAAAAAATATAGCCTTACAAGACTATATAACTTTTAAAAAGCCCTTGCAATATTGATGAGAATTATCCTTTTAAAGAAATGCTGCATTAAACTGTTTAAGCTGAATGGAGGAGGACAATTGTAGAATGGCCAAATAGCCTTTTACAGACCTTTTGCTACTTTCCAACCCACTGACCAAGCTGACCTTTTTACTAAGAGGCCATGCTTTGCTGGACAGAAGACAAGGCAAAAGGTCTTTCAGTATCATGGAAGCCAAGTATCTCATGAAATATGTTGTACTGTTTACAATAGTCTGCTGTGAAAAACATGGCAGTTCCACTAGTAAGTCTGTACAATTGTGAAATACTGCATTTAGGTACTTATCTATTTTTGGCATATTCTTGCAGTGGGACTTTAGAGTCAAAACTGGACTTAGCTGTTAATCATTGCAATGTGAGACTGAATCCATTATGGCAAAGATAATTCAGTACCTGACGTGGGAAAACTAAGAAAGAGGTTCACACACAAAGACAAATGCCGGCAAGAAATGGATGCATTAGTATCACCGTAAAGCCATACACTCACACACATTGACAATATACCCATTAATGCAAAGGATCATTAACTCCACTCAAATTTCCGGAAAGCAACAGTATGCAGGATGTAATTACATCCTGCATACTGTTGCTTTATACAACAAAATCATAGGTACATGCACACATATCAGTGGGGTTCTTTAGAGGGTCAAAGGAAAGAAAGAAGTCGAAAGAAAATAATCTGTGGTCATCAGTGACCGTGTCCTTACAGATATTTGTTGGATTTCACTTTTGGAGCTGGGGATGGGCAAGGTTTTGGTGATGCATGCATAACCAGCCTGGTTACTCTGGAGCCTCAGAGGGAATGGAATGAACATCTCCTCCTACAACAAAATGAAAGTGGAAAACCACACAGATTAATTTACTCATCACACTGAAAATTACTGTTATAATCAGTGATATGATATCTGAAATGGTTTAACTCCAGTATTTAGCTCGGATGATACTGTCTAGAAGAGAGTGGAGCAACATTATTGTAGACTATCAAAAATATGTGAACAGACTCACTCAATAACACACAGGAGAAAAACAATGACAAAAGCTTCGCTGGTTGTTACCTCTAGAGACACAGAGACATTTTGTTCTTCTGCATGTTCTCATCTGTGGGTTGTATGCAGCATATTCTGACTAACAGCCCATGCATCATTTCATTTCAAAGACCATTCTGCCTCTCAGGCCACTAACTGAAGGGGGATTCAACAGGCTGCAGAAACCTGTGCTTTCACTGTTGCAGTATGTCATTATCACATTCATATTACCCCGCTGTGGGCTTGCTTCTTCTATAAAACATCTTTGGCTCAGTAGAGAGATAGAATATTACTTTGAAGCCCGTCAGTGAGATAATGATCATGTCAGAATCAAAAGCAAATAACGCTGAGTATCTGACAGAAAGCATGAGTACTACTGGTCTTGCATAATGCTGAAAAAAGGCCAACAAAAAAAGTCATTTTGCCCTTGCGTTCTTGTCTAGTTTGGGAAATGTAGGGCACTGTGTTTTCAGCAGTGACGAGCATAAAAACAGCTATTCCAATTTTATAAGAAAGCACTTATGCTCAATATAAGAAAAATAATACATACACTGCGCATTGCTGACACTGTTTTTCTATAGCACTGCTTTCCTAAATGCTGTTTTTACATTTACTAAAAAAAAAAAAAAACAGCTTTCAAATAACCAGCTCATGCCCAATAGCATCAAATAAAAATCCCCCCTCGAGTAGTTAATTTCATAGATCATACCTCAGTCGTATCCCAGCCATAATGAAATAAAAAAAAAAAAAACTTTTGTGATCTGATGCTTTGTGTGAGAAGTTATTTTGTTCCCCCTCAAGCTAGAACTTACTCAGACTTTGCCCCTGCTCTAGGCTTTTGAAGCACGTGGGACTGCTGAGCAGGTCAACAGTTATTGTTTTCACAGTGCATATTTGTAAAGGCTCATTTTCGCTTGATGCCAGTGTTACTCACAAACAAAGAACACGACTCTTCTGAGACACGGTAGATGAGCTCGGCGTGGTGGATGACTCGGTCTAAAAGTTTCTCCTGGGAGATGGAGGGGCAGCGGTTGAGGCCGGCCTGATCTTCTCTACAGTCTAACGGAGTGCTTACAGTAAGAAGATTGGGCCATAGCAATAGAGCCCAAACACCCCGCTGCATGACTGAAGATGCAAACACACAGAACAAATGTCCAAAGAAATGAATACGAAAATGCAAACATAGAAAAACCACAACAGCACAATCATCCTATCAATCAATTGTTTGCTTGAATATCTGTGATCTGTGCTGTGATCAGCACAATCACAAAAGTGATTGTTTTCTATCCTTTTTTTGGAGGGATACATTACCTGTGTTGTGCATTCTGTCAGTGTTCTTCAAGCTTTTCTTGCAGCTCCATCAAGAGGACTTCTTTATAAAGCGTGAGCAGGCCATGAATAAAGGGAAAAGGTCATTTTGGCCTTGCGTAGGCTCCTGTAAAAAGATACTGGCCTTCCCAAAACAACACATTTCTTCAGTCATGCATAATACTGAGTTGGTGACCATAGCCAGGCCGGCTGGGCCCTAATACGTTTCCTTAAAGTTAAAATTCTTCTTCCTCACACATCTGATAACATGAAATGTTAACATGAAACTAATCACATTTTCTTTTAAATGTGGAAAAAATAAAAAGATCGAAATAAACGTTTTTTTTTCTAACATTTTTATCCCATCCGGCTTTCAGTTACCCTTTGCCAATTATCGGAGAATGAAAAGGCCGATTAGATTTGAGAAACAATGATTGACTGATTAGATTTGTTAAACGAAAGTTCAAAATGGAAAAGGGGTTGATACAGATTTAAACATACATATGACGGAGAGGGCTGGAGAGAAGGCAGTGTAGGACTGCAACAAAAACAACAAAAAAGAAGAGGCTGAATCTACGAGTCGGAAATCAGCGGAATCTAAAAAGCGCTTCAAATCTTCATTCATGTGGCACTCATATTGCATTCTGCTCTCAAAAGCATTGCTGTGTAAGCGGAGCTCTACCCAGAAGGTATGGTTTCCCAATCGCAATGACTGCCTTCAACTGTCACAGATGGAAGCACATATAGCGTAGTAACCCCTGACTACTTGAATCAGTGCCAGTCTTGGTTGGCGTACAGGGCTCCAATAAATGCTCCATTTTAGGGCTCTCTTTTATTGCCTGGAACGTTTGCTGCACTACTTACTTCATCTGTTCTTTAAATTACCTCTATTATGAGTGTAATGAAATTTGAAGATTACTTGGGATGAGCTGTCTGACATGGTTACATTACATGTAGATTGAATGTACATCACGGATTATATTTGCCTTACAAACAGAGTGAATAAAACTGTCGATCTGTCAAAACCATGCAATCAAACAAGTTGAGTTGATAAGGATGCTAAATGTTTCTATTAAAATAAAGGAAAAGGACAACACTCAAGACACTCGAGCTCAAATGGCTTTTTCCTCAGTCAAGCATGTTTAAGCATAAGCTCAAGACAGACAGGGGATCAGGATGAAGCAGCTGATGGGTTTTGTGTTACTGAATTCAACATGAAAGAGATGTTTGCTATTAGAAACCTGGAGCTGCCTTTCTCATATTGCATGTCAACCTGTTTCTTATGAATTGCTGTTCCATTCTTTCCACCTTTCTTTTACTCCTCCACCTTTTTCCCCCTCCAGAGCTTTGCTACAGATTTTTATATTTAAGCTGACTTATCCACTTCTGTGTCAAATCTACTTAAACGCAGAGGGAATTCATCCGAACGCTGCGGCTCATTTTAAAAATCACATTGAACACTGTTACAGGATCCAAGTCACAGTCGTAACCTCTAATCTGAGGGTTTACCCTCATTACTTGCTTATAGTTTATGAAATAACAATTTTGGTAATTTATTTAAATGGAAAATTTTTATTTTTACCCCACAGAATATGAAATAGCTGCATCAGTCAACAGCACATTTAAGCCTTAAAATTTGTATGAATACTAGGTTTTTATTACTCTATTCCCTCCAGTTGTGGATATGATATGGATATCAAACTAAGAGCTAAAGTCTATTTTGCCTTTTGTCCGAGACTTATGTAAAGGTGACTGACTGATAAGTCTTTCACTGTCAAGGTGCCTAAGGGTATTTCTTTACGATCTGACTTTGTGGTTTGTGGTCTTACAGACTAACTCAAAGACGAGAGGTTTACTCTCGTCCCAAATACTTCACCTCATTGGCCGACGGTGTCACTAAACATGTTTACGTGACAGTAGAAAAAAAACAACAACACATATTTCATTGTGTTGGTCCAGCCAAAACAAGACTGTTAAAAGGTAAGCCACATGGCTAAAGTTAGGCTTTAAAAATACTCCCTCATGGTTAAAAAAACATCTCAGGTGTTAAAATGCAGACACACACACACACACACACACACACACACACACACACACACACACACACACACGCACACACACGCACACACACACACACACACACACACACATACACACACACACACACACACACACACACACACACACACAATATTTGATCATATTGATATTTAAACACCTGTAATGCAGATAGCATCTCTGAAATCATTAATATCGCCATGGCAATGAGTTCCTTGACTGCCACATTAGCAGCTTTGTAAACCCTGCACGTCTGAAACTGGCACTTTGTGTTGCGTTCTGCATTCTGAATCCTGGCCAACCATCAGTGATGACTGATGAGGAAGAGTCCTGTTATGTGTAGCATCACTGATGTGTCACTGAATTGTCCTTTCTGTGCTCTGTGGTACATAAAATGCCTTTGATATTATTTGCTCAATTATCCTCCATTACAAAGAGGTGTACAAACTCAAGTTTTGTGTTACCTAATCGGTTTCTTTGATTAGGTTAATTTCCCAAATATTTCACACCCTAACTGGGTAGTGGGACTTCTGAGGGACATTGCATTTTCATGTGGTATAACACAAGGGTCACAGAATGCACCACTGTGGGCAGCATCTTTGCATCCTCAGACTTATAATCAAAGTTTCAAATTAGTCTCTGCATAAGCATTTTATTCTTCAGTCTTTTTCTAAAACCAATTTAAGAGGCACAGCCGCCCTTCATCTGGAGTCTAACTCTTGCCTGTCATCATCACTGCTTGAGTGCAACAGATAACCCCTGTGACAGCAGAAGCTGTTAACCACGTCCCCGAGGCCCTCACGTCAACTTAGTCTGCTCCTTGTTGGCGATAGCTGATTGAGAACATAGTGCTTCATGAACAAGTTTTTTCTTTAATGGTAAAATGTCAAGTGTATCATTTAGCTGTACAACAATACACTGACAATCCAGACACGGGCACTTAAAACAGCCGGCTGCATTGTGCACAGGCTATTCACTTCCCTTTCACTATATCCGCAAGTTCTGTGGCTGAAATTGCCTGAAAACTGGATGGCCTTCGACAGCAGAAGCAGTTTTAAGTGGCTGCAGCTTTAATAGCTGTAATAACCCATCACCGGAGCACTTTCTTGACTCACAGTCAGGAGAAGTTGGTTGGAAACAGCGATTAAGAAAAATGGAAAAAAGAAAAGTATGCAAAAGCTTCAACACAATAAAAAATGACAAATGACTGAAACAGATGTTGATGTGAATAAAATTAGAGTAAAAAAAATAAAAAATAAAAAAATAACAATACTGGCTGATTAGGTTTTAGGTTATTCAGTTTTAATGTCATTATCAGTATTACATTATTTTTTACAGTACTCCACAACATTTAGAACAAACTGATAGGTGAATTGTAAAAGTGTGTAACACATGGACATTAACCCCTTGAACACCAACTGCAGGAAACGCAGCAGGCCAGGCCATTTAATGATTGTCTCTTCATCTCTAATCCTGCGACTCCCCATTTAAGTAAGACTCACCTGCCATGTTTGAAGATATGAAACACTGCTTTCAACGCTAAATGTTCACAGTTTGTCAACAACGTTTCTCCTAACAATATATGATTGTGATTATGAGGATAAAAGCAGTGATATTTGAACATTGTTGATACATTTCCGGTATATCTCAATGTGTAAGAAAAGAAAAAAAAAAATTCTGTCGATGCAGTTTGTAGCGTTACAACTTAATTCCAAAGCAGTACATCTGGTAAAAACAAGGAGTTGGTCTGTGAATTGAGATTATTGTGCAGATACAAAACAAATATTTCTCTTCATTGGAAATTATAGGCACTTTATTCTTTTATTTCAAACAGAAGATGATGCTACTGCATTAAATGGTGAAGGTGATTCAGAGACTACAGAGTGCGACATTATTGAAATAGTTCCCAGTATTTTTCAGCTCATCACACATAAGACTGTGTCCCCTTATGAATTTCTTTCAGCTTCCAGCAAGGACGATTTTCAATGAGCTTTTGTACTCTTTGTCTTTACCCACCTGCAGAGCTACTCTAAACTGCAGGGGACCTGTAGAGTCCAATGTGAAGTTTCCGTGCTGTACCTACAAGACCAAGTCATGGCGCCCTCAGGCTGCTAATGCTTGCTTCTGTGGGGTAAATGTTGAGGACTGGTGAAAGGATTGGGTTGTCATACTACGACAGCGTCCCCTATCCAGGGTTCTTTGAAAGTCATAGCTCACCCCATGGAAATTCATGCCTTACAGATTTCGTTTGTTAGATTCAACGTGTATTATGTTGCGAACTTAAAGAATCAGTATGCTGCCTGTTCAGTTCAAGTGTTCTGTGGTATCAGAAATAATGCTAAATGGGCAAAATACTGTTGAATTATATTAATGATAATAATCTTTAACAGGCACTTAAGAAGAATTCTATTTTTGATGGAGTTGTATCTGTTCTTTGGAATACTGTTAGGCTTCATACGTTTTGTATTTGCGACTGGTTTGACTGGTGTTTACTGTGTTTACAGTTATGATTGTATCCTGACATGGCATGCATCATATCGAATATCAAGAACTTTAGCTTTCCAACGGTGTATGACATTTGTAGGTACAGAGAAAGGGGGGCTGAGGAAAACACCAGATTTGTCGTGAAATATGCAACGTCCCAACAGAGGGATATCGGAACATTGAAGGGTTGGTCAGTCAGGCACTTTGATTGGTTGGTACCTCAGCTGCCTCTTGGAAAAGTTGAACTATTCTCAAATGTCCGCCTGAAGTTACGCTTGCAGCGTTTTTAGTTTGTTATAGACATAGAATTTACTTAGTTATTATCCACATATGTGGCATTCTAACATAATCAATGCCTGAAGAATTTCCTGTCTTCTTGAGTTGGACATATTGATGCTGTGACCCTCTTATGCTCCTTTGTATTGTAAACTATCAGCAACCCATGTCCATGCCGTAACTATGAAACCCACATTCGAGTCTTTAAACTCCCCTGAGTTCCACTCACCGTGTTGTATCAAATAAACTCAGAGCATCATTCCTTTGCCTTGTTTTTGAACATTTCAATGTCTTTGACAAACTCTTCAACTGTGGCCGGCATACTTTTGAAGGACTCTGATGCTTCCTACACTAGAACTGTACGGAATAGAATGAAGCACTCACTGAATCTCAGAATAGCAAATGGCCCGTCTTCTTTCCCTCCCCCTCCCTGTTGGCTGAGTTTGATGTTGGAACATATATGTGCTCCATGTGTGCATACAGATAAACCTGAATTTCTGGCTTCCTGCATGGACATGCAGATGAACTCATCCTTTTCTAGGGAACAAGGTAGCCTTTGTGCCACTACGCTGAAGAAAACTTTACTTTGTACAAAGATGCCTCAGTCATTTACAAAAACAAATTTTTTTGAGAAATAAAAATCTTTCTTCCCTCCCCCAATGTCAAGGAATGAGTTACTTCTCCACTGTTTTTGCCTTGCGCACAGAGGTATTGAAACTGTTGAACTGTTGAACTGTTAAGTGCCAAAAACATGCAATCAAACAAGAGTAGAAAAGGATACTAAATATGCACTTATCCACAAACAACGATTTTTTTCTTTCAGAATAAAAAAGGACAACACTCAAGACACTCGAGCTCAAATGTTTTTATTTTCCTCACTGAAGCATGTTAAAGCACAAGCTCACGACAGACAGGGGATTAGGATGAAGCAGCTGATGGGTGTTATGTTGCTGAATGCGATGTAAAAGGGATGTTTGCTATTCAAGAAACATGGAACCACCTTTCTCATATTGCACGTCAGCCTGTTTCTTGTGAACCCCTGTTCCCTTCTTGTCACCTTTCTTTTACTCCTCCACCTTTTTCCCCTCCAGAGCTTTGCTCCAGATTTTTATACTTAAGCTGAATTCATCCACTTCTGTGTCAAATCTACTTAAACGCGGGGGGAATTCATTAGAACGCTGCGGCTCAATTTAAAAATCAAATTGAACACTGTTACAGGATCCAAGTCACAGTCGTAAACGGATAGTAATCTGATTTGAGTCTTGGCCAAAAAAAAAGGTGTATGCTGCTTCCTTGAGGAACACCAAGGTTTCACCTTCTTTCTTGTTTAATAGGTTATGAATGAACAATTTTTGGTAAGTTATTAAGATGTTAGAATTTAAATTTTCTCATTCATACTTATACATCCATCCATCCATCCATCCATCCATCCATCCATTATCTATACCGCTGAATCCGTCGGTCGGGTCGCGGGGCATACTTATACAGCTCTTCTTATATTGTGTATGTACTGTATATACAGAATACAGCACTTTTTTATCAAGAATAACACACTCATTACCATAACCCTGGCAATGTGGGGTTCAGTGTTTTGCCCATGGGCACTTTGACAATTGAACATGCTGGAGGATCAACTTGCCAACCATCTGGTTGGAAGATGACCGTTTGTTTTATTTCTCCACTTTTGTCGATCTTTAAACTGCCTCAGTTCTGTGGGGGAATTTCATTGTCCACTACAAGAAAGCCTGAATTTGAAGCTGAAACTGAATTTCCCTGGGTATCATTTCTGTGGTGATTACGTGCCTTTATAATGCAGTGTTAAATCGATTGTGCTTCATTCATTTCATTCTCTCTCCACAACATGTAATAGCTGTGTTTGTTAATAAAAGCTGTGGGATGGCATGTTCAGGAATTTCAGTGAGATCAGGTGGTTGCCCCACTTTTACCCTAACTCAATACAATGATGATATTTCTACACTTTCTTTGAAGCACTCCATTCCAACCTGTTCACTTGTTCAAGCTGATAAGGTTAAAAAAAAGCTTTTTAAATAGACTTCCATGAAGTGACGTGACACTGAATTATTATAAGCAGTTAGTTTCATGGTCCAAGCTACACAGTTAACCCACAGATATCCACCGACTCTTAACGTGAAGCTTTGATTAAATCACCTCAATCTAAAATAAAGTGACTTAATAAACTAACTACTTCTGATTTTATCTTAGCTTTAAATACAGATCTTCATTTGAATCTTTTCGCTGATAAGCGAGAAATTATATTACGGACAAAATAGAATTATGTCAGAAAATATTCGCTGACTGAATTAGAATTCAGTGGCAAAGCAATGACCCAAGTCATTGCTCTGCTGAATGTGGGATGATTACCGCAGACATCGTTGTTCTGGCTTTCTACTTTAGCTTCAGACGAACGGAGTGTACAGTACGGTGCACTGAAACCAAAGCAATGGCGAGCAGATGAGCTGCAGAGCTGCCTTGTTCTTAGGCACCTGCTCTCCCACAGATAAACTCCATCTGTCACCATGACACCACCTCTCATACCACGATTAACCCCGTCTGGCCCAAGGTTAGCTGTCGGGCCAAAATTCCTGTCCCTCTAGCCCAGAGGGAGCCCCAATCAAGCCCAGCTTAAGCCCCAGAAGTGACACTGGAGATGCTACTGTCCTTGGCATGCCTGATGTTGGCCTGATAGCATAACAGTGGCTTCTGTTGTCCTCAAATTCCTCCTCTCAGGTGGCAGGTATACTGATATTAGTTTCTTCAAGCTACAAGGGCATGTCTGCTATTTTCTCTGTCCACCGTAATGTGATTTTGAGGTCTCTGGTCAATATCAAGGTGTCCAGACTCTAAATCATCTCCCACTGCTGCTCTTGCTAACCACAGTACCAGGTGTCATATTTTGTTTTATATCATGATTTCATGATTGCAATCTGTTACCTCAGTATTATTATACCTTGTATAGTTGCATCTCTCAAGAAAATTTGATTTAAATCTCCATGGAAGTTATCTGATTTAATAAAGCTCTACACTGAGAACACACAATGGAAGAGAGATCGTTCTGACTGTTGAATAGTCAAAAAAGGAATTATTTTAATATGAAAACTTTTTATTTTTATTTTTAATTAACCAAGTATTCTGAATAGAAAATACAACAGATGTCTAGCATTTTGTATGCATAAGCATATATATATATATATATATATATATATATATATATATATTGTATTGTATATATTCCAATATATTATATATATTGGAAGACAAGGCTGCTCTTTTACAACTGTGAGGTTTGACAAAAATGCTGCATGGTTAAAAACAAAAACATATCTGACCCAGTCATTATTTAATGCTAAATTTTTGCTAAAGTCTTTACTCCATGGAGCATAGTCTGGCCTTTTGGGAGCTAAATTTCAGCAAATTAAGACTTTTAGAAAAGCAGAGATTCCATGATGTGAGTTAACACAGCAAGATGGAACATAGACCCGGCATATTTAGAACAGTCATAGGTGTTACGTCGACATTATTTTCCATTTTTCATGGTTTCCTTAGATTGCAACTGCTCCAGGTAAATAGATTAATTTCCCTTTTGATAACTCCCAATGTGTCTTTTCCATTGGCATAACTGCCAGGTGTTACTTTAAGTGACTCTTCCATATGTGGTTACAATTCCATATGTGGTTTTCTTCTTCTACTACTTTGCAGCCACCTCTTCACTTCATGTGTACAGCCAGCATACATGAATGGACATGTGATGTGTGTGTGCTTTCAGGGGTCAATGGATAGATATTATCTCTTATTATGTGCCCAAATGCTTTTCTGGGAGGAGATCTGTTTTAATTTAAAACCTCTGATTTAGAGCAAAAAAAAACATAACTGTAGGAAAGGCTTGCCTCTTTTCCAGGGAGACACTGAGAGAGCTGTGTGGGAAGTTGGGGACAAATGGTAAATGGACTGCATTTATAAAACGCTTTCCTAGTCATGTTGCCCATTGAAAGTGCGAGCAGCCCCCATTCAGACACACAAATTCTTAGAGTGCTTTTTAAAAAAATATTTGTATTGTACACACAACACATTTTTCCTGAGATAAGAATACAATATTCACACATCAGAAAGGCAATGTGGGGTTCAGCATATTGCCCAAAGGACAATTGATCACTGTGAGGCATAGGAGGGGAGCCTGAAATAAAAAATATCTAGCATGTGTTGTTTTGTGTTTTTAAGCATGAAAGCTTTCATTTGATATTGTATAAAAAGTAGAACAATCTACATTGTTATGTGTACAGTGAAATGCAGTTATACTAGCTTTTTATCAGAAAGATTGCTGATATTAACGTTGGAAAAGTCGTTTTGTCTTTAAAGTTCTGCGTCTGTCTCTGTCCACATATCATGAGGCTACAAAACAGATTCACTAGAGGCACTTAAAATATATTTTTCCTTTTTTGATCACATCAATGTCTATGTGGATCCCAATTATTTTGTATCTGTGTGCAACATTCAGAAGACTGTAAAACAAAGCAACGCCACAGCTCTATAAAAGAGTCATCCAGTCTCTGAAACTTGAAAGTAACATGGCATACAGCTGATGCTCGCTTCTCTTGCCTCCTCTTCACTTTGAATTTGCTGTAATGTAACCACTAGTGGCATTAAAACACACGATATTGTTGCCTTTTTTTAGACTTCAAAAGATCCACATTAGTTGTTCAATTGGCGCTGATGCACACCAGCTGGATTGCCTTTATTTGTCTTTGCTCGATGTATTATCAGTATTATGGCTTCCAATGGGTAAAAATCACAAAAATTATAAATAAATAAAATGCTTGATACTTAGCCCAGGGTTTGTTCCATGCCTATCTTATTCGTTCATGAGGCCAGTGAAACGGAGAAAACAGTGTGAGTCTTTTTAATGAGAGCTCAGAGATACAAGGAGACACCCAGTTTTGTAATGATGAACAAACAGTCCTTAGGCAACTGAAGTTATGTTATTTATTTCATGCCTCTAGAAAATTGCCTTGACAGTGCAGTCACATCATGTTTGTATGCAACTGCTTATGTGAGCTTGGGTTTTTTTGACAAGCATGCATGGAGAGTTCATATTTATTCAAACATCAAGAAATGTACAGAGGATATGTGCTTCCACCTTCTTTCAGATGCAAGAGCTGAGGGGGGGGGGGGGTAATCGTGGTTGTCGGAGTCTGACTAAATCTTTGCAAGCTCAATCAAAACACACCAGGCTAAATCTAATGAAAATTGGCAGATATGTTGAACATTGCCAAAATAAAAACCTAAATGTTCAAAAATGTTTGAGGTTGGAGGAGGGGCGCACGTTGGCATTACATCAAGAGAACAGTAAGGAACCAAGTCTGAGTCTCATCCGGCCCAATTTTGTCCAGCAATTTTTCACCTTTTGGCTTTGCTGTCAGTTCATTTTGATTTGCTGGGTGAAAATGTCAGTATCCAAATTCACAGGTGAAAACAAACCATGCTCTGGATGAAGAAAGGCACATGTTTAGCTGTATCTGAATCTTGTCAATCTGCCGTCAGGAGTGATGAGACGTGAATGGTCTGCACTCTTCAGGTCAGAGCACTGTGACATTGATTCAAAGTTTTTAATCCCAGATACTGCTGAGCCTTCATTCAGAGCACAGCTAGTTACTGACTGTGAATGTGGATTTCATGTACCCAGATGCCAATTTTTTCACCCAGTGGTTAGGGTTATGCATAAAATTATTTGGTTAGGTCTGAATATTAATTAAATTAAATTCAGTTAATTTATTTAGCAAATCACAACAAATGTCACAAATGTCAGGCACTTAAATGAAACAGTCCAATTCAATGTTATCATAATCCTATCAAATCCAATTAAATAAATTCAAAATTAGTCAAACTCATACATACAGAGCCAAAAACAATTTCCTTGCTAAGGAAACCAACAGATTGCACCGAAACTTCTCTTCAGTCCAATCTCCCGTCCTGAGCATGCATGAGGCAACTGTGGAGAGAAACCTCTGGCAGAACCACACTCAGGAAGGGTGGCCATCTGCCTCAATCAGCTGGGGACTGAGAGGACAGAAAAGAAGGGACAACAAACACAAGTTAATGACAACAATAATGCCAAATGTACATAATGTCATATGAGGAAATGAAATGGGGAGAAAAAGAGAGCAAAGTGAAGAAAAGTGTGACAGATGAGGCTCCCCTGCAGTTTAGACCTATAGCAGCTATAGGATGCTTTAGGGTTACCTGAGCCATCCCTAACTATAAGCTTTATAAAAAAACGAAAGTTTTAAGCCTAATCTTAAAGTTAGAGAGGGTGTCTGCTTCCCGGACAGATACCGGCAGCTGGTATCACAAGAGAGGGAAGATGGGAATATTAAAAAGAATATGGTTAAAGGGACACTATGTAATATATTAAGTCATTTATTAGCTCAAATCAACATATTCATTCATAAATTAGTCCTCATTGGTGTAAAATTATCTCTGTCGAAAATCTCACTTATCCTCCTGAGTGAAGAATAACTTGTCTGTATCTACATAGAGCGGTCAAGCTCTATGGAGGCTGCCATGTCCTTCCGGTCTATGAAAAACGACGAAGTGCCGAGAGAGACATAAAGCACTTCGAATCGCGTTTTCCCCGCCTGGCCTGCAAGCGAAAATGACGTCAAGTCCGCCGAATGGCTTATTACTGGCGCTAATGGTAAATAGATTTTATCTCGTAAATTATCTCACTAATACTGCATTGATTGTTACCAAACTTCTGCCGTAGTACACATAGGCTCTTAAAGGGGAACTCCGGGGCATTTGAAGCGCATTTCCATTGCTATAGGTTGTCAAATACTGATAGTAGGACACAGAGAGGTGCAAATCTGCGCTCCCTGTGTGGAGATCGCGCTGTTCGCACACCCTGTCATGCGAGGCTAATATGTGGTGGCTAAGGGGCAAGAGCTAAACCTTCCACGTAAAACAACAACTTGCACACTGCAGAAACGTCACACCACTTTATAAACCATCCGACAATAAAGTCACAAGCCTTACCATCAAAACCATTTGCATGGTTCTCACATTACTGGCATGGGGACGTTACAAAACAACTTTATAAACAGCATGTAACTCACCGGTTAGTTGTACGCTCGCGCATGTGAAAGCCCAAAAGAGTCGATGGACGATAATCCCATATACAAAACAATTATCTTCTCTAGAAAAACTGCGTTCAAGTATTTAAAACATTACAACAATACATGCCCAGTAATATTGTTTTAATGTTTTAAATACTTGAACACAGTTTTTCTAGAGAAGATAATTGTTTTGTATATGGGATTATCGTCCATCGACTCTTTTGGGCTTTCACATGCGCGAGCGTACAGCCAACCGGTAAGTGACATGCTGTTTATAAAGTTGTTTTGTAACGTCCCCATGCCAGTAATGTGAGAACCATGCATATGGTTTTGATGATAAGGCTTGTGACTTTATTGTCGGATGGTTTATAAAGTGGTGTGACGTTTCTGCAGTGTGCAAGTTGTTGTTTTACGTTGAAGGGTTAGCTCTTGCCCCTTAGCCACCACGTATTAGCCTCGCATGACAGGGTGTGCGAACAGCGCGATCTCCACACAGGGAGCGCAGATTTGCACCTCTCTGTGTCCTACTATCAGTATTTGACAACCTCTAGCAATGGAAATGCGCTTCAAATGCCCCGGAGTTCCCCTTTAACTCACAAAACGAGGCATTAGAAAGTTTGTGGGTTTACCGGGAGTTTATTTAAAAGAACAATTTCCAGCAACTACACACTGCTGCTAACGCTACCGCTGGGTCGACGTCACTTCAGGTAACTCCCGGAATATGACTAATTGCATTGCATGCACACCAAAGGCTATGTCAACTTATGTTATCTGACATGTTATCTGTCATCTGTATTTATAGTGTTATTGTATGTGTGTTATGTAATCCTTTGTACTGTGTGTCTTGATGTCTTTTTGTTTGTATGGACCTTGAGTCTGAATCTACACAGCTTCTTGAATCTTGACACATACCGCCTCCCGTAGATGGGGGAAGAAATTACAAAGTGTCCCTTTAAGATTTGGGATTTAAGGAAAACAATATATATATCGTTAAGCTTAAGTATTAATAAATGGGAAGTTACAGATCTGCACCTGAATGCTTTCTCATTCAAAACAAAAGGGAATTAATAGAGTTACCATCTCAATTTGTATGCCTTTCTTGTGAGTCTACTCGCTTTTTTCAACACGTGGACAAATATACCCATTTAATTTTTTCTTGTGAGGCTGGATTGCAATATTTATGTCATAACCTTCAAATTGCTGTGGTATACAGAGCTCATTATAGATTGTTTAGACTAATTATAGAGGTTATACATTCTTTTATGTTTTATGTTTATATTCTTCTATTTTTGACATATTCCCTTTTTTAGAGTATCATTTTACTCTGTATTGGAGGGCATTTGACTCCCACAAAACTAACTGGAAGTTATTAAGAATTTTTCCCTCTCTAATTTCTGTGGGTTAGCATGAAACTGAGCATGGCACTGGAGAGCCGCAAATGACAGTTCCAGGCTGATCCATTACAACTTTTCCCTGGGCTTAACCATCTCCCACCAGTAACCTGCAATTGTCCCTGTTTCAAATGCAATCTTGCTTAAATTTCTCAATCTGGTTGCAGCAAGAGCGAAGCTTTTCTTTCTGTACATTTCCATGATGCTACATGTCATTTTTGACAAGTCAGAGAGATAGATAAAGGAGGCAGGGATAAAGCTTTAAATCGAATTGGTCACACAGCCTTGCCAATCACTGAGGACAACATATGCAGGCTCATAACCAATATGGCGCCGCTTTTACGTGTTTAGATATTGAGCGATCCCTCTTTCTCTTTCTAAAATGGAAATTAAACTGCTACACACCCGCAGCTATTGAGGGAGGGATTTGTGTGGGCTGCGGTACAACTACACTCGATCGCCACTGTGGAAGAGGCTTTGGCTTTGCTTTTCTTTAAAGTGAGATTTACAAAAAGGAAATGCTTGGGTTGGTTTATTCAAAAGAACCTGCTGGTGGTGGGAAGACAAAAGGTACTTCAAACTATCCTCCCTGGGGCACATGTACTCCAAAATCTTCTTCTCCGCTTTACTCCATATTCAAAGTACCCCCACCCAAGTGCATTGAAATCTGTATCTTTACCTTTTTTTTTTTCAACATTCCTTTTGCTATGGATGTTTCTCACTTAATTTTGCTGCACCCTGCTGTTTCTCAGTCTCTGCATCTACTTCCCCTACGCCTTCTCATTCTCATTCCCACTCTCACCTTTAACTTTATCCTTACCTCCTGTTTTCTCCCTCCTCTCTGTGTGGGTCTCTAGCTGTCTGCAGCCACGTGCTGGCAAGCTCTGAGTAAAAGCCTTCATTAGCAGAGGCTCAGAGATGGATCTTAAACTTCTGAAGAGATTGACTTGTACCATTTCACAGACAAATCCAGGTGGAACTTGCATTGAAATTTTGTACAAACTGCAAAAAAAATCCAAACATTTAGCAGAAGAAACATTTTTGTCCACTTGACATGTCATCCAGCCTATATCTAGTATCCAGAGTTTTCCATTTTTTTTTTTATTTTACTTCTTTTTATGCCACACATTTAAAAGATCAACTCTTTTTTTTTGCACCCCTACTAAAGGCTGTCAAACTGTGATGGGTCTTGTTAACGCGCAGCCTTAAAATCCCCTGGCAACACAATTTATTCCCCAAGGAGACTTATGGCTGCAGATGAGAAATGTAACATGTCTGTGAATCCCAAAAGAAGAAAAAAAACAGGTACAGTATACCCAAGGGGAGAAAGTCCTGCAGTTAATCTAATGAGGCATAGCCAGACAATACACTCTGGTCAGTTCAAGAGATGAGCATGAAATTCCCCATTAAATAGTGTGAATTTCACATAAAGAGGCCCTCCTGAGGCAAATTGTCTGCAGTGGGGACGAGGAACTCAATTAGTGCCCAGTGCGTGTGGAAATGTCCTCACAAATCAAGGACTTTTTTGTAAAGTTGTGTGTGTCATAATGTCCATTTGCCCTGTCTTTGTTGTCAGCATGTGTGTCTGTTTTTTGCAGGTATCAGAAATGAGGGCACACGCTATTGAGGCTGGCTGACTCCGAAACCGTGGCTTGCCCTCAGTACCAGAACAAGTCATCTACTTCCTGTTTTGCAAAGCCGCATCTTTGTGCACTGCATAGCAGTGATTGTCAGGTAACATTTGGAAAACCCCCTCTCTATCTGTTTGCCACACTAAAGCTTCACTCTTGTCATCTTTTTTTCTCTGCCTCTATCCTTTTCTTGCTGTAAAAAAACAAGTTCATTGTGATTCAGAATGCGGTTCCACGGCTCAATGAGTTCTGTTTGAAATGAGATTTGAGGGAGTGTGTACGAGAGAGACAGACAGAGAACCTCCAGCCGCCTTGCTTCTTGATGAATAAAAGATGGAGGTGCAGGCATCTTATAAACAACAACAGAGCAGAATTAGTTCAGTTCTTTTTATTTTAGGAACACTTTATGTGACATTTCCTTTGTTTGGCTGCTTTCATCAAACACATCTTGTCAGCTTTACATGTACAGGCTTCCCCTCCCTTTTCCTAGTCAACAAAAAAGCAGGAATAATGTTTGCAAATGTAAATGCTGACATACATTTTCTTGTACTTTGTATACAGTTTGTATATGTTCTGCTCTTGTGTACAGTGGGATGTAAAATTTGGTCCGATCTTACTGTCAATAGCTACAATAAGTACAACATGACCTGATTTTCAATTGTAACAGAGTTAAGCAAGATTATTTGTTATGTTCATCTTTTAGTTTAAAAAAAAACAAACAAAAAAAAAAGTGCATGAAGCAAAAGTTCAAGCAGCCTGGCTTGATCAGTACTTAATATCAACAAAGAGTCTTTCAGTTGCTTTTTTGAGGGATTTTTAAACAGTCCACAAGCAGACGGATTCTACTTCATATTCTTGGACTGTTTGCGCTGTTCTTTTAAAGGCCTATTTCAATTACAATTACAATTCAGTTCAGGAGACTCATAAAACAAAGTTTGCGGTAGAATTTTGAAGTTTTTTGGGATCAACAACAATCCTTGTTGTTGAGGTTATCCTTTGTTGATCATTAGCTGTATTACAGTCTCTGTGATGCTTTCTTTCAGAAGACAGTTGTATTTAATGATCTATGGACCACTGGCTGTAACACAAGCCAAAAGCATGATCCTTCCACCACTGTTCTGTGAAATTGTAGAGGTTTTTTTTGCATGAAATATTCCATCCTGTTTTCTCTGGATATACTATTGCAGCCAAGAGATTGCAATCATCTGATAGTCTTCTGTGGTGAGGACACAGAGAACGTTTTCTTTTAATTCCTTCGAATCTCATGATTCTGATTAATCTTTCTGCCCTTAGTCAGCCAGGAGCTTTAATTTTGCCTTTATATCTATCCATCCATTTTCATCTGTTTATCCGAGGTAGGGTCGCAGAGGCAACAGGTTCAGGAGAGAAACCCAGACATCCTTCTCCCCAGCAACATTCTCCAGCTCCTCCTGGGGGATCATGAGGCATTCCCAGGCCGAAAGGGACATATATTCCCACCAGCGAGTACTGGATCTGCCCAGGGCCTCCTCCCAGAAGGATGTGCCTGGAAATGCTTCAAAGGGAGACAACCAGGGGGTAACCTAACCAGATGCCTGAGCTACCTCAGCTGCCTCCTTTTGATGTGAAGGAGTAGCGGTTCCACTCCAAGTTCCCTCCGAATGGCCAAGCTCCTCAGCCTATCTCTAAGGCTAAGCCCAGCCACGCTCCAAAAGAAACCCATTTCAGCCACTTGTAGCCCCGATCTTATTCTGCGATCACTACTTGTCTTTAATGTCGGGTGTGTTTCCAGAGCCACTAAAAACAGCTGTAATCAAACGTCTGCTGAAAAAGGACAATCTAGACAAGACACAAATGAACAACTACAGGCCTATCTCAAATCTCCCATTTTTAAGTAAGATCATTGAAAAAGCGGTTTTTCAACAGCTTAATTACTTTTTAAAACAAAATAACTGCTATGACACCTTCCAGTCAGGTTTTAGACAGCACCACAGCACTGAGACTGCTCTGACCAAAGTGTTTAATGACATATGTCTGAATACAGATGGTGGAAAAATGTCAGTCTTAGTTTTACTGGATCTCAGTGCTGCATTTGATACAGTTGACCACAATATATTACTCAAACGACTGGAGAACTGGGCGGGTCTTTCCGGAACTGTACTAAACTGGTTCAAAACATACTTGGAGAACAGGAAGTATGTTGTGTCAATAGGTAACTTTACATCTGAGCACACAAGAGTCACATGTGGAGTTCCCCAAGGTTCCATCCTGGGACCTCTTCTGTTTAACATCTACATGCTCCCACTGGCACAGATTATAAAAAAACAACAAAATAAACTACCATAGCTATGCAGATGACACGCAGATATATATTACAATGTCACCAGGAGACCGAGGCCCTGTACAGGCTCTTGGTAAATGCATTGAGGAGATTAATGACTGGATGTGCCACAACTTTCTCCAGCTAAACAAAAACAAAACTGAGGTAACTGCCTGTGGAGCCAAAGAGAAACGATTACAGGTCATCACAGAGCTTCAATCTATACACCTAAAAACTACCAACCAGGCCAGAAATCTGGGTGTAGTGATGGACTCAGACCTAAATTTGGAAAAACACATTAAGGCAGTTACAAAGTCAGCCTACTATCACCTTAAAGGTGATAGAGAAAGGTTGAATGGGGCATTAATCCTTGTTCTGTGATGTGATATGTAGCCCAAAAAAAATTGGTTGGGTCTGTAATGGCTCAGAACCTCCCTAAAAGGCTCTCTGAAACAGCTATGTTACTATACTGGGTTTAGAATGCGTCGTTTGCCCTTATTGGCGTCGTTTCAGAGCTTATCTGGCAACCTCATTATGAAATGCAGGTAGGTGTTGGCGCTATTCGGTTGCCGTTGCTTGATTGGCTGCCCTTGCTCTTACTGAAAACAGAGCTATAGAGTAATACACTGACTGAAAAGAAAGCTCATTCCCTTTAGATGAACAAGCCAGAGCTAACGTGCAATTCTTACAACAGGAATATGACACAACACACATTTAAAGCAAAATAAAATGTGATACTTACAGGCTGTACTGATTGCTGGGGTTGATTTTGTTCAGAATCAGAATCAGAATCAGAATTCGTTTTATTGCCATTGTTAGTGGACAGTGTTCACTAACTAGGAATTTGCTGCAGTGTAAGGTGCAAACATGTAACATAGGATATAATAATAAAAAATAAAGAATAAAAATATACAAATATAAAATGTACAAGGTGTGTACAACAATACACAGTATCCAATATACAAAGCAACAACAGCGCAGCTTCATTAGTGCAATTTTAATGATGGTAAAGTGACTGGGGCAGGTTATGAGGTGATTATGAAGTGTTCATAAGTCCAACTGCAAGGGGGAAAAAACTGTTTTTGTGACGGGAGGTTCTGGTCCGAATGGACCGAAGCCTCCTGCCCGAGGGGAGTGGTGCAAATAGAGAAGGGTCAGCTGTGATCCGACCTGCTCGCCCCATAGTCCTGGAGACGTGCAGGTCATGGATAGATGCAGCCGATCACCTTCTCAGCGGAGCGCACAGCTCGCTGCAGTCTGTCTGTCCCTGTCGGAACTGACCCTCTACTGAGCAAAATTTCCGACTGAAGCCTGCTCGGAATCGTGCAAGGTTTGTGAAACTGTACTCCGTGAAATGCGCAGCGCAAAGGAAAAGTCGGCGGTTGGGGATGCTGTTAAAAACAAATAAAAGACATTGATCGCGAACATTGCTTTCCGGGGGAAGAATATGTAACGATCGTAGTCCGCTTTCACAGCCTTGAAAGGCTCACCTGTTCCTGTTTCTCGCCGAAGGGGCGTGTCTGAAACGGGGTGGCTGTGGATTTGGGTGTGGGGGGGAGATTGCTGAAATTTTTTTTCACAAAAACGGATTGGCACTTTTTCTGGGGGATATTCAAAAAAGGGGGAGTACTTAAAACAGAGATTCTGACACTTGCTGGCACTTCGTGTGTACTCCCCACAGCGGGGAGACTCAGAACTAACACCAAAAATCAACGTGAAAAAGATGATTTTGATTCTCTATCCCCTTTAAGAATATATCAAGGTTAAAGGATCTGATGTGTCAGCAGGACCTGGAAAAACCAGTCCATGCATTCATCTTTAGTAGGCTTGACTACTGTAACAGCATCTTTACAGGCAGAGCAGCGCCCTCTGACGAAGCCCCAATCCGTCTGTCCCTCTCTCGCTCCAACCTGCCATGACTTGTGAACAAGATATCTAGATACTTAAACTCGTTTGCCTTAGGCAGGGACTTATTCCTAACCCAGAGAGAGCATTCAACCTTTTTCTGGTTGAGAACCACGGCATCGAATTTGGAAGAGGTGACATTCATCCTGGCCGCTTCACACTCAGCTGCGAACCGCTCCAGTGCACTCTGAAGGTCTTGGCTTGAAGAAGTCAACAGAACCATTTCATCCGCAAAAAGCAGAGATGCATTCCTCAGATTCCAAAACTAGACACCCTCCTCTACACAACTACACCTTGAGATCCTGTCAATGGAAATCACAAACAGGATCACTGACAAGGGCCAGCCGTGGCGGAGTGCAACACATACTGTAAACAAGTTTAACTACCAAGAATGTGGACACAGCTCTTGTGGACATAGCTCTTATACAGGGAATGGATAGCTCATAAAAGTGGCTCTGGTACCCCACACTTCCTCAGCACCCCCTACAGAATCCCTTGGAGAACACGGTCGCAAGCCTTTTCCAAATACATGTGTAATTGACCAAACCCTGTATAGTCAATTCCCGGAGGCTGATTAATGGATAGTTAGGACGTGTGCTTATGCACTCGAAAGTAACCAGACGGACAGTTCGGTTGATAAAAGTAAAAAAGACGTGTGGGTTTATTTCCCCTTCAAAACATAACGGCAAATAACTCATAACAAACTCAAACAAAGTTCTCTGCACGACCACTTACAGTTTCGAGTAACACAGAGACACAGTCGAAAACTGTTTGCTTCCTGTCAGCCCCTACAGGTGTTAGTTCACTAAGGGTATTTAAATGATTCCCCGTTCACAATGGGTGAGAGTTCCTCTAGTGGCATCGAGGTGAATTACAGCAACACAAAAATAATGCAAAAGGAAAAAATGGCTCATACACACCCACCCCTAATTGAGTCTGCAAGAGCAATTACAAAATCTAATGAGCCATAAACACCAAAGTGAAAACAAAAAAGAAATAAAAAAAGGGAATAACCAATTACTCAGTAGCTTCATTGAGCAAACATATTTTGGTTATGGGTCGTTCAATGATATTGGACTTGGTTTGCAAACGAGCCACACGTACTAGACCACTCTTATCAGGGAATGTCTCAGTGATTCTTTATCCTCCTTGGTTCACTGTTGCCTTCTGATTCGTCACTCCGGGCAATGTTCTTTTTCTTTTTGTGCTTTTCTGATTTAGACTTCTTCCTTTTCTTACTTGATCTCCTTTTATCCTTATGGTGGGACCCTTTTTTCAACCTTTTCCTCTTTGATGAGGATCTGTCCCTCTCTTTCCGTTTTGTTTCCTCCTGTTCATCAGCAGCTTGCTCATTGAAATCGTGATTGTACTGACTAATTAGCAGTTCTTCAATTTTATCAATTGCGACTCTGTTGACATGAACTGGAGGACGATCAGCTTTGCAGTCGCTGGTACCCTTTAATGGCCCATTTATCACCCACCCCAATAGGGTCCTGATCGCGTAGGGTATCATCCTCGCCTTCACGACTATTAATTACCTCCCACGGTTCCATAAGCTTGGAGGCATTTGTGCCAATCAACAGGTCGACTCCAGCGTTTAGATGGGGAATTTTCACGGTCTCCAGGTATGGCCATTTTCTTAGCTCCCTTTTGCTAATGATGTTGGCTGTAGAGACGGGCATTTCTTCCTGAGTACACACTTTGGAAAGTGGATAGAAGCGGTCATCTGAAAAGGCAGATATCTCCAGATTGTCAACAACGGTGCTTTCCACCACATTGGAATTGCCTAATGTGCGGATATGAAGCTTTAGTTTTCGCCCTTCCATATTCAGCTTCTCAATGAGGTTCCTGGTGCAGAAAGTTCCTGTACTTCCTGGGTCTAGGAAGGCATGGGTTTCAATGACTTTGTAACCCTTGGAGCACTTCACCTTTACAGGCAAAATGGGCAGAATTCTGTTGCAGTGGCCAGCCCCTGTAAGATCACAGGCGGATGATGTAAAACAGCTGTCAGATGTCTTTGACTGCTCAGAATTCTTTTGCTCGCTACCCGTCTGAGCCACTCTTTGTTGGTCTCCGATGTGTAATACAGTAGGGTGCGTTCTGCGCCTGTCGCAGTTTTTGCTCAGATGACCTGTGCACAAACAACTGAAGCACAAGCCATTTTCTTTCAAATAATCCAGTTTCTCCCTATGCAGCTTTCTTCCCAGCTTAAAGCATTGATCCAAAGCATGACCGCTAATGTTGCAATACATGCAGGAAATGGAATCAGTGTAAGTGAATATGACTTGGTCATCATCATCTCGTGTGCTGGGTCCATCCTCAATGACCACCTGTGTGGCAAAGCTGTTGCGTCCCTGGTAGGGTTTAACTGATGACTTGGTTGGATTGGTTGTCCCTTTAACAGCAGGTGGGCCATCCTGTATGTTACCAAAGATTGGATCTGAGGTGATTCTCACCTGACGCTCAATGAAATTCACAATATCGGAGAATTGTGCTCTTCGACTAGTTTTCTCCAGTATGTCACATGCCTTAGTTATCCACTTATCTCTGAGTTTATACGGAAGTTTCTGACTCAGGATCTTGATGTTAGCTGGCATGTTAAGCTCCTCCAAGTACTGAAGGTCAGCCATGGCATGGGAACACTCCCGTAAGAAAAGTCCGAAAGCCTTGAGCGCTTCAGGGTCCTCAGCTTTAATGATCGGCCACTCCATGACCTTCCCCATATATGCTGCAGTGATTTTGAATTCATTTCCAAAATGCTCCTTGAGCAGCTTCTTTGCTACTGCAAACCCTGTGTCAGCAGGCATGTGAAGGCAGCTGCGTACCATTTCCCTTGGCTGCCCCCTAGTGAATTGCTCAAGGTAGTATAAGCAGTCTCCTTTACATGTTGTTTTGGCTTCCACACAGTGTTCAAAGGCTCTGATAAAGGTTTTAAATTGCAGAGGATCTCCAACATAAATGGGCATTTCCCTGCGTGGTAGCTGTTGCGCAGTTTGCATATGAACAAGGAGAGTCGTCATGTCGTTCTGTCGTTGGAGCAAATGGTAGAGACCTGGGGCTTGATTTTGGCCTTGCATAGGTGGGAACACTTGTTGGCCTAGAATAGGCTGAAGGCTTTGACTGACAACTGGTGTTGGTTGTGATGCATGATAAATCAATGAGGAGGCTGAAGCAGCACATTGGTTGTTCCCAAAAGTCGGCATGAAAGGTGGCATTCCATGTGAAGCATTGCCTTGCAGATGTGATGTATGCCGCTGTGGTAGTGGAGGCACAAAAGTTGGCATAACTGGTCCAAATGCTGAGGTATTACTTTCCAATGGTTGAGTTGCATTCTGATGTAATGGTGGAAGTACAAATGTTGGAGCCTGTGGGTTGAGCAAGGTGTGCATGATCCTGGGCCTAGCCCCCTTCCTCATGTACGAAGACATCCCATCAGATCGCTTTGAATGGATACTGCTGCCAACCTTTAGCGCTGCTAGCTTAGCCATCACTTCAGCTAACTCAGTGTTCAAGTCGTGTTGTTCCTTCTTTTTCTTCAGGATGAGCTCCTGCTCCTGTAATGCATGCTTTTCCTCCAAAGCAGCAGCCCGAGCCAAGAGTGCGTCTCGTTTTCCCTCTGCCTTGCGCCTAGCAGCTGAAGAAGTGGAAGAACAACTTGAGCCATGGTGCTGTGATTGCACATTTGAGATACTGTCATGAGGTCGGATGCCATCTTCCTCTTCTTCCCTTTCAACCGTAGCTCCTTTCTCATTGCTGTCATCAGCTTCCTTTTCCGCCGTTTGACCCAACAAACCATCATTTTGATTAGGGTCACCACAGACGCTTGGGGTTGAGCCTGTTTTAGCGTTAAACAGCCATTGGCTTACACATGTAATAAATTCATTGACACTCAGCATTTTAGCTTGATACCAAACATCATGTTTGCTTGCTTCCTCAGCAGGCAATAACCCCAATAAAGATGTGTGCACCTGATGTATGTTTTCACACAACACATTAAAATGACAAAATTCCTGTTCAACCTCATTTACATGCTTGTCAATCATCAGTTTTACCATACATTCTCTTATGTTAGTCAATTTTCCAAATGCAGACTTTCTCTGTTTTTCTAACATGCTTATTTTTTCCAGCAATGCCTTTGGTGTTAATTTGACCACACGTTTTTCAGACATAAATTTTACATCTGCACTTTCACCAAGTTCAGTCACTTTAAGTTGGCGTTCTGCCTCTTCAGCCATAGTGGCCACGAAAGGTAAATTGGCTTCACAATGAAGCACCCAGGACAGTTTGCACTAACCAGTGAAAGTTATTTTTAGATGCGCAAGCGTTCCACAAACTCGTCTCGGCGAGCAAAGCGATTTTAAGACGCACGCAAGTCTTACCAATGCATTGGATTTTAGCGAATGTCTGCACACAAACAAACAATGGCCATTCAAAACAGATCAGCGCTGATCACCACATACCCCAATCGAGCGTTGGCCGGCATTGATGGGTCTCTCCCGGTGTGTTGACGCTGGTATTCGGCTTGCCCCTGTAGCTAATGCAGCTCCAGTCTTGGGCAACTCCAAATGTTTGCCCTCCTCACATCCGGATTTTCCACAAAAAACGCCGCGAACAGTAATCCCAATGAAGCAGTTTTCGACCATTGTAATTGACCAAACCCTGTATAGTCAATTCCCGGAGGCTGATTAATGGATAGTTAGGACGTGTGCTTATGCACTCGAAAGTAACCAGACGGACAGTTCGGTTGATAAAAGTAAAAAAGACGTGTGGGTTTATTTCCCCTTCAAAACATAACGGCAAATAACTCATAACAAACTCAAACAAAGTTCTCTCCATGACCACTTACAGTTTCGAGTAACACAGAGACACAGTCGAAAACTGTTTGCTTCCTGTCAGCCCCTACAGGTGTTAGTTCACTAAGGGTATTTAAATGATTCCCCGTTCACAATGGGTGAGAGTTCCTCTAGTGGCATGGAGGTGAATTACAGCAACACAAAAATAATGCAAAAGGAAAAAATGGCTCATACAACATGTAAGTTAAGTTGAAACTGGTGGGAAACTGGTGTAGACTGGATAGTCAAACTCCTATGATCCCCTCAGTAACTCTGCAAGGGTAAATTTCTGGTCCATTGTTCCATGGCCTAAGCAAAAACCACAGTGCTCCTCCTGAATCCAAGGTTTGACAATTGGTCGGAGCCTCCTATCAACCACCCTGGAGTAAACTTTCTCAGGGAGGCTAACTAGTGTGATCCCCCTGTAGTTGGAACACAGTCTCTTGTCCTCTTTCTTAAAAAAGGGAACCACCACCTGGTCTTGCACTCCACAGGCGTTGACGCAGACTACCATGCAACATTGAAGAGGCATGTCAGGCAAGACAGCCCAATCATGTCCAGAGCCTTTAGCATTTTAGGGCGAATTTTGTCCAACCCCAGCGCCATGCCACCAGGAAACTTTTTAACAATCTCAACTACTTCTGCCAAGGTGATGGATGAGTCTTCCCCCAAGTCCTCAGACTCTGCCTCCTCAATAGAGGACATGCTAGCCGGATGGAGGAGATGCTCAAAGTGCTCCTTCCACCACCCGACAATATCCTCAGTTTGGGTCAGCAGTTATCCATATAGGTCAAGCATAACCTGGGAAGGTCCTTGCTTTCCCTTTCTGAGTCCTCAGATGGTATGCCAGAACATTCTTGAGACCAACCGAAAGTCAATCTCCATATTCTCCCCAAATTCCTCCCACACCTGAGTTTTAGCTTTAGCAACCACCAATGCTGCAGCCCTTTTAACCACTTGGTACCAGTCAGCTGCTTCAGGTGACCCCTGGGACAACCAAGCCTGAAAAGCCTCCTTCAGCTTGACAGCTTCCCTCACCGCTTGCATCCACCAGCGGGTCCTCCATTTTGCCGCCACAACAGGCACAACAATATTTAGGCCACAACTCTTGAAAGCTGCATCTGTAATGGAGATCCTGAACATGGTGTAACGGGTGGTGTATGGACCCAATTGCCGTACAAAGGACTCAGAAACAGTGGTAAAAGTTCAACGTTTTACTAAGACTCTGGCAGACAGGCAAACAGTTCAGAAACCGGCAAACAGGAATTAGGAGAGGAGAGGCTAAACTCTTGGTCAGGGACAGATGGCTTGGTTGATTGAGGCAGGCGAAGCAGGGGAATCAGGGACAGGCGAGGTCGGTACCGGGAAGACAGGCAGGAGAATGCTGGAAAGTCTGGCAAAGAACAATCCGGCAAAAGAGTGAGTGTGGAGCTGGTGAGTATGTGCTGGGCTGATTGCATGTGATGAGAGGCAGCTGTGTGCACAGGTGAGTAGAGTAAACTGACAAGGTGGGTGTGGCTGACAGGCTGAGTGGGGCAGAGGCAGGATCAATGGAAACCTACTGAGGCCTAGATGACTGAACTGTGACACATGGTCCATTCAAATGTCTCCAACCTCACAGGGTATGTGAGAAAAATTCTGCAGAAGGTACTCATTTGGCCTTACCAGGTCTATCCAGCATCATTCCATGAATACCAGCTTCATGTGTATAAGGACACAGCAATGTGAGACCGAGTCCCCTCTGTTTGGCATATGTGAATAACAAGGAGGAACAGCAGTGGGTTCATGAGGTCCTTTGTCCCATTTTTACAATTAAACGCAAACCATATAACAGAAATGCTTTCTGATATTTTTGCATGCCGGTAAACCAAGTGTCCATCTTCCTTAACATTACCAAACAGTAACTGAAAACAAAGTTGCCTAAAAATATAATATTACATGTAATATTTCCACTGAAGAATTGAACCAACGCCTACTATTCAACAGATAAACACTATCATATATTCAGGGGATTCAGTCCTGATAGTAATGAAACAAAAGCCCCAAATTAAGTTTAAAGAAAAACAAAACAACGACCATTTCCTGACAATAGCACCTCATACAGCAGTTCTGAAACTGACAACAGTAAAGCAAAAAATGCCCTGTGACTTTTGTTTTGTTTTTTACTAAGTGAGGGAATCTTTAGTAATTATGAAAGGAAAGTCCACAAGATGAAGACCTCAGTGACCGGATGCATGACATCCAAATTCAACATGGGAATGAACCATGCTCTGGAAGAAGATGACCGAGGATTTACTATCCCTGTCGCTGCAAACTTCTGATCACTGACACAATCCCCTGATCTGATGAGTGCAGACAAATTAAATTACAATATGTTTTCATTCCAGACTGCAGTGTTGATAATATGAAGCTCTGGGTCCCAAACATAGCAGAGCACACACCCTTGTCCTTGCAGAACATGGTTCTCTTCCAAATTTGAATGTGGATTTTACATAATTAAAAGCTGAGGTTTTCACTCAGTGGTCTGGCGTCTGCACCACAATTGTTTCTCTGTAGCCAGCACATAACTATTGTTTAAGGCGTCGTACTTATTTTACACATTTCTTGGGCTCAAGGTTGTTCTCAAGTACTCCTTAATTGTAATGTCTTTTTTAACCGCTTTAACGATCTTTTACCTTCTTCTTTTCCATAAGGCAATGATAACCTCTTAGTAAGTATGTGTTCCAGTGATAGAACAACTTACCTGACATGATCGAAAGGGAACTGAAACAGTGAACTTCTATATTTTTTGAAAAACAGTGAATGTGAATGCTAAAACTGACAAATCTCTCTGACCCAGGTCTGCGTCACTGCTGTTTTTTGAAACGCCATCTGTTGTCTCTCCACATATTGTCTGCTCTGCCGCATGTAGCTCAGACTAATGGCATCTGTGATGTCCCTGGAGTATCCTAAGTGAGGCTCATGACAGCATGAGTTTGTCTTTCGTTCTTAAGCTATTCCTCCTATAGACACACAAACACATAAATAGACGAGTAAACTTGGGGAAATTTCCTTAATCTTTATTTCGGCTACCCCGCCCATTGTGGATGCTTCACAGTCAGAGCCCTGTGAAAGTCTTTAGCCCCAGGTACCGCTTCAGGGTCTGAGGAGTGTTAAGGACAGGCACGTGGTAACACAATCAAAAGACTGTGGTGAACATATGTCGTTTCACTTGTGTTTGGATTTGCTTGTCAGATACTGTGCCCTCTTGCCATGCCCACCTTCCAGTGCCTTCTACTTGCTCTTTGAAATTCCTACCTTTGAGACCCTTAATCTTGCTCATCAGAAACCCAAACAGTGTATTGGAGAGATTACATTTGCTCAGTATCTGAAGAAAAGTCGGCTACAACTCACAAAGCTATTTCTTGACTCTTAATACAATAGCTGTGAAGCTTGCTGTAATGAGATCAGTACACAACAACATGAAACCTCACTAAGGATAGTGAAGTTAGCTGAACCCTCAGCCAGGAACACATTTTTCAATCCTTTAACGCACAACTTATTCTCAACCCCAGGGCCTCAAACACAGCAATCAGGTCACGGCTGTGACATCTCTGTGATACTCTTTAGGTAGCCCATTGCATTGACCATATTTTTTCCTGGAAGCAAACGTAGTCTTAATGACAAATGGTATGGTCCACATAAAGAGGTGGGAGTGATGGCAGTTGGAAGTATTCTGGGACTTTAAAATTAAAGTCCTTTCCTCAACTCCCTTGGAACTTTATCCAGTAATACTTATTGTTTTACTGTTTTAATTTCCCTTGCCGTTTGGTTATGTTTGATGATCAACAATTTTTTGGATTACGTTACAAATATGGTTAACTTCAAGTACCTAAAATACTTGGATCAGTCAAAGGATTTATGGCTTGGGGTAATGTTAGGGTTCGCTGTAAAAAAAGAAAAGAAAAAGAAAAGAAGGGTTTGGCTTAAAAGACATCCTATTGATATGCCAGTGCAAGATTAGCATGGATGTTAACAAAGTAGTGTAGTACCAGTGTTCGTAGATAATTGCTATAATGTTATGCTTGCTTTTTGGTATTGGGTTATTCCAATCCATATGTTGTTTCATTATGTTCATAGTTCAGTTGCTGGGGATTTGTTTTATTCTTGTCTTTTTAAATTGTAAAGCTGTAACACCATGAGTGCAGTGTGTTTCTCAGGGACGGACGGGCGTTACTGTCAGACCGGCCCACTCAATACACGGCGCGATACCCACTCAATGCATCGCACGTCAGTGGTCTACTTGCACAAACATCCATACACTTAAAGGAAAAGACCGTTTTTTTTACATTGGGCCCTTGATTTCACATTATAACATGATGTTCTACTCACCCCTGCTTGTTGTTGGTAATTTGGAGATGTTCCGAAGATATTCGAGAGGCGTCTGGCTGCTCTCTTGAGATATTTGGCCATGAAATGGTTTCCTATGGGCAACGTTATACAGGCACAAACTATGCTGTTTATAATTTATTAATTACTGTACACTAGCACTGATAACGGGGAGGTGCGTCGCTTACTTAAAAAAATCTGGGTTACTGTAATTTTGAATTTTTGTCGTAAAGTGGGTGTTACTGACGTCATCATCGTGCTACTACCACAGACAGCCCACAGACAAACACACACAGACTTTACGCCCTGGATGGCCGCCAGTCCATCACAGGGCCACATAGAGACAAACGAGACAAAAAACCATACACACTCACACTCACTCCTAAGGACAAGTTGGAGATGCCAATTAACCTAACAAGCATGATTTTTTGGACAGTGGGAGGAAGCTGGAGTACCCGGAGAGAACCCACGCATACACGGGAAGAACATACAAACTCCACACAGAAAGGCCCCAGCTGGGTGTTGAACCTGGAACTTTCTTGCTGTGAGGCGACAGTGCTAACCACCACACCACCGTGCAGCCCCATTTAAAATAATAATAATTATAAATAATTATAAATGATAAATGATAAATTATAAATTATAAATTAAATTATAGATTATAAATAATCTCAGAGATCGCATGAAACACCGATGACGGTGTCTTAGCTCTGTGTTTTGGTAACCCAGCTTAACCGTCGGAGCCCAGTCCACTGACTCAGTAGCCAACAACGCGCTGGGGCAGCCTTCAAAACAAAGCCCAAACGTAGCCCGTATTACATTATTGTTGATTGGCATTTAAAAAATTAATACTTTACTGCACTACTACTAAACAGTTAGATTTCGCTTTGACGAAGTGGTCACCACAGACACGAGCATTTGCAGATTCAGCCCCTCCAGTCTGTAAACGTAGGTTAGCTATCCACTTTTGGCGGCGTTGTTCTGTGAGTTTTTTCCATTTCTCACCTCTATGGGCGATTACCTTAGGTACTCGATAGTAACCCTTTCCCTTGTCTCGGTTAGACCGATTGCAACATCCAAAAATGGCACAAAACCGAGGCATTTTGGGAAAAAAAGTGGCAGACAAAACACAGGGTTTTCAATGGGCTCCAGCTCAGGTTGCCCACCACTTAGGTTCGCGCGCTTAGAAAATACGGAAGTGACGTCAAGTGAAACCCTCCTGGCACAAGTGTGTATGGGAGAAGGCTAGACTGATTGACATTATTATTATTGTTATTATTATTAACAATAATAATGATACAACTTTATTTACATACAGATTGACATTTAATAACACCTAAAAGACTGACAGAAGAAATTACATGAGTAAAGAAAATAAACACCATGAGTGTGAATACACATCGCAAAGAAGTGATATAAAAGTCAGTCAGTGCATCAGTGATAAGTATGTGTTAACGGGTTACACAACATTTCCGCGCCATACTGTGATGACCTGTCAAAGAATGGGCCGAATCATGATTACAATGGGCTGGTCGGTATGTGACATGGGCCGGTGACGGGCCGGCCCATTTTCGTCGGCCCACCGGGGATTTCCCCGGTATCCCCGATGGCCAGTCCGCCCCTGGTGTTTCTCAACCACACGTGTTTGTGTCTCGAGTCTGTGCTACTTGATTAAAAAAGAAAGGAAGCTATTATATTGTTTGCTATCAAGAAGGAAAGCGGTCCAGCCTGCCCCTCCTCTCAATCTCCCTGCTTGCCCTGCTCCAGTTTCAAATTTATTATAAAATAAATCCCTTTTTTGCCTGTACTTATCGGTTGTAGTAGTAGTAGTAATTTAGTAAACTCCAAAACTATCTGAAACACTCAAAGGACAAATGGTCTCATTAGTGCAAAGTCAGAGAAAAAAGGGGATTCTTTGCCATGTACAAATTAAACTCTTTCTTCCTTGAATTACCTTATTGCTGCAAAGATGAGAATATCAGCTTTTTTTTCAGATTTTGTCTGATGCCATGATTATGAGATAAGTTTTAAACACAATTTCTAAATCAAGGTCAAACTTTCTGAGGACTGGAATAAATTGAAATGGAACTGAAATGAAATAACATGACTTTAAGAGGAAACATGCTGCTTGGCGATTGCAGATTATTAGACAATATCACAAAATTTAAAATGTACATGTCATTTAATTTTTCATGTAATTTTCCTCTCAATTCTAATTGCCTCTCTCAATTAGCAACACTATTTTTGGCAAAACTGATTGCAAAATCTAAACACAAATTATCTTTTAAATCTCTTAAGAAGAAGACAAAAAGAAGGACACTGACATAATCTCTTTAGGTCAACTTTGACAGTTTTCAGTATGTGGGATTCTATGATGAATTCACTGTCTCACAATTGTGTGAAGAAAAACAGCAAATTGTATTTTAAAAAAAACAAAACACAACACGTTTTATAAGAATTAGGTGTAAAAACATTTCTTATGCACCAGAGACTCAAAATGCTTACTGAGCACCCAAAAAACTAAACATTGACCTCAGTTCCCATATCAACCCCCCTACCCCTCCACGCTGGTTTGACATGTTATATTCAACAGTTTCTTTAAAGGCTTTTAGACATTAGTATGTATTTACTCTTGTAAATTGCACAAACAAGTTACATATAATTCCCTCTGTCTATTATAAAGTGTGACAGAACTCTCATTTATGTCACATGAAATACATAGGAATACACCAAAATTTCACCTCAAATAAAAAATGGCTGGCGTCCTGTTGGTGTGGAATATTGCAAAAGAAGGCTTTTTGTAGGTTTTTACACCTGTGCACTGACTTTTGTACTGTTCAACAGAGATGGTAAGACTTTATACCAACATGCAGTACTTAATAAAAACGTAAAGAGTATTGTGTAAATCAGCTAAGAATAATGGAAATACAACAATGTCCGTATCACATCACAAGCATTAGTTTTTCAATATTTCACATTCTTCCAGCAGCATTGGTACATTCAGATTATTCTTACTTTTGTCTCAGAAGAATCGATTTGAAATCAGTTCATCCACTTACAGTTTTTTTTTCATTCGCTAACAAGCGCTTACCCATACTTCAGATACTTTTTCTAAACTCTTAACACAGACTCACACCTACAAAACACAATTGGCCAAATGGATAATTTTCTTCTCAAAAACACATTTTGTTAAATATATAATAACTCTTCATTTCAAAATAGATCACATCTTTCTCTGCACACATTAACTTTACCAAAACACTGGAAATCTGACTCATAATGAAATTATTGTGTCAAAAAAATAAAACTTGTTTACACTTCACAAGGTACATGCAGTCAATCAAAGTACACCAGGTTTCAAAATACTGGCTATTGTTGACATTACAAAAACTGCATAGACTCTTGTGTTTCAGTTTTACAGGTATTTGCATGCAAAACATGAAATCCACCATTTTTTTAACTAAATTTCTTGGTTAGGAACAATATGTCCACATGTAATGTTCACATTCAAAGGCATTCCAGTAAAAAGAAAATAAGTTTTTTTTTTCCTTTACTGTTTACTACAGGAGGTACAGTAGAAATACTGTTTACGATATGATAGAACAGAAAACAGTTCACTTACAGTGAACAAAATATCCACGAAACACACAAAAGCATTCTGAACAAAAAAACGACAGCAAAAAGCCCAGATAAAAAGGGGGGGGGACTGAAAAAAAAGCACAAAATTACTGTATCTAATCTCTGCGATCTTCAGGGTTAGGCCACATGTTTTCATCAACATCGCATCTGATATTATCCAAGGCGATGCACCTGGGATAAAACCGCTTGGTACGTCGGATCCACCCTTGGCAATCATCAACTGTGATGTCCCTGCAGCCAGCATCCATGGCTTCAAGGAGGGACATCTGGTTATGTGGCTGATGGTCATAAACCTTCCACCTCCATGCAGAAAAGAACTCCTCTGTGGGGTTGAGGAAAGGTGAATAGGGTGGAAGGAAGAGACGTACCAGTCTTGGGTGGACTTCAAACCATGATGTTATTGCTTGCGAATGATGGAAAGCCACATTGTCCCAGGTGATTACAAAGGTCCTCATGTTTCCACCCTGCTGATCCTGCTCTGGAACCAGGCGCTGGTGGAGATCATTGAGAAAGGCAAGGAGGCGCTCGGTATTGTAGGGTCCAACCTGACATCTGTGAAGGAGTAATCCTGCATTTGCAATTGCTGCACACATGGTAATGTTTGCCCCTCTCTTACCTGGCACATCAACTGTGGCCCTTTTTCCAATTACATTTCGTCCACGTCGACGCCTTTTGGCCAGATTGAATCCTGCCTCATCTATGTATATGAATTCATGAGGGGCCTGGTTGGCCTCCAATTCCATAACTCTGTGAAACAAAGTTTATGTAAATCTCATTACTGTATACCATACTGTACTGTAACCTATTACTGTGTTGGTTACCTACTTGCAAAGTGCAAAGCTTATAGAACTGGACATTGAATTGAATATACAGTACTATACCTGGATATATTGTCGTCGTAGCGCCTTGACTCTCTCACTGTTCTTCTCAAAGGGAACAGTGTAGAGCTGCTTCATCCGCACTACCCAACATAAATCAGCTGTGTGTCAATTATTCAATTGTTTGTTTATTATCAGCTGAGATATATTGTTTTTGAATTGATATCACTGCAGAAGCAGAGGTTTTTATACTGTATCTAAGGTTTGGAATATTGTTTTTGCTATTGTGGGATGTTGTGTGTTAACATTCGTAAATAATACAAAAACAATCCATAATTTTGTTGGGGGGTATAGCTTGTCTGTTAAGGAAATGTGTTTGACTGCATATTGTGTGGAAACGACGTGAAATGTGTGAATGGTATGGCCACAAAATACCGATGCTGTGCTAATTGTGTTTAGAGAGTTTGGACAGACGTTTGTTAGCGAATGAAAAAACTGTAGTAATCCGTTTCCCCCTATTTTTCTGATTTTGATCCACATAGTGAAGCATAATCGGTGCACTAAATGGCACTGATTTTGAAAAACAAACTAAGACAAAGCATTATAGCAAAAGGCAGGCAGGGAATTTTGAAGGGGAGTTTTGTACAGAAACTTTCAGAATCTGAATTATTTGATCAAATTGTTGGTGAGGGACAGACAGAAGATGTTGTGGTTTAGTGGTGCAGTGGAGCCTCAAAAAAATCTATAAACTTACGTAAGAAGACAAAACTAAACACAGAAACAAAACATATATCTCAAAAACAGACTAACTCTAACCCGGATAGAGAAAATGACCCATAATATTGTAACAGTGAGGATCCAGCCATGACAATGAGATGAACAAAGGAGCATATATATACTGAGGAGGAACTAATGAGGAAGTAGCTGCAGCTAAGGTTGATAGAGTTGGAGACAGGTGTGGAAGTTGAGCTCATGACCAAGCAGGGAAACTGAGGATACTGGGAGTAATGATAAAATAAAATCTAAACACAGGACTGAATGCATGGATAAAGTAACACAGAACAAATGACCTCGAAATGATTACTGAGAAAAGACTGGAAACTCAAAGGACAAGAAAATCAAAAGAAAAGAAACCATGAGAGTAACTACAAACAAAAAGAGAAATCCAGACAAGACAAAAACAAACAGAATAATTCAAACCAATGACTCAAGAACGCAAACAAGAAAAACCGAAAATCCAGGACAAGACAAAACAAACCCAAAGTCCAAAAAATCCACAAACCCTAACCGGAGGATTTAATTGAGTTTAGTGCAGATTTGTCAGGCACCCATGAATGTCCTTCAGAGAATACAGCCAAGACAGTTTTATCTATTATTTCTCACTTCTATACATCCCAGAACACTTCTTTCTTTTTATACTATATGTGGAAAACTGTTGTTTGTTTGGTAGAGATGCAGATACTGCATAACAGTGTAGGCATTGTCCCAAAAGTATAGTAGTTTAGAAATAAATTTCAGTTAATGCATCATTGACACTTACTGTATATATATATATATATATATATATATATATATATATATATATATATATATATGTGTATATATATATATATACGTATACGTATATATATATATATATATATATATATATATATATATACGTATATATATATATATATATATATATGTATATATATATATATACATATATATATATATATATACAGCAGAAGTAAAATGACAAACTACCAACTCTGCCTACTCCCAAACATCAGTTTTGACTTAGCTTTTTTCTCTATATGGAATTCAACACAGACTACAGCTCTCTTTTCTGACACCTGAACACACTACACAGTGTAAATGATTACTTAAATATCGCTTATCTCTGGCCATCTCTTTAAACACTGTGGACAAACACAGAAGTTTTGTTAAACCAACAGTGACATGTGAGCATCAATTGTATCAGTACACCCCTACTTCCCAGTGTTGCCCAAAAGTTGGACTCTTGCCTACTCCTGCTTAATATTTTTTCGTATATACTTTACTTTAAAAAGTCCCTGCAGTTATTCAAGAGTTTAACCTTATTAACATCTTCGACGTGGTGTTTTCTAATACTATCATATCATATATCATGAGACATATATCATGGACATATCATGAGATATATATATCTATATGGACATATCATGAGCAAAAGCTGTAGTCACTGCCATGGCTAAGCAGTTTCTGTCTGGAACTCCCTAAAAACACAGTCTTAAAAACATACTCAAAAGTCAGAATTTCGCATTCAGCAAACACAAGATCTAATCCTGCCAACTCAATGGCAGATGGAACATGACAAACTGACAATCGATAATAGTTTAACTGACGTGAGTTACACCTTTTCAGCTGTTTGCTTTCGTGATCTTCACCGAAGGATGGGAAACCTTTGGGTAAAAGGTTAGTGGCCGTAGACTAGCGATGGACACGGAGGCTGGAGTAACTTGCGTAGTTTAATTCAAGCCCTTTTAAGTCCCAAAGGCGTTATAGTCATCAAAAGAAAAGAACATCTAAATATGCATGTGAGATGCCTGCGATAAAGAATCTGGGTTAAAATCACAATATCTATATTATGGCTCCTTAAAGTATTTGCACTTGTAAACCGTAAATGCTCTGCAGTCTGGTCTCAGCCCCCATATTTAACATATGGCCTCTTTGACAGGACTTCTCGGCATCAGACTGTAGTTATTGTCACTCATCAATCATGCAATATTGGTAAAAAAAAAAAAAAGAAAGAAAGGAAGCCCTCATTTACCTCACTGGTTATTCATACAGACTAGACAGTACATGGTTCAGTGTCAGTTGTGAGCCACGGGGGTGCTCCAGCGTGCGCGCCCACCATTTCCCATCTCTTCCAACAAGTCTTACCATCAAAGAGCAGTGTAATATCATTTCAACAAGCAATGTTAACACTGTGAAGAGATGTTCTAAGTAAAACTGTGATCTTTACATGATGTGGTTTTGTTCCCAGCCAATTATCATCATGGGCGGTGAATCACAGTACAGCCACCAAAGACTGCCTGCGTGTCTCTAAAAAATACAACTGGCTTTGGTTGAACGGAACTATTGCTGTTGCATGGTAGGTCATACTAACCCAACATGTTCCAAGGAGTTTTGTGTGATATCAGAAATGTTTGATTTTGTCACACTTAGGATGCCAGCTAAAATGCTGAGTGGGGCTGAAGTGAGGTAAGAGCGAAGAAAGTCCAAACATTGACCTCTTTTATTAAGATGTTTTTAAAATTCTTCTGTTTATATTTGCACTCACTTTGCTGCAATTTGAGTCATCCTTCACAAAGATGTGAACCAGAACTGTGATGTATTGATCACTCTGATCTTCAAACTTCCATGATTAGTTTTTATTGAATTGAATTGTGATCATGGAGAGATCAGGGAGATTACCGTCGTTCACGTCCATGTTTACTGCATCTCAGCACCTGTTTGCATCGCTGTCTGTGGTGCATTTTTTTCTTCAATATGTGCGGTGTTGTAGACTGCTGTGTCTGTTTCGTGTTTATCTTATCCCCATGTAATAAAGACATGGAAAGCTACTGTGACACTGCTCCTCTCTGTTGCTGTCTTTCAGCAGTGGCGCTGATAGACAGCTCGTTGCACATAGAGCACCATGTGCTGTCCGGTGTGCTGAAACATCTGAACACGTCTGACAACCCGCTCTCATTTTTGTTCTTCAGATAAAGCTTGTCTGATAAAGCTGCCTCGGTGTATGTTTTCTTAGAGACATAGACTCGCTTGGCTCAATAATCTACAACTCATGTGTAAGTACAGAATAGGATAGGATAGAATCTTTGTCACAGTTCCAGTTTTTTTCTAAATGTCTGAATTCGTTTAATTTCCTTTTTAAATGATTTTTACAAATTTTGAAGTTTTGGCTGATGGTTGGACAAAAAAAACAAACATTTTATGGCGGTCACTTTGAGCTGTGAGACACCAAACCAGCAAATCATCTAATTGGGAACATAAATTGAGAGTCCACAAGGAACATAATTGCGAGTGCAATCTTTAAAGAAGGCTGGCTCTGTGCTGGAAACTCGCTCTAAAGCTCCTTTAGCGGAATGTGCAAAGGAGAATGTAGGACAAATTGATGAGCACAATGGAAAATACTGCCCACTCTCTACACAAAATAGTGTTGAAACAAAGAAGCGTGTTCAATCAGAGGCTTTCTCAGCTGCCTCAGTGAAGGTAGGTTGTTCCTACGAGCAGCAGCAGTAGCCATATACTTACGATGATTGACAAAAAAAAGCTCCAACATTATATTCTTCCTTTTGGGATAAATTAAATAATTCTTTTCATTTTCATTTAATTTAATCATGCACAAATTCCTAATAAATCTTACCTACTTTTATTTATGTAACAGTTTTATTTTGGGACTTCAACAACTAATAAAATATTATTTGTGATGCATTCGGTATTTTACTGACCCCTATAAACAGTTTTTGCACTTTCACATAGCATTAGCTATTTTACAGTTGTATTTGATTTGAAATTACTAATCGCCAATGGGGCTCCTATCAACGAACAGAAAAAAAGAAAAATATATAATCCAAAAAGAGAATGTAATGAATTGGTCTGTGACTGTCTAAGCATTCTGCTTTAATGTAATCCACATTAGCTATTTGTAATGTGGACAGACTCATGCAGAGAAAGCCATATGTGGACAGGCATAAGGGCAACGTGACACTTGGCAGCCCTGAAATAGCCAAGCCTTTATTTTATTTATTTTATCTGGCAGAGGGACACAACAATCTCTGTCGATCTCACCATTTTTTCTCACCCTCTCTTCTTCCAGCTCCATGTATCACCTGGCATTAACAAGCGATCCCTCTGAAATCATGGACAGGTCATAATGAATAGCTAGTGCACCACCAGCTTTTGAAAGCCTCGTTGTTACAGTGAGAGGGATGCATATACCTCACTGACAGAGAAGTGATGGAGATGAAAAAGAGAGAGCCGACCCTTGGACATGGTGGGAGAGGGAGGGGAGGTGGTGAGTTAAGGCGTGGGAGGAGACGAGGCAGACAAGAGGTTGAAGTAGACAATTTATGAGGGACAGTATGTGTTCTTGATTAGTATCGTCTCAGTGCTGTGACTGTGCGTGTGATCCTGGAAGCTTTTCTCGGACAATTTGAGGTTATTTAAGATGTAAGATTTAGATTACTTTATTGTCATGTCACTCATGGAGACAGGTGCCATTCAGATGCCATTCACTGGCGCAGTGGGCAGCCAATCACAGCGCCCGGGGAGCATGGGGGTAAGGGTGCCTTGTTCAAGGGCACCTCAGCTGTGGCAATCTATTTTTAGTGGCTAGAGTGGGAATCGAACCGCCGACCTTCCAGTTATTGGATGACCCACTGAGCCACGGCCATCCTTAATATTTATATTAATATTTGTTAAGGATAACAAATCAAATGCATGAGGAAAATGCTATTTATTTGGCAAATGGAGCAGCTAAAACGTTGCCCACTTTTTAAATAGAAATATAAAATATGACCTGGAACTTTAATCCATACTATGGCTGGAAAGAGTGAAGACCTTGAGTGCGGTGAAAGACTTTGCCTGAATCGGGCAACCACTGTCAAAACATATCCTTTAATCTCTTTTTCCCCATACCCATACCCCCACTTCTTTCTTTGAATATCTAGGACATTCTTTTTCATCATCCGTGGCCTCTGTGGTGTGCTGAGCCTTAATACCAAAATGAAACCCCACAGTTAAGGAGTCTCTTTCTTGTCACCAGTGTCTTTGGTTGCAGGCACTGTCCAGGGGTTGCCAGTGTTTGGCTGTGGCTTCTTTTCTCCTTGCATGTATTCAAAGAAAGGAAAAGAAAAAAAATCGTGTCATGTATGAAGTAGAATAGAGAAAAAGCTGTTTCCCACAATGACCTCACTGTCATCACAAGGTTGTTCATTAGCAAGGAAATGTGACCCATTCACGAGACAAATCAACAATAAAGAGAGAAATAAGTGTCAACATTGTCTGTTTGTGGGTGCGTGTGTGAGAAATGACATCGGATCAGGGTGGACTTTCACTGTAACAAGTCTTCAAATAGTAAGAAAAAAAGCTTTGAAATAGAAAATCCCCATTATGAACATATAAATTATAACTGTAAGAGAAATAAGCCATTACTGGAAAGTAGTATTTCTGGTTTGATGATATGCCTGGGAGAAATACGGTACACATCATGCTACTATGATATGATATTGTTTTCTACTGTCTTTTCCATTCCCCATTGACTTTCCTTGCGATCATTTCTCTAATGACAGTTTTATACCATGCCATTTGGCTTATGAGCCATTGTACTGTTTTCCTAATGCCTCTGAAAGTAAGAAATGATAATGGGAAAGAGGAAAAAAAAAGATTCTCCTTTTTCTTCTTTAGTTTTGTTACACTCTGCCTGCTGTTTCTGGCAGAAATCTCCAGAGTAAAGACAGTATTAGCCTTTGTGCATATTCTGAGCTCACAACAAGGAAATAGGTGCCTAGATCTGCCTCCCTTAATTTCACATTAACATAAGGAATCTATACAGCTTGCAGTTTACCATCGACAAACAAGTAGTCATTTCAGAGGCGACCACTAGGTGGTGCTGAAATGCTGTCTTGGCTGTACTATTGAACCCCATGGGCTTCTTTAAATTGGGTTGACACTGTTGTTGTTGAAAGACTTTGGCAAGCAAAGGCAAGAGTTACAGTCGCAGGTTTAATTGTTTTTTGATGAAAAAAAAATAGCTGTAATGACAGGGGAAAATAATAAAGTTTTAATGGGCTCTAGAAATTTCAGCTTAAACAGAGAAAAGCACTAAGCAGCCCACTCTTCGGTTCCAGCACAGATATGAAGATAAGAACTGATAGGGAGCTTTCTGTTTCGTTAGCCCATTTTTAGATTTAGCTCTTGTGATCTATTATTCATTCTGCTGTTTCTTCTCATTTGATATGGTTTACATAAACCCACAGCATCATTGATAATAAAAAAAAAGCTAATTGATCAGTTTTTGTATAGTACACTGTGGTGCTTGCATTGTGTTGAAAATATTATAAACTTCTTCTTTTTTTTCATGACCCCTATTTGTTCCTCTCTCACATTGAAACCGTTTCTATCATGGACAAGAGGAGAGGAAACTAGATAAACAAGCATTTTAACCAAGAGAGGCATATTGACCTGCCAAATGTGGATTGAGATCAATAATTGGAGGGTACACCTCTCGCATCCTACACAAAATGGCAAAACTAAGAAATGCAGAACTAACAAAAGGAAACATTTCTCAGGTCACAGTTACTGTATGTGGGAGAGAGAAAGAAAGACAGATTGCATCTGGCAAGAGGCTATGATCTATAAAAAGGAGCTGAGGAAAGGGATAGACAAATCTGACTCTGCAAAAGCAAACAGATATATTGGTCTCCACCAGCAAATCTCACCAAAGACCTGAGTATCAGCATTATTTGTTTGTCCCCTGTTTCTAAGCAATTCCACCAAAGCTGAACCAAAGCCAGTGAAAACAGATTACTTGGGATCTTTTTCTCTAGTCCTCATGGTGGTGTATGAACTGCCACTGGAAAATTAATTAGCAAATGGGACAAGGTTACAGACACATAATGAAAGTTATTGGCCATGTCACTTCATTTCCCTGGTCCCCCTATTACTTTCCATCAGGTTAGTCAGCCATGAAATGGGGGTTTCATATGATGCAAGCAGGAGCACCTTCACCAACAACACCTCCCACCCTGTTCTCCCACAGGGTTTGCACATGAATGATCAAGGCACTTAGACTAATGTGGATGGTGCAGGGTGATGAGGAGGGATGGGAGTGTTAGCCTATCATATGATATTAATACAGTACATTTGGGGATAAGTTTAATGAAATGACCGCTTTCATAATCAGGCCCAGTCTGTATTTACTGTATCTATTTAACCTATATTCACCTATTTAGACTTGGTCTAATCTACAATGCTCGCAGCTCCCGTAGTTGGGCCAACAGTTTAATTGACAGTTATACTGCCCCAAAAGGATGGGTAAATGGTCAAGATGCAATAATTTCTTCCTCTTTTTGGTCCCAACTGACTTAAATGATAGAGACATTTACAGACGATTCAGTAAATTAGGTGAGTGAAATAGCTCAAAAGCTCAATCCAAAGTCTCCAAAGAAAAACATGGCCTTTTTATTTTGTTTATTTCTGAAAACCACCAACATGCATAATCCCAATGTTTGTTGGTATGGATTCATCTAAACTCAATTATTCAGAACCAAAAGAGCCTGGTGTAATTCACTTTGTTGCATAATGATTCACTGCAAGGATTGTGCAGGGTTTTTGAAGGCTGCGAATTCTATGCCGTAGCATAATCTTTTTCTAACATTTACCAAGCTTTGTTGCTTTAAGCTGACCAAAGAGAGTGGGAGCATGTGTATAAGACCAAAACAAAACAGAACAAGAAAGCCACTTACATGACTTACCAGAGATTGCAATCACCAAAGCCCATTTAAAACAAAGTGGAAGACAAAAAAAAACTGTCTGACGGATGAAGGTCTTATGATTTATTCCACTGCCATCCCATCACTTGCATATAAAGACATTGCTGCTTTGGAAGGAGATATATATATTCTGTTTCTTGATTCCTCAAGAAACAGAATATATTTCTCCCTGGCAGTTGGGTTGAAAATGGTCACCCCTAAATTAAAGCAAATGCCAGCAATGAGTTGAGACTACAAGAACAACAGTGCCAGACAACAAATAATGCTTCTGGCTATATGAGACCATCATGCGGTGTAATGATACCATAGAAAGTCGCTGCAAAGCAAATAATCTCTGCAGCTGCAACAAATGTTGTTCATCTTTTACATCAAAAGAAAGGAACACTGGACAGATCAATACTGGTTGTCAAGTTTTGCATTTGGTGTGTTTACTTTGAATGTGTATGTGTGCATTGCCGGTGCAGACTGTGTTGGAAAAGAGATAGGAGCTGTGAAGTGATGCTTGGAATCCTTCAGTGCATAAGTACATCTCTTTGATGCCTAAATCTTGACTCATAATATGTATTTTTTTTTTTTCAAAAGGAACACTTGTAAACCGGTCAGAAGAAGATAATCCAGCAACTTGTGTCACTGACTGGGGGGGGGGGGGGGGGGGGGGGTTGTGGATTGGTCAGTGATATTGCACCTTAAGGCACTTCCTCACTGGCATCACACTTCCGACCCACTTAAAGTCCAGCCTTTAATAAACAGTCTCAGTGCTTTTAGTGCTGCATCAGCTCATTTTACGAGGCTGCAGTCCAATCATAGCAGCCCACAGCACAAGCACAACTCGTACAGTTAAACCTATCCTCACACAGCAGATCATTTGTTCAGTTTTAGGCTAACTTTGGTGGATCTATTTTTTTCTGACAGAATAAACAATGAAAGAACAGAATAATGAGGGTTTGCTTGTATTGAACTAATAAATCTTGTTTTTATGCTTGGTATGCATGAGCTGGCTTATTTTTGCCTTGTGTGTTCATACACTTTCAATGTTTTTTGTTTTTTTCTAAGAAAGAACAGACTGAAAACACAATCTTGAGAAGACGGAAACTGAGAAAAGAAGCATACACAGCTGCCAATACATGTGCGCAATTTATATTTGATGTGAGCACGGAGCACACACATTAATACACACAATAGATTAACATGTATTATGAAGTCAGTGGTCAATATTTTATGACACTGCATGCTTACAGGGAAATTATTATTATTTTTGTTTTGTTTTAAGCAGCGGTACTGAAAAATCCTGTGAAGAAGTGTAAGGAAGAGACTTAGAAAAGCTTGTCCAGTGTAAGCACTTGAGTAGCAGGCCTCAATGAAAGAACATAACAGATTACTATGGTGCGTTTGTGCTACACACCTATAAGGATACACACAAGAACATTCTGTCCCTTTCCATGTGTTCTCACATCTCCACCTTTGATGTGAAATGTGTTTGAAATCATCAAAAAATTAATACAGACCTTTTTCATTTTTGAACAGTTAATGGAAAAAGAATCTGCTATAGTCATATTAAAACAAAGAGATTAAAAGCCAAAAGCAATCAGAAAAAAACACAAGTATGGATGTACCAAACATGAAAAGGCTTTGTGGGCAAACAATAAACTTTCAAAACTTTTTTGACATGCTACAACTTGTTTTTTTTTTTTTTTTTTTTTTTACCTTTTATTTATTATGGGCACAATCCATCACATAGGCATCTCAGACATCAGGATGACTCCTCAGATCAATGGCTCATTGACTTCCACAGCAGCAGACATAAGCACACGTCTGTCTCCCCTGACACTTACGAAAAAGAAACAATAAAAGTTGGGCTTCACCCTCTGACTGAGAGGGCAAAATAATAGATCATTGAGTATCATGGCACAGATCCATCTTGGATTCTTGAAAAACATTTATCAATTGTTACACATGGTTCTCCCCATGTCCCATTTCTTGGTGCCATCGATACAGACATGCTTGGGATAACCATTTTGTTTGGCTGCCACGACAAGAGTTTAAACTCAGAGGCTTTAGGGGACATTTTGACAACAGGGGAGCGATTGAAGCAAACGCCTGTCAGTGGCTTTGCTGTTTATTGATTCCAAATGTGGTGAGAGCTTAATTGATTCACACTTTGAGATCAACACGATAATCTCTGAGCCTTGGGACTACAGTGGGCTGTGCAAGTAGGGAATGGACAGCTGAGCGGGGGACAGAATATGTGAATAAACTCAGAAGGTGGTTTCCATTTGTTGTTTGCTGTAAGTTGGTGTCGGCCTAACAAAGGGAATCATCCTGGCCACTGTAGAGCCTATACAAAGACGTATCTGGGTAACCAAAAGAAATATGTGATAAAGAGATACCTCATTGTGTTTATGATCAGTTTTGTAATGTGCTGTCTGATCTTTGACATTTCACATTTTCGAAGTTCCAGCGGTAACAGGTTACCTGTATTAAACATGAGGACAAAAGAAAAAGACCATGCAAGTTCTGCTGATCTGCTTAGGCAAAGCACACTGTACTTTTGTATGTGCTTGACTTGCCTGGAATTCCCTCATACAAAAATGTTGTGAATCTAATCCTTCCCCTGCCAACTTTAATTGGGGGCATATGAAAAGAAATCTATAATTTCTCAGTTTGAGAGAGCCAAAGGTTTGCCATATCTCATTCAGCAATCTATTCAGATTTTCAGTCGTTTTCTACATGAAACTTACGGCTACAAGAAGAATCATACAGACTGATTATCCATCAAACTTAAAGTTCAAATCCTGCTGCAACTCTTTTTCTCTTGCTTTTTGCCTTACTGTTAGCTACGAAATCACAATCGGTTCAGCTCACAAGAAAATTTGATAATGTTCTCACAGGTACTTGTCTAATGCTTTATATATGAGCTAGGAAATCCAGCTTTCACATATTTTCACATATTTTTCACATATTTTCTTTTCCCACCTGATGACCCCAATGACATGTTGGTCAGCGCTGCTCACTGGTCTATGTAGGGATAATAGGGAATTATTCACTGAATGTGGTCCATTTTTTCTTTAGCACAAGTTTCTTGTGTTTACCTTGAATTCCCAATCAGAAGTGTGAATTTGTTCTCTGTCCTTTCACCCTCCTACACTGCAAACACAAACTTTTATTCAAAATAGCCCACTGAAGCAGAAGTTCTTAAAAAATTCTGCTAAAAACTTAAACAGACCTCCTAGGAATGGATCGCCCAGAGTTTGTGGAGTTGATTTGTGATGGAGAAATCGAGTCGTGATTTTCAAACGCTGTCACTACGTGACTGCATCCTTCCTATCCGTGGTGCTGTGTTTACCAACCTGGGCCAGTTAAACACATGACTTATAATGAGAAAAAGGAACTGTGGAGAAAATTGTAAATATTTAAGGATAAAGCGCCTGTCAATTATTTTTCTCTCACTTCGGTCTGTGGTAGCTTTAAGCTCTGTTTGCTATGTGTGCTTATATTAGCTTTCAGTCTAGGCATTGTTTGCTCACTCATACAGTGATATACATCAATGGATATTTTGGGGAGTTTTTGTTCAAATTTAGAAGAAAAACCAGTTGCTAAGACGTCAGCTTCAGTCTGTCACATGTTGATGACTTTCCAATTGCCTTTAAACCAATCAATTCTGTTAGCAAGTAAAGGCACAAACAATGATACTTACCAAGTCACTTCCTTGTAATTTGCTTTTTTCTATCTTCATTTTAGAGTTTTACCATACAAATCAATTTAACAAACACCAGACAGACATAAAAACTGTTTCAAGTTTCTTTTCAAGTCTGTTCCGGCTGTTCACCGAAACAGCCTCCTGAGTGGAAACTATTTGCAAGCAGCTCATTGCCTGATTATCATTATTATTATTTTTATGGTTACACAAAGAACTCAGAATTGACTGATTCATGGAGCTTGGGTTGGGTTTGAAAATATCCATTCATTCCTCAGTCAATCCTTCAACGGCATTTCAGTTGTCTCCTCATCTTACTCAGACTAGCCTTGAAAAATACCATTTTTGGTCCTCTCTCTTCTTATTAGAAACCATCCAACTGTTTCTATTTCTGTCATCAAAACCAAAGGGCCAGTTGGTCTCCCATCAGTAAAACTTTCCGTGGTGAACCCTTGAATCCAAGAAGAATCAGAAGTTGCTGATGGGTTTAATGCTAGACCTGCGGGCGGTCGGACAAGCCTGCTAACAAGTAAGTAGATGGACACCTAAAAGAGATTTTTTTTTTTTTAAAAAAGATGAAGCTGCCTCTTCAATGGTATTCTGGGGCTTAAACTGGGAAAGGCAGAATGAAAACAAGGTTCATGAGACCACAGTCATTCCTCTGTGTTTTGTGGATGTAGAAAAGGACGCCTGATCAAGCGCAGTAGGGGAAGAAGGCAGACTGCGAGGCAAGAGGGATTTGTGCCTCTGTTTGTGTGTGTAGTTCTGTGCACGAATACATTGTGTGTATGTCTGGGCAAAGAAGTCAAAAGATTTTTTTGACTGGGAGAGAAGAAAACAAGCACCCTGCCTTAAAGCCAAATCTGCAGAGTCCAAGAAAACTTTTTCAGTAATTATGTTGCGACTTTCAAAATAAAAAGGATCAAAGTTGTCCTGCGTGTGATTGATATTGTATGTAGGACACCACAGTGTTAGATGTATAAATCATCCTGTGATACAGGAAATGTACAGAACATGTTTTTGTGGTTCCTGTGGTTGCCTCTGAGATTAAAGTTTCCTCAGTCTCGACACCTTTGCAGCAGAAAAAGTGACTGCTATCGAAATCACAGGTTGACTTTTCCCCAAAACTCGAGGTTGAATCAGATTGAGGCAAACTTTGGGAAAAAGCAATAATCAAAGCAATATTTCATACAAGGGAAAATCTTGCCAGTAGCAATACACATCAATAATAACCGATCGATATTTTGTCTCTGAGGCCTGAGCTGCTAAGAGTGAACTTCAGTGAAATGCACTCATTTTCAGAACAACATAGCCCTGAAGGATACTGGCTTAAAGCCTTAGTCCTGTGGGCAGCAGATCCAGGATGCAGAAAGGAGCTACACACGGTGTATGAGCCTCATTGTTAACTGGATGTTTTTATGTTAAAGCAATTTACGCCATCTTCACAAAGATGCCAAAATTCATCAAAGTTTTCTTATATGGGATATCTTTTTTGGTATGAACAGAATTGACTTAAACATGCTGTATGCACAATAAATGGTTATTGTCCTTTCCTCAATTTCTAATTCTAGTAATATTTGTAAGATTGATAGTATTCTTTTAAATTATTGTATAATTATTTTCAGTATTTTACAGATCATCGTTCTACTTGAACAATGCCTAACGCTGCTTTAAAAATGCCTAAACAACGATCTGGACAATAGATGGCTGCTTCAGCACCATCCGCACAATAGACTGCAGGCTCCCTTATTAAAACACCCACTCCCGATCCATTTCCATATCTCAACCACAAATAATGCCATTTCATAAATGTACAACTCATCCAAATGAGCTATCCCCTTAATATGGTCTGCCCCTTTCCATGAGGAGCACAAGATTCCTGCATTCCATAAAAGAGTTATCTGCATTAAATAGGGAGGTGGTGGAGAGGCACGGCTCATTGGTATTCATCTTTGAGTTGTTATACAGTAAAGCTGCAGTGCTTTTTAATTCCTGTGACTTATTTCATTTGAAAATAGAGGATGCAAAAAATGTTGGAGAGCCTATACCTCAGCCAAATTAGAATATTCCTCTTTTGAATATCATAATATATGACTATCTTTGCTACATTTTATATTTGAGGCATCATCATGGATCCTTGCTGTGTGTTGCACAGCATTACCATGAAACATGGTGTCTTACCATCTTCCTCAGGCAGCACAATTTGTGAATCTTGGAAGACTTATGAGACTTGGAAACATGGCATTCGTCATCAATATAAGAGCACAGGTGCAAACAATCTTATTATTAAGTAGTATGTAATGAACCTGACATAAACTTTTCTTGGGACCTCTCTAACAACAAATTTTGAGGGAAAACTGTTGAATAATTACTGCTGGGACTTTCTATCAGCAAACACGTTTTCAACTCAGTGAAACAGAAATCCCTGTGCTGAATGTCATAAAATAATTTGATACTGACTTCAACCTGAGTCAAGTGTTTGTTTAGAGTTATAATTAGTACAACTTTAACATGCAGTTGACCACAATGAGCAATTGAAGCCATTTCATATACATCAGTTGCTGCGCTGTTGGTCCCATAGGACCAATTGCAGAACACCAGGGAATTTGACCCTTGACCTTTTTATCTTCAGGCACGTTGACGTACTGCATGCGCATTCTTGACTATTTGATATCAAAAGGTGTACAGCACACAGAAAATTTTGGTTGCGTTTTTGTTTTCTTTTAAATTCCAATCTTTCTGTCAGCTTTGAGTGTCTTATTGTCACATTGTGTTCTATCAGCAAACACGTTTTCAACTCAGTGAAACAGAAATCCCTGTGCTGAATGTCATAAAATAATTTGATACTGACTTCAACCTGAGTCAAGTGTTTGTTTAGAGTTATAATTAATACAACTTTAACATGCAGTTGACCACAATGAGCAATTGAAGCCATTTCATATACATCAGTTGCTGCGCTGTTGGTCCAATAGGACCAATTGCAGAACACCAGGGAATTTGACCCTTGACCTTTTTATCTTCAGGCACGTTGACGTACTGCATGCGCATTCTTGACTATTTGATATCAAAAGGTGTACAGCACACAGAAAATTTCGGATGCGTTTTTGTTTTCTTTTAAATTCCAATCTTTCTGTCAGCTTTGAGTGTCTTATTGTCACATTGTGTCAGATTCTTTGGCGAAGGTTGATTAAACATGCAAAAACAGAAAATGGAAAATGCTTAGTGTACTTCTAAGACTTGTGGAGATATAAATATGATTTGATTTGATTGAATGATGAAAAACAGAGAGATTGCATGAGGTAAGCCTGTATTAACGTAAGGATTCTCGGACATAACAATATACTGGTGATTTTATATTGTTTGCCTTTTTGTTTATTTGCATATCTATTTTCTTGAGCTATGTCCACCTATTTCAATTATTTCATGACATTTTTTTAAATTGAGTCAATCATGATCTAGCAGACCAAATTCTGTACCATATTACTTGCAATCATGCTTGTGGTTTCCCCTTGAGCTTAAGCACTGTGTGCTTTGGTGTATACACCGTAGGGACACTTTGGAGGGACTCAAATTTCAGGTCCAACACTTTAATAAAGTATAATTTGATTGACTTATTACATTTAAAGACATTTACGGTGCAACTTCGTGGAAGTCCAGCCTGTTCACCTGCACAAAGTGCGTCCAGGCAGGCGGAAGTGGCAGCTTCATTTTTTCTTTTAAGTCAGGAACCATGAACTCTGTTTCTTGAAAAGCTAGAATTTGTGCAAACTTGCACTACTAAAAGAATTACAGTGATGCAAAATTTGCAAGAAAGACAAGCTAACTTGTGTTTGAACCAAAAAGCCTTCACTGCCAATTTTAGCACACAAAGTGTTGGCACGGAGGTCAGAAAGTGTTTTTTGGTGAATGGCTATATTTCTGAATTTCTGCATTGAAATACCTTATATGATCGCTTACTTTTAAAACACAACAAGCAGAGGACACATTAAGTAGAATTGTAAAGAAAAAGAAATGAAAAGAATTTGAACAACAGGTAAAGCTTTCTTTGAGATAAATGCAACAATGTAAATTTCATTACTACAGCACTACGTAGGAGTGATTCACCTGGATGCTACAACATCATTCAGCCGGCATTACTGGCCCCTATGTATGAGCATAATGTGTGATGATTAAGAAGGATTATGATTTGAATTTAGCACTTCAAAGTGAATGGCACCTGAGGTTTGTCGGGGATGAAAATACATTTATTTGCTTGTGCTGAATGAAAACCAGCTATTTTCCTCCAAAATAAGATCTTCTATTATCATCATATGATTCCACTCTTCCTTTTCGTTTGGTGTCTCAGCAGGTATCCAGTCAAGCAAAAGTAGGATTTTTTCCTTAGGTGAGACATCCCTGCATTCTCCTGTCTCCCGTGCATCTGGGATAAAGCATGATTTCTGTCTTGGCTGCTACAGGCAGTGCAAGAATCATTTGTACTCTTATAGCTCCTCGACTGCCAGAATGCATTTAGCAGAACCAAACTCTGAATAATTAAATATCTGGGTGACATGGCCTGGCAAGAGGACCACATTGCTTGATTAAAACTTTATCACCAGACACTGTGAAAAGTTTCCAAAACAATTAATTACCGGAGTATTAATGGGGGCTTGTGCTATGTAAAACACGATAAAATGGGGGACTTAATTAAAAAACTCATTATACTTCCATTTTCACAATTTCAGAGTTTTTAAATGAATGTGGCATAATTTTTTCTTCTCTTCCGTCCCTTTTCCATTGTTCTCTCTCCTTTTCTCCTTCTTGCACACAAAGGGATTTACACTCGCACTTCCCTTTCAGCAGGCAATAATGTGCCACCTTTATGGACCCAGAGTAGGTGTGTGTGAACTTACGCATTCATTGTCACAATTATATATTTAAATCTAAGCTCATTTTTTTTTCAGTCTCATTCACTTGATTTTTTCTTTTTTTTTCTTTTCTATTTAGCTTTTTTTTTCCCACATGGAGAAACTGAGGAATTAATTTCCGCTCTCCTCTGGTGCAGACATCCACAGGAGAAAGCTGTACAGTCTTGTCAGAGAGGACAAGACAGAGATGAACACCTCGGTGGCAGGTGCTCTTTTCTTCTTTACCTCTTCACATGTCCTCATGCAAACCTGCCAAAACCTCCTCCTCATCTCTTACGGAGAAAAACTGAATCAGCATACTCTCTGAGAGAAACCTTTTATTGCTTCTGACCTCTACCTACCTGACATACTCAGTCTCTGGCTGTGAACTGCATTTGAATATCAACAGAGAGGCAACACAATGGCCTAGGTACTCAAAACACAAAAAAATTCCATCCCCACTCCGTATATCCAGTCATAAGAAAAGTCAGCGTAGAGTCGACAGGCACACAAAAAGGCTCTTACCAATGCTAAACATTTTGACAAATACACGAATGGAGACTGCAGAGGGGTTGGAGAGCTCCCAGAAGAATTGGAAGGGAGCCGACCTGAATGGGGAATGTACCTGAAAGGTTGGACAAACAAAGTCTTCTGCTCTGAATATAACCATAATAGAGATGCAGTCAGTACGGAACACAAACACAAATGCAAACACAGTGTCTCACACACAATTGGTCTTATTAGTCACGGATGCTTGAAGACACAAAAACAAGCTGAGAGACACACGGGGAGGTCCTAAATATATATGAAAAACGAAACACGCAGACAATAAACTTGAGAATGGTCAGTTTTCCAGTCCAGGTTGTTCCACTGTGAATACTATCAAGTGCATAAGGACTTTCCAAACCATTATAGGTCATCACTGGGTCCCAAAGTCTATAGACCTTGCAAAGTCACTTGCCTACTGTTTATATAAACGAGTAAGTTACAGCTGTGGGAAACCCACCCCCTGTAAAATAGAAACAAACACAACACATATGTAGGACAAACATCTGCTATAAGGGTTATTTGGGAGTGAGGGCATCTGGTTACTTACTTTTATGGGCATTTATTGCACATTTGTCTGTAGCCACAATCTGTAACAATAATCAAAATATTAATTCGATTTTGAGATGTCGATTTTTGGAAAGGATCATAATCTCCAAGATTAAAAACGGTTTGCGATGAAGTATAATGGTGTATTTACCGGGGAGTGTGTTATTTAAGGTGTCACAAAGCTTTGCAGATTACTGTAAAAACTATGAAATGAGCACTTTCTAGGCAACAAGGTTTGCCAGCTGTTTTCACATCACAGGCTTTCAGCTCGAGTCACAACTGTTTTGGGGCTCTTCTATAAAAAAAAAAAACCTGACAATCGGCCATTAGGCACATGATGAGCACCAATGAATGTCGGTTACTTGTATTTTGGGTGTGTAATACACCATCTACAATGGCAGACCTTTAGCATTTTCTTTTTCAACATCTTGAATTTCTGTTAGTATTTGCAAACTAAAACTGTACTGATGAGAGGAAAGGGAAGCATTTATTCTGGCCGTGTCTTTGCAATCTTTTTCCAGTTGTTTTGTCATGTACATTAACGTTTAAAATGCGAAGTGTATCCAGTAGATTCTGAGGTGTAGCTCTCAATTTTCTTTTTCTTTTATTTATTCTTTTATCTGAGATTATTTTGTAATTGCTCAGTCTGACACTTTGGTGTGAACCTGCTGCGACATTCACTTCAAGGAAGATTGGTGACTGACTTGAACGTTTTCTACTCGTGAATAATCTTTTTCACAGTAGAATGATGGACATCATATGTTTGGAAAGGACATTATAACTCTTTCCAGGTTGATTAGCTGCAACAATTGCTTCTTCAAGATCCTCGCTGATGTCTTTCCTCCAAGGCATTGTATTAACACACAACTGAATGCTCCAGAACAGCAAAAAAATTGCTTTTATAGTGGTGCTCGCACCATCTGATGAGCAGTTAATCAAACTGCATTTGATTAGCACCACTTGGAAGCTACTTATCTTAATTCCTGTGGAAGCAGAAAGGCTGTATTTTACTTGGCTTTTTTAAGCAACCAATTGTCAATTTTGGCTTGTCTCTTGTTAGATAAATCATTTCAAAGTGTAAAAATGTGCAAGCATGGGCCAAAGCCACAACTTGCACATTTTTGTCGATTGTGCTATCTCAACTGCATCACTTAGGAAAGCGGTGCACAGCACTCAATAAATCCAGCTATTGATCAAAAGAAGTAGAGCAGGTTTAGTTTGGAAATTGGTTTGAGGTATAGTCTTAACTGCATTGTTATTGGAGGGTTTAGGGACTTAGACAGGCTGACTGTGAAAAAAAACTGGAAACTGATGATCCAATTTCTCATGCTTTAGAATTTTAAACAGATGAGTTTAGGGTAATGTGTGTTCGTGTGTGAGTGTGATATTCATGAGGCTGAGGAATGGAGCAGGAGGGTAATTTTCTGCACTCAGTGAGCCAGGCATTCCTTAGGACAAAGGGACTGGGGAGACACATAGATTATAAGGTTGAACAGAAGTGATGAGAGGTGTGGGCACACACACCTACACGATAGCCTTCGCACGTACACACAAACACAGACATCCTCATAAATGTACACATTAAACGCCCCATTTTTCCCCTCTCACGGCTTTGCCAAATCCAACTCCACCCCACTTGCTCACGGCCGCCTGCTCACTCAAATCCCTCTCTATTCCTAAATTGCTTGTCAAAAGGACAAAATTAGAAAATACAACTGTGCAGCTGACAAACAAGATTACATGCTGTTTGCACCTGGCTGTGGCAATTAAAGCTCTGATGACAAGCGAGGATGGCCTCCTAATGTGGTGTCTCAAGGCATATCAGCATTTTCACAACAAGATTGCACCTCACGTGCCAATGTGGCAGCGCTGCCTGTCATTCCTTGGCTCTTTGTGGTCTTAGATATATTCAGTTGTGAGCGTGTCTGCAATATTCTACACTGGGATATTCATCATCAACAATGTTACCAGATACAAGTGACTCTCTTTTTAAAGGCTGACCATGCTGATATGATAAGGAAAAGATCCAAATAGAACACAAAATTAGAGAAAAGAAGCAGTTTGTATAGAAAAACTATTCATATTCAGCATAATATTGCAGATCTGTTTGAATAGGCACAAAACACTGTTGAAGGCATAATATCAGAGCTCAAATATGCACATGCAGTAACTTCTAAACACAGCCTAATTTGTTTGTTCTTTGTAAACAGTACAGTCAGTGGCTTCCGCACCAAGTCCTTATGTTCAGCAGCTTCAGCTCAAGGGAGTTTTCTGAAAGCCCCCTTATCTTAAATGGGGCCCCTTTGAGTGACGGCAGACAAGCAAACAAAATTGTTTAAATGTAGCACTTATGCTTCTTCCTGCTTTTTTTTTTTTTTTTGTCCGAATAATATAACAGAGCCTTTGCACAGACAGACGACACATCATTATTTCATAAGCTTGCTGAGTTGAGCGCAGTAAATTATGTATGCGTTGCTTTCTTGTGGAAAATACACTTTTTGCTCCACTTTAGTGTATAAGGTGACTGGATGAGGGTAATGTTTGTGCACCATATGCCGCAAAGGGCACCAAACCCCAGAAGTGATTTTATCATGGAAGGCAACTGCATTTAACAGCCTGATTTCACAAAAATAAAAGATACCGCTAAGTGCGTGTATAGCAATACACAACTGTTGGAAGTCCAGTTATCATGAGTTTTTATGAATAAAAACATAAAAAAAAGAGTCAATTTTAACTTATTCATATTCTCAGCTCAGCAGTTCAGTTCCATTATCATTCCTCAAGTTGTGGATTCAAGTGTTTGTTATTCTAAACAGCATAATACTGAGTCTTTAAAGGAAGACTTTTTTTTGTCTTTGGCTTGAAATCAAACTGATAATGTTTCCTTTGCTCATCCCCTTTTGGCTCCTTGACGGTCTTCTAAGGCCTTTCATTAAGTGTGACTAGCCTGTAGAGAGCTCAACTCTCCTCATTAGCAGTTGCTCTCCTCCTGCTATGTTGGCTCTGCCCGGTACTTCTCCCTTTAGTGGTTTCCAGTGTCTCTCTGTCTACATGTGGAAGAGTAGAGCTGGGGGCTTCAGAGTGACAGATGGAGAATGCTTTGTGACCCGTAGAGATTGGCAAGCCCTTCTGTCCCCTCCTGATTGAGTGTATAACTACCGGCCGCTCTCCTCACGTCAAACAAGTCTGCATTATGTTATCTCAAGCCGCTCCCACTTGGCCCACTTGCTGTGATGGCATTGTCAGATCCTGACAGCTGTTGTCATCTTCAGCTAGCACCAATGCCATTGAGGCTTGATGAATGGCACTTTTATGAGAGTAGTCAACAGGCGTAGGTTTGAATGAAGATAAAAAATACTCATATGAGAGGGTAAAATAGAAAGGTGTGAATGAAATCTGCAAATGATTCCTAGTTTGTGCGAGTAACAGATGTGTTGAGGTTACGGCAGAGCGGCTGCAGAAGTGTCAAAAGTTTTAAATGATGTGAAAGCTTTTCTCAATGTTGGACAAATGAAACTCAAACTTATTTCGCAGACTTGCTTTTCCCGATTCTTTCGGGTCTGTTCCGCAATGTCAGGTGAAGTTGTCAAAAACAATATGTGAATTCCTTACCTCTTTAAATCTACTCCTGCACAACAGAAATAGTATCTTTCATTCTCCGATACCATTAGCAAATTTTTTTTGCATATTTAGCATATTTTGGAGAAAATGACTAAAGGCAATTCTGTTCAATTTGAACAATCGTTACTCGTTGTGATGAATAGTTTTAGTCTTCTGAGGAAAACTAGAATTATTTCTTTGTGCAATTCAGTACAGTCAGAGGATACAAAGACGTAGATGTTTCCCAGATGAAGTATGCGATATGCTTGTGGAACATGTAATTCACCATAGCTTTACAAGGGCAGAGGCTGGTTGCTCAGGTCAGCCAAATGTCGGCCAATCATCCAAGCATTTAGCAGGGAGATAATTCATCATCTATTAGTGTTATTTCTTATAAAACCCTAATCATACAAATGCTTAAGTACAACTCAGAACATGAAATCTGCAGTAATCTCTTGGAAAATCATGCCATAAGACTCTGACTGCAATTTAAGAGGGGGGAAGCATATTGGTAGGTATCAATTCTGGCACACTGTATTCAACAGATAGTGACGATTAAACCTCCAGTGACATTGAAGTAACTGAACTAACCACACACACATTATCCACATATTGTATAATCTCTTTTCCTATGTAATATCAATGCTGTCTTATGGGAAAACATGAAATAGTCATGAAACAAAAAGTTTGTATCTCTGCCGATAAACGCCAACGGTTTTTTTATTGATGTCTTTCTGTGATGTCTAGCACAACTTTCAAAGTCATATATTTCAGGAGGATGTTTGATTTTAGTGTACTACACGTTTTTACAATTTAAAAATTAAAAAAAAAAAAAAAATGTTACTGTAATGTTACAAGCAATCGTGAATCTTAACCATGTAGTTTTTAAGGTCAAAGAAAAATCAAGATTGTTATGCATTAAACAGTAAAGTAAAAAGCGACTTTAACACATCAGTGGTTGGGAAGTTGAAACTGCTGGTTTATTGGATTGACAGTCGTTTGTTTCGCCACGGCACCACACCCCTCCATCCTCCAAATGCACATTTTGCTGTCTCTTAAACAGGATGCAACTGTCGTTCTGTGACTATTTCACAAAATGCAGTGACAGCATGTTCCTCTATGCGAGTTATTTTCCTGTCTAGTATCATGAAACAAACAAAAAATGTTCAAAATTTTCGACAGACATGAGGTAATGGATATATTTTTTGTGATCACTTCAAGTTTTGTAGTGAGTCTGGGATTATGAATTGTTTGGACAACAATTCGGAACTTAATAGTTGCTCAAGTTTACTGTAAATGATGAAATCTGCAATGAAATTTGTTCTAAATTTAATAAAAGTCTGGAGACATGGATGGAAGATCATAGGAAAATATCAGCCAGCCATGTTGGGAATATAACTATGTGTGCTGCAATTTCTGAAAATGGTGTGAGTACACATTCGCATTATTGGGCCAGACAGCACCTGCAGACTTTCCCGGACACTCACCACCTGGATCTTATCCATGAGCGAGAAGGACACTGAGAAATTAGTTTCTAGGAAAGTGTTCCACTGCAGTGATGTCAAAGACTATGATCGGCACAAACAATCAGACCATGCTGGCTGTGACATAAGAGCAGAGGCATAAAGAGGTTGTCTGCAGCATACATGGCAAGGTGTAAAGTCAATGAGAAATTTTTGGCCCAACAGAAAGGAGTAAATTATATCCAGTGATTTGTGGCACCGTTAGTTAACTTTCTGTTGAGTGTAGGTGGCCTACTTCAATTTAAATGCAATATTTTTTTCCATTTCCTTTTTATATTTTCTTTGAAAATGTAATCACCTTTTCTATTTAACAAAGCCAGTGTGAAACGCTATACTTTTAAAATCAGTATCCGACATGTATTAACTTTGGCACACAACAGCGACAAGTTAGCATCTGGTAAAATAAGCATTCAGGGAAAACACATAGATTGACAAACTTTCAGGGAATGTGCAAATGGTTATTTTAGTTTTTTATGTTTAGAAATCAACTAATGAGGAATACATTTCCAAAGTAAACTATGATCATCAGTAAATATTTTGACCATCTTGGTTTTGACACAATCTTAAAGGAACAACTCACTTTGGTGACCACGATTTAAGTCCTTTTTTACACGAGGTATGTAACATTACTGCCATCATCAGTCTGTTGAATGGAAGGTATTCGGCCATTTAGATTTGGGCCACATTCCTTTCTTGCACACAGACTCATACAGACATGTTTGGGGTTTTGGAGACACCGGAAATATGTGCAACCTATTTGGAATTTGCACAAAAACGGTTACATGTCCACACGTAAAATGCTTTTACTTCCTGTTTCTGAAGAGTGCAGATGTGTCTCTGCTTCCTCCTGCTGCTTACTGCTGTATTCACTTTTAAATCATTCTACTTCTTTCCACAAGTCTTGGATATAATTTTATTATTTTTCTTTTAATTGTATATTTGTAAACTGTATTAGCCCTCCTGTTTACAAAGAGAATTGGACAGAACAATGTCTCCTAACCCTGCAGTATCAGTGAGCTGCACACAATGTGAGCGACTCTCTTTTAGGATAACACAGCTCGAGAAGAGGATTGAAACGCTGCAAGACATTCGTAAGAACGAGGAATTTATTGACTCTATTATAGCTCATGTGCAGGCTGTGGAGCCTTCATGTGCCAAAGGACTAAGATTCTCACACTGCAGACCTGGCTGACACACTTCCCTGGATGTGTCCAAATGACACTGGAATATCTGGTGAAGCTCCAAAACCGGACGGTCCGACTGACATCTCCCACTGGAACAGTGTTGGTGCAGAACCCAAATCATCAACCCCAGCCAGGATCTGGTCTCATGTTGTCCGTCGCAGAGGTAAACCCAGCACAAAACCTAAATCTCCAGCACTCACTCTGTCACCTGAAGTCCCATTGCATAATAGATACGATCCGTTGACTCCAAATAGAGGTGCTGTTTACACATACCCGGGTATTTTGATAAACGAAGACCTTTCCCTTCGTTTGTGCCTTTCATTTATACACAAACGGAGTTTTTTCCTCCGAAAACGAGGCATAAAAAAACCTCCGGCAAAAGTGGAGATTTTTTAAAAACTCCGTTTAGCGTTTGTGTATAAACTGGTTGAAAGAGACAAAAACGGAGTTTTGGGCAATATCCGCGGTAAAAGACCAACGTCCATTGTTTATCTGGCAAGCATGGAGGTACTAGCAGCATTTCTGTTTTTAAGAGCTATACTCGCTTGTGTGCTTTTGAAAATTAAAGTCATACAGTGTATTGACCAACAAAGACGCATTAGGGCTCGGAGGGCAGCAATTGCGGAGCTTCTTTTGGCAGACAGAGCCCGGCCATACCACCGCCAGCGACGGCGATTCTGGGTTAGACCCGGACGGACTGCGTATTTATGCTGATCAATGTAGACAAGTTTTTTTTTTAAAACGGGGCTGTGTGCACCTAGTTATTTTTGCAAACGAAGGTTAGAAAATATGCGTTTATCAAAATACCCGGGTTTGTGTAAACAGCACCAGAATGTGTGATGATGAATGTAATGCAAACATGAAGACAAACAAGAGAAATGGCCCCAAACCTCAGCCAAGGGCTGACCAGATAACCAGGAGAAGCCCAAATCCCACAACCAAGGTGAGGACTACGGAAGCAATCGACACCTCCACACTAAATTGAATAGACACCATTCTAATTGGAGACTCTATAACATAGCATGTCAGAATGGCAAAGTCGAAAAATATAACTTTTTCTGATACATCAGTCAGAGAAGTGACAGATATCTTGTCAACCATTCCATCTACACATCCAGATGGCACGAGGATCATTATCCACACGGGGTCTTTAGATATTCTGAGAAGGAAGACTGGCTCTGAGATCCTGAAGAAAGACTTTTCTCTGCTGTTGGAGAGACTGTGTCACTTTGGAGCACACTGTGTCTCCATTTCAGGCCCCATTCCTACTGTGGGTAAAGGAATTTAAATTTTCAGCAGACTTCTTGGCCTAAACACATTGTTGTCAAACGCATGCATCGCCCATGGGATTAAGTTCATATTATAACTTTAATATCTTTTGGAACTGTGAGGAGCGTTTCAGACCTGACGGCGTGCATCCCAATCGAACTGGATGCAGATTACTTGGTGCACACTTACATCATGCTGTTGGGACGGCAAACCCAAACATGACTGTACAGATTAAACTGAAGGACACAGCAGCAAGGCAAACAACCCCCAGCCCTCCCCCCTCACCAGACCCTTTACTCCACATCACCCAAGGTCTCAAAAGGATGTCTCTATCCCAGCCAGGACTCCAGCGACCACCATCAACCGAGAAACGCAGGGCACCCCCTCCTCCTCCTCTTACATCATCTGTCCTGGCAGAGCAGGGCACAAGGGGATGTGCAGGATGTTCAAGGAGCAGCAGAACATCCAGAGTTCAAAACAAAGATAACATGCCATGATGTCCTCAGGGTCCCTGCTATATTAATCTTACTACTGACAGCTGTTCTGAGAACAAGCTGAAACCCAGAAGGATTCCTGTATCAGTTAGTAAAAGAAGGAATCGAAAACAGTAAACTTGCTGGGTGAATCTATCTAATCTGTTAAAGGTACCATGTACAACAAAAAGACCAGTGTAAACTCCACAAAGCTAGCCTTACTTGATATTAGGTCTCTGTCCAATAAGTCACTTTTCGTTAATGACTTTATAATTTCACAAAATTTAGATTTTCTTTTTCTGACAGAAACATGGTTAACAGAGAGCACAAGTGCTACTGTTCTTAATGAAACAGCCCCCCAAATTTTAGTTTCAAGAATAAATACCGAAATGCGAGGAAAGGTGGGGGAGAAGTTGTCTTATTTAAAGATACATTCCAGTGTAAAGAGATCTCATTTGTCAGTTTCACTTCTTTTGAATATCTTAGTTGTATGTTAAAAGGTGTTCCTAAAATTTTGTTGTTAATCAATTACAGATCTCCAGGATATTGTGCAAGTTTTATTGATGAATTTTCTGAATTATTGTCTGTTATTTCGACTGATTTTAAACAGTTTATCTTGACCGGGGATTTTAACATTCACATAGATAATGTGACGGATGGTAAAGTGCCAAAGAATTTTCTTCTGTGCTGGACATGTTTGGTTTTATGGCAACATGTAACAGAACCTACCCCACCTTCAAGGTCACATCTGAAATGATTAATAAGAATGTCAACAATTCTTGAACTCTGTTTGCTATGGTTGAAAAACTCACAAATCGTCCTAAACAGTCAAACCCAAACTTTTTTACCCCAAAAAATCTAAACAAATGGAGCATCGCGTTAGTTCTGGCAGACCACGTAGTCAACGCGCCCTTTGCCTACTGGCTGACGCCGACCCAACCCTTATGGCCAGCTGCGCTCAATGGGTAATCAACTGATGCTCGCAATTGGATGCTAGCATTTGGGGCACTTCATTTAAACTTGGTTTGCTGTCACTGCTTTTTTTTGCTCTCTGCTTGCACCCACCACCTCCCCTGCTCCACCGACTCTCATTGCCAAACAATGTCATACTGTTGTTCATTGTTGCTTGCTCTGTTCTAGGGGGTTTGTTGCCTTTACAGCAAATGGAAGGCACTCCACCTGAGGATGCTGCTGTTCCCTGTCTTGGCTTCCATGGAGCTCATGGGAAAGTCGGGAACTTCCTCCGAACAGAGCCATACCGCCAAACATAAATTGTATGCATTCAGAATAAGCTTCTGAAATTCATCTCTGTTCTCGTCTCGTTTTGACGAGAGTGGTTCTGACAGAATTAGACAAAACATTCACGCCACACAGACAAACAAGAAAACTAATCTGTGTCTAAAACCTAGAAATAAATCTGACGTTATGTCACAATTTGATATTGTCGATTTAAAAATCCTAGAGGAAACAGTTCAGCATCTGAAATCAACAACTTGCACTCTGGACATAATACCGTCCAACTTTTTAAAAACTGTTTTTACCTCAGTAGAAAGTGATCTCCTACAAACAGCTCACTGGCATCAGGCATTTTTCCCAAGTCACTAAAGACAGCTGCCATTAAGCCACTATAGACGCCTCTATGATGAACAACTACAGACCTGTCTCTAATCTCTCTTTTATATCTAAGATTATTGAGAAAGTTGTATTTAACCAGCTCAGTGACTTTCTGAATGAAAGTGGAAGTCTTGAAAGTGGAGCCCAGAGTTCAAACTAGACACGGTGAAGCAGCTTTTAGCTGTTATGCTGCACACAACTGGAACAAACTACCAGCAAAACTGAAATCAGCCACAAATGTAAGCACTTTTAAATCCAGGTTAAAAACATTTCTCTTTCGGTGTGCTTATGGTTGAGTTTATATCTTTCTTTTTCCCCTCTTCTTTGATTGCTTTTAACTGTGTTTTTGATTTTTATTCTATTTTTTTTTTTTCTTTAAATTGCTGCTTTATGCTGTTCTTTTAAATGCCTTGTCTTTATGTAAAGCACATTGAGTTGCCTGTGGTATGAAATGCGCTATATAAATAAAGATGCCTTGCCTTGCCTTGCCTTGATATCTTTTCAACGTCATCACAGCACTGAAACAGCCCTGGTCAAAGTGTTTAACGACATTAGGTTGAATACTGATTCTGGTAATGTTTCAGTCCTGGTTCTGTTAGACCTCAGCGCTGCGTTTGATACTGTAGATCACAGAATCCTGTTGCACAGGCTGGAAAACTGGGTTGGACTTTCTAGAGCGGTCCTTAATTGGTTCAGTTCCTACTTAGAAGCCCAGAGTTATTTTGTTATAGTTGGCAGCTATGAATCTGAGCGAGTGGCCATGACTTGTGGAGTCCCCCAGGGATCAATTCTTGGACCTCTTCTGTTTAACTTGTATATGCTCCCTTTGGGTCAGATATTGCAGAACGTTCACATCAATTATCACAGTTATGCAGACAATACACAACTTTATGTGTCTCTGTCACCAGACGACTGCAGCCCAGCAGACGTACTGCGTCAGTGTCTGGAGGAAATACACACCTGGATGAGAGAGAATTTTCTACAATTAAATGACGAAAAAACTGAGATCATTCTGTTTTGTAGCAAAGAGAAGAGGGTCAGCGTTGGTAAATATCTTGAGACTCTGGCCCTTACAATCACTGACCAAGTTCGTAACCTTGGAGTATTGATAGACTCAGATCTGACTTTCAGCAGCCAGATCAAAGCTGTCACCAAGGCAGCTTTTTACCACCTCAGAAAAATCAACAGAATTAAAGGTTTCCTAAAAAGACCAGGAGAAACTCATCCATGCATTCATCTCCAGTAGACTCCATTACTGTAATGCTCTTTTAACTGGACTTCCCAAAAAGAGCATTAAACATCTGCAGCTCATCCAGAATGCTGCTGCTAGAGTTTTAACCCGGACTAAGAGATCTGAACACATCACACCAGTTTTAAAATCTTTACACTGGCTTCCAGTAAGTCACAGAATAGATTTTAAAAGCCTGCTGATGGTTTACAAATCCCAGAGCGGTTTAGGGCCATAATACTTCTGTGATATGTTCAGAGAATATAAACCTAGCAGAGCTCTTAGATCCAAGGACTCAGGTCAGCTGGTCCAGTCCAGAGTCCAGACTAAACATGGAGAAGCAGCATTTAGCTGTTATGCTGCCAACAAGTGGAACAAACTGCCAGTGGAGATTAAACTTTCACCAAATGTAGACATTTTTAAATCCAGGTTAAAAACATTTCTTTTCTCATATGTCCATGCATGAAATCTGCACGATACTGTTGCTTGTTTTTAATCATTTTTATTATTTTCTTTCTTTCTTTTTATATTATTTTATGTATTTTTAATGCTTCTTCCACTCCCCACTGCAATGCTTTTATTTTATGTAAAGCACTTTGAATTGTTTCGTACATGAAATGTGCTATACAAAATACACTTGACCTTGACTTTGACTACATTGCATGTTACATCAATTTACCAGGGCTGGGCAACACTTACATTTTTTAATCTAATTAATAACGATTTCCCTGATTAATTAGCGTCCACATCTCGATGAGATGGTGGTCTGGGAACTAGTTGTGCATTTTCTCGTATTTGAGGCGTCGTTTACGAATGCCTAGAGCCGTTTATTGGGAGCTACGAATGTCTATCAAATGGCGTCTTGTTCTTCCCATGCTGCTTTGCGCGCGATTCATAGCCAATTGTATCACTTATACCAGATGACGTATGTAGAGTGACAGAAATTCGACGGCAAATACATCCTTCTTGGCAATGAAATCTTTCAACGGCAAACGTTGCTCTTTTTTAAAAGTAAACTTGCGTTCTAAGCTACTTAAAACACTTTCTAAGGCTGCATCGAACGGTAACGTTGTGTCCGCTGCCATGTTGGATTAACACTCTACAAGCTTCGGTGTCGCGCATAGACGTCATCATCGTCTTGCTGCCCCCCCCCCTGTTCTGTGATTGGTTCCCTAACTCAGGCAAAAATAAGGGCGGTGGTTTCCAGGCTGCCTTTGTAGTGTGAATGAAATCGCGCGCAAAGCACAAAAGTAGTGTATAGCTTTTAGCATTTAGTTTTATTTTAAATGTGCTGCCATATAAATGAAAATGCCATAACATTTGTTGTGCAAACACACTTTTAACATCAGTATTTTTATGTAGTTTTTATGTAGAAGCCTCGCTCCACTGTCTGTTTCCTTGAATGACTTGCTGCTATCAGTTGTGTGTTTTGCCTTTAAGTGATATTTTAGACTGGAACTACTACGGTGATAAGACAATTCAACTTGGTAGTGTTTACAGATGACTTTGGTTCTGTCGACTCCGCTGTCTGGAAGAACTTTAAAATGAAAATGGCTGAGTAAAAGTTCTGTACCCTTCTCCATGTTTGGTGGATCTGCCAATTACTTTCTTTTCCGGTTCTGCAGCAGACAGCAACAGACTTTTACAAAATAAAAGCCAAAATAAAAACCCGGTTCGAGTCCCGCATCTGACGGCCTTCTGCTGCATATGGGTCCGAAAACTTAAAGGCAACATGACACCTGCTTCCTGTCTCTCTGAACTTTCCTATCCATTAAAGGCACAAAAGCCCCCCCAAAAAATTTTAAATTAAAAAAAATAATAATAATAAAAAAAATGCATTAAAGCTATGGTAGGTAATCCTAGAGAGCTAGCAAGAGAGCTAGCAAGATTCGAAAGTGTCCCCTCCTCTAAGCTCCACCCCCCCCTCCCCATTCCGTCAGTGCGTCATCCAAAGCCGGTAGAACCGCATGCGCACACGGAGCAGGGAGCCGACAGAGGGGGGCGTAGGCAGAAAGCAGAGGCATCTGATTGGTTTTTGTAGGCGCTCCAATCCGAGATCAGCGGGACGCTGATCTCGGATTGGTCAGCTTTTTCTCAGTCCTGCAGCTGCCACAGAGGTCTGATTATTTTCGTCCCTTTTTCTAAATACATCTTGTATAGATTTCTCTCAGGACAGACGGACCATTTCACCCAGTATTACAAAATGTGTTTCTGAACAGGATTACCAACCATGCCTTTAATGCACGATAAAATAATTATCGACGTTAAATAATTAATGAGCTAACTTGCCCAGCCCTACAATTTACATAATTTTTTGATGTAAATCAAATTCAATTTTATTCAAATTGTTACATGCCTATGTTTTCCATTTGGTCAGTTATGTTTTCCACTATAACTGTCATGTCACTGTTATAGCACACCTATTTTGCAATTAACTTATAAAGTGCACCTAAGGAGGTAGGATAGGGAGCAAGAGGGAAGGAGGAGATTAGCCTGACTATGTCATACTCACGATTCTAGTCAGAATGTGAGTCTGATACCGCTCAATAGAGATTTGAGTATGGGGCGTGTTTCAACCGAACCAGGAGAAAAAATGCCTCTTCGCTCAATTGGATAGACCTACAACCAATCAGAGCAACGTAGTATGTGACGTATATTAAGCAACACACACTTGTTGTAGGAAGGACGGCAAAAACATATTTTCTATCGATAAAAGCCTTTATCGCGTTCCTCTGTTCGTCTTTCAAAATGAATGCAATGTGGAGATCCTGTAGAACAGACTCGATGGCAGAATCTACACACCCTAGCTCTCCAGCAGCAGCCATGTTCAGCTCTTTAGTGACGTACTCGATTATGTCCCTGTTGATCATCTGTCCATCGTATAAAGCCCGCCCTGGCAATCTGATTGGGTCGACCGATTCTTGGTTGGGCATAATGATTTCCCAACTGAGCAGAGCCAGACCGAACTTCCCGACCAAAACTTTTATGGGCGGGGCTAAGTTCGGCTGGCACCCAGGCTAGGAGGAGATAGCAAACATGAATTCACACATTTTCAAAAGAGTGCCAACTCGAGGCTCTTCATTTTTTTTTTAATCTTTTCCCTTTTCTACTTTCACTTCAACTCGTGATCCCTTTCTTTTCTGCATCATTCTCACCTGTGAATGGTTAGGGTTACCAAAGTGCATGGTTCAGTTTCAAATGATTGTGCACGTTTAGGTTTCAATGTTAAAAATGAAACGTTAGGATTTGAAAAATACGTTCAGATTTCATCATGTGACATTGATGCTGTCCTATTTAAAAACACAGGCAGCGCAAACATTACCATCTCGCAATTTCTGTACTTGTAATGTGAAACTAAAACATGCATCTTCTATACCCGCTGAATCAAATTCTCAGGTCACAGCGGGAGCTTATCCCAGCTGCCATTGGGTGAGAGGCAGGGTACATCCTGGACTGTTTGCCAGTCCCCCACAGAACCACATTTAGACAGATGTGAGCATGCATGCTCACTCTCACTCTCACTCTCACTCCTGGGGTCAATTTAGAATTACAAATAACCCATGTACCAAATGTGCTAAAACCTCCACAGCATCATATTCAATGTTACGGCTCAAACCCTGTTGTGCTGGGGAACAGAGCGAAAGCCATGAAAAAGGAATGCCTGTCCTAATAGTTTCTGAGACCTCAGCTTATTTATTTTCACGTAATGCAACACATTCACTTCGGATTTCGTCTACCTTCTAAAAAGGGTTTGGGGAGAGTGGAGAGCGCGCCTGGTCTCCCCAGGATTGAGAGGCACCCAAAGATGGAGTGTTCTGTTTGGCAGTAGGGAGCAACCAACCAAAACAGAGTAATCTAAAACAAAGCTTGAATGTGCTACATTTTCTCTGTCTTCTTTTCATCTTTATTACACAATAAACGCACATAGACAATATGCACAGAACTAAAAGCGTTAAAGACGAAAATCTGTCAGAATTATATCTAAATCATTATTCTTGTCATCACTGACTCTGCCAGCTTGTTTATTGGCACCAAGTCCTTTTGTATCTTTAAAGTAATATCTTCCAAAGGAGCTCTCAAAGAGCTGTGAGATGAGTTTTATGAGTCTCTCCATTTTCTCAAACAATATATAAGTGCTTCCAAAGTAGATGTCTGCCTTTCACCCCAGCAGCAATTATCTGCTGCTCTGTAATTGGCAGCAGAGAAAATGATGGAAAAATGTAATCAATATTCACCTATGAGTTTCCCCAGAGTGCTTCACAGCAGCTTGTGGAGAAATGCCCTTACTATACAGAGAGAGATATAAAAGAAGTTAAAGTAGATATATTTGTTATTCTGCACGGCTCACAATGAAATCTTAAAACAGATGCCAGGGTTAGGCAAAGTTAAATCACCAGATACCAAAATATATAAGCTAAGATTTCCAAAGTTTGCAGCACAAACAAGTCACTTAGTGATTATGAAAATGAAATCAAAACTTCTCAAATAAACAAATGATCAAATTAAGTTATTTCATCCAGGCATTGATTACTAAAGTACAATATAAAGTTCATGATAATATATATCTATATTTACATTGAGATGTCTTTTTTTCTCACCATCTTAAAAAATTTCTTCTTCTTCCCATAGACAGCACATTCTGTCTCTACAGCCTGGATGAAGCTGTATCCTGAAAGAAAGTCTATCAACACAACATTTAATATTCACTGTACGCATGTGGAAATATCAAGGGAACACAAATTAAATATGCTGTCATTCTCAAGAACTCTTCTGTCCTCAAAATATTTTGATATTTCATATACACAGTCCTATTTTAAGACAGACAGACTAGATAGATAGATAGATAGATAGATAGATAGATTACATTTCTGATGTAGATGAAATAGATCTTTTAAAAAATTGTTAAGTTCAGTACAAGCCTGCTAATGATGCATTGATTTGAATCAGGTGTTGTGAAGCAGGGAAACATCGAGGACCGAATATAGGTGTGTTGCTGTGTTCACACTTTAAAGAAACCATCCTGAGTAGCTTTTAGTAGTTGTAAAAACCACATTGATTTAGGGGATGAAGCTCCTGTTACCACTCTTGACAATACTGCAACAGATCAAAAATAACATTAAAATAATTATCTTCTGCACAACCAGATTTTCTGAATACAATAGGTGTTAAACAGGGATCGCACCATGTGCATGATTGAAATCATAAGAGGCAGAGATATGGCACACAATACGACAGATATAAAAGGGTATTCAGAGACACAATAAATCACTGGACGAATGGCAAAAATAACTCATTCTCTGCTAAAAAGAAAATTAAGAACAGTTAAAAATAAAAAGCTAAAAGAAGTTTAGAAAAAAAAAGCCCAATAACAGGAAAATATGAAGACAAGAAAATAAATAGAAAGCAAAGAAGCAGTGAGTGAGTGCTGTCAGCTGTAATCAGATCCTTCTTATCCGTAAATCTTGTATCGAACTTGGCCACTCAAGGATGAGTACCCAAAATTTCAATAACCATGCCACTGAATGGAAGCCTCCACAGAATGGGCTGTATATGTATATGTGTCACGTAGTGACGTGACACACTTTGAGGATGCACATGAATCATCAAAAAGTAATCTAAAAAAGAAAAAAAAAGAGCCATGCCAAACCTGCAAACGTTGTGGACAGTAGTTATTTGAACAGGAACTAAAAAAGGATGACTGCTATGCTTTTGGAGATAAGTGTGAAAGTCACAGCACCACACAGATATTATTGGAAGTCATAGGGACAAGACATGCACAGTAGTTATCATTCAGCCATATTATTCAGTGGCACCTATACTGTCTGAAAAACCTTTTAGATGCCTCTCATTTTTTGGGATATGTATAGCCAAGCAGGTCTGTTGAAAATGGGATATGACATTTAAATGCAGGAACTCATACATATTGTACTTCACTGTGAAATATGGAAGAAACAACTGCATGCATATAAACATTCTTTCTGTCAGGTCGATGCGTGGGCAAGTGAATTAATCAATAATGAGAGCCAGATCCATTCAGCAATTTCATTTCTATCTGCCAGGCGTCCTTCACTATCACTGTATCCTTCTATATTGTTTTACAATGATACTTCAGTACTTACAGGGCTGATCTTACATTTCACTGTTGGGACATTAAAAAGTACATATCTAAGGTGCGATTCCTGAGACAGAACACCAAAGTTGCAAACAAAACTGCTATTTAAAGCAGATAATGTTGAGGAAACCCATTACACTAATTGTCTGCTTATCTTTTCATGACAATTTTACTCACCTGACTGCTTGAAAAAGTGACACATGCATGCGGCTCTTATTAGATTTAATTCTATTAAAGAAGTACATCTCCAGTGTTTTACTTGAATGTGTGAAAGCCTAGAATGTGTTTTGGGGTGTATCAAGTTATCGTCAATTTTCAAATTTAAATGAAATAACTACATCATCTGAGCCATCCATCCATCCATCCATCCATTATCTATACCGCTGAATCCGTCGATCGGGTCGTGGGCGGGCTGGAGCCTATCCCAGCGGTCAATGGGCGAGAGGCGGGGTACACCCTGGACAGGCCGCCAGTCCATCGCAGGGCCACATAGAGATAAACGAGACAAACAACCATGCACGCTCACACTCACTCCTAAGGACAATTTTTTAGAGATGCCAATTAACCTAACATGCATGATTTTTTGGACAGTGGGAGGAAGCCGGAGTACCCAGAGAGAACCCACGCATACACAGGGAGAACATGCAAACTCCACACAGAAAGGCCCCAGCTGGGTGTTGAACCTGGAACCTTCTTGCTGTGAGGCGACGGTGCTAACCACCACACCACCGTGCAGCTCTCCCCAACAGCAGCTGTCTCCCTCACACACAGTATAGAATGAAGTTTTACTCGAATGTGTGAAAGCCTAGAATGTGTTTTGGGGTGAATCAAGTTATCGTCAATTTTCAAATTTAAATGAAATAACTACATCATCTGAGCCATTAAATCTAAATATACTATTTACTAAGGGAAAAGTAAGTACCTAGTCTCACAATGTCAGAAAGTATTAACTTAAAATGTTATTATACATCAGTATCTGAAAATTACAGTTGAAGGATTTACAAGATGTTACAAGATATTTTGATCCCAAATGCCAAATATGACCTGAGGAGTGTTACATGTAGTTTGTCAGAAAAAATAATTCTCAAAGAAATTAAAAAAAGAGAAATGGTAAACTGAAATACTCAGTCTTCGGTATTCAGGAAGAAAATGCCTCTGTCCATGGTCCTGAAGCTCAGAGGGAGAAATTATTTATTAGCAGGATTCAGTGCTGTTTGTTCTATGTTAGACCAAACAATGAATTTGCACATTTTTCAATCACTTATTCTATGCGAGACAATAACTGGAAATTACAAGTGGAAAATTTACATAAGAAATCACATGACAACATAATTACTTTGATGTCGGATGTATTCAAGAGGATATCATTTGCATAGTTCATCAGAGCATTTCTTGAAAGAAAAGAAAAAAAAATGCTGTTGAAAGTGCATTTAGTTTATAAACTTTACTTGTACTAATGTGCCAAAGTACAATTAAGTACATTTTACTTTACTGTAAAATGTGCAGTGAAAGCTCATGTACGACAAAGCATGTGCAGTTCAAAACTAAAAGGTGTATATTTTCATTAAAGAAACTGTCTCTATCCACAGTGGTTAGATTCATGTAAAAATAATAATTTATTGTATAGGCATATTTAATGGTATATGTGTAGAGTTGTATTATGTTTTAAATTCACCGATGGGTTTGTTTATATGGTTCTGCGCCAGTGTTAATTTTGTCAACGAAAATATTTCGTTAACGGCCCTTTTTCCCGTGACGATGACGAGACGATGACGTACAAAATTGCTTCCAGAAAATAAAAATATGACGAGAATAAAAAATGATTTTCGTTAACGAGACTAAGACAAGACGAAATTTACAAGCCATGGACGAATGGTAATTAAAAATTGTAATTGTTAATATAAGTGTTTCTAGAACTTCATAGAAGATTACGCTCTGTTGCCCTGTTTGTCCCTGCACGGCGCCTGTCCCACAGAACATTAGTTAGCTAACTAGCTCTGACAGCGTCACGCTGAGGGTGTTATTTGTCGCCCATATCAAAACAATTGGAGAGAGATGCTTTTACGCACAGAAGCTTTTGGAAACATTTGTCATGACTGATCATTATATTGAATTGGTTATTTTCCGACAAGCATGGTGAACAGCACTCAACGTTAACATGATCAGAAGTGTGTCAGAATCATAACAGTTAGCGTAGTGTGTTCGGACAGTGGGATAATGACAAATACACGTCTGGCTGTGTTGTGTTGATCAGAATATTTTGGCGAGTAAAATATGGTAGTAGATTCGCCAGACCAGAGCTAGCTACTACGAGTGGCAAATACTGACCGAAAAGTAGTCGAACTTAGATGCACGTGGTGTTGAAATTGATTGGGTATAGTAGTAAAGCCAGTCATGATCAACCTACCGGTAACTAGCTAATGTTATGTGTGTGTGGTGGTGTGTGTGTGTGGAGAAGTTTTTTATTCTGTACAGTGTGATATATGTTAAAAAGAGAAGCAGTGTGTGGAGAAGTTCTATTATGTACAATGTTGACTAAAATGACTAAAATTTGACTAAGACTGAAATTGATTTTCGACATTGTGACTAAGACTAAGACTAAATTAAAAAAAGCTGACGAAATTAACACTGTTCATGCGCATTAGCCATACTCAGCCGTTTGATTAAAAATCTGCTCTATCATTTGGCAGTCTTAGAACTGATTTAATATGGGAATTATATACATCGTATGGTGATCGTACATATTACTATAACAAATGATCCACATTACATATTTGTCTCAACTAATATGCTCCAAATATGTAACATATAGTCAATAAATTTAGTCATCTGTTGCACTGTAGGTGCCGAATGAAAAAAAAAAAGCTGTAGTTGAAATCTCCTTCCTCTTTACATTTTAAAACAAGAAAGAAATGAGATTAAAGAAAAGGAGAAACATGAAGAAAGCAATACTATTCCCTGTTGCTCATTGGTCCTCAATGTCTGCACTGGTCCTGGAGGAGCTCTGTCACATTTATGCCTTAGAAGACAAGAGCTCCCATAGCTTCCTCTCCTGGGTTTTAAACCCCATCTCTCTCTTTGAAGATCCTTTTTTTTTCGCAGCATCTGCTTTTTTTCATCCCCCAACCCACTGTTACATAGCCTCCCTGCCTCTTTTCACACTTTGATTGCAAGAATCTCTCATCGGAGTACCCTGGCTAATTGCGTCACTCTAATGGTCTTTTTCATGATCACACTCTGTGCTAAGTTGATGTTTCATGCAGCTTATTAATTAGAATTAGCTAGGATAGGACAAAAAGTGAGAAGAGAAAGTGCTGATCAGTAGTTTGAGTGTAAAAATTGCAATTGTCCTGGTTTAGGGCATTGAGACTGTGAGGGGATCAGGAAATGAGCATCCGATCCAAAAAGTTTACATCATTCCTGGCTATCCCCTTTATTTTAATCCTATAACATTCTCGGTATAAATAACCCATCATTTTATGTTCATTATCAGTAAACAGCCAACTGTTGTTGTGCTTTAATGTCTATTGACATGTTATCTCAATTGGCTGCAGCCACTATCAGTAACATCCACACAGCAGCAAGACTTGGCCTGCTAGTGGAGAGAGTAGGTGTCTCCATCCTCATTTTTCCTGGCACACACACACACACACACACATCCATGCACACACATAATACACATTTGTGACAGTGAGGTTGTTGGAAGTCTCCTCCTTTAGCTGGAGGGCTTACCTCTCTCTCTGTCACCCTCTCTCCTGCTCTCAGTCACTCTGTGATGCTGCCACGTCAGTGCAATTTAACAGTTCTTTGATCCATATCCTGAGAGTGAATGGCAACAAATTAAGCAAATTATCTGAACCACCCACGGGCCTAAGGCAAAGAAAGAGGTGGAGGGAGGAGGGGTGCTGCAGTTGTCAAATGGAGGGTCGAGTATATCTACCACAGCTGTGAGGGAGAAAAAAATAAATAAATACATATATGCTTTATATATATGTAGAAATGATACATATATGCATGAGACCAATGAATGACCTCAATCAGTGGAGATGAGTTCTACACCTGAGAGGCTTTGAGCCTAGTTGAGAAGTGAGCAGAGGGCTGGCTGAGTGATTTTGTTTCAGCGTTGGCAGCAGACTAAATGATGGATCATTAAAACAGCATCAGTAAACATTGTCATCCCTATGTCTTGACTTTAGGGGGGAATCATGTGGGTGGAAACTAAATCTTGTCTATTTTTCTTTCCCTTTCATTGCAACAATGAAATAGTTTTTACCATTTATTTCTTGACATCTTTCTGTGTTTCATGTAATAATATTGTTGTCCTGCCACAATTGTGACAGTCCATTAGCCTCAAAAAGGGAACAAAAAAAGCATAAGGAAATTCAGCTGCAAGATTTCAAAGTGCTGAATGACAGTAAGGTTTGCCTGCTTTTAGGTTTAGTTTCCAATAATCCCTGCATTATATATGTTTCTGTATTTGAGTGGTATCAAATTTGCACCGAATTTAATTAAAAGCCTGTCAATATCACTGAAACTGGCTAATGTGCTATACATTATTCTGGACATATGAATTTAAAAAAATGTCAATAAAAGCAGATTCAGGTTATTCCGAATAAAAAATTGATCTTTTACCACACAAGCACCTAGCCAAGTTTACTTTATTTACATCTTTTTATCAGTGTGCTCGTGGTCTTGAAAATAACGCCTTTGTTTTATAGATATTCATCCTCAATGATATATATTTTCAAAGCTCTTTCACACCAGAATGTAAATTAGCTGCAGTAGTTCACTGTGCAAGAGCAACAAGTCCTCTCGCTGAAATGGTCATATAAGTTGTTTGCTCACAGACGGCATAGCGGTGTTCATTTAAGTACTGCCCCTATAAGCGGTTGAAGGTAAAAATGTCTTATATGAATGTCTCCATATCAGAAAAGACATTATTTGAAAGCATTTACTTTAAAAAGCCATAAAGGGGAAATAGGGGGAGGGGTATATGGAGCAGCCAAGCACTTACAGCACTTACACAGCATCCAAACATACTGTCAAAAATACTGCAGTACTTTCCTAAAACACTTTTGTCACTTCCTGCTTGGTCTAAGGCAACAACATGAATTGGCTTGATTTAAATAACACTGGTTAGGCCTTAAATGCATCAATTTTTACAATGTGACTGTCACTTCCATGGACACCAATTTTGCCGACTGTTTTGGTCACATGTATACCAAAAAGGTGATAACAAAACTTTGCTACATTAGGGTTAGCTTTAGAAAATAACATCATTTCGTTAGGCTTAAAAACCAAAACCATATGGCTTTCAAACAATCATGGATGGGACCAAAAAATGTATGATCTTTTTACTTAGTCCCATTTCAGATAAGAGAATTAAAACAGTATAAATCACTTAGAATATATTTTGCCCTTATGGTTTAGGATAGGGATGGCTCCCTGCTGCATATCTCTTGATCTGGAAATGTCCACATTGATTTTTTTTTAATTTTCTTCCTTTTGTTGACTTTACAAGCATCTTATCTTTCCATTGTGCTGACAAAAAGTAATTTCAAAGGTTGCTTCATCAATACATTCCATCTGCTGACAGAAATTGCCCTGCAACAATTACAAACTTCTTACACTGCTTCTAACTTATACTTGATGGGTGAAATAATGAAGTTGATGTAAATCCTAGCCAATTTTTCAATGACCAAATATCTTTCCCTCCAAAGGAGCCTGAGTGCAGCCCTCACTCTGTCAATCATTCCTTGCCATTACTACTTTTCCAGCACACCCACTCCTGAAATAACTGTTCTCCATAATTCACCACTCCAGCCGTCATTATTATGTCGTTCTCAGGGAAAAAAATCCCTGAGAGCTTCCTCCACTGTATCTGTCTACTCAGTCATCAGAGTTTAAGCTAGATGAGTTGTCCTCATCCTCTGTGTCCTGGAGGACCTGGGCAAACTGGAGCCGGGAGTCTCGGTTTAAAATGTAATTTCAGCGCTCGTTATAGTTAGACCATTCCCTTCCCCAGAAGTTATACTAGAAGTGTTGCACATCTAGTAGATCTGGGGCAGTAATTGCAAATCAACTCCAAATGTTCGGGTGATTGTAAAAAAAAAAAAGTTGAAAAACTTTCTTTTCAAACCGTCTGGTGCTTTTTGTATGATAAAGTAACCTTTAGGGATTTTCTTTTAAATATTCAATTAAACAAAGATGTTTGATGTAGTTATTCCACTGTTGTCCAATGACATAAAGAATAATTTGTTTTTGTCTATGAACTAATCTGATAATCTACAATGGTAAACTAATTATTGCTCAATGCCACACATTATTGCAGTGAACCTTAATGAAGCATTTTCCCAGAGCCAATAAGATAAGAATCATGATGGATTCAGTACACAGGTGTGCCAAGATTTACTATTAAATCAATGGTTTCCCACTGCCTGAGCAGTAATTAGGCTGCCAGACTCTGATAAGGGTCACGTCAAACGTGTGTTATATACTCAAGTGCATGTGTGTTCCTGCATATACCGTGCATACATTGCTGCTTTAGCTCAATTGCCAATGTCGAAAAGTAGGTTTTGCAACAGGCTTGTTATAAAATGTGCAATTAAACTTGAGGAACAAATGAAAACTCTTGATTTTTGCTCATGGTACAATTCCTTTATTGGTCTGCATAAGGATGATTAAAGGAGAAAGTTGTTGGTTGGAGAAGTTCAGTAAGGGAGTTTCTTGTCAGTGTCTATGAATTCTGTTTTTAATTTATCTTAAAACGGAAATAAACGAGCAAATTAGAAATGAAAGCTTGATTGAATAATGGATTTGGCGCATAGAGCTGCAGCGCTGTACACTTACAACAGAATGGGCCTCATGCAAGAAGATTTTCGTATTTTTATTCTAAATTTCTCTCACTTTTTTCGTAAGAAGGTCTCGTACGAACACGCCACGTCAGATTCAACAAGCGCTCTTAACTTCGGAAAAAGTGTGTAAACGACCTGCATAAATGATGAATCACACCTGTGCGTATCTAAGTTCACGTGCACGAGGATAATAGATTTGCATACTCCACGCCCAAAATGATACCATATAAGGCTGTGCTTCCTCTCTCCTGTGCCAGGAAGTCATGAGAATGACATCAAGGCGCAAAAAGAACAACTTTACGGGCTCTGAGATTGAAGTTCTGCTTTCAGAGATCCAAAAAGGAAAATTTGTCATTTTTTTGCAGTGTCAGCAGTGGAATTACGGAACCTGCTAAAGCGAAGAAATGGGAAGCAATTACGAGTGCTGTTAATACTATGTCACCGAAGTAAAAAAATAAATGGTTTGATATAAAAATGGCTTAAAAAAAACGTCTCTCCATGGCCAGGCGCTCGATGACTGCAACTAAAGCCGTGCAATCAGTTGTTGCCTCATCATGATGGCCCTTTGATGGGGTGGTCCATGAGGGGGGTCTTCTGGCACCACAGCTTCTTGTCTGCCTGGGCTGGTTCAGGTAGTAGGAGACCCTCGTTCATCATGGCAATATTGCACAAATCTGGCACCCACCTGGCCTTCAGCTCAGTGCGCTCCCGACGGCACGGGTGCTTTGATGCGTATATGTGTCTCGTGCTCCAATTATGATTGGCAGTCCAGCCACGGCATGAAAGTCCCTCTTAATTTGTACTTGTTGGACAGCGGTGTATGGGAATTTGATGTACCATGGGTGATAAACTGGGGAGCGCACGACTCACAGAGGACTGGGACACACCCGATCGTCTCCAATCTCCCTCTGAAAGGTTCCAGTGGCCAAAAATCCAAAGATGGTAAGGATGGTGGGCGTGTGTGGAATTGGGTTTGATCGGCGTGTTTCTCTCTGGAGTCGTGGCTCTAGGAAGCTGCATATTTGTAGCAGCACAGTCCTTGGGAATCTTAATCGCGATGTCAGCCATTCGTCTGTCTCCACACGGTCTCTTCAAGAGCCTGACGCACTAAGACAACCAAAAGTAGCAAGACAGCCGCTGCGCTTCCCGTTACAGATTCAAATGAACCGTCAATAGTGCACAATTTAAGTCAAACAAAATAATGTCAGCATAATTATGGGGTATAATGTATATTTATTTATGTTTTCTTGAAAGTAATTAAATATACAATCCATTAGTCAAGCAAACTTGATTTGAATAACAGCGGACTATTTTACGAAACTCCTACGACAGGTCTGGATCACTCGTAAATTCTGTTCGTACCTGAAAGAAAACGTAAAATACGAAAAGATTGGTGAATGCGCAAATTCTCTTAAATCACTCGTACGGACGATTTAAGAACAAATCTGTGTGTACGAACGGTTCTTGCATGAGGCCCAATGTGTCTCATTTAAAATTTCAAATTATGTAAATAAGTTTCGTTCCAAACTCTTTAGAAAAACAAAAGTACAAGATATCAGCCTGAGGATAGAAAAAAAAATAGAATGCACTTAAATTCCAGCATACTTAGGATAAAACAATTCCAGAAGTTATAGTGAGTTGTGTTTGATATTTGATTCCTAACAAAGTGAAGTCTGGAAAGCAACCTTGAATCTTTTACATGATCAATAATCTTTTAAAGTCTTAGAAGCAATGCTTGGTAAATTTGGAAAACTCTATAAATCCTCGAACCAGATTGGAAAATATGCATATGAGACATTTTGAAAATATATCTAAGGCATGAGATGAAATATTCATTCTTGGAGCACATTGCAGAATCCCTTTTAGAAATGATGGCAGACGTCTGACAGGTTAGATATCCACAGGACTATCTACTTGACAAATAACACCTGATAGAAATGCCAGATGCAGAAATGTGGACCCAGATTAGTTTGGAGGTAAGAATAAATGTCTATCTAACTGCCAAGGAAATTATACCAAAACGAATCCCCACAATGTAGACAGACAAATAAGCAATGTCAATCATCCAAGTATTTTTTTGAAAATAAGATAATAAAGAAAAAATGAATATTCATATTAAGACAAAAACATTGGAGATAAATTTGAAGGCCTTTTTGTATTCATGTTTGTTTCTTTTTCAGTGTTGGATACAGCACAGGACCTAACGTACAGACCGAGTCATTTAACCATGAAATTCTGGCCCTTACATTTCACCATTGTTCCTGCTTACGTCTAATCAACTTTTAACTTATCACTCACCTGCTACCTGACATATCCCACCCTCTCAACTTTAGGATGGACTCCCCTGTAACAAGATAAGGAATACGTATCACTTTGCCTGTTAGAGTTTTTAATGTAGTGGCTGAACTGCAGTTACAAAAGCAAAACATAAGTCTGTGGGCAGATTTACTATTGCTTTAGACCTGGTGCAAACTCTGATTTGGACAGAGAATTTGTGCCATGTCCTTATGTATTTGCATACAAAAATTGCTTTTAATTATAGTAAATTAGCATGAAAATTCAGTTAATCTTTGTGTGTGTTTGGACATAGTGTCAGGGTGCGGGTTGGCAGGACACGGATGCGGACTCCAGAGGTGAGAAGCAAACTGGGTTTATTATTCAAAAACTAGGTTAACAAAAGGCGCGGCTGAGCCGGATAACAAAAACTAAGCTATGGGACGAAACATGAACATGACTTTGACAAAAACAAAACAAATGACTAGACATGGCATGAAAAAACACTTATCTTTGACGTGGCGTGGCATGTGGGGTGAAAAACAGAGAGGATTTCACAAAATGAAAGGGGAAACCTGGAAACTGAATCCTGAACTGGGAGTGATTGACAAATGAGTGCAGCTGGGGACAATGAATGTAGGTGACGTGAGTGAAACTAAAGGCCTCAGTATGCTTCCCCGTCGCTATTCGTCAGCTCTCCGTCCTGTCGAAGTTCTCGGTTGGGATGTCGGATACGCAAGGCAATTCACCTCCCAATCAGTAAGTGTCGCTACGTTAAACGACGTCTACCGTGAAAGTCGTTGATTGATTGTTTACCTTCCGGCTCCGTTCCACCCCTCACAGTGAACGATGGCAAGCGAGAGAGAAAGACTGTTGTTGGAGTTGGAGCTTATTGATATTGAAATGCAAATAATTTTGACCAAATGTTGACCGGCACACAGTAAACTATTTAAAAAACGGCGCTGTTGTTGTTCTGAGAGGAAGGAGCTAAACCGGAAAAGTGATTCCGGAAATGATGTTGTTAGCCGACCAATCACAACCCTTGCTGTCTCCGTCGCCTCGACGGATAGATAGGAATGTTGGCCGACGCACGCAAGCGACGAAGAGCTACAGAGAGGGCTCTCCGTAGGTGGCCATAAATCAGCCTTAATGAACTGAACATGGGAAGTGAGAGAAAAATAATGGCAAAACTGAAACTAAACATGAAGTCAAAAACCAAGACATGGAACAACCTAAAACATGATAAAACACAAAGACACATAGTCATCAACCTAAAAGTAGTCAGCAAAATTTGAGACCCTATTTAATCCAAGCCATTCATTCATCTCTCTATTTTCTATACCCGCTTAATCCAGTTAAAGGGTTGCAGGGAGGTGGTGGAGCCTTTCGACGTCATTGGAGAAGAGGCAGCGCGCACACTGGAAAGGTTGCCAGTCCATCACAGACATGGTGACAAACAACCATTCATACTCACACTTGGTATTTAGAATCACCAATTAACCCAACATGCATGTTTTTGAACGCTGGGAGGAGGCAGCTAATGTAGCAACAAGGACCAAGCTATATCTATGAGGTGCCACCAGGGACATAAATCAGAATTAACTTCCATATACACATATGAAATTAAACTCTTCCACATACTATACTCAAAACCTTGCACAAACACTGGTGAAAAGCTCTCACATAAACTAGTGAAAACATTTACCTCTTATATAACCTACTCAAAAGCTCTCATACACACTACTGAAAAGCTTTCATATATACTAGTGAAAAGCTTTACCTTTCATATATACTAGTAAAAACCTCTCATACACATATGTCAAACCTCTCATATACATATGTCAAACCTCTCATACACATATGTCAAACCTCTCATACACATATGTCAAACCTCTCATATACATATGTCAAACCTTTCATACACATATGTCAAACCTCTCATACACATATGTCAAATCTCTCATATACATATGTCAAACCTTTCATACACATATGTCAAACCTCTCATATACATATGTCAAACCTCTCATACACATATGTCAAACCTCTCATACACATATGTCAAACCTCTCATACACATATGTCAAATCTCTCATATACATATGTCAAACCTTTCATACACATATGTCAAACCTCTCATACACATATGTCAAACCTCTCATACACATATGTCAAATCTCTCATATACATATGTCAAACCTTTCATACACATATGTCAAACCTCTCATACACATATGTCAAACCTCTCATACACATATGTCAAACCTCTCATACACGTGTCAAACCTCTCATACACATATGTCAAATCTCTCATATACATATGTCAAACCTTTCATACACATATGTCAAACCTCTCATATACATATGTCAAACCTCTCATACACATATGTCAAACCTCTCATACACATATGTCAAACCTCTCATACACGTGTCAAACCTCTCATACACATATGTCAAATCTCTCATATACATATGTCAAACCTTTCATACACATATGTCAAACCTCTCATATACATATGTCAAACCTCTCATACACATATGTCAAACCTCTCATACACATATGTCAAATATTTGTGGATTTCAGTTGAAACGGAAGGCATTTCAGTGAAACAGGAAGGTGTTTCAGTTGAAACGGAAGGCGTTTCAGTTGAAACGGAAGGCATTCCAGTGAAACAGGAAGGTGTTTTATTAAACCGGGAGTTGTAGTTTTAAACAGAAGTCATTCTGGTTAGCTTCGTGCATTTTGTGCAATCTCCTGCCGGTATTTTATGAAATAAAATAATCGACAATTGCTCAGCCACCCGCTGAATACCGCACACAAACAGCGGCATTACTCAACTTTATTTTGGCTTCAACGGAGACCCTGCAGCTGGCAAAGGCATGCTGCGCTGGCAGGACGGAAAAAGAGATGCTAAGCGGCTATCCACCGAGTCCGGAGCTGGAGTTGAAGTGATGGGTTGCTGCCCAAGCCTTGTAGCATTTGACAGGGTCCTGATCGTCTCCGTTGTAGCATTTGACAGGGTCCTGATCGTCTCCGTTGTAGCATTTGACAGGGTCCTGATCGTCTCCGTTGTAGCATTTGACAGGGTCCTGATCGTCTCCGTTGAAGCTAAAATATTGTTGAGTAATGCCACTGCTTGTGTGAGGTGTTTAGCGGACTGCGGTCACGCCATCTGCGCTTCGGAAAGGCACGGTCGTGCTATCTACACTTGAAAATCGAGCGCGCGTCTACAGTATTTTAGCTTCAACGGAGACGATCAGGACCCTGTCAAATGCTACAAGGCTTGGGCAGCAACCGATCACTTCAACTCCAGCTAAAAAAAATTCTTCAAAATAATTCCTTCGTTAATAATTGGTCAAACAGAACTTTATTGTATTAACCCATAAGAACCCAGACCCATTTCTACTTAAATTAAAATTAAGGGGGTTATAACAGACTAAATAGACCACATAGAACCCATTTCAGAATTTTTTTCCAAAATACCACCCCCCACTGTCAGAGATCTGTAATGTGACATATATGTCACATTGGGAGTTAAGAACCTGGATCATTTCTCCATCAAGGAAAATTATGGGGGACGTAAGATGTGTGACACCTGTGTCACGGTGGGTAACACAGGTGCGGCTTATCTGCAGATTTTCACATCTTCATTGTAAACAAATTAATAACATAGCTAATTACACTGGTTGGACTGTTCAGCTGTTTCAGACTGATACCTCCGGTTCAGGCTGGTCCTCATCCTCAACACGTCTCTTTTTCAATCGCGGAAAATATTTTTCAATACTCATCTGGATTGAAGCAGCAAACATTCAGTGTAAGAGTTTAAAAAACCTACTTTATTTGATTCACAGCTGATAGTGTTTTGACCTGACAAACCCAACTACATTTTTTTTACGGCAAACTTGTGACTAGTTAACTTTATAAAGAAGGCGTAATCGCTTGTTTGCTATGGGTCGGTACGGGACAACATTGTATTAAAAATATAAAATATTTTTATAGGACTTTTTAATGTGTGATTTTATAAAGGTGCACGTGATACCAACCTTTCGTGAATTTCGCCAGCAGTCTTCTTTCGGTTGAGCCAGAGCTATAGAGCTAATCTAAGCTAGCAAGCTTCCACGCTTCCAGGGAAGCACGGAGGGGAGGGGCTGTGTGTGTGAGTAGGCTATGCGAGAGAGACGCGAGGGACAGAGAGACGGAGGTAGAGCAGGGAAAGGAAATGCAGCTTAACGAATACGAGTATTTTTTAAATAGCGTTAAAAAAAAATAATAATAACGAAACGCAATATGTGGCGGCCGATGTTTAATCTGTGGCGCACCGCCACAAATTAGTCTATGTGTGGGAAACACTGTATGTGTATGAAAGGTTTGACATGTATATGAGAGGTTTGACATATGTATATGAGAGGTTTGACATATGTGTATGAGCGGTTTGACATATGTGTATGAGAGGTTTGACATATGTATATGAGAGGTTTGACATATGTATATGAGAGGTTTGACATGTCTATGAGAGGTTTGACATATGTATATGAGAGGTTTGACATATGTATATGAGAGGTTTGACATAAGTGTATGAGAGGTTTGACATATGTATGAGAGGTTTGACATGTGTATGAGAGGTTTGACATATGTGTATGAGAGGTTTGACATATGTATATGAGAGGTTTGACATGTGTATGAGAGGTTTGACATATGTATATGAGAGGTTTGACATATGTGTATGAGAGGTTTGACATATGTGTATGAGAGGTTTGACATATGTATATGAGAGGTTTGACATATGTATATGAGAGGTTTGACATGTATATGAGAGGTTTGACATATGTATATGAGAGGTTTGACATATGTATATGAGAGGTTTGACATAAGTGTATGAGAGGTTTGACATATGTATGAGAGGTTTGACATGTATATGAGAGGTTTGACATATGTGTATGAGAGGTTTGACATATGTATATGAGAGGTTTGACATATGTGTATGAGAGGTTTTGTCACGACCTGAGACACAGTTCTGATGGACTCAATTGCACAACTCGGTGAGGTAATCCAAAGGGTATTTATTTCCAGAATAGAGAACCAAAGACGCTCCGAAGAGGATGACAAAAATAATGCAAGCTAGAATGCAGTAACGCTGGACTTAAACTTGGTGAGGGACAGAACAAGACGAACTGACAACCAGACAAAGGGAGACAAAGACTATTTGAACATGAGGTAAGGGGACACAGGTGGAACCAATCAGGGGCGGGGTTGACAATCACAATGGGGGAAAGCACACAAAGAGAGGAAGTCAGGATCTGAAACGAGAGGGGAAAATGTGAATACAAAATAAAACAGGAAGTGCATGACAGGACTGGACATGAGTGACTTGACTAAACTAAAACCTACAGGACCCACACATGAAACTAAACAAGACATGACATAACATAAACATGATTAACAAATATGACGAGACATAACAGGTTTGACATATGTGTATGAGAGGTTTGACATATGTATATGAGAGGTTTGACATATGTGTATGAGAGGTTTTTACTAGTATATATGAAAGGTAAAGCTTTTCACTAGTATATGTGAAAGCTTTTCAGTAGTGTGTATGAGAGCTTTTGAGTAGGTTATATAAGAGGTAAATGTTTTCACTAGTTTATGTGAGAGCTTTTCACTAGTGTTTGTGCAAGGTTTTGAGTATAGTATGTGGAAGAGTTTAATTTCACATGTGTATATGGAAGTTAATTCTGATTTATGTCCCTGGTGGCACCTCATATATATCCGTGTTGTTGGTGAATCACAGACTCCTAATTATCTTCTGCTTTGCTTGTTTGCAACTCTAAGCTAATTTGCGCTGCTTTTGGTAAACCGCTTCAGTCAATTTTGGAATGAGCTGGTGGAGCTTGTGCTTGTCAGTCAGCACAGCTTTACGATCTCACCTGCAGAACTGGACACTTTCATCAGTGCAGATGCAACAACAAGTTTGAAAATCCTTAGTAAATCTGGGACCATTTTTTTGGTTTATAAATGCTTTTTGCTTGATTCTTGAACTTACAGAACAGTCAGTCTGTATCAGAAAAACTTGTATTTGACATGTAGAACACTAAAATCCCAATTACTCGTGGTGTGGGGCTTTGCTTTACAGCTTTGGAAGAACACATACATGAAGAAATAAAGGCAAAGTTTTTAGCAAAAACTATCCAGCAGCTCAGACAGAATTTTAATATACTCATTTCCTATCATTTCCAACAATATTAGAAATACACCGCTTCCTGGCCAATCCAGCAGCCACGTTGTTTCTAGCCAGCTAGCTGGCGCTGGCACACTGAGCCGCTGTGGTTTACAACAGCTGTACCGTTTATGTTATAGAAATTATTGTGGAGAGTGAGAAAAAGTGAAAACATTTACATTGTCATGCTTCCACTCGGAGGTGATCTAATTCTTTGTTTCAAAGAACTAGCCATGGCGTTGATGTCAGTGTAAACTGGGAAGGTCAGTGTCATCTGCAGGTGGGCAGGTATATGGATGGGCTCAGGTTAGTGTTTTCACAGATCAGTATTCACAAAATGCAGAGAAGGGTAAAATGATACTATAATGATAGTTACTAAATGTTTTCTTGCAGAAAATAGGTGTCAAACGTATTTTAGGCAAAGGAAATCACATCATAAAAGTGGACCTCAGCCATTTCTGTGATGGGTTGTTTATCTCCCCTTAAGTCCATAAGATTAAGTTCGTCTAGGTTCAGCCCGGGCACTGAGGATAATCTCCCAAGACTTCCACTGGTCGCATCACCATAGGCAAACTAGGATCTCATTGAAGTTGGTGGAAAACAGAATCTGAAAAGCCAAATCTCACACAGCTCTGAAAGAACAGCAGCACCACTTCGATGGGTCGGATTTTCAAGCCGCTTAATAAAGCAGCAGTGTTAACTCAGAGGCAAATTAGAAAGTATCAGTCAATACATCATGTACTGATCAAAGTACTTAAATGAGTTTTTAACCATTAAAGTAATTTGTTTTTGTTGGGGGGGGGGCGCGCAAATTCAACAAATCCACACTCCGCACATCATTCCCGCTCGTCGAGGCTTAGTCAAGCATTATGGGAAAGGCAGTAATTACACGCACCCATAATGAAGGCATTGTAAAATATTCATTGAATTCATCTTTCAAACTGCTGTGTACTCAAGGCCACAACTCTCCTTTTTTCCAAACAGGTTTACAAGGGCTGTTCGGTCTGTTGACTGACAATGGCCACAGGTAGAGCTGCTTCATGCCTGTGAGCATGTTTTTGAGTCACAAAGCATTTCTAATTGGTCATGACAGGACCTTCTGGTTGCCAGATTTGATCTATACAACCCACTGGAAAATGTATTGTTCAGCATGCCCCAACATTGCGCCCCTAAAAAATGCATTATTTAAGACACTGTGGATGCCTGAGCCAGAGGCAACCATGACTATTATAACAGTTTACCTGGCAAATAAAAAAGACCATCAAATTAATACATAAAGAAACGTATACAGTAACACATACAACCTATGAATATTGTTTTCAATTGACTGTCGTCCTTATACAATAGGTCTGTATGACTCATACAGCTGAAACTGAACAGCATCACTAATTGATCAAGGGAGAATAAAATGGAGAGGAACATTTTTTCTTACCTTCTTTTTCCACCACTAATGTTTTATAAGCCAGACTAACCCACCCAAATAATGTGGCTGGAAACTGATTCGGTCCTGCTTGTACATGCTCAACCAGACTCAAGTGGGCCGACTTCTGCACTTAGACCCAAGTTCAACTTCTTTCTAGATTTTTTTCTAAAAATCACATGTGTATATTAATACTGTTCAATAACCAACGAAGCTGCTCTCATTTACATGCCTTTATTATCATTTTCTGAGTCGGCTGAATGCATCAGAAATTGTGACTGAAAAGCAGCCAATCAAGTACGTGTCACTGAGGATTTGTAGACCGTCACCCTAATGAAATCCTATTTTTTATAAATTCAGCATCATCTGGAAAAAAAACATCATTCAAGTAAGTTAAAGGAAATATCTGTGCTGTGAATTGGGCCGTACGTATTTATACTGTGATCTCTCACTGAGAAAGCTTGAAATGGCAAAATGTTAAAAATGTTTATTCACACAGGCCCCAGCGTCATGGCTAGATCGACCTTTATTCTAGGCTCAACTGTGCATGTAACCATAAGCAATGTTCTACAAATGTATGTTTCAAGTAGAAGTTTTAAGCAGTTCTTGAAATCTGGATAAACAATTCTTTTTTCTTTCTTCTTAAGTATGATATTGTTTGACCTGGCTCATTACGTGGTTCATTACTTACTGCTAGACGTGCTGTGTTTGAGCTACTATATTCTGCCTTCTTTAGTTTTATATGCATTTATGCATCAACCTCGTAATATAAATTTTGAGCTTCTTTTTATGCAAATAATGCAGAGATATTAATATTCTGTGTTATCCCACTTTCTATTTAGACAAAAACTGCTTTAGGTTGGCAGAATATTACAAATGCTCAAGCGTGGGTATTTTTTTCCCCATGCAGAGAATCTAATGTTGAAATTCCTGTCTGCCATAATCCTCAGAAATGATCCACATTACACCAATAATGTTCAGTTACAACATCCCTGGTCAGATAATGAGATAATGTCATTTCAAAATTCGGATTTCATCCTCACTAATTGTAATATCAAGGGTTAGAGCCGTTGACGCATACTGACACTGCACACTGTGACATCTGGACTCTCTTTAATTAGTTCTCACTGGGAAATAAAAAAAAAAACAGAATTCTAAATACCGACGTTTGAACATGGAAATGTGACATTAGATCGTGGCAAATGTGGCGTTTGCCAGCAGACCCAACTTGAAAAGGATGTTAGTTAGTTAGTGAAGTCAAAGAAGACCTCTGTGTATGGCCGACTTTTAGAGGAACTTAAATCAGTCTCAGTCATGTAATGTCAAAGAATCCCAATCATTAGTGGTGATGATATCCTATCTCTTGTCTTCACCTCCTACTGTGACTGACAGAAACAGTTTTACAAGGTGACAGAAGCTGCCCTTAAGAAGGAACCTGAAGTAAGTTCTACAGTCCTTATCAGTCCTTGTACGTCTGGGTTTCAAGGGGTTAAAGCATACCTTTATATTTCATTGAAATGTTGGATATTCTGTTTAGATCAATATGACATTTAGAATGATCAAGACAGCAACAACACCTATAATATTATAATTAAGGTATATATAAAGCTTATAGGTACTATATTATATAGTATTAATATACCAAAGGAGTTAAATATCTATATCACTGTTGTTAATACACATATTATATTACGTATTTTGAGTTGATCTCAGCTGACAAAAGCAAAACATTGCATGCAGTTGGATTTCTATAAATGTTTTTAGATCTCCCTACCGCCTGTCTTGAGTACAATTCACTTGCCAAAAAGGGATACATGTTATTAAGAATGCTTTGATTGTGAAAATCAGAACTGCCAAAACAACTGCGTTCATTTGGAATATTTAACTTGAAAAGGTTATGGTGATCTTTACTTCCCATTTTAACATACTACAGCGACACCAAAAAGAGTCAAACCCGTTGAAGCTTATCTTGTCAGATATCGGCCTATGGCTTCTCAGGGAGAAGAAACTTGTGTTTATGTGTACACTTTGAAACTAGAGCATCACAATAAAAAGGAGTAAGAGATGCAAGGATGGACCTTTAGAAACATATAATGTCCAGTTAATATTCAGACCATGCAGAAGAAATGTAGACAAGGAGTTCAGAGACAAGATCTAAATCAAGTTACCAAACAGAGAACTTCACCTGATTGTATAACCACTGAGATAAATGGTTTCTTGTTTACATTCTTGCTCTGCTGTATTACAGAGCACCAAGTACCTTTGGGCAGTCAACGGACACATGGATTGTATCCATTTCACAAGGTGTTGCCATACAATATGAACATTCTGCTGTCAAGAAAATGTAATAAGTTAAAAAGCTGATGGAAAAGTGATGCAGTACAAAATACAATATAACATTTGCTTGAAATGCTAGAAATTTCTTTAATTTGTTCCTAGGTACCAAAAATGTTGCAAACACATTTTAGGCCAAGGTTGCAGCCATTGGCATGGGGACTATATCACTGGTAAAGAAAATTACAGCAAATTCTGGAGGCCAACGTCCCAGTATACTTACAAAAAGATGAAAATGAAAAGACGATGACTTCAGCAGCAGGATAACGACCCTAAACGCCCCTCAAAGTTCACAATAAATCAATAGTTGCAAGCCAAAGATTTTGTGATGCACCTTGTAGTTCATCGAGTAGTGACTACATAATGGCCTGAAAAGAGCAATCCGGTGAAAATTCTTCACACTTCTTTCGTAAAAGAGTCACATTCAATTGCATACCCTATGCAAATCAGGTCTTCTTTCACTTTCATAGCTATTGACACCGACAGGAGATATGACCAGGAGTGTCTAAACCTTTGCACTTGACTTTATATTATGCATACTTATTACAAATAAAAAAAATGTTTAAAAAAATCCATACACATTAGGAAATTCCAACTATCTTAGCTGATGTCAGCATTTTACTTCCTGCAGGCTCTTAAGCATCACCAAGCATATTCAAAGCAGAAATGGGAAAAATCTTTTAATTCCCAAGATGCAAAGTGGTGGAGAAAGGGGGGAGTTTTCTAAATGATGAGCCCCTCTGAAAACTGAGATTGCTGACAACTTCAAAGCTGTGTGGATCCAGGTCACCTGCTCGGCAGTTCATGAATTAATGTGTTCCGGTACAAGATTAACTTGCACCAATTCACACTCATAGTCAATATTGCTCAAATATCTTAGCAATATATATAACACATGTCACCAGCAGTGTATAACTGATTAGAACAACTGGCAAATGTTTTAGCTGTGATGCTTGTACAGGCTTGAATACCTCATATTCCATCATGTAAGCAGTGGGTTAAGAGGCATGTAGTTTTCCTCTTATCTTGCTTTTCAAAAGGCTCTTGTGCTTGGACCACTGACATATTTTGTCTCTTATGCGGCGGTAGGAGTTGGCATAACTGTGGAGTAGTAGACGAGTGGAGCCATACAATTAGCATGACAGGATGCTTCATTCTCCTGCTTTATAGAATAGTGAGTCAGAGTGTGACAGAGATTTTAAAAGTAGCTTTCCCCTTATCTGGTCCTTGTTCCATCGATCCAGTTGAGTTAGAATAAAATACAACATGCCTGTGTGTTGCAGCGTTGCATTAGGCACAAACCTGTGAGGAGTACAATGAGGCTTGTTTTGTTTTGTTCATTTTATTTTGCTTTTGTTAAGTGCAGTTCATTTTTTAGGGACGTATATATTTTTTATGTTTTTCAAAATTGGGATATACAGGCCATAATATGCAATTTATTGTCCAATTATGCAATGCTACTGTCAGAAGACCTTGGTAACACTATTCAGTGCTTTGTTAATATGGTATGTACTTTGGCATATTGCTCTAAAGATGCTTTGAAAAATGACCATGTCTACATACAGGGGTTGGAGGTGCAGTGGAGGGATAAAATACTGACCTTTCACCCAGGAAAGAAGAGCTAATGTCCTAGTAGTGACTGATATTTTTACACTTTGTTTACATTTACATTTTCATTTTAAGTTTGCTTGAATGCAGTCTTTAGGCCAAGGATAAACTTGTTTTTAATCAGGTGTTTATGCTGGCAACGTCACGTATCCGACATTTGTGTGAAGCATCAATCGGGCACAACCTCTGAAATGAATGCTATGTGTGTGCAAGAGGCAATATGGGGGTGACCGGTACTGGCATGGAATGGTCTGAGTCTACTAATCACTCTTTTCATTAGACCCTGCAAGACAACAAACATCAAACAACTCTCTTAATCTTCTGGTTAACAGTTGCTATAGGACAAAAAAGACACGGAAGGAAACTAGAGGAAATTATGGACTCCTGTCTCTCTCACAGAATAAGTGGTATGACTTTCATGGGGGGCAGCTAAATCCATTATGAGCTGCCTTTATATTCCAAAGAACAACCCCGAGATTTGCTGACAAACACAGATGACAATTCATGCACAGTGTTGCACGCAAATATAAGTTGGAGAGAGACTCTGAGAGGGAGTTACAGTAGAAATGGCAGTCGTTCAGCTGGGTTGAGGACTGGGACTCTGAGAACAAAGGAGGCCTCAGTGCAGATTCTGCGCTGGGAGTTCGTGCTATAAAGAAAAAGGGACGGCTACTGTTTCCCTTCCCTTCCATTACCCAGAGGTCTTAATTAGTTTAGGTTAATCATGCACTGCTGTAATTGACTACTGTTGTTTCCTCCTTTCATGTATCAATTCACCGCCTGGAACCAACCTGTAGTGGGGCACCTCATTTCACAAAACAACGCTGATACACCCCAATTCCCTAATATGATTGTTCTATGGCTCCCTCCCTCCTTCTCTTTCTTCGCTCGATCTTTAATCTTTGTTCCGCACATTTCGCTCTGTCTCTCACACACAAACTTAATTACAAACGTATATTGTACTGACACTGCTTTGTTCCTACAGTAACTTGTTCTCAGTTTTGAGCAGAAAAAGCTGGAGGTCCGTGACACACGGCTCGAGCACCTGATAATTAATCAGGAGTTAGACGTGGATGCGGAGTGGAAATGATCCAGTTGTGTAATGCACCTTTTTTTTTGCCACACTGATTATTTCATGGTAAAAGCCAGGACATTTTCATATACAAAATCACCCAGAGGGCACTTGTAATCACAATCCTCAGCTCATCTGAAAAACATTAATCAGGAATGCTAATTGCATTCAGTTTTCGAGAGGTGTGCTTCTTGCTTTAGTTTAATTCAAGCTATTTGTAAAGTTTCTGATTTTTCAGGTCAAGTGAAGTTGATGTCTTGATGGCAAGTTTAGAATTTCTGGACGATGTGCCTTAAACTTAGTTGTTTAGTTTTATGGTTGTTGAGACATTTACAGAAAGTGTAAATGTCTCAATTTCAGGGTATTAATACGATGGATTCAGTCAGTCTTGTAATCGACAGGAGAGAATGATGATCGCAAAAGGTTGAACGTCTGTTAGATGTCAAAAATGCTTTCTGTTAGAACAACCTTAGACAGCATGTTTGGTGATGACTTCAGCATTTAGAGGACGTAACAGAGAAATGGGGTTGCTGGAAGATAAACCTCCAGGCCAGAAATTAAAACTGCATCAATGTTGATGGAGTTAACGTGTTGTGTTTGGGGATTTTCTCTTTAAAGCACTTTTAAAATGCCTGAGTTCCTTTGTGCCCACAACATTGAAAAGGAAGAAATCGCTCCATAGCCTACTCTTTGAATCAGTGAGTTTTCACCAGACCACAAACGAACCTTAACCCTGACTGTATGACAAGCAAGCCAGTTACCTGTACAAGGCTAACACAGAGGCTGTAGAGGCAGCTACAGACAGCCACAACTGCCCTGGCAAGTGCCACTGGCCACAATTCTAGCCAGTTACTGTTGTAAAGTGCCACACGATCGGCACTGCAAGGTTAGAAATTAAACTTCACCCCCTTCAAACCAACACTGTTCCAGTTACATAATCATGTTAATTGTTGTAATGTTTTCCTAACTGTATCATGTCTTACCTTTAACTCATAGTTGATAACTTGGAGCTGATAACTATGCAGTGAAGCATCAAAATGGTCTTTAGTTCCACTTTTGAGAAACTGAACACGTTGAATGGCATCCAGATAAGTTATTCTAAAATCCGAGCCCATCTGGACAGATCATGGCTGATTATGAATAATTTAACTACCTCATTTCTGGATTTGGTCCTCAACTGCTTGCAACTTCCTAAAACCTTACCACATTACCCAAAATGACAACAAATGTGGCTTATTGTTAGCTTTGATGTTGGTTGTAATGTTATATCCTCATTTGAAAGTCGCTTTGGATAAAAGCGTCTCTGCCAAATGCATAAACATAAACAGAACAGATGCATCAATTTAAAGAACAGTGGGCCGAAATTCCTTAACAAGAATGGGAGAGACCGATAACTACTAAAAGTTAAAAAAAACAAGTTATTGCTGCTAAAGTTTCACTAGCTATTAAATGATAGGATGTGCTTAGTCTTTTACAAATTGCTTCAGCGTTTAGTTCTAAAAAAAAGAAGGAATAAAGGAGTATGAAACAATTTGTCACTTATTGAGGTTTGTCTGAGGTTTCTTTTATATAATTTAAAGACCTGATTACAGAACAGTTGATTCTTGATTATGTTCTGACACATAATTAACATACACATACACAAACTTAAGGCTTTTAAAAGGGTTGTACTTGTATACTCTTCATTCTCTCAGAATTTACTTGAACTGACACATTCACAGCGCTGTATTTACAGTTACAATGCTTCACAATAGCAAAGATTTATGAGAAAAAATATTATTAAGCACTATCTGTACATTTACATGCACATTTAAGGAGTTTAGCTTATTCACTTTGTCCTTTGATGACTCAGATTATTTCATTATTGAGAATATACATGCAGTAATGATTCAAAGTTTAACTAAATGATCTGGATGCGTTAATCTGGCTTTGAGAGCTTTGAGAGTTTCAGTCAGAGTAACATGTCTGCATACATTTTTGATCTAACAAAAAAATCTGTATAGTGTCATGTAAATGTATTTTGTGTTTTAATTAGTGTCCATCTGCTTTTCTGAATTTCTTGTTGTTTTTGTTACGTTAGAATGAACCCTTTATATTTATCTCTTTAAGTGGTACTTCTACATGGGACAACAGCCACATTACTGCAGTATAAAGGCACTTTGAGAAGTGCTGTGTTGAGAGTGATGGAGAAGAAAGCAGAGGGATCAGTGTTTGGGGATGATGTTTTTTGAAGATGGTACACATTTGAGAATGTTGGCCATCATGAATGGATGATCATGCAATGCAAAATCAGGCAATGATGGGATAAATACAAACTTACTATGAGGAGTCTAAGCTATTTCCGGATAGGTGATGGCATAAAACAAGTACAAACACTAAAGATGGAAATTACTGATGAAGAATAAAGGACACTAAAGATGCGTGTTTTCTCAGCCCACTGACATAAATGCAGTTTTTTGCTACACAGCTTTTGGACAACTTAAATGCGAGATGCTCTGTGACAGTCGGCTAACTTCACACGGAGTTTGCTACTGCTGGTGTTGTGCAACATGGCAGGATATTTATCAGATTTTGACGGCGTGGACGATGGACATCCTTACTGGAGTGAATGAGCTGTGCTGCAGCGGCGCGCGTCGATGACGTCATCCCACTAGACGCTTGTGTATTGATGTGTTCATTCATTCATTCGGCTAAAAGTATTGGTGAAATAAAGACAGGTAATGCCTTATTTAGAGGCTGTATTGTCTATGCCCTGGTCACTCCCGTTATATGGATATACGTGGATCTCGAATAATCTAAATATCTTCCGAAGTACGCCGACTTTCACCAAACTGTTATCGGTGAGTAGATGACCGTATTTTATGCCAGAAATAAGGTCCAGTTTTAAAAAAAACGAACTTCTCCTTTAAAGCCAAAATGCGTTTTTGCCTTTTTTTGCACTACTTTTTGAGTGTATCTTCAACCTGTCCGCTTCTATTAAGAACTTCTACTTTCTTGCCAATACTTGTCTTTTCATACAGAACAGTGGTCTGCAAAGCAAAATATTCCCCTTTTCTTTTAGGAAATAAAGTTGAGAGTTCTCCAATGTGACACTTTAACACCCCAATCTATGTGAACATACCAAAGTCAGCCAACAATGCTGGGAGGCACAGAGGTCGAGTTAATGGCTGCTTTCTTGGCACACAGCATATGATGGAACATAAGTGTCCCCGTCTTCATGTAGTTTTTGTCATGAATGAAGGGCATAGATACAGAGATTATTCATTCTGAAACAAAGATGTGTGAGGCATTTATGAGGCCTCTAATGCAAATGCAGGTCGATTTTACCAAGACACATTTTGGCAGGTTATCTTACTGTCTATGCTTTAACACTCACATATACACACAAAAAGAGCTAGGGCCCAAAGAGAGTGGCCGTTCTGTTCGTGGTGTTAGCACTCTTGTCGACAGCCCACTCCTTTCCTCTCAGCTTTCTTTATGAAGAATAATGCAATCATCACAGAATAAACTCTGCACATCCTGAGCTCACCTAGAACTAATATAAAATAAATACAAGCATTTCAGACATACTGTGCAAAGCAAATGTGTTTGGTTTTCCTAGTCACATTTTAATGGCCTCTGTCCCTTGAGGGGGATTGTTGCTGTGCGAACCTGTTTCCCGGTTGAGCCATATCTCAGTGGGTTTTCATACTCCAGTTTAATAGTGCCCTCAGATCGTTCGTGCCTAATTTTGCTGTGCCACTTTCTGTGTTTATTCGGGTCTAACAGCAAGCATTGGATTGGATGACAAACCAAAGAGACAGGCTGACACTGGGCTGTCAGAGTGATGCCAAGCCATCTGCTCCACTGGTGCTTCCAAGGAGGATTGAGGTGGGCAGGAGTGGAGAAGAAAAGAATAAGAATCCTCACACTAAGTATGCAAACTGTAGTTTGGGAAAACTCTATTTTACGTGTAGCTGATCGGTTGACGCAACATAAAATTGTTTGAAATTACGTGAGGATGAATTTCTATTTTTTCTGTCCAGAGCCTCTTGCGTGTCTGAGTGACTAAACTCTTCCAAAGATTTTGTGTTACTTATTGAGCCTTGAAGAGAATCCCAGATGGCAGCACCCCAGCAGTCCTGAGTCATACGGTGTGGAGTGAGTAAAGGTCACTCCACGAGAAGAAGAGAGACAAGATGAACAAGCTCAAGGAAGAGAGGACAACATTAGGCAGAGTTATTAATACAGCAGTAGCATGAGTAATTATAGCAGTTCAGTAATTGAATGGAGAGGTTTTTTAATTCTGTTTAATTAAAGGCTCTGGAGCTCACTGTTTTATGATAGAAGTACAACATTTACACAGGAGACAGATGATCTCTGTCAGTTCAAGCTGACAGTAGAAAAAGTGCACAAACTGAACTGAACGCAGCATGTTTCAGAAAATTAATGATGGTAATTTCTCAGTACACATAACTTGTTAAGAGAAAAATACGCTGGCAAAAGTATGTTGTTGAATTACTTTGTTTACAAAAGAACTGACAGACACACATGCAGCAAAAACACTCCAATCCAGCGACCTCCGTGATAGGCACGCAGCTCCCCAGAAGTTCCAACTTTAGCAGCACTGTTCCCAACTTTCAGTTCAGAATAAGGCTAACTGATTCCTGGTAACACATGGCCACTGGTAGGACAGACACAGAGTGACACAAAGTCAAAGAAAGAGAGTTTCACTCTAATTAGTAACACTACTTGTAATTGAAAACAGTAATTGTCTGGTGTTACTTAAGTTTGAGAAAGCCATCACTGAAAAGAATTAGAGACAGAGAAAGAGAAAACAGGTTAAATTAAATAACCTGTTAATTAACACAGCAACCTTTGTGTCTTCTGTTAAAGAAAATCCTAAACTGCCCATTCCCCTTGAACTGCCTTTAGGGTTAGGGGGTTATTTACTGGCCTGTTTACTCTGAGTCATGCTCTAGCTAGTTCTAATACTGGGAAATGAAGTCACATGTGTTAGAATCAGAGAGTGATTTGTTATTGTTATGGTTCAAACGTTGATTTAATCAGATCAGGACTTTGTTGTGCCAGGTAAGAAGATGGCAAATGGTCAAGATCATGAAATCCTTTTTATGTAAAAAAAACAAAGCATCGCGTTGGGGCTCAGCTCAGTTGACGCTCAAGATTAATTATTATGAGAAAATATCTTGGTCTTTGCATGTTAAACTCCTTCAGCAACCAATTTATGTAAAACAATCAAAGAAAAAAAACTTAATGATTATATTTAATAAAGATACGTTCTCCTATTCCTATTCTCTTTGTGTTTGCAAAGAAGCAACCGTATGCTTACCTACCAAAGCATTAAACGCAAACAAGTCTTATGTAAGAGAAGCAATGCTAGCTGTGGTTCTATTTTGGTTGCCCTTTTCTCAGTGCGTACAAAGACTCCCATTTTTATTTGCGTAAAGTCCTGAGACCCACAGTCATTAGGACACAAAGCTTGCTATCAATTACCTCTATTGCACAGCCACAACTTTCTTTCCTCTAAGTTCTTTGACTCTAAGAAGGTACAATCAGAAACTTGCAGGCAGCTGAAGTCCTGATTCAGTGGGGGAGTGGAGGAAAGGTAATAACAGGTACAAAACAAATGCAGCAGAATAGAACAATAGGAGCCAGGGAACGCACTGAGAATGTGACGACTGGCTTACACACAGGAACTTTTTTCCATTTTTAAATATAAGCATCTTCTGTTCTTCATGCAAACTGAAGAAAATATCACCTGGGAGTTCAATTACATGAAACTTGACAAATTTAGCAACTTCTCAGATTTACTGCTATATTGTTGAGGGTAATAAGTCCCACTAAGTAGATTTGGGACTTTTTAATGGGACCACAGTGATTACTTTTCAAAGGTTTTTGAGGCTATAAGGCTGTTGTAGTTGCAGGATGTGATATTTACATAATGTCTATGTTAATATCATGGTAACATTCCACATACCTTAAAGATTTATTGCATAGAAATAACATTACAGGCACTATATGTTGCAGATTGTATGATTGATTTGCAAGAACATAACTGCAATATATCTTCGTTGAGAAACATTTTAATATTTTTTTCACCCTTGTCATATTTACGATTAACATTATGTCAGAATGAATGATAAACAGCTGTGACCACAAGTCTTATTCATGCAGCAGCTCATTCAACATATAGACTGTACCAATGAAACATGCTCATGTTTTATTGGTACAAAGGGTTTGGTCCCAAAGGGTTTAGGTGAAAACTTGAGTAAAAAAACAAGACTAAACGCGTGTTGTTTTGTCCTGAAAAGTGGCTCTGATGCTCACTACCCCCCCGCCTCCCTCCTTCTTCACAGTGGACTGTCTCAGGGTGTTGGAGCTGTGATAAAACCCTCTGTGTATTGCGAGGAGTTTTCTTAACAACAGTGGGTTCTATCCTCTGTTTTCATCAGGTCATTATACCAGCGGTGTATCTGATAGCGGGGCATGTGTTTTGATGGCTTGGACTTTGCGCTTCCTATTCAGCTGACTCCTCAGGACCTGCCTTACTCTTTGTAGGTACTTAGTTGTGGCTGACTTTCTTTCGGCCCCTTCATGGTTGCTTTTGGACCCCAAGATATTTGTAGGTGTCCTGGAAATCTGCTGTGTTGCCTTATGGTTGTTCCATCCCTTCAGTTATCATCTTTTCTCTCTTTTTATACCATTTATCTTGTCCTAATAACATTCTGATATCCCTGCTATTTCTCCTGGAGAGGTGTAACAGTGAGTCCATGTCTTGCTCAGATCTGGCAGGCAGCTTGGTGTCATCTGTGTTGAGGAGATGGGTAATGATTGCTTCCCTTTGGAAGCTGTATCCACAGCCACTCTTTGTGATGATCTGGTCAAGGGGCTCAGGCCTATGGAGAGGAGCAGCGGGGGACAGAGCATCTCTTTGGTAGATGCCACACTTTATGGTAACTTGGCTTTGATTATGCCACTAGTGTTGTGTTCCGTAGTCCCAATGAGTTCTTGAAGAAGAATCTTAGTGTCCTGTTGATGTTGTACAGTTCCAAGTGTAGTGGAGCTATGCATCTTGAATGCAACCCAGATAGTCAACCCTTAAGCACCTCCCTTAGCTCCTCCCCATGCTGTGTATATAAAGCCTCAAAATGGCTCCCTTAGGCCTAGTGATGGCAAAATGAGGCTTTGTGAACCAATGAGGCTTTCCAGCCCAAAGGTTCGCCAAAAGGTTCATTACCCGAAGCCTCATTGAAACGGTCTCTCTAGTGACACCTGCTGTGCAAAAGGAATATATGACAGACTAAATTAACCCTGAGTTAGAGCATCCTGCAATATAAAATAAACAATTGTTGTCACTGTGTCTCAATGAAAATAAATGTGTGAAAACTGCATATATGGAAGTATTATTGAGTGCTATGGTGTTGATCACTCAAATGAAATATATCAATGATGTACACTGACTACAGTGCTTATGGAACTGGGAGTATGAAAGTGCTTATGGGACCGGGAGTCAGGAATAAACTGTAACAGAGCAGTATGGGCAACAAGACAAATATAAGTTATTGGTTTTTATTTTAAAAAATGTGTGTCAATAACGTTGCGGTTTAATATGCCCAGAAGAAAAAAGAGCGACAGCAACTACCGATAACTATGTTCTTCTCTCGAAAAAACACACACTGCACCGCGGGCTTTAGAAGAAAAAAAACGCTGAGTCAGGATGCAGCGGCTCAGTCAGAAGAGCAATGAAATACACGCGAGTCACTATTTGTCCTACTGTAGCCTACTTTGTATTTTTTTTTCATAATCATTTTTCATTTTCTCCCGTTCTAATCCAATGACTCGGGTCGCGGTGCTGATCTCCGCAATTTGAAGCCTTCAGTTCGTATTGATTAAAATTATTATTTTACAGTACAGTAGTTATTTGTAAAAAAAAATAAAGGTTACTACTTCACGGATTTCGCCTATCACGGGTTCTTTTTGGAACGTAACCCCCGCGAAAAACGAGGGTTCATATCCTATATAACTATTCTAACACTATTCTAACCTAATTACGATATATTCTAATGCAGTACAATAATAATAATAGATGATATGACTGATATAATAACTGAACTTAACCACTAACTCTGATACAACCAACGCACACTCTACCTCTCACCAATACCAAACGCCAACTCAAAACCCTCGAAGTGCCGCAAGGTTCAAACCCTTTTTATGCGATAGTGACGCTCAAAATGAATCAGTGACGTGTACACTGAATCCGAGGCCTCGTTTGTCATCAGTCACGTGATTTTTATGGAAACGATACAAGCCTCGAACCAACGCTTCATCTGGCTCGCCCCTTTTTGCTCGACACATGCTCCGAGGCCTCGCTTCAAACGCCACATCACTACTTAGGCCTCTTGCTGAGCTGGTGTGGTTACCTAATCCAGGTGGTGAGTAGGGTCCCCGTTTCATCCTGCATGTGTGACGCAATCTTTGGTTCCTACTAACATGTGTTTTTGTCTTTTTAGGTTTGCTGCTGCTTGCTGCTGTGCTGTTTTGTTAGTTTGTTTGTACAGTTCTGTTATGCAGTTTTGTTTGGTTCGCTTTACTTTTGTTTTGCTTGTGTAGTTCTTTGTCTTTTGGTTTGATTATTGATTAAGTGTTAGGTTTGTTAACCATTCCTTTTTTTTTTTTTGTTTCAGTGTTGCCTGGGTGTCATCAGGTGGGAGGCTAGGCACTGTGGTGAGGACCTCACTTCCGTTTCAGCATGGATGTGTGTTTGTGGTTGCTTTTCAATTGTAGTGTTGCACCCCAGCTTAAGAAAGAGGGACACATCCAGTAGTATGCCTTCCAATGAGGCCTCAGCCCACTGATTTTAATTCTGTTAGTCATTTGGCTTTTGGTATTGTTATAGCCGGCCTTTTAGCCTTCTGTTAATAAAAATAATTTACCAAATTCGTCTTGTGTTTAACCCTTGTTGTTCATAAATATTATTTTCAATAAATATATTTGCTCTGCCTCCTCAGTCACGACCCTGTATCCTTACAGCAATTGGGTTTCAGTTGTCATATCCTGGGGTGCAAGTCCCCAGGTGGCGTTGTTGGCTCTAAAATTTCATCCTTTACTCCGCTCCTCGCCACACAAGCATTCAAGAATGAACATTACAGTGTTTGCTTTTGTCAATGCCAAATTAAAGACAAAGTGGCTCCAATCGGAGATGATAAATGTATTTTTTTTAATTTTTTTTGGTCCCATGAAGGCATCCTGTAAAGTACCGCCGCTACAAACACAAGGAGGCCAATACGACGCATATGAGCATTTCCACATAGGAGCAAATATCCTTAAGAGTTTCTTTTAACAAGCCACAACATCCTCTATGGGAGGAAAGTTGGAAAAGAGTGGGTCACAGCATTTTCAATAATTCATGCTTTGCATGTTCAGGTTCAACATAAAACATTGTTGGTTTTTTTTCACCACTTTGTTGCTTTCAGTTAATGACACAACACTTTACTAAAACAATTTTACCTGGTCAGGGTTAGAAAAACATTAAGGTCAGGGCGAAAATCCATTCTTTCAACAACATGGCCGTCACTGTCATGAAGGCAATTTTTACCATTCATATACTTGTAGCGCTTTTAGCCTGATTGGAACACACTGACACCTACATTCTCTAGGTTCGGAAAGCTGGCACTCAAATAAGAGAACATGAAGTTTACAGTTGACAATTTATTGCCACACCCAACAGGTAAATCATTGCAATGTATGAAAAATGAAAAAAACAGAAAAATAGAGCTCTTTCAAAAAGGAAAAATATAAAATAAAATCAAAGTTCAAATAAAAGTGTCACGCTTCCTTATTAGAAGGTCCGAGTTCAGTTCAGTTCCGTTCTGTGTGAATGTGTGTAATGTTCTGTTCGACTGTCTACTACCCAGATTTGTGTTATGTTCTTATCTGTATCACGAATGAAGTGAAAAGAATGTCTGGAGTCCTCTGGAGCAGATCCCATGGCTGGCCACACCATGCACCGTTCTGTCAGAGTCGCTCGTTTTCCCTACCAACCTTCCTTCCCACCAAACCTCCACGGGTTTGGAATTCCAAATTCCGAATCAATCCCTAATCTGGTGAAGTGGATAAAAAAAACAATCTACACATAGAGTGCAGACATCATAATCATTATTCTCTATCCATTGACATAACATCCTTCTACTTTCACTTTTCACTAATTATCTTCCATATCTATACTCAAATGCAGGATATACCATTCAACCATTTTAAATGAGCCTGTGTACATTTACAATACAGAATAAGTATTTTACCATGACAATTACCCATCATGAACTTATATTTTTAACATAAATGCACTATTTATATTTTTATACAGCTCTTTGAATCTTTTGAACTCTTTTAACCGTAAATGAACAGTATTAAAATCACTCTTTTTAACCAACATGAATATTTTAACCATCTTCAGCACAGTAAACACATTATGCACTCAGATATCAAACAAAATAATTATCACAATTTAGCATATAAACACAAATATGCATCATATGCAAGCTATATCTCCCTCAAATTAAAGTAATAGCACGTCCGGCTACATTGTTAGCACTCACATTTCAGACTTAGCTCGACGCTAAACCAGTTAGCGATCTTTTTTAAGTTAGTTTTTATGGTTCACAATGATACGGAGAGTACCACGGTGATTTAACATAAGCGAACATATCAATGACTCCGACTGGTTTTATGAAAGTAGTTCAATAAAAAGCATTTTCACACAACAACCCACATCACAAGCCAATCTCGAGGCCTAGCCTCTAGCATGTAGCCTTCTCTTACCGGAGTTCTCAGAGGGTTGTCCGGTGAACCGGCCCCTCTGTCTATCAACAGTTAGACTTTCTCCTAATAACAAAAGACTTGCCAACATACTACGCGGGGATTAATTATTATTTTATGTGTTTTATATCGTGTTTCATACCCAAGTTCGTCAGCACGTTTATCGTGGGTGCTCTGGTCAGTAACTCTGCTCAAAGTGAGATCACGTTCGAGGATGTACACTGCTGATGCGCGACCTTGTGGTGGGGCAAGGGTACTATATTCAAATAATACGAATGGGTCTAGAAACCATGTGGGTTACATACAGGTACTGTTGTTCTGACTCGTGATGGGATTTTCGGCTCTTTTTCGAGATGCGGCTCTAATGTCTCTTTTTACTGTGGATAGCCGGCTCTTTCGGCCCAAACGGCTCCCCATATTTATATTTTTACATTATTAATTCATTAATAGCTTAAACCTAATTTTATAACATTTTGTGACATTGTTAAGCACTTATGATGAGTAAAAATGCTGCATAACAATGCTTTATAAATAAAAGTTTTATTTTAACCAATTAAATTATCACAAAATAGCACCACTTCCACAAAAATAACTTAAAATAAATTTAACAGTTATAAATACAAACACCAACCACAATACGAAAAAGTATCAAAGCAGCTTCATAACAAAAAGGTGCCACAATACAAATATCAAATACAGTGCTATTAAATTAAAGTATAAAACTATGAAGGATAAAAAAGACCATGTGAACAACACCAGTTTTGAACTACTAGGCCTAGAGATGGAGAACTCACTGTATTAAATACAAATACTCACCACAGTATGAAAAAGTATTAAAGCAGCTTCATAACAAAAAGGCACCATAATACAAGTATCACTTTCAGTGCTATTAAATTAAAGTATAAAACTATGAAGGATAAAAAACATGTGAACAACACAAGTTTTGAACCACTAGAGATGAAGAACTTACTGTATTAAATAGAAATACCCACCACAGTACGAAAAAGTATTAGGGTAAGGCTATTTGCACCCCTGGTACAATTAGCACTGTATGCTGATTGTACCCTGGTGCAAATAGAAGTGAATGCTATTCGTACCCCGGTCCACTCAGCAATGTGTTTTATTGATACCCCGTCTGGTGCAAATAGCAGTGAATGCTATTCGTACCCCGGTGCACTCAGCAATGTGTTCTATTGATACCCTGTCTGGTGCAATTAGAAGTGTATGCTATTTGTACCCCGGTGCATTAAAAAAATGCCTCTCTTCCTCTACACATATTTGATCTTGATCGCGAAAATGGAAACATTTCTCAAAACATGGACTTTCTATCCAAACGTGAGGTGATCAATAAAGGGATACCAATGCCGGAGGTCAAAGGTATATGCTTCAAGCAACAGGGCATAAGATATCTCGATCTACTAATCGCATTCAAATTGAACCCAAGGATGATTATGAAAAAATAAACTGAAATGGCAGCTAAAGTTTTGTTTCATGGTTGCTTTGGTTATATAGCTAATAATCATAACGAAAAATGGGAGAGGTAATTTAGCATGAAATGATAGCTAGTTGAACCACTGTCTCCCGAATGGAGGATTACGTCGCTATCCATTAGGCCAGAGATGTCCTCAGCTAAGAGTTAAGAAAGACATCTATATTTCAATTTAAAAAGATATTAGTGCCATCAGAATTCTTCGCTTTCTGATGAAGAAAAAACGAATGTCCGCAATGGCCTTTGTGCTCACGAGCAAGGTGTTTTTGGTGGTAATTCACGGGGTGTGAAGAATCACAGATCTATAAAGAACCTTCTTTATAGATCAGTGGTGTGAATAGTGTAAGGCTATTGTACCAGGGGTGCTAATAGACATTCAGAATAATGTATGCTATTTATAGCAAAGTGTGCTATTTACACCCTGGTGCACTAGCTAATTGTTGCAATCAAAACTTCCGTTTGAGAACAGAATTGTTTTTCAAATTGCGCGCCTTCTCTGCAGAGACGTTGGTATGCGTACTATCACTTCTCACTGCCAAAACACATCGGGCAAGAATTGAACCCGGGACTCCTGCATCTTTACCCAAATCGCTTACCACTACGCTAGTTGATCATATAACATATCTGTGGTGTGCAGGTAACTTTATAGTCAATATGGCTGAACGTCATGATCGCGAAATTTCTAAAAACTAACAAACTGACGGTTGTAATGTGTTCACTGAACATCGATTATGAAAATAAAACACAATGTTTCCATCTAGTTTTTAATTGGAACAGATATTAGTGCCGAAACCTAGCAGTATTCTTCACTTTCTGATGACGAAAAAACTGATGTCCGCCATGTTTTTTTGTGCAAGCCAGCAGTTTTTATTTTGGTGTTACGTCACGGGGTGTGAATAGCTCAGCTGTGTGGCCAAGGCTATTTGTACCAGGGGTGCAAATAGACACTCCGAAAGTATTAAAGCAGCCCCGTCACCTTATTAATTGAAAGCTGCGTGTGATTGGTCAGATGTGTGGAGCACACGCTTGACATGAGGGCAGTGGAGACATTAAGGCACCGACCAAGGAAAAACTCTCCGTCTAGCACTGGCAGAAACAGAGCAAAACGCGCAAGGAGAGGGAGAGGGAGAGACAGCGAGGTACCGAAGGACAAAAAAAACGACGTGGGGAAAAAACTGTTGGCTCTGTGGCACTTGCAGAGCACAAGCGCAACGACAGGGAGGCAGAGAGACAGCGAGATTCTGAAGAAAAAAAACGGCTCCCCAATAGGATCCCAAAACGGCTCCCATTGTGGAGCCGGTTCCTGTCGTTCACTTAAAAGAGCCGGCTCTTAGAGCCGGATCGTTCGCGACCGACACATCACTAGTTCTGACCACTGGTCGATGTTACATACCAGGTAGCAAGCATACGTTGGGCCAACGTCATAAGTGGTTGGCTACATCGCCCCGTCCCATTCATTTAGTTGAATAACCTGCAACCTGATATTCCAACTTGCTACATTAAATAGAAATACAAATAGCCTACATACAAAGAAAATAACTGAAGGGAATGAAGCCTATTTCCCGACAGGATGCACAGCATCATTCCAAAGTGTGACAAAGTGTTACAAACAATGATAGAACTACCCAATTGAAATATATAGCATGATCCGGCTTGGACACCGTTCCGAAGAATAACCTCTCGTTCATCCGCGTTGTGGCTATAGCAACAGAACTGTTTTACCGTTAACATTTCACAACTGACTTACACTTCATCTCGTTATTGCCAGCCAGCCGAAGGTAACCATTTCTGTTTTAATAATATTTTATTTCAAAACAACTCGTTGGAGGAGAGTTTACTTTGTACAGCTGTCGCTGTTAGCAGCCAAGCTACCTTTGTTGACACTTTGTTGACACTAGTCAAACCAACTGGCAGATAGCAAACGGTAGCTAACAACATTAGCTGCCGTTTGTTCTCTTATGACTTTAGATCAGATTAGATTAGATTTTAAAATCCTAGTCAAAACATAGAAACAAACTATGTCTGATGACAAAACTTTATTCCCAATGAACAATTAAGAGACATGCAAAACGGAGGGCTAGTCTTCTCCTTTCCGAGCTGGGCCGGCCACCTACTACTGAGGGCTGTGCTACTACGACATCCACTACGGACACTGCTGCTGCCGCTGCTGCTGACACTGTATATATAGGGTTTGATGATGCCCTCGTGAATAATTATTGCTCTGACGTATCATCTGATAGGCCCACGTCCCGTGAGGCAGGCAACGTTGACGTTGATGATTTTTGGTTTGACGCACTGGCTTGGGAAGCGGATGATGCGGATGATGAAGATGATGATGATGATGATGATGATGATGATGATGCCAAATGTTTTGAGGGACAGCTCAAAGAGTGGGCAATAGAGATCAAAACACCACTAGCACAACTAAATAGCCTCTTAATCATTCTGAGGAAGCAGCATCCTTATCTCCCAAAGGATGCTCGCACCCTTTTAGGTACACCATCTACCAATAATTATGAGGTTAGAGAAGTTGCTGGTGGCTCCATGCATTACTTTGGCATTGAGAAGGGCATTAAGCATGCCCTGCAGTCAATGAATAGGCCTACCGTCCCAGATGTTATTCATCTCCAGGTCAACATTGATGGCCTACCATTATTTAAAAGTTCCAACCAGCAGTTTTGGCCCATTTTAGGTTTAATTGAAGAAGACAACACAAAACAACCATTTATTATTGCGCTATATTTCGGGAAATTTTGTTAATGAATATGTTCAACTTAAATTAGAGGGAATTACATTGGTAATAGGCAAAACTGTGTGCATTAAAATTTCAAATTTTGTTTGCGATGCAGCTGCAAGAGCGTTTGTGAAGAACATCAAAAGTCACAACGCTTACCACGGATGTGAAAAATGCACAGTGGAAGGGACATGGGCAGAAAACCGAATGACGTTTCCAGAGGTTGATGCACCTTTGCGCACTGACACCTCTTTCAAAAACCAAGACGATGAGTACCATCACAAAGGAGAGAGTGATTTGGCACGGGCAGGAATTAAAATGGTAACACAGTTCCCACTAGATTTCATGCACCTAGTTTGCCTGGGGGTAATGAGGAAATTAATACTGTTTTGGATGAGGGGGCCACTTCCAACACGTCTTGGTTCGCAGCTGATCCAACTAATATCTGGAGTTCTTATCAGCTTGTCAGTTTCACTCCCTACAGAGTTCGCACGCAAAGGCAGATCACTTGTTCACGTAGACAGATGGAAAGCAACAGAATTCAGAACTTTTCTTTTGTACACTGGGCCAGTCGCACTGAAGCACCATCTACCAGATGTGTTATACCACAATTTTATGCTTTTGCATGTTGCGATGAGAATTTTATGCTGTCCCTCACTGTGCCTCAGGTACTGCGACTTTGCGGAGACACTACTAGTCAAATTTGTCGAGCATTTTCAGTCTGTTTACGGTAATTATGTAGTATATAATGTGCATGGACTGATACATCTCGCTAATGATGCCAGGCAGTTTGGTCCACTGCATAATTTTTCTGCTTTTCCTTTTGAAAACTTTTTGCATTCTTTGAAAAAAATTATTAGAACCCAACTCGTCCCCTTCAGCAAATTATAAGGAGAGTGTCAGAAAAAGAAAGCACACGGCACAAAACTAGCATGTCCAATGAGGGTTTCCGTCAAGAGCACAGACATGGACCCTGTCCAAGCAATGTGATATTTCAGTCTCAGTATAGGCATTATGTTAAGGATGGAACTAAAATCAGTATCTCAGAAGGAAACAACTGCATTTCTTACATGGGAGATGTGTACATGGTTAAAAACATTTTGAAAGTCAACAACACATGCTTTTTAATATGTACAAAGTTTCTCCACAAGTCCAGTTTTTTTTCTTATCCTGTTGATTCTGAGAGTCTTAATATATCGTTTGTAACGCGCCTCAAGGACTCACTCACTGTTGTTCCTGTAGAAAACGTGTCAAAGTTTAGACACCTTTCCTCACTTTACTCTCTTTATGTATATGTGATATTATTGTGGTCATTAACTCGTGTTTCCCTGTTCCAACAGATATCCTTTGAATGGTGTTACAGTGCCGCCGCCGCGGCCCTCCCCCCCTCCCCCCCTTTCTGTCTTCTCAAACCCCAGCTGGTCGAGGCGGATGGCCACCCTTCCTGAGTCTGGTTCTGCCAGAGGTTTCTTCCTGTTAAAAGGGAGTCATTTCTCTCCACAGTCGCCTCAGGCACGCTCAGGCCGGGAGATTGGACCGAAAAACAAAAAGTTTTCAGTGCAATCTGTTGGTTTTCTTAGCTAGGAAATTGTTTTTGAATTGGCTCTATATGAACGAATTGGATTATTTTATGAATTATGATTATTATTAATTAATTGAATTCCAATTGGCTTGAATTGGACTTACTATCTAAGTGCCTTGAGATGACATTTGTTGTATTTGGCGCTATACAAATAAAAATGAATTGAATTGAATTTTGTGGCATATCGACTCATACATACAACATAGGCTATTATCTTTTCTTTTCTTTTTTTAAATCTTTACCACATTTTTATTTCTTGTTTTATATATGTTTTCTACAGTTCTCTAATGAAACAGAGGTGGTACCAAGTGGCTGGATGAGCACACACATCCAAACTTCAACACTAAGATATATTCAATTCTAATCATTTTAATAACTCAATTAATGTTGTTATTTTTTTTGTTTTTTTTTAATAGATGTATTCAATAGTCATTTTTAGTGAAACAGAGGAGACAGAAGTGGTGCCAAATGACTGGCTGAGTATTGATAGGACGGTAACTTACTGGCCTCGCTATAAGGCCAGCAAGTGTAGTGCTGCTGTAATAAAGAAAGAGGAACCGGATGAAGCATGGCATGTTTATGAAATCAGATGGGTGGCTGAGTACAGTAAGTCTTTCAGCTTTTTATAAGCATTATGACATTTAAAAACAAAAAGGCAGCACACTTTTCCTCTTCCCACTTCAATCGTGTATGTGTGTGTGTGTGTGTTTTCTCTGTTAGATACGTATGAGAAAGCACACCAGAAACTTGCCAAGTTTTCAAAGGGAAAAGGTCTAAGGAGCACTGACGAAGAAAGTGGGCGAATGAGACGGTAAGATTTCTTGTTTTCTATTCTTTTTTTCCGCGTAAAGATAATAAGCTATCCAGTTTTGAAATATGACTCTTTCCAATAGACCATTCTCAAGACACAGCCTGGATATCACAGCTGCAGCTTCATCAAGTCAGCCACATCTAGACAACAAAAACGCACTGACAAAGTAAGTAAGCACATCACTACCATATGTATAGAAGTTAAGGGCTGTATTTATTGGTTGGTTGCATGTATGTGACACTTGTGATCTATCGATCTTACCAGGAAGAAAAACAGCAAAGTGGCAGTGGATATTCACCAGCCCCTACCCGCCATACCAGCGTTCATGCCTACAACCTTAACACCTGAGGTGCCGCAGTAAGTTTTTTCCCCTATTATAGCTACTGGCAAGTGTGTGTGTGTGTGTGTGTGTGTGTGTGTGTGTGTGTGTGTGTGTGCGTGTGTCTAAATAAACTACTAAAAACCATCTGTTGACATCTTTGTTATTGCATGCATTTGAACACTTGTGATCTATCGATCTTACCAGGAAGAAAAGCAGCAGTGTGGATATTCATCAGCCCTTACCTCCCATACCAGCTCTCACTCCCAACATCACCTGAGATGCCGCAGTAAGTTTTTTTCCCCCTATTATAGCTACTGACAAGTATATGTGTCTGTGCGTGCATGTGCGTGTGAGGTGGCTACCTAGACTGCAAAAAGTCTCCTACAAAGTTTTGAAATATGACTATGTCCATCAGATCATCTTAAAGATATGGCTTGGACACTGCTTGTGCACCACCACCTTCAACGCTACCTAATGGTAAGCAATTTTCTCACTACTGTATGGCACAGGACAACTCTGCTGCCCACTCCCAATTTTTATCTTTTCATAAATATTTCCTAAGTAGTAAACTAATACTGGTCTGACCAAAGTACAGTATGTTTTGCAGCTAAAGATGGCCACTACTGGAATTTTCAAAATGTGGGCTCTTAATATTTCAATAGTCAGGAAAATGCCATATCCAACCATGTTTCTTAGACGAGTATTAATTACATTTAAGCTTGAATTTAACCATAAAGTCGAAGGCTGCAATGATTGCATTTTATAGTATTATTCTGACTGTAGTGTACCCATCTATCTGATTCAGATCTTAGGCTTTACAAGCTATTGGAGGAGATCAACAGCCAGGTGCGGCAAAACACCCTCCTCCTCCAAGCCCTGCACAAAAAGCAGAATGCTGCTGAATTGGGGGATGCAGAGTATGATTTTCCCCTCACCACCTTCACATGTGTGAAGAACATCGAGGAGCGCTTAACAAACAATCAAGAGGCTAAACGTTCTAAATTCTTGTAATCATTTCAAATACAGTCCTTGGCAGTCCGCTACATCTACTAGTCTGTATTGATCTGAGTTGAGTTGAGTTGAGTAAACAGACTGAGTTTTTGATTGTTGAGAAATATAATGTGCTAGTAATGTATTGTAATGTATGTTGTTGTTATGATCTTATATGTTCACACAGACAAGGTACCTCTGCAGCCTTGGTGGTGCAACGCCAAAAGATATTCTGCACCGCATATTAAAGCATATCATCAGCGATGACCTGGCCACCAAATTTAACTGGCGAGGGAGAGGATCAAAGAGCCCCTTCTCAGCCCTCTTCCTTTCCAAAATAATCATAGGTACTGTTACTACCATCATATTGCTTGATGTTAAAATACAGATTTTCAAAAATGTTAAATCCATCAGTGAGTTTCTTTCTTTCTTTCTTTCTTTCTTTCTTTGCTTACAGATGCAGCCAAAAAACAGGGGGCCACTGCAGTTGAGGCAGAGGATGTCATCAAAAATTGGCTGAAATACAGCGGAGACAGAAGTGGAGGGCGGAAGAGGAGAGCTGAGAAAGGTATTTTCAATGGTGCAGGCACCTATCAGAAATGTAATTTCCAATATGTTTTTAATGAATGTTTACATGGACTCTCAAAGAAAATAGATATTTTGGAATAGATATTTTATTCACTTCTTTTTCCAAAATGTTAGGATTCCAGCATGTATGGAACACTTGAAAGTGATTTTAGGCATATTTACTCTCTTTAATTGTTATTATAATTTATTTTATACAGAAAAGCGGACAATGCGGAAATTCCCTATCAGCAGCAGTTCAGACAGTGAATGTAAGTGTTTCTGTTGTAATTGTGCCATTGTCTCCTCCTCAAATTCCTTTTTTTTTACGTACTTACTTAGCCTAATTAGTGGTTTGTTTGTTTGTTTGTTTGTAGGAGAATTCTGCAACATCACTGGCAACACCACCAATCCCCCTGATTTCAACAACCTACCCAACATAATAATCAATACTCTACATAATAAATACATTTACATTTTATGCTACCAATGCAGTTTGTTTTTAATGTATCTAAATGCTATTTTTGGCCAATTCAATACCAGTACATGAACATGTTGATAAAGCAAGTAGGTTGGTAGAGCTGAATAAAATGGTTGGCCAAGCGTTGAATAGGTTGGTATTAGGTTGGTTTTAGGTTGGCATCAGGTTGGTAGGCTATATAGAATTTTTGGTTGGGCCAACGTTGGCCCAACCGGACAAAATTACGTTGGGCCAACGGCGACAGCCAACGTTGGCCCAACACAACTCCTGACGCTGGCCCAACGTTGGCCCAACGTCTGCTTGCTACCTGGGATACTCTTCAAACATGAGTACGGGCTGTTTTTGGCTTGCATGAACAAAAGCCCCACGAGGACGAATTTGGGCTTCGGACATTCTCATGATTTTGCGCACAGGTGATCAAAATTTACAGGGTTAAAAATAATTGGAAATTAGCAGTCTAAATCACTTGAATTCAGATAAACTTTGAAACACACACACAGATACAAAACCCAAATGACGCCACTGTATAGCTGCATTCAATTTACAGTGCAGAGTTAAAAAATTTGCTTGGTGTTGGTCAAGTGATGGTACAGTTGGTGAAATATTTCTGACTGGGTACTTGCATTTATTATTCAGGAGGCAGTTAGATGAGAAGAAAGTCAGAGTGAACAAGAGGACGTGTACTTTGGGATGCCTTTGTAGGTAAATAAGCAGCGGTTTGAAATACAATCCTTTCATCTTAGTAAACTACCACTGGTCCTTGAAGAGATTAAAAAGCATCCAAATTAAGAGAGGGCACATTTCTTGCCCAATGGGTTGGAGGAGATTTATTCTCTCATTTTCAAAGACTTAAATAAACAAACATCCAGTAGCCTTTTGGAAGTAGTGTAGCTCTTCATGTAAAGGCAAAATAAAGAGCACAAATTAGGCAAGAGGGAGCATAAAAAAAATCTCATCATTTACTTGTTCCGTCAACAAACTTAGCTAGAGTGATGATTTTTTAGCAGGGTATCTTAGAAAGACATGGATCCAGACAATTTTTGCTTTGTGTACTCAGCCTTCTTTCTCTGACTGTCAAACACACACACACAACCCAGTTGCACCCTGATCCAACTTTGCTTTTAAGTGTTGTGGCTTGACTCAAAGGGGATCTTTTCTTCCCCACACATCATCGGAAAAGAGAGAGAATCAAAAAGGCACAAAGAGCCGTCTCGCTACTCAAAGGGGAGAAAACTCATTCTGTCACTTCTGCCATTCTGAAAGAAATTACAGTGGGGACCTGCGGCCCGTGTTGCATTTGGATCCCCTTTTTGCATCCCAAAACTTTTGGTTCGTGTGAGTGTGTTTCCATAATAGATAGATAATGAATGTCAACACACACAGTGTTAGTAGTACTTGTTGTATCTGTGTGCACTCTTTTTTTTTTCTGTGTGTATAAATACTCACAGATGACATATCTTGGTTCTTACATGGAAATATAGGCAGTCTCTCTTTCCACATTTGCATGTACCCTAATGATGTTTCTCGTGGTGTTTTTGGAAGTCGTAATGTAGCACGCTAATAAGTAAACAATCACTTTTTTAAGAATAAACGTGCAAAAGCAGGGCAATTTTATTTTTGTTGCAGCAACTTGTTCCGATGTCAGATGACACAAAATGTGGTGTCACTGCAGATGATCAAGCTGCACTAAAGTTTCGTGAGCTGATTAGAATGAAAACAGGGCAACGGAGAATAATCCAAACATGTGAATTTACACTCAGAACTTGTATAGGACTCCGAGTGGTATTTTCCACTTTTCCTGGGTGGTTAGAAGAACTCATTTTCACCACCCAAAACAATTCAAAACCTTAACTTTCATAGCAGTTTAAGTGAAGAGTGTATTGTGAATTTTTAATTTACTGCACTCTTAGCTGATGTTACACCGCTTGCACACATTGAAGACTTCAGTGGTGTGGAAAACGTAGAGTTTATTACTTCACCGGTGGGACAGGTAAAACTCACAACAAGCTGTAGGTATCTTAGCACCTCACGTACATCCACACTGAACGAGAAAGGCTGTGTTCGAAACCGCATACTACATACTTGCAAACCGCATACTTCCATTCTGCATACGGCATACTGATCGATCAGACAGTATGCAGAGCGTTTCACAATGCATTTCGATCCTGCCCGAGCCGTAATCAGCCGGCCTGAAGCTGATTTCGCTTAAGCTCTAAACTCTGTAAACTTTAGCAACATTTGAAACACTTTCAGGCGAAAAAGTAGTCGTTTAGATCCCCAACGTGTTGAAAGTCTGACAAAATACCAGCTATTTACAATTTTGTTCCGACGAATTAGGCGCTACTAAAGCTAGCCGCAATGAGCAACGCACTTCCGGATATTTTCACAAAATAAAATACCCGTTGCCTTTTATCATGTGGAAAGCCATTACGATAAAATTGGTGCTTTTGTTTTGAAAACAGGAAGTGAACCTACCCTCGTTGTAGCAAGCTTGAAACTGCCGTTTTGACAGGAAATGACGATCGGCGACGTCACGTTACGTTGCATCTTGGGTAGTTTGAGTATGAGTAGTAACCTCATGATGCATACCCAACATTTCGGTGAATCTAGTATGCATCCAGGAACTTAAAAAAAGTTAAAGTTAGTATGAGTAGTAGGAGTAGTAGGAGAAGTATGCGGTTTCGAACACAGCCAGCGTCTCCTTCCTTTTTCGTTTTCACACTCTTCTTCTGAAAGGTTTGCTACTCAGTGTCACAGCTTATACTGCCACCTATTGGCGAGTGCAATAATACTTTTCACAATAAATTGTACAATTAACTGACTATATCAGTGATACTCACTATTTTTTTCACAAGAGCCACATTGGCAGAGCAAAATCAAGGGAAGAGACACTTTTACGACAACATACTAAGTCCCCTTTTGCAAATATGCATTTCTACATATAAAACATCCCACAAAAAAAGAAAAACACAGCCAATACATTTACAATTAAGACCATATTTACCTTAATACTGGGATGAGCGGAAGCTGGCATGCATGTCCTTGACTTTCTTCATGTTGTATTTGTAGTTTGTGGTTGTAATCATAGTGAGACATTCAAGATGAGCATGGTTTTTGTGCTGGTTTTTGCCCTTTTTTAATTAAAAACCGATCAATTGTGCCTGCATCTCGCGGTACACCTGACGTTTGCCTGCTCGTCCCCTCTCTGGCGTCTTCATGCTGATTTTCGTACGGTTTTTGTGCTAGTTTTTGCCCTTTTTTAATTAAAAACCGTAACATTGTGCCTGCTGGCTAAAGGAGCTAGTGTGCTCTGCGGTCAAGTGTGACGGTGGTTTAAGCGGGCTGCGTTGCCAGGTTTAACAGTGCCCCCTTTAGGAAACACCATTAAGCCTTAATTAATACTTAATAAAAATACTTAATACTACAATAACGCAAACTTAATAAAAAAAAAACTTAATACTATGCAGTATTCGCTGTATGTTATTTGAAAAAATGTATTGTTATTGTTACCATATTGTTATAAGCTACTATGCGAGTGCGGGCCACAACTAAAGCTTGAGGAGCCGCATGTGGCTCGCGAGCCGCGCAATGAGTATCTCTGGACTATATGAACATAGTGAAGTCTTATTCCAGGTGCCACACTGACATCCTATTTTAATTCCATTTTTTTTCTCTTTTTTTAGCAGTACACAAGTCAAAGTAAGAATTGTAGGACTCATCGAACAGTCGGCCAAATTGTTCATGAAAAGTTATTTTTTGCCATAGGAAAATGACCAGGTCATGCCAAAGTACTTTTATCTATCACTTTAAACGTGGTCAAAGTCTGCACTGAATGTATTATTGAATAGGCTCCAGTGGTATATGATTTGTTTCTAAGAGTATTCGAACAGATCAGATCATTAAATGAATAAATCATCGAAAATGTCCAGACTACCTGAAACATGACCTTCACAAATGCAGCCCCTTGGTAAGGCTAATATGAACTGCCATGGCAACATGATTTCTACCTCATGCATTATGTTTCAATTGTACCATACAATTTCGTGAAAAAATGGCAGGTTTGACAATCTTATCATGGCTGTCTCCACTGCTGGATATATGCGAATGAAGAGGAGAGGAACATTGATTTCAAAAGTGACCTGTCTGCAGACTTGACTGACTGAATGCTGGAACTTCAACAGACTGATGAGGCTATTAATCTGATGTACCCCATGTCTGCAAATGCGCTGAGAACTTCTGCAAGGTCGCTAAATGTTCTTGCTTTTGGTTTAATATCACCGCATGATTTGTGTGGCAGGGGACGCTGATTCTGAAGCCTACTGTTGTTCAAACTTTGCAAATTCATTGTTCAACAAATCATGCATCTGGCTACTTCAGATTAGACACCAACCATGTGTTTCCTCAAGGGAAAAAAAGAAAATCATGTTACAATCACAGTGCAGGAAAACTGTATCTAATGACACCTAAACTGGCTCGCAGAATCTCAGAATGTGTGACAAAAAAATCAACAAGGGACTCTCTTAAATAAAAACTGTGTGAATGGGAAAGAAAAGTGCTAATTATTAACTGCTGAGAGGGGGAAAAAAAAAGCTAATTCACAGTAATTATTTCTAAGTTTAGCAGAAAATAAAGAAGGGACCTCAATCTACCTAAGGTGATGTGATTTAGTTTATATGGTTAAAAACAGACCTTACAAGTGTTTATTAAGAGTTGTTTATACGTGTTGTGCCTACTGTATAAATTATGGAACTTATTATTGATTATTTTCACACGTCTTCACATAGTAATGCTGAAGTGGACCTATAATTTATACAGTATGTACTACGACACATTTCTTATCAAATATACTGCTTGAGATTCTGACTGCATTGAAAGTTGACAGACAGTTACATATTGTCTCCGCATTAAAATCCTCTACATATCGTATTAAACACCACAGGATAAACACTGTAAGGCTGGGTAAGCCTTTTATAAGCCTGTTTTCAAGTTTTATGTACCCAGAACAACGCTGTAATATGCGGCAGAAAATGAATGGAATGTAATTTCCCAGAGCAATCCTTCACCAGAAACTGAGCAAAGGGATTCACTTTCTAATCCTCTTTCAAAATGTCCATAAATACTTTGGCACTGCTAGCAGTGGTCATGTATGTCTAATCTATATGAAACTCCTGATGCATGTTTTACAGGGCCTACTCTGCTCTCCCTCTGCTGTCCCCACAGCAACTTTTTCTCACTGGTAATCCCAGCAAATCTCACGGCCTGACCATGCGGTCAGAGTGTAACCTGGGTTGTGTTACAGCTATCAGCCCTGGCCACATTGCTTTGGAAGCCTGCCACCTTCTTTGCTGAGTTGGGAAAACAAAAGTTAGATCTCTGTAGATCCACCACAGACGTACACGGAAAACAATACACAATCAAACTAAGGGAAACAGGATTTGTTTGTAATATATCTGTTTTGTGTTTCCTTTTTCTTATGGTGTCTCCTAAAAAAAGCTACGCATACCTTACACAAACACACTCCTCCCTCCCCATTTATCATATGTGTTAATTTGGGTCACTGTGTCACCTCAGAGGAGACCAAGGTTCTTTCATCACAACTGTGATATGAGCAGATTTATCTCTGTCCTTCAGTTTATCACGGGGCGGGGCGAGACCACGTAAAAATAAGAGCGATTGGTTAAATGCAATTACAAGTTTAACCTGGATGATATAGCGGAATTGTCAAATTTTATGCCTGTCAATACGACTTTGAATGGCGCTTATGAAGCAATGGAAGGCTGTTCCTCGATGCTGAAAGAGGAGACATCAATGATTTTCATTTCACAGCCCGGTGAGCACATTTACAGTGGTCTTGATGAGGAAGGGCTGAACGAGCAGAGGGGTCAACTTCATCCTGGGCATCTGTTAAGATGGTGACCGTTTTGTGATCTAAGGCACTAACCATTAGAATGTTTTGTCATAGCAACTTTTGTCATTATTTGATGATTAAGTGTGAATGGACAGATAAAAGGATGATTAGAAGACCTACTGGATTAATGGTGATAATCATGGGCAAAAGCATAATGGAATCTTCGGACCGTGACATGATGAAAAAAATAATAATAATTCTAGTTTTTCAAATGCTTGAGCACTGGTTAAAGGTTGTGAGCAAAATAATGGTCGTCTATTGATTAAATGAAAAGATAGTGCATATATTTGGCTCTCTTGACTCTCAGTGACATATACCTGTAGGCAAGTACGAACATATGCTTGACCAAATATTGGCAAAATTGCTTTTTTCAGTTGCAAAGGGTATTCCTAAAACAGACCACATCCTTGATACAGACACAGTAAATCCAGCCATAAAGGGAAAAGGAATTGCAAAGCATTTCAGTTGGAGATAATGCATTTGATGCTGCGACTTGAATGCCACAGCACAAAGCGCGCAGCTACATTTTTATAATAGCCAGATTAGATCTCAGTGGAAAATAGGAGCTCGAATGTTCAAGTGGAAGGCTATTTTCCCTTTAGATGTTTACTTTGATACAAATAGAAATTATTGTATTACGGTTGACATGCAACAACCTGTTTATTACCTCAGTGTAAGCTGTAAACACGCCGGCCTTTAGTGGTTGTGGTGCATCAGAACATTAGTAGAAAAAAAAAAAAAAGAACAGGGATGAAGGGATAAAATAATTGCAACAAAACACAGGAATTACTTGTAATACTAACATTTTTACTGTATGACGAAACATGAGCAGTTGCCAGAAAATTAATTGGAAGCTGTCGCTGCCTTAATATGCACATGTGAATCAATGAGTAGTTCCTAAAAAACGGCTTTATTGTTAGGAGACAAATTCACAATTTTTTTTTTTTTTTTTTTTCCTGCTTTGAATGCTGGTGTCTTTGGCTCAATTAGTACCACCCTCTTGTTGCACAAAATAATTTGTGCCATCTGTGTGGCATGCATCATCATTACTGTTAACAAAACAACCATCTCCTCCACTCCAGCAGTGGAATCTGGTCATGGATGACGGCTCATTTGCTCACAATGGATCTCCAAGGAACCATGAACCCCAACAGCAGCACTCTGTAAATACATTTTCAGCCAACAATATTAATGTCAAAATAACAATAGAAATAGAAATGGAAGAATAAAGCTTTTTGTTACTTAGGTATTCGGATGATGTCTGGAGCCTGATGCCTTTGTGGTCCCACCAGGATGTGTTGTAGTTATCTGCTGTTTACTCTGCTTAATTAACCAAATTCCCCAGCCTGCTTCTCCTCAACAGCCACCTGTACGGCCCACCTAAGAACAGACGCAGATTACGGTAGTGAGTCCCGAAGGCTGCTCAAATCAACAGCCTGTAATGCTTTCTCAGCAGGGACACGCTGATATTTGCTCTGAAAGCCTGTTAAAAACAACAGCAAACATCCTCCAACTGTCATATGGACACAGATACATGGATGCATCACACACATAGATAGATACTGACCTAAAGTCGTTCAAAAACAACAAAATGTTTATGAATAAACGCATTTGTAGAGAAACTACAAAAACGAGCACAGACATACACAAGCTGCTCCTTATGCTGCATTCAACACCTTGATTTCCAGTCATGCTCTGAGCAGACATAGTATCGTCAAACATGTCGCAGAGATTTTCTTTCACTCATTCCAAATTTAAAAAAAAAGTAGCTTGAAGGAAAAACAACTCAAACGTGAAAGATAATGCGGTACTTAATACTTGGAAGAGTCGCCTGTGCTCTACTTAGATTCCCATCTGTTCATTTGATTTTCTTTGCCCCCAAAACGTAGGGTGGCACAAGCTGATTAAAAAGTGGCTAAGCAGCCTAAACCGCGTGTCAAGAAGTCCATTAATGGCCAGGCAAAGGGTTTGCGGGAGACTTATGTGGACATGAATGACATGACTGAAGGGCACGTTTACGACCCCCCACCCGATGGATCTCAATTTAACTCCACAGGATATCTGTTCTCTCTTGTCTGCATCTTGTGTTATGATTGTGCTGTCAGAAGACGTGCGTTTTTTAATTAGATGAAACAGCTCATGGGGTGAATGTGAAAGCCTCCAAGCGGTACAGTATTAACACAATAAATGTCGATAGATAAAATAAGACTGGATTGATTTACAACTTAATGTAACTTTGAATCACATTGTTCATCCACAGTGATCCATCTGCTCTGGTGGTTTTAATTAGAAAAAAAAATCCTTCTAATGTCAAAATTAGTGAAACAAAAAAAGATGTTTAAAAAAATTCAACGCAACATTTGCAAAACCAAAATGGTCCTGCCTTTGCAGTGCCGAAAAATCTTCAGCATCCCGCTGTATTCTGTCACACCCTTTTTGATTGGCTAATGCCTTCTACTGGTGCTCTAAATGTCACACTGGTGCTGACCCCCGTCGTCCAGAAAATTACCTATTTCTGTGTTCTCCTGTTTCAAAGGAAAACAAGAGCAAACATTGCTTCACTTGCCAGTTCTTCATGGACAGGAGTTTATCGATTATAGAGTGACTACTCTTTCACTGGTTGTTTAAGTTAAGCAATATTTACCAAACCTACTTTCAGATCGTTTATAACAGAAATATAAACAGAAATGGTCAGACGTACAAACGTGTATCAGCTTATGTGCAGTGAATGAAACGTACAGCTGCCCTATGACTTGTCTGCAGTAACCACTGTGGGCACCGCAAATGCCTACACCGAAAGTAAAAAGCAATTCATTTTACACTTTATTCTCAGTGGTGATAGTCTCAAACTAACAACTGTTCGAGTGGATGTTCTTTTTTTGTGTGTCGTCTTCAGTTTCTTGCTCTGGCCTGTGCAATTTAGCATGGAAATTGGAAAACGGTTTAGAAGAGTAAAGCCAGCCTGAGAAAACAATTCAATCTGCTGCCTTTGTAGAGACAGGGAATACTATTGTTTCAGAGCGCATTATGGCCATGCATTTGTACTCATTCACTATAAATCTGCTTTCTGTGTGCATGTACACGATATCTTAATCTTCATAATATCTATGAATATCAGTGGCAAACTGCAGAGAAGATGTGGCACAGGCAGTGGATGCGTGCATGATTGCTTGGGTGGGTAAATGGTGTATGTTGTGTTCCGTATTAACCATGAAGCCAAGTCCAGCATGTAGTTTAAATCCCAATTTATTCTGCCGTGTGACACCTGTTTACAATCAAGTCTTCTTCATTTATATACACTTTTTACTACACCATGCGACCACAAGTTATACTGACATCTAGTGGCTAAACATCATATCATTACATCCTCCTTTCTTTAAAATATCACAATATATATATATTTACAATATGTCATACTCATTAACCTTTAAAATCACAACAATAGAAAATCACAACATCCCAAACATATACACATATTTTTCTCCCTTATTAATCTTCCTCAAAAAGTCAAGTTCAGTCTTTGAGGTTTCTTGATCTGTCTTGTTGATCTTCTTAAGACAGGTTCGTTAGAAAGCTCTGTGCTGGTATTTGAAGAAGATGGAGAAATGGATTCAGATTTAGAACCTGATTCGTTGTCTACTCCAACTATATCATCTCCTCCATCACTTTCTTTAACCGCATCTGGTTCTTTAACAGTTCCTTGTATTTTAAGCAAACTGCGTCTATTACGTCTGATTATTTGTCCTTCCTCAGTTCTTACTGTAAAAGATCGAGGTGCAACTTCTTTAAGAACATTAGCTTTAGTCATCCATCTACCAGAATCTTCAATTCTGACAGTGTCATTTCTGTTGAGAAGCGGAAGCTGCTTGGTTGTTTTGTCATACACATGTTTTTGTTTAGCTTTTAAAGATCTTAGCTTTCGATGTAGTTTTGGAATCTTTCTCACTTTTGTGTAACATGGTAATGTAGTTTGCAGTTTTCTATTCATCAACAATTCTCCTGGCGATAATCCACATTCCAGAGGTGACGCTCGATAAATAAGCAAAGCAAGATAAGGATCTGAACCACTATCAACTGCTTTCTTCAGTAGTTGTTTAAGAATATGAACTCCTTTTTCAGCCTTGCCATTTGACTGGGAATACAGAGGGCTTGATGTAATGTGTTCAAATCCATAATGATCTACAAACTTCTTCCACTCCCTGCTACTGAAACATGGTCCATTATCACTTACAACCACATATGGAATACCATGCCTGGCAAAAATGGATTTTACATGTGTAATCACACAATTTGATGATGTACTTGACAACAATGCCATCTCAGGAAAGTTAGAGTAATAGTCAATGACAACCAAGTAATCTTGGACTTGTTTCATCTTCAAGGCAATCCCCACTTTATGCCATGGTGCCACTGGCATGTCCATAATAATCATAGGCTCCTTAGTTTGCTTGCGTCTGTGTTTTTGACACGTTTCACATGATCTTATTACTCTTTCAATATCTCTGTTTATTCCTGGCCAAAAGACAGTTTCCCTGGCCCTTCTTTTGCATTTTTCAATACCAAGATGACCTTCATGTATTCTACGCAGAATATCTTGCCGTAAATTTTGTGGAATAACGATTCTGTTCTGTTTTAACAAAAGTCCATCCACATGGCTCAACTCACTTCTGATGTGGTAGAACAATGAACTAGATCCTTCTGGCCATCCATTCTCCATGTGATCGATTACACGCTGTAACTCTGCATCTGCTGCTGTCTCTGCTACTATCTGTCTGAACTTTGCATTAGATACAGGTAGAGCTGCACACACCATGTTTACATAGCTTTCCACATCTTCTGCAGTAGTACTCATTTTATCCTCAAGAGGTGCTCGTGACAGTGCATCAGCCATAATAAGAAGTTTTCCTGGTGTATATATCAGTTTGAAATCATATCTCTGAAGCTTCATCATCATACGTTGAATTCTTGGAGACATATCATTCAAATTCTTTCTAACGATTACCACAAGTGGTCGATTATCCGTTTCTACAGTGAATGATGGTAAGCCATAAACATAACTGTGAAACCTCTCCAGTCCAAAAACTAATCCTAGGCATTCCTTTTCAATTTGAGCATAGCGACACTCTGCTTCTGTCATCGATCTGGATGCATAAGCAACTGGTTTCCACAACTCACCCTCAGCCTGCAGTAACACAGCTCCTAGCCCATCCTTGGAAGCATGTCGACACCTTAATACTCTTTGCTGGATCATAAAAGGTCAACACAGGTGCAGTTGTCAGTACATTTTTTAGGCTTTCCCATTCACGATCATGTTCATCAGTCCACTGAAGATCAATTTCTTTACGAAGAAGCTGTCTAATACTGGACGTTCTAGCTGCAAGATTGGGAATAAATTTACCAACAAAGTTTATCATTCCCATGATACGCTGCACTCCAGTTTTATCTTTGGGTTTTGACATGTTAAGTATGGCATTTATTTTTTCCTGACCTGGTTGAATGCCTTGTGCCGATAACTTATCTCCTAAAAACACAATTTCTTCAACTCCAAAAAGACATTTACTTTTGTTGAGTTTTAGTCCATGACTTCTTATTCGATCTAACACTCTGACAAGCCTTTCATTGTGCTCTTGACAAGTGGAACCCCAGATTACAATGTCATCAACATACACTCGAACTCCTTCAAGTCCTTCAATAATCTGTTCCATTGCTCTGTGAAAGATTTCAGACGCTGAGATTATGCCAAATGGTAGTCTCAAAAAACAGTATCTGCCAAAAGGAGTATTGAAAGTACAATACTTGCTGCTACTTTCATCAAGTTTCAGCTGCCAAAAACCTTGCGAAGCATCTAATTTTGTGAAATATTTGGCACCCGTCATTTCACTAGTAATTTCTTCCCGTTTAGGTATCTGGTAATGCTCATGCTTAATGTTTTCATTCAAATCCTTTGGATCCATGCACAATCTCAGTTCTCTATTCTTTTTCTTCACACACACACCATCGAGCTGACCCAATCTGTTGGTTCCTCAATTTTCTTAATCACCCCCAACATAGTCATGCGTTCAAGCTCTTTCTTTACTTCATCTCTTAATGGTGCGGGAATTCTTCGAGCTGGATGTATTACTGGTTTTGCATTTTCTTTCAACTGGATATTATATGTAAATGGTAACACACCAAATCCTTTAAACACATCTGCATAGTTTGGCACTATAGAGTCAACAGAGTCATTTGGTGTACTCAGTCATATTAATGCGATTCACTCTTTTCACCAACTGCAAATCTTCACAGGCTTTGTCACCCAACAGAGAATCCAAACCATCACTAACAACAGAGAATAATAGATGATGTATTTTTCCTTTGACAGTCACTTTCAGTCGACACGTTCCCAAACATCTAATACTTTGTCCATTATAATCTCTGAGCGTGACTACTTTGTTCTCCATTTTTGGCTTGACTTTCATTGTTTTAATATCAGACATACTGATCAGGTTTGCTTTAGCACCAGTGTCCAATTTCATGGGAATAATAGTGCCATTAATTTGCAATGGTGCTATCCATTTATCTTCTCGGATAACATGAACTGTTTCTTGTGGTTCATTTTCACAGTTCACCACACCAACAAAAAATGTGTCACTCAGATCAGTATCTTCAACCAAATTAACAAACCTTCCTTTTCTCTTCGAAAAACACTGCTTGGCAAAATGTTTTTTCCTCCACACTGAGAACATTGCTTGCCATACGCAGGACATTGTTTCAGATAATGTCGAGAACCACATGTCTTACAGGCGAACATATCATCCATGCGTTGCACAGGTCGTTGCCCTCTGCGATGTTTTCCTCTACCAGAAACTGCACCAACCACTACAGTTTCACTGACGCTGGCTGGGTTGTCATCTGCTTTGTAGAAAGTCCTCAGGTGCATCCGGGAGAGTTCACTGGCTTGGCAAATCTTTATAGCTCCTTCCAAGGTAAGCTCTGCTTCCCTCAACAGCCGTTCTCGGATCCGCTTGTCTTCCACACCGAACACCATCTGATCCCGAATCATGGAGTCTTTCAGTGTGCCAAAGTTACATGTCTGAGCTTTCAGCTTTAGATCAGTCAGAAAGCTATCAAACGGTTCATGTTGATGCTGCACACGAGATCGGAACACATATCTCTCGTATGTTTCATTTTTCTTTGGCGAGCAGTGTCTATCAAAATGATCAAGCACATTGTCCAACTTGTCTTTGTCCTCTTCGTTATCAAAAACAAATGTGTTGTACACTTCAATGGCTTGTGGGCCTGCTATCGTCAGCAGTAACGCTACCTTTCTGCTGTCTGGCTCCTCATTAAGTCCCATGGCCGTACAGCAGAAACTGTTGCTTAAAGCTCCGCCAACTGCTGTCCACATTGCCGATCAGCTTCAAATTCTCCGGTGGCTTCAAAGTATCCATATTCCTTACTTCGTAGCGATTCAATCCGGTTACTTTACTCCTGACACCATGTTGTGTTCCGTATTAACCATGAAGCCAAGTCCAGCATGTAGTTTAAATCCCAATTTATTCTGCCGTGTGACACCTGTTTACAATCAAGTCTTCTTCATTTATATACACTTTTTACTACACCATGCGACCACAAGTTATACTGACATCTAGTGGCTAAACATCATATCATTACAGTGTATACACTGCTGTGCAAATGTTTTGGACCACCATTCACGGCTTTGTATTTTCCTTCAAAGGAGCAAGATTCTTGTCATCTTTTAAAGTAGTCAGATTTCTGAAGGTCTTATAAAGTTTTGCTTTGGATGTTGGCTGCTTTAGTTGCTCATTTTCACTTGTTTTTTGACATTGACCTATGAATCGTTCAAGCAAAAAAAAAAAAACTCAAGAGATTAATTAACCAGTGTTGAGTTTACACATTACAACTCAGTAAATTGCATCTTTAGGCACTTTGTTACAAGCAGGACGTTACAAAGAGATAGAATTTGGTCCGTTTTTTTTTCATCATAAGTGTTTATTTGCACCAAAAAGTTGATTCCCAATTAACTATTAGCCAAAAACTTAGCATATTTTTGCATGGTGTGCAAAATTGAGAAAACCGGACAATTGGAGGACAAAATAAATTTTAGGCTGAACAAACTATCCACAGCAGATGAGAAGTATCTAAAACTGATGTCTGTAAAAATAAGGGGGAAAAAAAATCTGCTTGGACCTGACGCAGGACCTAAGAAATGCATCTGGCTCTTTAGTTGATCCGTTTACTGTTCGCACAGACCTCATCAGAAATGGTCTCCATCGAACGGTGGCCATCAAGAGGGAAACGGGGAGAAAAGGCTGAGGCATGCCTAAATAAACAAAAACTGGACACAAAATCAGTGGCAAACAGGCCTTATGGAGGGATGAATCCTCCCAGCACCTATTTTGTGTTTCCCTGGCAATGCATAAAGAAAGATGGATGCATCAAGAGTTTTGAACTTTAATGCTTAAGGCATGAATTTTATTGTTGTGAAATAGTGCATTGATATGCTGAATGCGTTGCTTGTTCTATAGATTTAACCGCTCCCATCACATACACTTATGGTAAAACATACAAACTCTGATTTCGCCCAAATATTGACCAACGTGCTGCCTTCTTGGACAAAGCTGTAGGCAAACAGTTTGATACAGCTTCAGCTCACCAGACCTTGGCACTAAACACTCTCAAGATAAACAGGGGACATGGCAGCCTTTTTTGCCAACTGTAGGCCTGAGGAAGAGGGGACCGGGGGACCAGGGGACGGGGGGGACGGGGGGTGGGGGGGTTTGCTTTGCGAAAACCCCACACATAACGACCTGTGTTCCTCTTGCCACCAAATCAATGCCCCCTGAGCCACAGATAAACCAATGTGTCCTCCCTTAAAGGTCATAAAACCTCTTACAAATCTGTGCTGTCTGAGTTACAGAACATGTCAGTCTTGTGCCGTGGAATGTCACGTCCCTACATGCATTTCCAGATAAGTGTGCAACCCACATGTATACACACTTGCAATATACATGTAACAACTGAGTATTTCTGTGCAACCTTGTCTCTGAGGAACTTTATCAGTGCCGACATCTATCTTGTTAAAGGTGAAATGGGCAGAGCAGGCGGCGTGCTGTCAGCTTATTTTTCTTAAACCATAAATTCAGTGCATAAAACTTACTGGAGTAAAACTCTCAAAGGGAAAAGTACATTTTCTTTGCAGCCAGAGGGATTATGCTCTGGCAGGCAGGGAGATTTAAAGTGTCAATAAATGTTGAAAACAAAGCTTTCCTTTCTTGTCTTTTACCACCAAGGTGGAAAGATGAATCCACTTTAGCGAACATGCCTGCGATACAAAGCTAACGTTACAACAAATAAAAATGCTAGCAGCAACAGATTTCATATACGGTCATTTACATGAGATAAGTGCCCCGGCTTTAACAATAATTGTCATCTTCACTGATGTTGGAGCCACTGCATTGTCACTGCCATCTTCTGCCATAAAGCTAAAAGTTGACTTTCTTTTATAACTCTTCCATTCAAGGTGACAGGAAAACAATGTAAAAACATTGTTAGGCTTCTGAATCTAACAGTGACTTCTCATTAGAAGCATGCAATGGACTCAAGTGTCATGAACCCACTTGTCTCAGTCTCCCACTGTAACAGATTACTTGCAGTATGATGTCAGCTAAACTGATGGAGCTTTATCTTTCGTCCGTGACCTGCGATCAATCACCGCATTCAATTTAAAGCTGATGGCTGGGGAGGGGCCGGTGAGCTAATGATGAGACAAGGTAAATTTAGGACACCCATCCCCGCAGGCTGAATACAGATGACCTCAAGAGGATAATGTAAGAATCAATGTTGAGATAACAACTATAGATTGCTTTTGCCACCACAGGGGGAGTGGCCAGGCGAGACATGTTTTTGCCCTATCGAATGCCAATATACAGTTTAAATTGTGAGTCTGACATTGTTTTGTTTCCACCCCATTCTCCCAACTTGGGACTCTTATAATGATTTTCATTTTCACATTACAAGCCTGACGTGTGTAGCATGCAGAGAGCTTGAGTCAGAGTGCTTTTAGGCCCCTCCAACAATTAGAGAAAAGTAAATGGTAATCATTAAATGCAGCTCCTGGAGCACACTTACGCTGAGGGGTAATGAAAGGTGTGGCAAGAAGATGGAGTGCTGCGAGAGGACCCTCAGGACTTCATCTACCTCATGACATCCCATCTCTTTCTCTCTGTCTCCTTAACTCTCCAACAGTTTCTCTCTCTTTGCTCTTGTCTGTCTGCCTCTCACCCCTCCACCCCCCCCCCCCCCCCCCCCCCCCCGGCAGAGCACAGTGTAATCTCCCGCTCCCCTGTGGGTACGGGAAGTAAATCAGCACAGCTGGATCACAGGCATCAATCTCAGCCAGCCCCCTGGATGGGCCACTTGTGAGCCCACAGGGAGGCATTTCCTCTTCATTTCAAATGAGAGACAAATGTTGCAGGGAGAAAGCAGCCCTGCATGGTGGAGGGATGGGGAGGGGAGGGGGGCAGACAGGAGATGAAGGTGGCGGAGGAGGTGAGGGAGGCAAGATTGGCCAAGAGTAAAAGTGACAGAGTGAGGAGAGGAGCACAAGCGGGTGAAACAAGGGAGAGAGTGTACACACTGCACAGAAAATGTACAGTCAGCACCAACTCTTTGTCTGCTAATGAAAAACAGTGCCACTGGGGCAAGGAGGTTTAACTTGTTTCCAGAGTGGTGGGGAGGTTTCCTAAAAATTGCACTGTCGATGAGTGATTCACCTTTATGGCAAGGGAGATTTTAATATGTGATAAATTGCTGGATTTGTCGGGCAAATTGAGAGGAATATGATTTCCTCCAAATGAGAGGGAAGAGTGAAGAATGGAGGAAACCAATACAGTGGCATGTAAAGCAAAAGACACCGTCAAATGGATTCTACAGCACTAAAGCTAAACATATGCCACCTTAAGAATGTACATATGCTACCTTAAGAATGCTCAAGGAACTACCTGGTGCCCGATCCCCCTGGGTTTTTTTTTTTTTATGAGAAAAGTGGAATATATCAAAGGTCAAAAATATACATTTATTTCTGTTGTCAGGCATATGTAGGCAAGGCCCTGTCTTAGGTAGGCTATTTGTAAATCTAGCCTTTTCATTCAACAATTTCATCTGCATGTGAAGTAATTCTCGGACATTCGATGTTTTGTGCTGACATGTTGGTCGGTATCACCGGAAACGATTTTGACGCCCACATTAGCCTCCCGATTCTAAAGCTTTGTCTTACTCCCAAGAGACAGGACTCCCTGGCAATTAAAAATCATACAGAGGGTACCCTTTCCAGTAGAATGGCTGACGAGTGTCCTATGGTCTTCTCTTGAACCTGTTTACATAAACCTTGTCACTTATTCACAAAGGGAAAAAAAACAATCATATGTTAGGGTTTTGCTTCTGCCACCAACTACTGCTGCAGCCGGTGCAATACAGCTCCAATGGCAAAAGCCTCGAGTCCACGTTCAGAGTCAAAAAAACTTCGCCAATACCAAAAAACACAATAAAATGATCAAATAGCTACACATCTGCTTATGTAACAGTAGTAATTGAGAGATGTTGTCTTTTTTTTTTTTTTATATGTTTAGGGAAGTGAGAATAAGACAAAATATTTTGCTGGCTAAAGGAACTTCATACTTGTGACTTGATGGTAATAACTTGGAAAATGTGTGCAAGGAGTGGACCACTGATTTTAGATATTAGTTTGTGTTTGTCCTGTTCATTATTCCGTCAAACATGTACTATTCCCCTAAGTGTTCAACATAAGGACGGTTGAAAGCTGTACTGCAGCAATGGGAAAGATTTTTTCCCTTCTAGTTTTATGGAAATGACAAGGAATTACTAATGATATAAAGGATGAAGTAAGTTAAAAGAGGTCTGTCTGCCCAGTATTCGTATTTGCGAAAGGCAGTATTTGACATTTTAAAAGATGTGTAAACAACTACAGTAAACATGCATTCTGTCTGCTGCACAGCTTCCCATCATTTCAATATTAGTGTTGATTCAATACAGCCATGAAGTTTTCTCTGTGTCCAAAAGGTAGTCATCAGTTTGACTATCAAGCAAGTACGTTTGTTTGTTAGCCCGTCTGCTACGTTTTTTAAAACTAACTTCCTGGCACACGATGCAAGGTGCCTCAATTCCATTTAAAAAAGTTTCAACGTAGTTGAGGCAAGTTCCAGAGGGGAAAAACAAAAAATGGAGGGCAAACATACCAAAGATGAAGGTGATTGAATCATCTTTGTTGATGTCTTTGCGCTGATAGTAAGGTTTGATAGCAAGCTTCACCGATGAGGTGTGAAAAAAAAAAGCTTGACGAGAGAATTTACATGACTAAGCTTTGACCCATGTGTGCAAACATTTTGGAGGCAGGGAATTAGTGATGCAAACTATTGGGTGGGGATGGGCAGCCAGATCGAGATGCTCATGCATTCATCATTGCCCCATTGTTCACATTACCTATAGATCCATTGTATAACCATTCAGACCAGAAGTATTTACGCTTGCTCTTGGAAGCTACAGGTTTTCTGTTGTAAAAGATAACGGCTGAATCAAATCACATATCAAATGTTTCTCATTATTTCATCATTGTCTCATTTTCTCTCCCCCCTGAAACCAGAGGAGAAGTCTAACTGACTCTTGGTCAGGTGTAGATCGTGTAGCAGTGGTGAAATGCCCAACGATATAGCAGTTTTTCTTCTATCTTTCCATCATATTAAGTCTTAGTTAAGGTTAGTCCTCACCTCAGCCGAGTTAATAGGGCTAAATCATAACATTACTATTCGCTGAAGAAATTCAACATACAATTATAAAGAAAACGATTTGCTGAAGGAAGCACAGGTAGTTTTCAGTGTATTCTAACAATATATGAATCACTAAGCGTGATACATTGGTAAGAGTTTGCTTTTTTTTGCTTTTTTTTGAGTAAAATTGTTGTACTGAACAAAAGCAACATTTTGAACAGAGAGACATGCACAACATAGCGATAAATACTCTCTTTGGTCACTTTACAGTACAACCTCACAGTCAGCACAATAGAAGTCATAACATGAGGTGTGTGACAGCTGTCATTCCTTAAGTACATTCCACGTTCTGGTTATGTGTCCAAATCTTAATTTTGAAATTGAATCCCAGGGTGGGGAGTTCCAGTCAATGCTGCCAATATTTTTGCAAGGTGTGAAGTAATCAGTCTGATTGCTTAAAATGCAGAAACCCGTCCATAATTCAGCCTAATGGGTGGAGCGGTGACGGCACTGGATCACGTGAAATAAAGAAGGAAAGTGTATTCAGCGACTACAATCATTTCCTAACTCCTAGGTACCTCAATGACGGATAAAGGCCCAGACCACACTTATATGGCAATTTTGCAAAACAAACTGTGTTTGCACCTCTCATCCACATGCAAACGGTATTTTTAAATCAGAAAAAAAAACGCTCTCTGAGTGAAGAAATTTAAAAACCCCGTTCTCAGCGTGTCCATGTACACACAGGAAACCGAGGTTTTTGGGCATCTCAACCTACTTTGTGCGTGCTCACTGTTGCCTTTTAAATGAGCATGCAACTAGAAATCATAACAACAACAACGCATTTATACAGTTTTTTATAATATTTTCCTGGGCTTCCATAGCCTTACACTTTAATGTTATGATCAGCAAACACCCTATTTGATCTTCTGTCCACACAAACAAATCACATTCATATTCAAGTCTCACCATTGCATGGACTACCATTTCGGTTCTGAAGTTTTCCCCAAAGGAGAATACGCTCAGTGGGCATGCCTAGAATGTTCTTCTCTTGCATTCTGACGAGTTATTAATGCACATGTTATCGCTGCCTACTGGCTCAGTATAATTATTTCAGCATTTGTGGGGGCTTCTATGTTCTCCTCTGGTCTCAGACTCAGGTTTGCTGTTATGCATTGTAGAGAGCTGCAGATAAATAAAAAAAACATGAACATTCAAGAGGTTCTTTGCATTGAGAATTTATGGCTGAATTTACGTGTGTAGAGAGCAGCATATAAAATCATCTACTTCCCTGATTTTTTTACCCCAATCATATGCCTATTCTTGTGATTTGATTTGAACTTACATTTTAAGAAGCAATCAACTGACCATGATGGTGTCAAACGATTTAATAACGACTGACGCATCAAATAGCCACTGAATTCCCAATATCTTGGTCGTGCATTTACATCAGGGATGTCCAAACCCAGCCCTCGAAAGCAGGTTTTAGATGTTTCCCTGCTTCAACACACCGGATTCAGATGAAACAGATCTCTTCAAAAGATTAAGTTCGGCACAAGCCTGCTAACAATGCATTGATTTGAATCAGGTGTGTTTAAGCAGAGAAAGTCTAAAGTATAATCTAAAGTCATCTAAAGTAAAAGTAAAATATGATGAACGGGAATATTAGAAAACATTTTGATTTAATGACCTTATTAATAAACTTCTATTCATAAACATTTGAGGTGTATGGTTACCAAGAATATATAAATAACAGATACCTTGATATACATTTAAAAACAAGCAATATCATACATTAGATTTTGTTATCACATTTGAACCCGAATCTGATAAGGCTATTATCCGAATATATTCCAGCTTAAAGGTTCCAACTATAATCATTTCCACACATTTGTGTGTGTGTGTGCTTATGTTTAAATATCTCTCACTAAGTCCCAGTTAGATTTCTTTACACTGATCATGTGGGCTTGTCTATGTGAATGATAAACTCATTGCAGTTTGTATTGTTTTTGATTGTTTCTTTGGCCTGTTAGGACAGATTATTTCCGAAATAGCTCAAATGGATGAAAGATATGTTTTACTGTGTATGTATTGACTAAGTGACAGTGCAGGGAATTAACTTTTACATCTTAGCTACAGTTGTAAGCAGTCATTTTATTTGTGCTGAATTTTCTTGGGTCCGGCCCAAAACATAATAATCTGTAAGATTTATGTCAAGAAATGTTATGGGAAAGCACCACATAGATTAGACGCTTATTGAGACACTAACACATTTCACTGTGCTTAACTGAATGGGAGGTGGGGCATGACAGTAACTGAAAGTGGCTTTTCACTCTTTGTGTACAGTATAAAGATGATAACAAATTTTCTGACAAAGGTTAGGGTAGACTTAAATGATCTACAAACCGCTATGTGAGCTTGTGGTTTAAAAAAGGAGAGGAGACATTAAGGGGAAACTGTTTGTCTTCTTTAAAGGCAGTGATAAGAAGGACATTCTCAGATGCACCACATAAATCTTCAAAACAAAACTGCCTCCCAGGGTCCAATCAAAACACTGCCCAATATACTCATTACCTGTGGTATTAACTTTACCTTAAGCTTCAAAACGATAACCCGTGCCCAGCTATTATTCTCAACTGACATCAGGTGGTCCCGTTATGTTGTCCCCATTGTGTATCTCCAACATAGATTTATAACAGAGATGGCACGATACGAAACTTTTCATTAGTTGTTGCCAGTTTGGGGACTGTAATAACAGGCATGTCAATAAATGATTAAAAACAGATGTTCATTTGATAACATTGTATATTATGACTTAAGAAGGTTTTGTCTAGATGTTGATAACCTCACTTAATTGCCTTTCCTATGATGTATTTTCAATAGACTCCGTGACACTCTTTCTCCCAAAGCGCTGTTGCCTGGTCTTTACTACATTGCAGAGCAGGCTAAAGTTTGCAGGCAAACACTTTTAAAGAGTTAAGGAGGCTCTTTTTGTGTACGTGCAAGTCAAAATGTCCAAACGTCTAACCTAGTCAAATACCTCAAAATCAACTGGAGTTGCTTTTGAATGACGTTTTCAATATAAAAAAGAGAGACCGTTCTCCATAGACGGCATCTTTGAGCAAAAAGTTGTAGGCTGGCAGTAAACTTTTAATCTTATTTGTTCTTTTATAAACGTGGATTCAAATCTTTTGGTTGCAAGGTATATTATTTCCATTATTGGGTTGCGAGAGCATTGGCCTAATTTCCCAGTTGACCATAAGAAATAAGCAGCTTCCATATTCAGTTTATGCAATAAGGTCTGAAATATATCTCACGTAGTTTCAATATAAAGCTAATATATGACAAAAATAACAGCAAAGCTAGTTGCTCAAACACGCCAAATACTGAAGTGAGGTTTGCATTTCTTCACTCAGTTAGAGAGGCACTATTGAAATATGTCTTCATGGAAAAATAAGCAAAACAAAAAGAAATATGAAATTACAGAAGTTACAGAAATATGTATTTAAAAAAATAAGCTGTTATCAGAATGAATGTTCTGTACAGAAAGCACAGAAAAAGACAAAATATCTCTGTACTGTCAAGTTGATTTGCCAAATGCATGCTTTGACAGCACTCTACTTACACTGAGTTGCACCAAAAGACAAACGATGAGTGGAGCTTGGTTAAGGATAGACGGGTTTAAGGACATTTTACTGGTAAAATACGTGTCTATTACCCAAAAGTCCTGAACTGGCAGTAAAGAGCTGCTCCATTTTGCTGATTAAGGGGCTTGATATTTTATGGATTGTCAAAAGCGTAAATCTGCTCAATGCTGTCATGCTTGGATTGTATGTGTACACTCAGAAGATTTAAAGGTCCACTTTGTACCACATTTGTCATGTGAAATGCAACTGCTACAATGCTTCTAAAGGAATGATAAGGTATTGACCACAGTGGTTGTAATAGCCTATACAGCCTGAACCTATTATCTGCGGTTTCAGTTTTACCTTCTGCAACGATTGTGAAAAAGTATACATTATTTCTTGTCTACTTTGTGTCTTTCAAGTTCCCTTTTTATTTTTCTATGTATTGCCGTATAATGACATCTTTCCTCTTTATGATAATGCTCACAAAAACAGGCGATAATGTAGTTCAGGATATTTAAGTGGAGGGTGTGGCCCATGTGAGCCTTTTGAAACCAGGCGGCCATTTTAGGTGAGGTAGCCTGTATGGCTTTGTTTTTGCTGGCATTTTTAGTGATTGTAGGACTATTTAGGTGAGTTTGTCTGCTGAATCTGCTAGTGTGTATTGTCATGCCTCCACCTCTGGCACCCTCTATACTTTCATTACCCCCTACCCAAACCAGGGTTTGTATCCCCACCCCGCTATGACTGGTGTGCAGTTGGTGAGAGGCTGGGGTGGGTGGTGGTTGTGAAAAAAAAAAAGATGGTTGTTGTGGTGTGAGGAGCAGTGATGGCTGGCATTAGGGGAGTGACTCTGGGATGCCAGTGGTCATTGTCTAGCCTCCTGGAGGTGTCGTGGGCCCAACTAGATGAAACACTGATGAAAGGAGGTTCCCACCTGATGACCCCAATGACATGTTGGTCAGCACTGCTCACTGATCTGGATTATAGGGAATTATTCAGAGTCTGGTCCATTTTTTCTTTAGCACAAGTTTCTTGTGTTTACCTTAAAAAAAAGAATTACCTCAGCACTAGTGGTAGATCTTGCACTGAGTGATCAGATTTAAATTAATTCATTCTATCATGTCCCCTGGACTTTAGAATCCCTGGTCAGGCAGTACAGATTTATCAGTGATATCTATGGATTTCTTTATTCCACATCAAAAGAACTGTGAGCCCTGGGTCATGCTTATAAATCACCTCATCAACACTAGCGCATGGAAGGATGACACTCGTCACAGGCTCACTATCAGTCTATTTTCTGTTTTCTCTTTTGAGGGAGTTCATTCTCCATGTTTTGAAGTTCTATAAAAAGAACTGAAGTGCCTCGGCGGCGAAGCCAAAATATGTGTTGACAAATCACACAAAGAGCATACCTGTATGTGGGTGATTAGACTCCTCAAATCTGAGCAAACACTGAAAGGGTAAAAGTGAGCAAATAAAAGGTAAAACCATAAAAGCTGCATGATATCATTTGCCTTTTATAAAACTGGAGAGTTTTCATGCACATGGAGGGGCACTCCATGCAAGAAATCAATGCAAAATGCCACAGTGTCATTTAGTATAATTTCTCTTTTTATCATCTGCAGGTGGTGAGAGGACAATACGGCTACCATTAGCAGTAGATTTCAGTGATGACTCTTGTTCGAGTTTCTTTGTTTACAACCTTGGAAGCAGGCCTCTCAAAGAAGAAAAGTTTTTTCAAGAACTAGACAAGAGCGTGGCCTAATGCTCTACACAATGAGCCATTAGTAATAGTTCATAAACGTTGAGACGAATGCTTATTTGCTGAATGTTGCCACTGTAGCAATAATAATCCATCAGTGTCCCTGAAGCCTCACCTAAACCGAACTCTTAGAGCGTAATGTTGTGCAGGGCTTTGAGGACCTTCAGGGGAACGACAACAGGCAAGCTTGTAGGTTCTACGCTGAATTTATCAGTTGCTACGTTCTGGGAATTAACAGTCACTTCGGTTAGGTGGGGCCCCAAGCAGAAAAAGCACATTAAGAAACATTACATATCTCTTTTGTCAATACATTTTAATGTCTAGGCTACATCCCAGTAGAACACATCCTCCAAAAAGCTCTCTATTAAATAGTTTTCCCAAAGAGATCAAACTATCCTTCACTGAGTGATATTAACCAGTCACCCAATTATTTTCAGCATGCTGTCAATGTGCGCTACAGACACCCACGTAAAGGGAGACGTGGTTATGGAGGGTGTTTGATTGCGGCCTTAATACAGGAACCTTTGCGTCAGATGCAACAGCTGTCAAAGGAGCAGCTCCCTTCATTAGCAGTCCCACCAGAGTGTTCCAGCAGCTCTGCACCAAAAGCCAAGAGTTGTGCTGGAAAATGCTCTAATCTTACTGCATGGAATGATGGGAAAGGAGAAAGAAATAGAAGATTTGGAAAGGATTTAGGCAGGGAAAAGATTAGAAACCCATATCGGCCTTATCGTGCAGCCTCCACACTGGGGAGCTGAATGAAGCAGCTGTCGAATTTGAAACATACAAAAGCAGTAATCCTACAGTAAACAGAATGCTAGATTTTAAATACAGCAAAATCCATAGAGGGAGAGAGCGAGACACAGAGAGCAAGCAAGCAAAGAATCTATCAGTGTCTAAACAGCCTGCCTATGAAGAGAGCACTCTGCTAGGGTCTTTCAGTACACAGGCCTTACTGTCAGCACTGGCGGAGGAGAGCTGGCCACATGGGGAGTGGGTGAGATTGAGAGCGTGTGAAGATGCTGACAAATTCTCATACAGAACAGGGCATTTGGAGAGTGTTGATGTGTCACCCTGAAAGGCAGAGGGGTCCACGGTCAAGAGAAGGAGAGTTTTACATGGCTTGTCAGTGGAGATTAGGATGACACCTCCTGCTGTGACCCCAGAAGCGCCCCGCTCTTTCTTTTCATCCATGAACTGAGCAAAATGGGGAATTATTTACAGCAGGAGTGTCAAGGCCTCATGTTGGACTGAGCAAGCAAGCAGACACAATGCTGTGTTGTCCTCTGACTGCTTTTTGAAGGGACCGTCAGTAACTGCATATGATGAGATGAGTGTCTGTGTGCAAGCACGCATGTGAACATTTGCATTTAAAAAAACTGAAACAGATGAGGTGATTTTCTCCCCTCTGCCAATTAAAAAGACCCAAAATGAGAATACACTGCCCTGCATGCCCTTGGCAGGATACACTGGTGAAGTAAAAATACATCAACCATCGTAGATATTTTCATACTCGATAAGTTGTTCATCTTTCTCATCTTTAATTTTTCACTCTCTCTGCAGCTCATCACCTTGTGATAATATCAATGATGTTGAGGCACAGATATCAAAAGCATGAATATCAAAAAGGCACAAATGCTCACAATGTCCTACACTTATTTCAAGCTAGTTTCCCAGGTCTTTAGCCTAAAGCACCGCTGTATCTTCCGGTTAATATATGGAGCACTTTGACAACTTTTATTTGAAAGAGCCAACAGTGGAGATATTGAGCCTCACAGGTATACATTAAAAAAAAAAAAACAGTGTGATGTTGAAAGAGAATGCAAAGAGCCTTTACCGAGGTTTCCCACTTTTTGTCAGGACCAAACTGTAATCTCTTCCTCACTCTAGCCAAGCTGGTTTTGTGCTGACAACTTTCCAAGTGGTTTAGAAAACCAAACCAAAGTACTATTTTGTTGTTTTAACCAAACAAAACAGCGAGTGACAGTAAAATAGCATAAGACAGGATGCGAAGAATGTGAAACTAATGCACACGACCAAAATGAGTCCTGAAATGTTCTACGGATTTTTCAGAAAGGTGGTGAGTGATAACACGAATGTCCACAGTAATTCTTCCTGATCCAAAAGATCAACAATTGAGACAGTGAGCGAACAAATCTTCCTTCAGTGTGAGTGTGCAGTTGAACATGCTGGTGTGGTTTTCTGCTTTAGACTCTTTTCTGCTAAGCTGTAAGTTGCATTTCACTCGCTGCTTCATATTGTGGATACAATTGAACACATTTCATGCTGTGGTCAGTCATCAAGAATCCTAAATCTTCATTCTCAATGTGCTGTAAAGAAAGCTTTCCACACCACACATTTTGCCTCACGACCTGCCACCTGGGCGCTCCATACAGACGCTTCCCTTCACTCCCTCCCTCAATATTTCACGCTGTGAGAGCACATCTGCAACAGAAAATGTCCTGCTGTGAATTACGTGTGTGAACAACAACAGCGGTGAAACTCTGGACCACTTGCATGCACATTCTCCTGAAAAATCTCTGGTGTTCATTTGTGAAAATAGCTTAAGAGAACAAGAGCATTCCAAGACTGCATAGCCCCACCAAACAAAGAATCTGCACCAACTCAATAATAATTCAAAAGAATATATGATTAAAAAATACACTTTAAAAAAAAAATATTCTACCACAGTACATCCTACAGCTTACTGCAGTTTTGATGTCTGCTGGTGGTGCAGTGAAGACTCCAATGAGAACCTTGTGCTCACAGCTTTTGCCTAAAAGTATTGTATTTCCCACCTCGAGAATAAAGAAATGCACTGGATTTTCCACATTTCCATTTTCGAACTCGATCTTTGCTTAAATAATGCCAATAACGAGGCCACTGGAATAAGGCTGGAATATGTAGCTGTTTTGACATTGGAATATCAGCAACTGTTGAATATACAGTTTGTTGGGTGTTGTTCTGACCCCTAACTACTTTCAAGAATATGTACACAGTCCCACACAGCCCATTTATAGTGTATATTGTATTATTTTATTGGTAAAGTAATAAAAATGCAAACAATGAAATTGTTTGTTAGCGAGACAGCACAGAAAAACAAATATGCTGTCATCATTGGCCATAATTTGAATGTGAGCATCTTTTGAAATGCAAGCATTGTACATACCCAATTATAATATATTCACAAATGAAATCTGCTTTCATTATGCGCAGCTTAAATGGAACAACACCATTATCATAGGGAGATACATTTCTCCAACCTTTTTGCAGAACCAAAAACGAGGCTGGCAGTAAACGCTAGCATGCTAAATGCTATAGGCTATATATTACAGCTGAACTACTGTGCAGGCAGAATATTAAGTTATAATCAGAGCTTGTGACCCTTTAAAGAAACAAACTACCTCGTGCATCTGCAGGAATTAATGCATTTTGCTCATGGAACACAGGCCGGGTTTCCTTTGCATGTGTAGAGAAATGCCTCTAAACCACTGATATGAAAGACTTATTTGTGGGACTAATGGGGCTGTAGCCCAGCTGTGTCAAAACAGCCCCCAGAAATGTTGCTGTGTGGTTGTTCATGATTACTGAACAGGTCATTTATATATGCATATTCAGCAGTGTGTTTGATACCCCCTCTCGACTTCTTAGGTCGCTTGCTTTTAAAGCAGCTATATACTGCTTGGTATGCAACCCACACAGGCTCTCCTTCAGGGCATCATCAGTAGGGGCTGAAGTCTGATGAGGGAAAAAAGAGAGGGTGAAGGGAGAGAGGAGAAAATGAAAGAGAGAATTCTTTACTCAGCGTATGAGAAAAAGGCACAGCATTTGCAAAAAGGCGTCCATGTTTTGACCACAGTGTTTTGATTTGAGCTGCGGCTCTAAGGCTTTGGCTCCTTAATCTCCCATCACACCAATTCAGCAGTCGATTGCAAATCATCTGCCACCCAACTTCCTGGCAACTCTTTCCACATTACAATACGGTTGTGGGTTTTATGAAATCTTACAACTGTGAACTGCAGACAGCGCCTAAAAGCAGGTACCTTTGTTGCCTTCATCCTTCCTAACTTCTCTTCATAACTCCTTTGGGAAATGAAGCAAGTTGATTTGCCATTCCTGAGCCAGAGCCTTAATTATGTACTAAGTCATGCCTGGCACAGAAATCTCATCTCCTTCTGCCGTATTTGGCTGACACCGAGTGCTCTGCGTGCAGATTGAGGATTGGATGCAGAGTGGGTGCAGTTTGGACTTGGCCCTTGTCGGTTTGTTTCTCCCATCAGCCCTGATGAGGGAAATTCGAGGTCATTGCAGTGCCTGTTTGTAGTCCCCGTATAGCATATATACAGTAGAAAATCTCAGCCCAGCTTCAAAGGCTATGCATGTATAATGACATTCTGAACTAATAAAGGGAATCAATCTGTTTTGTAAATCCCACTTGTGCAATTTCAGAATTAAGGGAGAATTAGTGTGGAGAAATTATAGAAAAAAAATGAGAAGAGGAAGAAAGAAATGAGATTGCCTCCCATTGCCAGAAGCTTTCGAAAAGTCCTTTCTTTACCTCTCTTCTCTTTTTCCCTCCATCTCTGAGCTTATTGGTATCTTATTAGATATGTCTGTGCAAGACAAAGTTATTGTGCTGGGAGTCTTTTCAAGGCCCAAATCCCAGCAAAGCCTGTAATAATCTGTCAGTTGAGGGAGATGCCCCACACAGACAAGGGCCGTCTAATCCACAAAGATCAATTGCAGACTCGTCGGCCACTTCTCCAGCGCTCTGTACCAATCGTCCACCCAGTGACAGCAGCTTCCTTTGTGGCTTGTGCCTCCCTCTTTTGCACAGATCCCACTGTCAAACTCCCAATAGGCCATTATAAGGTTAATGAGTGGGATAATAGAGACATGTTAGAGTCAATATCTAACCTTCAGATACAGGCCATTGAGAGCGATCAGAGAGGCAACTAAAAACCAGAGCAAATCAGTATCACCAGAACCAATAGGTGTTTTATGCTATGCTGACTTTCCAATTGTATTAGTGTTATGACAAGCTGGATCAGATGTACCTTGATGATGTTTTCCAAGATCCAACGATTTGAGTCTTAATGTTTATATTAGGGCTGGGACTTTAGCGCGTTAATTTCGATTAATTAACTACACACATATTAGCGCGTTAAAAAAATTAACGCATTTTAATCGCACACTATAATTTTTTTTTTTTTTTAAATACAGACGGATGGAAGCGTCGACAAGAGCGTGGTTGTGTGCAGATTATGCAACAAGTAATTCGCGTATCACTGCAGCGTATCAAGCCTCAAATATCACCTCAATGCTAAACATGTAGCAGCTAGCGTGGAAGCTAACGGGGGCCCAACGCAGCTTAACATCCAAGATTCTATATACTGTGTTTTCATCGATGCTACATTCAGATTTCAAATAGGGATATGTTCTGTGTTTGTTGAAATATTGTTGAAAATGTTAATTTTCTAAAGGATAAAGTACATGCGATTAAAATGCGATTAATTTCGATTAATTAATTTCAAAGCCTGTAGTTAACTCGATTAAAAATTTTAATCGAGTCACAGCCCTAGTTTATATGTAATGACAGGGCTCTATAGTAGTGCCATATTTTTTAACCTTGAATAAAGCCTCAGGACAGGGAGATTCATCATGGTGAGGCATAAATAAAACTAGAGGAATGTTGTATCTCTGTCTCACCCTCCTTCTTTAAAGAGATGGAAGAATACATTGTCTTTCTTTCCCCTCCTTTGGCCATTCTTTGGTAAACGAAGATCTCTCTTCTTGTTCTCCTGCCTTCATTTCTCTCAGCTCGAGGGCAGAGTGGTCAGTTCGTGCCAAAAGAGATGGACTCAAAGCATTGAAGGATGGTGATTTGATTCATTAGATTGCTCACTGCAAGATTATCAACTCCGGAAACTGGCTGTCATCTCTGAGACGGGGGTTATTTTTGGGGGGGGGGGGTTATATATTTTGGTCTTAATATGACTATCTCTTGGGATGTCCGAGTCAATCGTGGATCTAATGAAGAAGATAGAAGTGAGGAGATGTACAGAATATTGTTCCTTCAGGCTGGTTAGCCTGCCTTATAAATCAGTTGCTTGGTGAGTGAAGACACATGTCTCGTGCTCGCAATGCTGTTGGTTAAAAGATGCTCCATTTCATACTTCTACACCATGGAGACTGATATCAATAACCAAATGAGACAAAAGATGTAGCCAATTGTAGCACAAATCAGACCTAACTCTCTCATTAGGATTCACTGTGTCAAAAATAACCTCTTGATTTCTCTATGTTATTTTCTTAATTTACTTCCTGACACGCTTTACAGATATTTTCCCATACCAATAAAGTTTCCCCTTTGTGATATATATGAAACATAATAAATAGTTCATCCACTTTATCTCTGTGTACATATCTGACTGTGCTGAATAAATACAGGACACACTAGGGCATGAAGTGGAAGCATATGACAGATACAAGTGATTTTTAAAAAAGAGGAATGGATTCTAAAAATTCAAAATATCTGTTATCTATTGCGCATTGCCTACAAACACTAACCATTTACAGTAAATGCTCTCGAAAACAGATCACTGAAACCTTTCACAATTAGCGTCCAACTCATGAAGGGTAAATGTGCTCTGTACTTAACTCAAGAATCCCCAAGCATTCCTATCTACTGCAGGTTGGCTTTTCAGTGTTGAAAAGGACTATGTTCATCATTCAAATTAGAAACCTTTAAGGCACTTCCCATCATTTAAGTGTGCTTTAAAGGCCTGAAAGGACGTGTTTTCTTTCAGGGTTTGAATTTCAACACCCTTTCATATGATGTGACTTTAAAGATCAATCACTGATATTAGCACTGGGTAAAACAGAGTTTAAATTAAACTTTTTTCAGAGGATCCGCATATTTATCATCCCTCAATAGCGAATATTTCAGTGGAAGTCTAACTTCATGATAAACATAAAAAAGATGATTATTTTAGGCAGTACAAAGTGAAATATCACATTACAGCAGACAACCAGGACTTAAATAAAATGAAAATTGATACATACATAAAACACAACAAGAAGACAAATGCAGGATAAACTCTAAAAGGGCTGCTATAACTTTGGGTCAAACCTCAGACCTTTTATCTAAGTTGTTTGAATTTGAGACCAGTTACCTGCTAAATTCTCCCCAGTAATGGCATAGCCTTCCCTCAGCTGAAGAGTATTAGAAATGTAACAAGTAAGTTGGAGGACGCTTTGGCATCAGTGTAGCAATATGTCAGTGGTGTCTCTTGGGTTTAAAAACCCAACTTCTAGATGAATATTACCTTTCAATAATAAGCTCAGAAAATTGCTTTCTACAAAATTACTAAATCACTCATTATGAGACCACTTAAGTTGTTTAATGAAAGATTTATTAAGCACTCACTTTGTTGTGAGAAGTTTCTCTTGTGCCTGAACAATGTCTGCCATTTGCAGATGGGGCAGACTTGTCATCCTGGCAAGCTTGAAAATGGAAACATAACGTGCAGTCGACCAAAGTTGACAGTGGGAAAGTAAGGGAAGGGAAATGTAAGGGAAAGTCGCTCAGATTTCCTAATCCTTACCAAGTGGTTTTAAGCTAAACCGAGGTTTGGGTGCTTTGGGTACCTTAACCTTACCAAACAAGCAATGAAATGTTACTGGTTTTCCAATTAAACTTTCAAATTACTGACAATTGAGTTATTCTACCTATCTTTAGAGAATCTGCTTAGACATTACACCTTGGAGAGGCTACTGAAGGCTTGTATGCAAAGCGTTTTTGTGCAATCAGTGTTAGCCTGCATGACTAAATTGCAACTACTAAGTTAGTCTTGCTTGTAATAATATCGCTGTGTTAGCAACCAGGACACATCTGCAATTCTACTGATTCTGCGTGACTTTGAACAAGGAATTAGAATAGAAACTTTGGCAATAATAAAACATGGGTCTGATGTGTATTTATTTTCATATTTTTCAGTATTTTAATTTTCAAACGAGCACCCCATTCTAGAGGCAGCAGCGTCAGCATCAAATCTGGCTTTATATTGGCTAAGATTTTTTGTCAATGAAATTCACAAGCAAGGAGAAAAAAACTACTTGCGAGTAAAAGAAAACTGCTGGCTATTGGTAGAGAGAAGTGAGTTTTAAGAGTGAGCAGAGCAAAATCTTAGGAATCCCTCTCTCTAATCTAAAACATAAACCCTTGATTAAAGATAGGGATTTACCCCCATATTTATCCCTTTGTTTTGTGTTAGCTATGGAGAGAGTCAGGTTTCATGGTTTGTTGCTGATATTTTTCAATGTTGTCTCTGTGTGTGCGTCTGTGTGTAGCTCCTGTTCCCGGTGGGCGTGGTGGCTGGTTATGCCTCGATCACTCATCTTCCTCAACACACTCAAGTTTTTTGTGGACCTTATCATCAACTCTGTCACTTACAGGAAGACTATAACTGGATCTGTCCGTTCTTTGTCAAGCAACTATCAGGAGGAAAGCCACTCTGCACTACTACTGCTACCGCCACCGCAGTGTCTATATATATATAATCTCTGAACTCTTTGTTAACCAGCCTTTTCTTTCCCAGAGACCCAAGCCGTCTGTTTACGAATCCAAAAGTTTCAGTGTAAATGAATCCCTTACCATTTTACTCAGCTGTCTGCTTCAGTCTTTGCTGGACCCTGCCTGTGTACAGAGCCCTAACAGAGAGTTTCCCGGAGATGATCAGCACTGCCACTGAAAACACATTGTCATGTCTCTGGGGCAGGAATTAATGCAAATGAGACTAAAGCGGACTCATCTTGCCCTAGGTGCACCGACACATTAACACTGTGCCCTGAGGCAGGGTTCTGTCATCGTACTGACTGCTCTGGGACAGAATGTCTCTGCTTATGTGTATGCATGTGGACCTCAGTGGATATCTCCATGATTCAAAAGTCTGAACTCCCAATTCACTCTCACTCCTGAATGTGTAATAGATACATTGGTCCACAGAGCAAAACATAGCAGTTTCACAATAAATTCTCAAAAATAAAAAGGAATAGACTTTCTGGGCTGTTAATTGCTAACATTCCTATGCCTGCCTGCATCGTAGGTGCGAGAAATTCTTACACCCAATCAAAAATTGTAAAATTGGTAAATGGCTCCAAAAGTGTTTCATGAATGTTTTGGTCAATCACTTTGTCACACCGCGGTGAGGTGGTTTTATTTTGGGGTTGTTTTTTGTCTTGTGATTTCCTGTTTTATTTTGAAGAATAACTCTCCTCTCGTTTCAGGTCACTTGCCCTTCCTCATGTGTCACATGTTGGAGTGTCTTCCCTGATTCCTGATTGTGTCCACCTGTTCCCCATTACCCTCATGTGTCTTATAGTCTGCGTCTCCCTTTGTCTTGTTGCCAGTGTGTTTCGTTCTATCGTTCATGCCAGGCCTTTTCATAGCTCACAGCCAAAGAAGTTAATCGTTATAGAAGAAGCTCATTGTTATAGCCTCCAACCCTTTAGGAGTGTTTTTTGTTCTTTGCGCTTTAGCCATAGCAAACAGCCTCCAGTTTTTGAGGAGAGATTTTCAGTTTTCTTACAGATCCTGTTCTTCCTCCATCTGGAGCGATTTTTTGTTATAACTTTTTCATAGCCCCCTTTTGTTTATTTATTAAAAATAAATTTGTTTGAACTACGCTACTCTCTGCATCTGAGTCCTCCCATTCCTTGGTCCTTGTCACACTTATATATACGGTCTCACCTGTACATAGATTTTCATCTGTAAATACTGTCCACACGCTATAAAAACAACCTGTACATACCTCTATATATCACACTATTTATGCTGTACTGCTTATTGCACTTCTGTTTAGATGTTAAACTGCATTTCTTTGCTCTGTACCTGTACATGTGTAATGACAATAAAGTTGAATCTAATCTAATCTAATCTTTGCAAATTTTAAGACGGCTACGTTTTATATTCAAATACTGTATTGTAGATTTTTACACTGTCATTTTTGCATCAGATTGTTATAAACTTGGTCACTGCATTTTCCTAAACACAGAATGCCTGTGTTGTGACGGAGGAGTTCAACTTAAGGAGGAGTTGTCTGCATAACACGGTCTATGTGCAACAACATGTTGCAGTGTTACAGGTGCCCAGTAAATGTAGCTGTATAATGAAATAAATTACACAGTGTCAAATTTTTATCATACAGCAGAATTATTGCACAATTTCACTTTGAATTGTTGGTACATGAAATGTGCTATATAAATAAATTTAATTTGATTTGATTTGATAATTAGATTGAAATTGGGAAATTTGAGTTGTTGTGAGGTGTATTCTGTTTCCCCAGGTCTCAACAGCAGCTTGGCTCCCCATCAGAATTTCTCCTTGACTTTCCAAGTGACCAATGTCCACTGCAGGTATGTCCAGCCAAGTCTCACAGCAAACGTGAAGACAGAAAACTTATTTTTTGCAAACTAATGAGGATAAAAATCAGGGTTTTTTTTAATAGTAGAGTATTTTAATATTGTGTGTGGTTCGTGTGTCCATCGTGTTTAGTGTGTTTCACAAATGAGCCGAGACTCAGCAGCCAGTGATCAAGGATAATGATATTTTTATGTGATAGTGTTTGCTTTAATGACAGGGGTCATTTTTACTTGAAAGCACTAATTATCAGCCCCATGCTAAATCTTTATTAGTTCCTCAACTCAACAGTCGTCCGTGTAGCACTATCCTAAAATCCCTCCAACTTCTAAATGCAGACTTTTTCAACTGTTAAACGTCCTGCAACAGTTGACACGACTGATGAAATGCTTTGAAGCCATGTAACTCTATCGAGTTCATTTTGTGTCGCGTGAAAAAAAACACAATGTAAATTTTGTCCTTGGATACAGTTTAATAGATTAAGTTTATGTGGCTCAATATTGTTTTGCCATGAGACTGGAAGGGTAGTTCACACAGCCCCACTTAAAAAAAAGAAAGAAACACCAATATGTTGCATTGCCTAACAGTCTAATAATTCCCTACTGCCAAAACTCAGGAACATTTCACACAACAGACATTAAGAATTAACTGACAACACTCGTCATGTAAGACAAATAAATTGAAGACATAACACATAGGTTGAGTCTTCGTATCTTTTGAAAGTACATGTGGGTCTCAGTGAGTTTCTGCATGATTTCAATGTCTGTGTGTTTCTTATTAAACAATATTACTTGTAGCACATGGAGAGAAATCACAAAATGATCTCAAAAACCAGCCTTCAGTTACCCCTTTCGGCAAGCCCTCGCTCGTTCCTGACTTGTACATTTGTAAGAAATGTTGTGATGAGAATTTGTGATATGTGGCTTGAGGCAGTTGATTTTGTATGCAAGCCTTGCTGCTGATTATTTTGGAATAATCACTCCATTACATGAACATGTCTCCAAGGCATAGTGTGTGTGATGTGTGTTTCTTCAAAATGAATATATTTCTTATCAATGCAATAGTTGTTTCATCCATGGCAAAATATGAATTTTCTTACAGCACCGAAACATATTAAGTTGTCTGAATGATAGCGCTGACTGTGAAAGAAATGCCTGCAACAATCTAAAATCTACAGTACACTTTTATCACAGCTAAGACTGTTATACTAATCACTTTTCAGCTTGTGTGAAAAACCAATTAATGGCAGCACAAAAAAACATGTCACTAGATTTAAACTAGCTCTACTGTAACAACAGCAGTTTAATTGATATTCATAGCCTAGCGATATGTTACTTTATAGCATCTTTGATACTGAAATTTTAACAATGTCTACTTACCGATTCGCTTTACAGTACAGGCACAGCATCCCAAAAGGGATAAAAAGGGAAAATAAGAAAGAAAAACAGAATATGAATTCTTTATGGAACAGAGAGAAAGGTTATTCACCCTAGGCAGAAAAAAACAAACTTTTTGTGGAGAAAAAATTCCCAAACACTACATCTGCAAGGACCTGTATAACGTAATAATCTTTAACTGCCATATACTATATTTAATGCTGCAAACACCTGCAAATTGCTTTTGTCAAGTTGTTATCTCTTGATTTAATGTCACATTCTTATTTTAACCCTCATAAGCTGTTGGAAAAAAAGTAGTTCTAAGATTCAAGAATGACCTTTGATTACAAATGTTTCTTCACATGTTTCTTGGTTCAGTTGCGCTGCTTCAGTACATGACTAAACCAAATTTTGTGATCGAAGGCTACAGCTCAGCTGCAATGCATGGTGGGCTCAGGGTCTGAATAGTAAGCGTGGCGCTTGGGCAATGCTTCGACGGGGGTCTGCTCTGGCTTCAATGCACCGTGGCCAAATTGACGCCCTGCGGGGACACAAAGACTGCAGAAATCACAATCACACAGTCTCGTCAGTGCAATGGACTGAGGAGGAGGTAAAGCAGAAATTGGCATAAAATTCACTGCAAAAGCCACAGGTGCTCTGGCAAAAATGCATAACCCCACTGAAAGCCACATGGAGTATAGCCAAGTCTTTAGTTTGAATGCAAAACAGCCTTGGTGATAAAAAAAAAAAAGAAAAGTGTGCTTACCAATTCCTATGGGAATGTAAAAACTAAGCGTATGCGCAAGAAACTGAAAGGTCATACTGTACAGTTGCAGCAAACAGGAAAAGACTCATTTCAAATTGAGTGCTGTTGTCAGTCCCTGTGGGGGCAAACACAAACAAAACATTTCTCTTCTCATGAATTAAAACTTATTCCTCTCTCACCCTCTCCCTTCCTGCCTCACGTCAAAGGCTAGATGATGAATCGGTCAAGTGTGAGCAGGCGACGGGAACTGCATTGTTCATGGACGATCAACCCTCGCAGAAAAGTCTGAGGCAATGATGTGTTAGCACATCCTCCCGAGATGAGTCACCCTGATGCCTTTTGACAGGCCTCATTCCACTAGTGAGAGAGGCTAACCAGGAGTGCAGCTTCGCCCAAAACACATGCTTCAGGGCAGACTCCATCTGGCCCAAATGAGACCAAGGGAGGGGTTGTTAAAAATAACCAACAGGAAAGGTATGGTGGACAGACAAGGCAGGGATGAGATAAAAGCAAGCAAGCACAGTAGTAGGCTGTCACTGAGGCACAACTCGACAACAGCTTGGGGTGAGCAAACAAGCTTTATTGATTTGTTTTGTTTATCTGACAGAGTAAGATTCAGATGAAAACATAATCCCAACAGTTAAGCCTATTCAAAAATGTGACGCAAAAGCTAATCCATCGATTAATCCATTGAACTCATATTACAATACATATGACTTTTGCAATTCTATTTTTTTATTCATATTTTCAGTCAGCTCCAACAATATTATGGTGGTGGATGGACGTGTGAATGGCATTTTCATAAAGCAGCCTGGATTAATATCTAATCTTTCATTTTGAGAGCGATCAAAGACAGTGTCACTATTATGAGGGTCATTTTGAGGGTTAAGATACAGTTTCTCTTGTTTTCTGAAACAAAAAGAGAAATCAAATCTAAATCCCATTTATTACTGAATAAAATAAAAAGTCAAAGTATTAAATCACTGGTATCAAATGCACAGAAACCTCAGTACACCAATCAGGCACAACATGAAAACCACTTACAACTAAAGAGAATAACACTGATCATCTTTGTTCCACTGGAAAACTTTGGGTCCTGGCATTCCAATGATACCAACATTCCCCAAATGCAATGGCCTTTCCCTGCAAGAGTATGTACTCTACCAGAAAGGCCACAAAAAGCCTGCTTGAGAATGTTTGAGGAACACAACAAAGAGTTGACCCGGCCTCCAAAATCCAGTCAAGCAATAGAAGGATGGGCCAATCAGCAGCCAATAGGAATGAAACGATCAGCGACCAATGTCCTGGTGTCCAACACCACAGGATATCTCCAGAGGTCCCGTGTCCTTGGCCCAGTAGGTCTGAGATGCTTTGGCAGCAAGAAGGGCACTTACACAATTTTAAGTCTGTGATTTTACTGCTGTAATGGGTCTCTGGCCTCTGTGAGTTGATATTAACCTTAGCAAACTAGATTTTTTTCAGTTTAGATTAAAACAACTGAATCCGGGGAAACACATCTTTAAATCATCATCTGGATTATGTTTGAAAGCTGCTTGTTTTTGAGCTGTCAGTCACACCTGTCTTTAAAAATCTCAATCCCGATAGCTTGTGTGGTCCCTTTTGGTTTTCAAAAGGAGCCAAACACTGCCCCCACCGTGCTTTTTTTTTCTCTTTCATGAATTCTTATCTTTCCAGACTGTAGGCAAAAAAAAGCTCCAGCTTTTGGCCCCCTGTCCTACTTCTGAATTCTGGTATCTTCTCATGGTTCGTGGGACTTGGATGGGGGGGGTAGTGGGACGGACAGGGGTAAGAGGGTTGGCTAGAGATGAACTGACAGGTTATTACTGGCTTTGTGGTGGATTAGTCCATAAAAGCCCCTTCCGCATCTTGGCTAGCACTGCCAGAACCTCAGCAAACAAGATAAAATAATCTCTGTAAAAATGGACAGAGACAAGGAGAGACAGTATGAGAGGGAGAGAAAGAGATGCCCAAATATACCAGTGCTCCTGAACGAGACAAGGAAAATAAATAAATAAAAACCGTCCTAATTTTTTTGTTTCCGATTTAAAAAAAAAAAAAATCTTGCCTCGGGATATGTCAGTTGGAATGAGATTAAACTCCCACAGTATAAAGATGGGAAACCGGTGTGGAACATATCTAAAATGCTTAGAGCTCCCCTTTAGAAAAGATGTCTTCTCTCCTCCGGTTCAATAGATGAAAGCCTGACTCATGTGGCCTGTTATATAACCAGGTGCAATCATTAGGAAAGTAGTTCTGCTAGCGATATGGGTAATGCTTCTTAACACAGTTTGGTGCTATGATTCCTTGGTTTGACTCAAGTAGGTAAGGACCGGTTGAACAGAGCAGTGGTTTGAAACAAAGCAGGGGAAAGCACAGTAACAAATAGCGTTTTAAAGTATGTAGCTCCAATAATTTAGTCTGGCTTGACAATTAAAGAGGTAATTACATCTTAAAATAGGTCCCTGGATCAAGTAACATGTGCCATAAATAAGTCTATGGCCTGATTCCACATATAAAATCCAGCAAACCAAAGTTTTGCTGAAGGTGTATACAAAGTCGAAGCATGATTTACCCCTCGTCTGAGTAAAGAGGAGGTCTCCGATATTACTATGCCTGTGACACTGGCAGCGGTACAATGAATGGAGTCTGCACATTATTTAACAGTGACCCAACCACTGGATTCCTGCCAGGTGAAAGCTACGTGTATGCCCAAGATGGTTGCTTATAAAGTAAAAACAGTGTTTACAATACACCATCAAATCTAAAACTCGAATAGAGTATGAATTCCTTAAGAAGGAAAGGACATCGGATGAAAGTCTGTAGATCACTGATTAAGTGCAGTAGTTGCTAAACAGATCTAAAAACTCGCCTATTTTCGACGCCATTGGTCAGTTCCTGGGTGCTGCTACAGATTCGGTAGCACAAGCGAGAAGAACAGAATAAATTATTGAGATACGGATAATGGAAGACTTTATCCAACCATAAGTGAGCCACAACTCTGAAAGATCATGGGTAATTACGAGGGATAGGTATTTTAAAGGATTTTGAGGTCAACTAATCAAGCCAATTGAAAACACTTAGTCGCGATGTCATCGTGACGTTATCATTAAACTACCAATCATGAAAGCAGTTATTTGTTCCTGTCATTTGCTGTCACATGAGCGTTTAGCTACAACAAAACCATTTATCTTTGCATCTGGTCTTTTTATTCCAGAATCAGTCCTTCATCTCTGCGTTGGTGATATGTTACCTACAATAAAGCTGTAATGAAAGATACCACCAAACCTATATTTCAGCAATAAATGTGTGCCAAACTTTTATTTCAAAGATAAAGGATAATAATCAAACAATATTTATCAATTTAACAAAAAAGGTAACAATAACTGTGATTCTCTAGACATTTATTACATATATTTATTTGAAGGGTGCTCGCCAATGCAAAATTTAAAGCAATCAATTGTTCTGATTTACAAAGAAAACTGATAATGTTCATCAAAGAGTTGTTTAGAACTATACTGGACTGCATCTAATTGCACCCAGTCAAACCAAGTTGTTCTGTTTGAGAAGCCATCATCCCTGATTTGTACTGTACCCTATATAATCTAGATACATATTGAATCGTCTTGCAAGGGAGAGACGCACAGCGTGAATAATTATTGTATTCTTTGAAGACAGCGTTTCATCATACTTACATGAAAATGGAGGCCTTTCAAAGCTTGATATACCTTTCTAAAGACGAGTCTAATTTCTGCTCCAGATTACCTGTTACAAGCTGTTGTAGTACTGTAGTAAACATGTCGGCAAGGAAGAAAATATCAAAGAGACGTCTTTGTTGCTTTATCCTGCCTCCAAATCATACAGTGAAGAAAGAGACTTGACAATAAATCCCTGGCCTATACTGTGGTTGCAACTGAGCCTCCACCATACTGTATTATCTCTGACATGCTATGATAATGTCAGTTAATGACAGAAAATGAAACTTCATTTCACAGTAATAATAACACATTTTCTCTTTTCATTTGCAGTGCTTGCCACAAAACACTTAGATTACATAATAAGTTCAAGATTGATAAGACTACATTCATACCACACTCCCCAACCCCAGAAATAAAAACACTGTCTTGTTAGTCCTTCGTTTCATACTCACCATTTCTTCCACTGTCCACACTTATATTTAAGTGGCAGATAGATCTTGTCAAGGTTTCATTGGTAACATGTTCATAGAATTACCGAGTAAATCACAATCTGCATGATGATGTGTTGCTTCAAGATCCCTGCTCTCAAAGTTCAGAAATCTAGTTATCTAAGAGATAATCATGATCTCTCATCACCTGATATGAGAAAAATATTGACGTTAGTTTTGTTGCTCCTTGGAGCAGTAGGAGATAATCAAATATGAAATGTGAATATGATCCATAAATAAATCCAGTGTCACCCTAATCCATGCTGGCTGATTGGCAGACTCTTTAATTTCCCACTAAAAGATTAAAAAACTTACTTTAAATTACACCTACAAATGACAAGACAAATGTACAAGAGATGGAAAGAATGAAAACATTTTCAAATAACTACATCAACCATGGCCTTCATACTTATAGTATCATATACAAGCTGTCCATGTGCATTCTACATTCTATAAAACCTAAATTAAGATTACAAAAAAATGACAAAATAACCTAAACATAGATTAATTTTAGACATCTTATCCTTTTAGTGCATCACTGTATGGCTTTTGAACTTCGAGACTAGAGTAGTCGATCACAGGTTACTCGACCAGTAGATCACAATGCATTGAAGTTAAACCTCTTTTACGACGCAGTTGACCTTGCAAAAGGCTGGTTAATCGCTGGATTGGGAAAACACAAAGACAAACAACCATGCGCATATACATTCACTCCAAGGGGTCAATTTAGCATCGCCAATTAACCAAAAAAGCATATGTCTGGACAGCGGGAGAAAGCCGGAGGGCCCAAGCAGTACCCAGTCTCGCCCATGTAGAACATAGAAACTCCACACAGAGAAGCCACAGTCCTCTCAAGCGTAATCAAATTGAACAGGAAATAGTTCCAAATAGTCATATTCAGGTCTTTCCACATATGTTCTTTGGGGTTTTTTCATGTGGTGTTTTTTGCTATTTCTTCAAGGACATGTGTGTGTTTGGCCTTTGGAGGGGCAGGTGCTCAAATTCAAAAGGGGGCACATGGAGCACGAATTTGAAACACTCCTTTTGTTTTTTTTTTAACGTGTTCTCCTTATGAGGCATCTCTGCAGAATGAAATATGATTGATAAACTATAATCTAATAAAACACACACACACACACACAGTGACATTTCATACTTTTTTCAAGACATATACTGTATAGCTACGAATTTGCTCCATGGTGCTGATTCATAATCTTCCCTTTATTATTCATAGTGCTGATAACAAAGTAAAAAATAATTAAATGATATAGAAATCATGTATTTAAATGTATTTGTGCTTGATTATCCACTTTGCGAAAGACAGCAAGGTTATAAAAGTTATATATTTATGCATATTATATTTAATTTGTGTGTATACAAATGTTATAAACAAGTACCGATTTTTTTTAAATGAGAGGTTGAGAAAATCCCAATTCAAATGCTTCTAATTATTATTGTCATTGTTGTTGTATTTATACTAATATAGTCCAAAATGATGTAAATAAGCATGTAGGCTACATTGCATAGTTTTAGTGAAATAACCTATGCCACATTGCCTCTAGAAACATACATGTAGGAAAAACACTGCAACTCACTTGACAGTAAAATTATAAATCTCTCTAATACACTTTGCCCATGACAAAAGAAACATATAGAAACAAAAAGAAGCCATACATACAGGCTTACAGACGTACCTTTTCCCCTCAGCACGCTGTGTGTTTGGTTAATTAGCGGCTATAACTTATGGGAGTATGTGCAGAGTCAGACGCACACACACAAGATGCTGCTCACTTCACTTAGTTCGTCAGTCATCTTGCAAGAATATACCGTGGCGTGCACAAACAAATACCGCTGCAAAACCTATACACCGGACCGTTACTAGTGCTGTCTCCGTCTCTAGCAGCTTAGCAGCGCCTAGCTGCAGGGCAAGTCGTCAGGGCACGTCAGGGCAGTGAGGGAAGGTCTATGTGGATCATGTGACTGACGAGGGTAGATCTAAATTATTATTATTTTTTATCATTATCATTTTGGGCCACAAAGACAGACTTTCCTACACACACTTACAAAAAAAAAAAAAAAAATGGACAAAAGGGTACTTTGGGCAGAAAGGGCCAAAGGGGCAGGTGCTCCAGCACCCTCCGCCCCCCCTCTGCACGTGCCTGGCCTGCAGTACAGATTGTTCCAGCTGAGCTTTAGACATAAAGCTAAGCCCAGATGACTTTTTACAGTATATGAAATAATGTAATATAACAGCACTCTGGGAAAAAAAAAAGAATCAAATATTTTCGAAATACCTTATCAATAATCAACATCCCTGGCATGTATTATGCTCATTATTTTCACCTGACAACCATTAACAACATACGATGAGCTCCCAGTCCCTTCTCTCGTAGTGTTCCTCAGTGATGCTCTTGCACACTCTTCGATTTAATTAGACTGGAAAGTTGTTACTTCTCACATAAAGCAGAAGTGATGTCTGTTAACTGCCTTTTTGTTTTGCTCCTGTGATGTTTGCCAGCTGTTATATCAAACATTTTGAGTATATTTCCAGATTTCAATCCTCAGTGAATAACTCAAATATATATATAGCACACCTAAGAAATTCAAGTGATTTATGATAAGAGCATAAAATTGTTTTAGTCCAATATGAAATTAGTACAATACAATACACAATGGCCTTTGGATTTAATGGGCGATAATTTTGTCCCCTATCATTACCTAAGAAACTCAATGGAGATTAATTCAAATCGCATTAATATTTGCTGCCGGCACACTCTTATTAACTTATATGGTCCCTTTTTACAGGGCATACGATATATTTTATGAAGAGCAATCCTGGACAATCTGCATCCCAATTACGAGTCTTGCCGCAGACAGAGAAGGATGAAGCTTCATTAAATATCCTTGAAGTGAATGTCACTTTACAGGTATGCATCATTATTGCAACTCATTAATCTTAATCTGCAAGTATGAGATAAGACCGTTCATTAATGAGTGCAAGATTCATTCCTGTGGCTAATTTCAGAGGGAGTGACCATCAACCTCTTTTGATCACCAGCACTAAAAATGACATCACAATGCAGCGTTAAAAATGGCTTCATCCTCTATTGAATAAGGTTGGTACCTTTAGTGCACTGCCTAATGTTCATCTTTCTTTCTTTTCTTTTTTCAATCTTCTCATTTCAAATAAGACATGTGGTATATTATAAAAAAGACTCTTAAAATGAAACTCCTAACTCACAAAGTTCCAGCGTTGAGAGGCAGAAAATACTCTTGAGTGGACTTTCATATTCTTGAAATTAAGATGAAAAGCTTCTGTGACATCCTTAGTGAGTTGAGCATTGTCTCTATTTTGTGGAAGAAGCGAAATTCAAGGTTTAAGTGAATACACAGAGCACCAGATTAATATTATCAAATTACAATACTATAAATACGTAAGATATTGCTCTCAATCCAGGTAATAGGCTTGCATGTGAAGATGAATTTGTTTTGTCAGCATTTTACAGAGGGATGCATTATTTCATATTCCCTCCTGTAATATTGTCTTATATAATATGACAAAAATATGATGATGGGAAAAAGAATCTGCCCTTTAAAAGTCTCAGCAAGAGTGCTATCCTCAGGTACAATCCTTTGAAAAAGAAAGCACACTCTCTTTCGACTCAAAGATATTATACATCACTGCATAATAAAGAATCATTCGGTCCTTACCAGGCATTAAACTTAAGTAAATACAACCTCAGATGAACAACAACAAATTACATATTACACTGTGTCTATGTATAAAAAAAGACAAATTTGCTCAAATTCAGAAGTGCAGTGTGAAAAACTAAGTACATCCCACGATTCAATAGATTGTAGAACTCATTTTAGCAGCAATAACATGGAGTATTTGTGTTCTGTATATAGTTATCAGTCTCTCACATTCTCACATATGATGGAACTTTGGCCTGCTCTTCTCTGCAATATTGCTTCAGATCATTGAGGATGCAGGCACTCATTCATGCACAGCTCTCTTATGGTCCCACCACATCATTACAACCACATTGAGATCTGGACTTTAACTTGGCCTTTGCAACACATTTTCTTTTTTCTCTATATTTGCTGCTGTGCTTGGGTTCATTGTCTATTCGCTCTCTTGTCCTCACTTTGGTATACAGAGGATTTCATGGCCGACTCAGTGAAGGTGTCCAGGTCCCGAGTTTGCAAAACAAGCCCAAATCGTTAGCCCTCCGCCACCGTGCTTGACAGTTGGTATGAAGTGTTTGTGGTGATATACTGATATTGTAGCACTGTGATTTGCGATCAAACATCACCACTGTTTTCTGTCCAAATTTGACATTGTTCCAAAAGTCCTGTGTTCATTCAGATGTAACTTTTCAAATTGATCCCGTGCTGTCGTGTTCTTCTTCGAGATAGGAAATATTTTTTCTGATCATACTTGCTCAATCTCAGCATTACATGATTTGAAATTGCTGCGACGCCCAATTCAATGTTTGCCACTTTAGAAAAATCTTTCTTACTCCAAATCTTTTGGAAAAGGCATTATATGCCTTCAGAGATTTATAGGCAGCAACAATTGCTTCTTTAAGATCATTGCTGGTGTCTTTCCTCCGTGGCATTTCGTTAACGCACATCTGAATGCTCAAGAATAGCAAACTCACAAAACTTTTGCTTTTATAGAGATATTCACACCTGCTAATGATCAATAAATCAAGGGCATTAAGCAGCATCTGGCTTCTATTCACCCTCTTAAGTCCTATGAAGCTTTTTGGTCAAGTATTCGTGAAATGATGAATAACTTCAAAGGTTGATGTTAATCTGAGGTTGTATTTCCATCATTTTAGGCCTGGTAAGAACCAGATATTTTTTTAATATTCTCACACAACCAAAAGAGGCTGTCCTGTCTTTTTTCTTTATTTTTACCGTGACTGTATACTATTCAGAGTTTTATCTAATTTATTAGACGCCGGCTGTGGTGTGCTTTGTGATTTCACATTGTATTACTTTTTTTTTTTAAATATCAGCAGCTTAAAATAGTTTGTATTATAATATTCTATGGTCATCTAAGGTCTAAGGTCTGAGCTGCATTTTCCAAACAAATATGGAATTTTGACTTACCCTTCTCTTCAGCCCAAAGGGGGTAACGCCTGTATAGAATCAACTCACTTAGTGCTGGCTGAATGACTGACAGACCCATCAAAGAAACAGAAAAGAGAAAATTGGCAGCCTGGAGAAACTCAGTGACGCTCATTGAAAGACTGCTGGAGGTGAGGCCTGATTTCTATGTCATCTACAAAATAGCGTATCGCCATTGTCAGACTTTTATATCAAGGACTCAGTGTGACAAAACTCGTGGACAATCCCAAACCATTTCCTGTTTTTTTCTTAAATTCTTGCAACAATACAAATCTAACAGTCAGCTTTAGGCCAACGGTCAGCTTGGAAATGAAGTAAAAAAACACAATTCAACATTAAAGCACACCGGTCGTTAGGAAAGAAAAATCACTTGGATGGGTGAAAAATTTTTCCTCTTCTCATGTAGGCAGGCCATTAATTCCTACTGCATGGTTCATTGGTGTGGAGAAAAGGTTTGTGTAATTAACAGGTATGCATTTAGTCTTGTTGACAGTGATCGAAGAGAAAAATGATGATGAAAATGTGAAATGAGTTTTTCTTTTTTTTTTTATCTCAGCATAAAGACTGACAGCTTGGGCAAGCATGCCAAGTGTGTGGGAGGTATTTTTCAGTATAACTTAATATACTTTTCTCCAGAAGAAAGTCAGCACAAACGTACATCATACCTAAAGAACTATTAGTTTAAATGAAAAAGTGCTTGTTGTATGACCTTTGGCACTTTGAAAAGGTTGACATTCATCAATACATTTAGCAATATACACTATAGGGCTCTTTTGATAAATTAATTATCTCTTGCTAGACGCATCATTGTGATGGAACATGTGTGGTTGATGTTTTTGTCCTTGATGTGAAGCACCACTGTTAATCATTTTCCAGTCCTTAATGGGCAGCAAGCTGAAAATAAATGAGAAGTAGTTCTGTCAGTGTCTCCTACTGCATCAAAGTAGTTATCTTGTGATTAAGGTGTGCACATGAGCTTCACTGACATGTGTGAATGCTGACCATTATCTTTTAATTAGACCAACGAATTAGAGCAGTCCCTTGATGGTTCCCTAGAATTGCGATGACCGAGTGATAGATGCGAGACAGAAATTGCCACACAGACTTCTTTTTTCTTCCTCAACAACCTTTATTCTTTTCTTTTTCCATGTTCAGAAACCACAGCTATATCAAAATCTTATAGTGGATAATACTTATGTTGGATGGGGGGTATTTTGAGTAATTGCTTTGATTTTACTGCACGATGAAGTTATTGCAGCCCACAGTATTGACAATGGGACCTGGCTTGGGTTGCACAGAACAAGAAAGGTTCCTTGGTGACAAAGGTCCCACGAGGGAACTGATTGTTCATCCCAGCTCTTTCGAAGAATAGAGTAATAAAGAGGACCAAAAAAGAAAAGAAATACACCCATTCGTGCCCATTTGTACCTTCATATGCACATTTCCAGTAGTTAAGCTATAACTTGAAATACATCATTATCTATAATTACATCATTATCATTTATGCTTTAGAACCAGAGAAAAGAATCATTCCTATTACTTCTGATCCGTTTCCTCTTGTCTTGGTTTTGTACAAGACTCAAACAAGACCTGGCAAGCGCAAAAGGTCACTTCTTAAAGTAGATGAATGGACACACAGAGTTATCTGCAGGTGCAATTAAATAATACATTATAATGTATAATATAAAAAAAAACAAACACATAATCCTGTAATTCTAAGATTTATGTATCATAATAATAAAAACAATTATCTGGCCTTTATTAAGTCTTAAACTTAATTACAACATCAGAAGAAGAACAACAAGTGACATTTAAGCTGGATCTATATTAACAAAAACTTAAGGTAAATGTACAAACTGTGAACGTATGTCCTTACTGCTTCCATTGGAAATGAAAGGGTAAGTAGAAGCCAGGTGCAGCCAATAACTTGCACTTGAGTTATTGATCATCAGCAACTGATCTATAAAAGGAGACGTTTTGTCAGCTTGCTGGTCTGGAGCATCCAGCTGTGTGTTTACACAATGTCCAGAAGGAAAGACATCAGCTGTGATGTTGGAGAAGCTATTGTTGCTGCCCATCAATCTTGGAAAGGTTTTAAGCCATTTTCACACAATCATGAGTCCATCATTCTACATTGAGAAAGATTATTCACAAGTGAAAAACAGTTGCCGGGAGTGGGCGTCCCACCAAGTTCAGCCCAAGGTCAGACTGTGGAATTCTCAGAGAAATGGCAAAAACCCAAGAGCTACATATCAGACTCTACAGACCTCATCTAGATTTTGTATGTTAAAGTTCATGATAGAATAATTAGAAAAAGACCAAACAAGTTTGACTTGTTTACAAGGGTTGCCAGGAGAAAGCCACTTTTTTTTTCATAAAGAAATTGGCCTCACGGCTTAAGTTTGAAAAGTTACATCTGAACAAACCACATGATATATGGAACAATCTCTTTGGGAAATCTGAAACCAACTTGGAGATATTTGGTCATGATTCACAGCGCAACATTTAACAATAATCAAACAAAAAATATCCGTGTGAACACCTCTTACCAACCCTCAAGCACGGTGGTGGAAGGGAAATGATTTGGGCTTGTTTTGAGATGAGATGAGATGAGATTCAACTTTATTGTCATTACACATATACAAGTATAGCATAACGAAAAGTAGTTTTTTGCATCTCACCAGAAGTGCAAATAGCAGCAATAAATAAATTAAGTAATGTGCAAGTGAAAGCAATAATATAGTGCATTAGTGCCTAGTGTTTTGTAGGCAAGATAACTCCTCTGTATGTCCAGGTCAAATGTGAGGCCATCTGTCTGTCAGCTAAAACTTAGCTGAAATTGGGTCATGCCTTAGCACAATGATCCCAAGCACACCACTAAATCTACAACAGAATGTTTGAAAAAGAAAATATTGAAGATGTCGCAATGGCTCATTCAAAGTCTAGACCTCAACACAATTTAAATGCTATGGGATGACCTCAGGACAGTTATGCATGAACAAATACCAGTTGATTTCATTGAACTGAAGTAATGTGTCTAAGAGTGAAACAATATTCCTCCACCGTGATGGGAGAGACTGATAATGTCTTATATGAAATTGTTTCTTCAAAATATTGCTGCTACGGTTGGTTTTACCATTGAACAACTATTGAATGATGTGGTGTACTTAGTTTTCCGCACAGTTCAGCATTTTGGCTTAGTTTTTGTTGAATGAATATGAGTGTTCTGCAGAGAAAAATCTGCATCCTAGAATTAAAATGGATGTTGTTTTGGCACCTACTTAGACACAATTGCAAAGCAGTTACACTGACCCAAAGGGCAATAATCCCATACTGCGGTAGCAGCCTCCTAAACTAGATCTGATATCAGATCTGATATCATATACCGGACACTCCATGACACCTTCAGATGTACTTTGTCCATACCCTGGCTGTCCTTTTTATGATATGAGGAGGACCTGCTCATTGCTCTTGATATTGATGGCTGATAAATGTATGTTACTGTACTGTCAATACCCTGGCAGAATATTGATAAAGATCGAATCATCAATTGTAGATTTGCCCCGAATCAAAACTGGTTTGTAAAATCAGCAGCAAGTACTGACAGCTGTTCTAAAGGCATAAACTGTGTATGTACTGCAAAGCGTACTTTCTATTTTTTAAGAGAATGAATAAATAAATCTGTCATGTACAACTTGATGACCACAGGTCTTCTGCAATCTATAAAAGCAATTATTCATATTGCCCAGAGTGCATGCAGCAATTTAGCTGAGAAAAATCCTGAAGAATACTGGCAGAAAATTCCTGTCCTGAAATAAAAACAGTGAAATATTTTTCTTTCTTTCACTAAGAGTCTGGGAGCACTCAGAGTCTCAAGTGTTTTTCTATTTTCTGATAAAAAATCCTCTGCAGTCTGTCAAATTTCAGTCATTTTCAAGACATAAATAACATTGATTCCTTATCTGACTTTCTGTACCTTGCATGTTCTCCAATAATGGGACGGCATCTTCAATCATCACAACAGAATCCTTTATCTTCAAAACCGTTGCAGAGAAGTTCAGACATATCTGATTGATAACTTGGTTACAGTGGTCAGATAAATATTTTGCATGTAGACGGTGCTTGGATTATCCAGCTTTCAGTTCATTCCATCTCGATATCTCTGTCTCTGTGCACATGACATTGTTGGTGACAGCCAAGGTTTTGGATTCAACTGCTGGCTGTTTGGGAGCCCAATTTACTGTGAGTTCTTGGAGTAGAAATAAGTAGCGTCATGCACTAATGCAAAATTAGAATAACTTTTGATGTAACCTTTGTGGCAAGGCAAATCCATGTGACTAAAGCCTGATTTATGGTTGTCCGGGAAAGGCTACGGAGAGCCCTCTCCGTCGACGGAGACGCTCTCCATCGCTTGCATGCGTCGGCCAAAATTCCTATCTATCCGTAGAGGAGACGGAGACTCGCGGAGACCCCAAGGGTTGTGATTGGTCGGCTAACAACATCATTTCCGGAATCACTTTTCTGGTTTAGCTCCTTCCTCTCAGAACAACAACACTGCCATTTTTGAAAGAGTTTACTGTGTTCCGGTCAACATTTGGTCGAAATTATTTGCATTTCAATATCAGTAAGCTCCAACTCCAACAAAAGTCTTTCTCTCTCGGTCGCCATCGTTCACTGTGAGGAGTGAAATGGAGCCGGAAGGTAAACAATCAATCAACGACTTTCACGATAGACGTCGCGAGATTAGATCGTCTAGCGTAGCGACGCCTACTGGTCCGGAGGTGAATTGCCTTGCGTATCCGACATCCCGACGGAGAACTTAGGTTTAATAGCCTCTGTGTGACCACGGAGTCGGATTGACGGATAGCGATGGAGTAGCATACCGAGGCCCTAAAGATTGGTTAAGCAGGTTTTTGATTAGAACTGGAAAACCGCCTGCTCTCCTCCATTGGAACACAAGACTGTAGATGAATTGAGCATTTGCAAGTTTCAAATCAGTACAATGGTCATTCAACACTGTGGCATCAATAAAGATTCAGTTTCGCAGGCCTTAGTCTGTCACCACGTTTTTTACATATATGATTATTATCTGGATTTCCATTGCCATTTGTGATTCACATTTAAAAAAAATATGAAGAATAAAGGTGAATGGAAACAGTAGAAAAAAATACACTCATGCACAAATAATATGCTCTCTGGTTCAAAGACTCCATGCTCATTAGAAGAAATAGAAAAAACTGCATCTGAAAGGCACAGATTAGAATGACAAGTGTCACAAGCTGTTACTGGTCTGAGCCAGTAAAACAATAAATTCAAGTGACTGACAGTCATCCTCCCTGATATGACATAATATCCCAGATATTTCCCAGGAAAAGTAAACTAATTGATGAAGAAGAGCTCTCCACTTCGTCCCTGGTGGACATCAACCCAAGTTGTTCATGTTTCATTTTGCTTCAAGATTCTGTTTCTGACTGGGACATCGGCTGGTTTTACTGAATTTCAACAACTAGCAACTGTAGCCTAAACCAACACCCAATGGCAGTACTACACAGCCAGGTTTAGTCACTGCAGATCAGTTGATTAAAACATGCTTGATCTTTTTTCTGCTTTTCAAAAGACAGGATCAAATTTTCTTCACTAATAAGAGGAAACCCCGGTACTGTAAATTTGCACACCCTATTTCAACTGTACAAGGGCAGACACCAATTCATTTGTCAACCATAATTCTTTCGCTGACAGCAAAGGATGACGTTATCTTTAAAGAACAAAAGTCTATATTTCTACACCAGCAGCAATTCCCTTGCAGGCCATAGAAGTCTCAGGCCATATTCTAAGCAGGACAGTGTCAAGAAGGCTGTTTCTTATGCTTGGCATGTTGATGATTGGGGACTTTGCCAAGACAGAAAGTGAGCCAAATCCATAAAAGAATAAAAATAGAACACCTTGCTGTGCCCTTAGGTCCTCTGTCTAGTGGGTTTAGAAAGATTTAACTTAAGGTAAAGAGTCAGGAAGTACAAACTTTATTTTATTTTAAAATTCCATAATTCAGTTTTATAGTTCAAGGGTCTTGTTCTCTCCTGTGATCATTATATAGAAGCAAAAAACGAAAACATCCTCTATTTCAGGTAACTACGAAGACGTTGCTGCAGGTTGGAATGTACTACCACGCTATTGTATGTGAAAGCAGCATATTCTGTATTCCATGACAGGAAATCTTCCTTCGGCAACAACACAGTTGCAGATTCAACCTACTCTCACAGATATGTTAGAGGTAAAGTTAACCGAGTGGATGGAAGACCCATGTACACTGAGCTGGTAATTGATTACTCAAAAGCCAGGTCCTCATTTCAGCCAACATTGGTTCACAGCCTCCCAGGCAGTAAAAAAAGATAGAGGGAATGGAGGAAAGAATTTGTAGATCGCTTTGTTAAACGCTTCAAAAACGTAAATCTAGGTAAACAAAAGCACCTTCAGCCACTAATCCTTACTTCCCAGTTGTCTATTAAATAAACAACATATTTTGTTATTTTTTTAAATCGAATTAATTAAATCTAGGCAGAAATTATTCACCTCAGCAAAGCCATTCCAAACTACAGTCAGTTAATTTTGCTGCTGTATCATAGTTCAGCGAGAAATAATGAAAACTCTCTCAATTGAAGACATGGTTAGCTAGATTTTTTTTTAAATAAAGCGCACTTTGAATGAAAAACATCCACTTCTGTTCTGCAGATACTCCTTACTGACCTGCCAGTCACCAGTAATAATCAAAAGATTAAAAGCAAATAATCTGTCCTCTTGGATCACAATTTCACTTCCCTGTAACCTCCCCAGACCATAATGGATTGCATCATTACTCTTTTTGGCTGGGACACAGACTCAAGTTAAAATCCTTTTTTGGCGGAAATGGAGGAAATTTCTTTGAACGGGGCATTATGGACGAACAGTAATGAAAGACAGCGACAGTTCACGATACAAGTGAAATCCTTAAATTGGGGTAAGTCCAGCAGGCTGCAGCAGTTTCTTTGGCTTGCCAGTTCATTAGGAGTAATTGTTGTGAAGACCCTGCAATCAATATAACCTTTGTGAAAGTGTTAATTTACTATTTTGTGGGAGTGTTGTTTTGAATTTCCCGAGGGAGTAATAAAGTAGCACAATCACTGTTGGCCAAAACTATTTTCTTCCTCTCGTTTTTGCTTGTGCCTGAGACTCATATCTAAAGGAAGGGACAAATTCATAACATGGTGGAGCCACTGGATCTGAAAAGTGTTGCCAGTATGGAACCTTTTTAAAGAACTATATCTAAACATTTTTTGGCTTCACACGACTCCCATTCAGTGTTGACTTATTTCATAAAATAGCCTATTTAGTTGAAGTCATAATCATCTAGCTAAATACATTCAGTGCGCTGCTTTTCCTTTAACTACAACTTCATAATTAGATTACCTACCAATCACACTTGAAAAAAAGAGGAATGTTTGAGGGTGTAACTGACTTGACTGACATGTTTGTGAGTAACTGATGAGCCCTTTGGAGGTGACAGGCTGGGATGCTCATTCAATGGTGAACTCATGTTGTACGCAAATATGTTTTCATCCACAATTGTTACATTGTCGCATTGTCAGAATTTGTCAAGACAGTAGAGAACACATTTTCTGCATCGTGTTTCGCTGGTATTAGCTTGTTTTATTTATTTTCTTGTTTTTTGTCAAGTCAATTAACTGCCCCCTTACAGGATTTTGCTAACCGCAGTTTTTATTTCATGTTTTTTTTTTTCTCAACAGTGTCCCATTTTAAGGAGCTTCACATAGAGTTTTAGTGTTTAGTTTTATGTTTTTCTAAAGAAAAGATGATGGACACATTTTACCAACCATGGTAGCAAACTAGGTGAAGCTAAGCATTAATGTTTGGCTTCAAAATGCAAAGCTATCATTGGCCAAATGCCAAACTGAAGACTTTAAAATGGTAGCTCTTGAAGAAATGGCAACATTTATTTTTTATACAATTTGTCAGCAAATTATGGCCTGAATGAATGAAGAAAATACAAACCAAAAATAGGAATATGAGAAAATTAACTGTTTGACGATGAAAGAAGACTATCTACTGCTATGTAGATGTAATATTTTCTGTTATACATTAATCCCTGCTTGGCAGTCACCTTTGTGGGGGAACCTTGTTAGCACATCCAGCAAAGGTGCTGTTACTCCTTAGATCAGTACACTCCAAAGTATATATTGAAAGATGGAATTGGAACAGTGAACAGGGGACGAGAGAGAATCAGCCAAGGAGACAGTAAAAAAGACCTACAATGAAAAATAACTCCAAAGCCAACACATCGACAGGCTTATCTGTCACAGTGGGGGTTTTTGCAGGCACCACAGACAACAGATGCGAAAACAACACTCTGGTCTGGAATAGTGTCACCCTGTGATTGATTTTCCCAGGCCGGCTGATAAGTTTTCTGGGGAAGGCAATCTGTGAAGAAATGAATCAGTTGAGGAGAAAAAAAAAAACAAAAACCAATGTTTGGACCTGATGCATACCGGCCAATACTTTGACGAGTAACATTTGTTCAGGGGTCAGTCACCTTGGAAAGCCAATCTGTACGGAACAGTTCTGACTATACTGTAAAGCAACTGCACTTACCTCAAGGCTTGCTTTTCCTATGAGGTCCCCAAGAAGCTGCCACTGACACAGATTTTCTTTGTCTGCTTATAATGCTTTCCTTGGAATATCACCATCATGGCACGGAGCCTGGGTTTTTACTGGCAATTCATTACTTGCATGATCATTTTCCATCCAAAAAATGTATCACATTCCCCAGTAAGGATTACCATGTTTCACAAATAAGTGTTTTAATATCTTCTTACAGTTATTTTGGTGTTCTCAAATGATTTTTCTTTCAAACGCGACAGCTTACTGCATATGACTTCATTATCAAGACAAGAGGCTTTGGCCTACTTTATATAGGGGAACATTGTGAAATGTCTCCTGGTTGATTCACATTTGTTCCTGACCAGTCAGGGCAAGCATGTTTGTGGTCAAATAATCCATTCCAGGAAATATGCATCATTACCTTTTACTAAGCAGGCTATGTCTGTCTGCCAAATATGAAAACAGATATGAAACAGATATTCATATCCCCTGAGAAAACAAGAATAAAATTAGGACGACACTAATGGGCATTCATTTATCACCCCAAATCTAGTGGCAAGGACATGAAGGAGTACTTTTCAAAACCACTAGCAATCATATGCCCATGCAGCAACAACATTAACAGTCACTCATAAAGAGATTTGTATATCACATAGTCTTTGAACATGGGGAAGGCAGACTGTCCCACAAACAAATACTCACAATTAGGAGACAGACAATGTTGGCAGGGGATGTAAGGTATTCTGAAGTGCTCATTATGGGGATAGGGTGACAAGGCAAGGTGACTGGAGACAGGCGAGGCAGGATAAGTGAACTGAAAAAGTGATAGTGGATGGACCAGGGGATTGGCAGGGTAGGGGATGGCACCAATACTGATTTATTCAGAGGCTCATTAGTGGAGACAGGCAGGGGCACGGGGGAACAGGGAGTTCACCCTCATTGGGGCTCATTACACACTGGCAGGAAACTGACCCAGCTGGGGTTAAAGTGGCACTCATCTGGGTAAAACTGACTACCCTTATACAGACAGAACCAGACTTGGTTTCAATCTATGTGGGTAGACTAGTATCTCTCCTTCTTTAACATACACACACATTTCAATCGTCAACTTTTACTCCATCTCTGTTGGTTTACTGGCATTCACTAAAATGCTGTGATCTTCCTATGTAAATATCACACAAGATGAATTCAAGTACACAAGGCACAGCTGCTGGCATTGGGTCCTACATCATGTGAAGGAAATGCAGTGCGAATAAATTAGCTTTTACTGAGCGAGGGCACGAGGGTATTGGCTTAAAAGGGAGAAACTTTCCATTTTTTTTCTTATATTTTTCTTAAGTGTATTGTGGTTGTTTTGGCAGAAAAATAGCTGTTCAGGAAACTGGCTGAGAGACGACCCATGGGCCCTCTGTCCTAGAATTCATGTGCGAGTGATCACGCATCCGTAGCGACACACTGTGTACCTGAACAATAGCATTGGCTGGGTGGCTAAAAGGGAGCCAATTATGATGGGGTTGGGGTATCTTGCTGATGGGAGGCGAGCCAATTAAGATGCCAGAGCTTAGAGCACTGTGTATAGAAAGAAACTGGCAGGGCGTGCTAGCCTCAGGAGCTAAACAGAACCAATAGGGAGCTTGAACTCACTTTAGCCTACTCAAAAACCATGCTGCGGTGTGAAGTGACATCACACAGCTCTAAAAGAGTCCTGTAGCTCCGTGAAAAAAAAAAAAAGAAAAGGACAAAATGACACAACAACAATGGTGCAGTTGCATTCTGTCCAGTTTTTATCTGAGCTGCTCAAGAGCTACTCAAAATCAAGAATCTACAGCTTGAAAACTAGGCAAGTTGTAAAAAGCAAAAACGTCTGCTTTCCTTATAACTTGAAGGTCTATGATTAGCGAAAACTAACCACAAGCTAGCAAACCTGCATGCAAAGAAAAATAGACAGGTCCGCCAGGAATAAGCCAGGGCACATGGCCCAAAGACAAGCAGGCTGAAAACATAGAAATAGACAGTTATTCTGTAGCTTTTGAAGGAATAAGGAGCAGGTAATTAAAGAGTAGGTCAAGTTCAGCAGTTGGAGTGGCAAGGTGGAGGTTCATGGTTCAAAAGTATATCATGAGAAAATAATTTGTGTTGTGTTTGATGTGTTCATGAGAAGGGTCCATATTCTTGTGGATGCTACTTTCTTGTGGTATCGAAGACACTGTGATTTGAAACTTTTTTGAGTGATATGCTTACCAGTCCCATGCAATTGAAATAACTGAAATCCTTTTTATTTGCAAAGTATTAGATGCGATTTGTGTGCACCGACGCCAGCAGCCTACCAGCGTGTCTTGTTGTGGTTATGATGGAGGCACGAGTAAAAACATGGCTTTTCAATGATAGGTTCCCTTAAGCTTTGCCTGTATGGAGCTCAGAGTGCCAGGCAGGATATTTAACTTCGAAGTCTGGGATTGAGTTAGTGGCAGACAAATTCAAATGACTAACAATCTGGAGACCGGAGTTTGATACTGGCCTCTCTAATTTTCCCTCTCTGTTTGGTTAGGTTTGGGCACAAAGGTTCTTGGTTAGGTTTGGGAAAAAAAAACATTGAAATGAAATACTTTCACATTTTTTATACCACGAGCACACAACCTTTGAGTTTGTCCAGGTTGTATTCACCAGACCATCAACTGGAGTTTCTACATGTACTCAGGTAGCCTCAATGACTGAATCAATAAAAGAAAAAAACTAAACATGACAAGATCAGCTATGAGCCATTAATTAACAGGATATGCAAGTCCCCTTCAACAAAAGCACCTTGTCTTTCTCCTTTCATCTCACCAGCAGAAATATTTCAGATGTTTCTATGGATGTCTCATCGTCAGATCTATTATTCATCAATTTTTTTCTTTCTGTTCTAATGACACGATGAGACACCAGTGAAATAGAAAAATGCTCATTAAACTATCACAAGTTGAAAATAGATTACACCTTACAGAGATTGTAGGGTAGTGGTGCAAAAGCGGGACTGCGAGTGAAGGTGATACTGAGAATGGGAGCTGGGAGTGACTTTGGAGGGGAAGGGAGTTAAGACAGATGAAATATGTGTGTGTGTGTGTGTTTGTGTGTTAAAGAGAGTAATAGACATATTAGGAAGGCAAGAAGGAAGCCATAAATGCTAGCCAAGACAGAATTACCAGTCATTTAGGCACTGGACATAAAACATGAAGCTGGAATTAAAGAAACACAGCTTTGGAGATTACTGCACAGTTCCTACTATACATCATTTAATTAATTAGAACCCCTAAATGCAGGAATTGGGGATTAACAGTGATGTGCACATGCTTGGCCGGGCTTTTATTCTTCTTCATCTTAGCTTTTCATGCATCTAATCCTTGACGTACTGTAAGAATTCAGGGATCAGTTCGAATTAACTCTTCAACTCATGAATGATTTTATTTTTTTTTCTCTTTTAGGGTTTGTCAACAAGGAAATGTCTAATCAATCCCCATCCCGTTCTAAACTCCCAGGTTTTCATGCTTTGCCTGATTTCCATCTTCTATACTAGGTGCAATTATGTTATAGCATAATTCTAGTTTTGCAGATTCTATAAGATGAATTGAGCACACCAGAGCTGCAAGTTTTCAGCTCACTTGCAGTCAAATTGCTGACCGATTAATGACAAGCAATTTCCAAAGTCCGACATCTGATTTCTTGTAGGCCTCTATGTTTTGAATGAGATTATATGTGAAAACGGACGGACTCGTTCTAACACAAAAAGGCGAAGGGTAAAATGTTCCGTCTTTTTAATTTTCTCCTCTCCTCTCAGTTGTTGTTTTTCAGCTAAAAAGTGTCACCTGGCAGAGGTCTGTAGTAACAAAATGAAACACAGTGACTACGATTTTCAGTTTCTACTTTTGCCCACCACAGTTTAACACAGATATCTGTACTGTTGATTATTTGCTATGTCTAAAGAGGCTTTATACTCAGGAGGTAAATTGCTCTCTGCATCAATGTGCATATCAGCAACAATATACATTTTAACCCTTTTCTCAAGTTCAATCACATGTAAAGCCACAATTGTCTGTGAGCACTTGTAAACACAACAAGCAATCACAGGGAAGGGGATTATCCTTCCTGACTGCCGGTCCTACTGGAGAGCAAGCACTCAAAGCGACTCTCTGACAGATTCCCAGCGGTTACGTTCCAAAGCACACAAACACATTCACACCTAAGCAAACCTCTACGGAATCACATTTCTCTCTTAATGGCTCGGTGCGGTTTATTTACAGAGCAGATCTGCAATCTCAGTCGAAGACCTATAGCTGAGTGACAGTGGATGGGCAGGCAAGAAAAAAAATATACTATGTTAAAACTTTACAAAATGATATCAAACCTGATATGCGAATTATGAGGCAGATTTCCTCTAAAAACTCTTAAACGATGCTAGCAGTTGAGTTAAGCTCAGTTTCATATTAACCTAAATAGTAAGATAGCTTGAACTCGCTCAGTTTGTTTGTATTTTTTAAGGTACTTACACTTTACTTTTGTAAACAGTTTGAAATGTAGTGCAAATGCCCTGTCAATATGGATCATTTTCATCTTATTTTCAAATCTAACTTTTTCCGTTCTCTTGCTTATTTGAAGCATTTCCATAACTCATGTCAATATGGTTAAATATCGCTCACTCATCTCATTACACATAGACGTAAGTTGCTTTCTACCTCAATTCATATTCCATGTGCAGTTAAGTTTTTACAACACGCAATTTTCATGCTTGTAAATTTAGGTTCAGGTTTTGGCTTAAGCTTTCAGTAAATATTTAGCATCTATTTTAATAAATCGTTGTTTGACTTTTACTGCTGCAGAACTGTGACTAGGTGACTATGCTACATTAAGAAAACAGTTTGACTTTTGTTTGTCTACTTTCAACAAAAGTATAAGAAGAGGTTGTGTGTACTTTTGCCACATATAGACACATAGCTTTGGTTCAGTAGCTCCATGCTGGTATTCTCATACAGACGATCTTCCAGTGAATAGGAAGCAGTTCTGCAAGACAGACCTGAGACTGCAGTGGTTGGCATGCACAAATGATATGTGTGTGGGCTAACATAAACTAAGTTTCACCCTTGCAACTTCATCTGTAGCCTCAGGCTACATGTATTATAAAAAGGCCTTTCACTCCCAGACATGAAGATTGATTGATGACAAGCACTTCAATTTCTTTCATTTCACTTTTGCCTTTTTTATTTACAAGTCAATTAATCATTTGCTTATCAAATTAATTAATAGACCTAAAATAACTGAAGCATGGACTACAGTATAATCAGTCTGCGTTTCCTCTGTGTGTGACAGATTTTAAAACCAAGGGAGAAAATACATGGCATTCATTATCCTACCGTGCTAGATTCAATTATGTTTGATTTTGGGGTTCAGGTTAAAGCTTTATTAGCAAAGATTTTTAACAGTGAATGGCATCTGGCTGTGTGTCTAGCTGATGTAGTCCTGAGATTGATTTGAATACATCTTACAGCAGGAGCACCACTGAGAAGGATCACTGGACAGGAACATGACCAAAGTGACCCACAGATGTAGTTTGTGAGTTGATAGGTCAACGCATGGAAATATGATCCAACTTAAGCAGATGCTGAGGCACAGTTGTGAATGACTCTTTAATTACTTTAATATTGGTGATGCAAGAAACAGTCAAGAACTTAATCATTGGTTTTGAAAATATAAGATGATTTTTTTTTTTCCCATTAGGATTTCCCCCTACACACAGCCGAACTCTTATACTAACTGATGTTTGCTTGGGGCTCATTCTTATCTGGTATCTGACAATGGCCCAAATATGCTGTGGAAGACTTGTCTAGATTATTTTAATGTATAATTTCATTTTGTGATTATTGGAGGCAGGTGGGAAATAAAGGTTGGGATGTTTTGTAATGAGTCAGAGGCTTGGAGTTACATTTTGCCTCTTAAATTAATTACTGTCAGGGTAAAAAATGGTGTATTCTTTGTCTATATACGGTGTGTAAAATTAACATTATTACCAGCAGATTACTGTACTCTCTGGAGATTGGTTACAAATGGTTTAATAAACTTTTGACCAACTTTACTCACTTTTGAGGCTCCTCCTCATTTTCCTTTATTGTGTGTTTATCAGAAGAAGGACTCTACGAGTAGAGCTCATAGAACCAGATCTGGACTGCAACGATAAATCACCATTAGATGTCAAGCATTGGTGTTCTGAAAGTATCTTACTGTACAATAATAATGGATCATGATCCACACTGTTTTTTTTCTCAAAATCATTTTCAGTGTCATTGACCAACTTAACTGTATTTAGGAAAAGGAAAAAAAGCTTGTGGGGGCTCTGTCCAGGGGCTTCCTCTGCTGTCTTCAGATCATCAAGGGGAACTTTACATTCATAAAGCTTCCCTTGGCATGGCAAATGTGTTTAGCATAAACGGTATTCAGATTACAATTCTGCTGCCATAATGCTGGACAGGACAAGGGGTAAAAAAAAAAAGAAAAAAAAGAATAAATAAAAGGAAAATATAAATCAGTGCCAGCAGTACGCTTGATATACGTTGGGAGAGAGGCATGTTTATCATTGTGTTATATCACCCTTCTTTTTTATCATAATTTAATTGTTTGGATATCTCCTCCTCATGATGCACTGTTTATTTTCTATAAGTAAAAGACCTGGACTGCATGCAGGCCATGTCTATGAATGACTGAATTCATGCCAGTGTAAGTCACCTAGAACAAGACCTGTTATCATCCTGCTGAAATGACCACAGACTACTAAGGAAAAGATGTTATCTTGATGGTCATATATATTTATCTACAATTCCAATATACACGATCTGCCTCAATGGTACCTTTACACTTTCGCATTATCCATGCCACAACTTAAGTAACATCACAGGAACAGGCTTTTGCACCTTTTGCTGATAACACCCTTGATGGTCTTTCTCATCACAACCACGCAGTAGCCAACATCCATCTCCCCCAAAAGCTATAATGGAAACTTATCTGACCACTGCACATGTGCTAAACAAGTCTCTGTTCAGTTGTATATACACCCGGGTACAGCTTCTTTTTTGCATAATAGAGTTTCAGGTTCTATTTCAGAATGCAGTGGCAGATCATGTTGGGTGTAGGGCTGCCCCCTAATTGCCGGATAAGGTTTAGCCAAAAATAAAAATCTTAGTCGGCACAATTTTCATTGTTTGGTTAATTGTGGCGTGGGGTAGTTCGCCAAGAACTTATTGCATACAAATATTTTCAGTTTTTATTTGATTAGAAGCAGCAGGATATCTTTCTCGTTCACGTCCACGTTTTTGTCAGCTGCTGTCTTGTCGCCTTGTTTAATTGAACTTGCTGCTGTGTGCCTCTAATCATTATGTAATCTACATATACAAAGTAACCCTATCTGTTCTTGAAGCAGAGAGGGGCAGTGAGTGACTGTCATACACAGAGAGTATCAAAATGGCTAAAAAAAAACCAGCATATTCTTCCATATGTGATCATGTATCGATTTGGTGCTTTCAAAGTGGAAGCTAAAAGTGGGAAAATCCCAAATGCAATCCATTTTCTTTACAATGGAAACTTATTGTTATGTAAGAGGAAAAAAAGGGGAGGACCATTTTGGTGACACAAGGTTTCCCATCTCAGCAAGGGCTCATGGGTGGATTTTGTCATTGCATTAGCTTAATAATTGCCACATGAATGCATAGAGTTACTCAGAAATTTTCAAAAATCAAAATCAAACTGAAAATAGCAGGGGAAGCAAGTGACACTGTATCAAACGTTGACCATTTCAGTCGCATAATCTTTTGCTTGTTTTTTGACATCCCTACGACACCACGAAGGCAGAAACAAGCATATGCAACAGTAACGGAAGAAATGGCTTACTCACCGCTTTGTATCAGTGCAGAATAAGAAGTTTGTTGTTTCTTTAAAGGTGGTTTGCTTATGTAACTCTGTACTTGCAGTCTGCACTTCTTGGCTGGGTATTTTCTCAGTAACGTGTGACATGGTTCATCATTAATTGTCAGGCTGATGTCAGATAGAGCAGAGACAAAGGCAATGCTAGTTATAGTGTAGCCTGGGGTCAAAACTAGCCCTTGCAATAGAGCTGGCACCTGATCATCCATCATCAAGTCATTCTTTCTTGTAGTTAATATAGCAAGCCCATTATTTTTCATCCTCGTTGCACTGCCCCATCTATGTCGTACCTCCATTGTTGGCGGAAGAAGGGTCATCCGTCTGGATTTTGAGGTCGTTTATGCTGACAGATGGGAAACTTCTCCATCTTTAGCACACAACTAGCTAACCTAGCAGTTGCAGGGCCCGATTCTTGTTACTGTAGCAACTAAGGTATCACCTGACGCCACACCCGGCAGGGTCACAAAGGTCTTGACAGTGTAATCACCCACTATTATCTGCATTCTCTTTTTGTAAGATTCATAGAGATGTATGTTTAACAGTACAATGTGTGATGGTACGGATGTTTACACCAGGAAAAAAGATCAAACGTAATGGGCTGCAGCTCATCTGACTGTCCAGATGGAGAGCCCTTGCTGTGGGTGAGTCACTCCTCCTAAGCAGTACTCCTACTGCCACTACTTGTATCTGTCCTCTCCTACCACGACTGCAGCTTCCACCTTTTGGATTGCTATATTTGTGACTGTGTCCATTGATGTGGAAAAAGCCATCATCTGGGCCAGTAAATCTGGAAATAGAGTGTTCGCCGAGGTTGGCCAGAGACAAGCCTTGTACTGTGCAGCTCACTCAGCCAAGGGCATAGAGGGCAATGAGTTCCAGCTTGGGAGAGCTGGGGGTCGCTGCTGGCTATTTTCTCGACGTTCACTCAGAGACCTGAAGTGTTCTAAAGCTAAGACAACACTTCCAACTGACTGAGGACTTTTCAAGCCCCTATTGTAACTATGCTGTGAGCCATGCACAAAAGCACAGCATGCTAGATGCCAACTACTGCCTGAAAATTTGAATTTCTAAATGATTAGGTACAGTAGAGGCTGGAGGCTTAAATCAATAAAGCTGGCTCGATGCAAGGCAGCCAGCCAATTAGGCCAATAGGGGTCTTTTGACAAATAATATGAAGGCTTTAAAGGAAACCGAATCAGAAACATATAGATGGTACAGTGGAGTTCATTGTTTACTCTGTTGCATTTGATGGCCTCTGATGGAATTTGTAGTATTTGATATAATTTAACTTATTGCATTGAGCTTGATTTGAAAGATCAACAGTGTTATAGACATAGGTATGTGTCCATCAAGCTCACTTACTTGTTTTTGATACATGCCAGTCTATTTGTTGTGGCTAAGCTCAAATATAACTAGAGTGGCTTTTTTCTTACTTTTTGCCATTTTACATGTTTTTCCTATTCGGATGTGTTTATTAACTGCTGAGATTCTTGAGCAAAAATAGTCAAAATATATATTGGTTTAAACACAGTCACCCTTCTCTCACCCCTGCTGAAATAGCTCTCCTGAGACTGGTCTGTTTTGAGGGGCGGAGACTGAGCAACTATTCACCCCACCAACGCCCTCCCTTCTCTTCCCGGGGTTGTTTGTTGAGAAACAGTTCTTCTCCTTACCATGATGGCAACAGCTGAGAGAGGGTGAGGAAGAAAGTTTCCAAACAGGTGGTGACGAGTAACTATATCAGTTTGAACCGGAGTCAGACTCTGAACAACATGGAGCTCCCGGAGAGGTTCAACCATTAAAGGCTTAAACAGGATGTCAGGGAAGGCTTTGTTGATGTATGTTTGTACATTGGCTAAAGACACATTGTCATGCTGGGTGTTGCTGACATAGGTCTATATCATATATTTTATGTTACCTGTCATCAAAACCTGGGCATCCGGTGTGCAGTTAAATGCAGTACGATATTTATAGATATGAAAACTGATGATCCCTCTTTGTGGCACATTTTCTTCGCAAGGCCAGCGTTGAACAGTCAGATGAGTCTTTTGGTAACTACTGCTGGAATAATACCCCCAAGTATAGTTTGGATGCAATCAGGCAGGACTCAGAGGTTGAAGCTTAGCGTGGAAGGTGGAGTTAACTTGAGAAGTGTTGTAAATTCCATCCATCCATCCATCCATCCATTTTCTATACCTGCTTAATCCGTCGGTCGGGTCGCGGGGGGGCTGGAGTCTATCTCACCAGTCATTGGGCGAGAGGCAGGGTACACCCTGGACAGGCTGCCAGTCCATCACAGGGCCACACAGAGACAGTGTTGTAAATTTTAAACTGAAAATTTGAATGGCTCTTTAAGTGAGAAGCCGAGGGGTCCCAAATCAAAGTGCCAGCGTCAGTTTTTCTTGGGTTGGTAGTGACTTCATACACCCGAATTAGCTCTCAGTCACAAAAAAGAGAAAAGAAAGTTCCATAATCTGTCCCCTTTAACGACTAAAAAAGATGACTAGATTCATTTTTATGTTGGCATTATAAATCAGCTGAGTAAATTCGATGATAACCTTGTTGATGTTGATGTGGTTGCCTGCATTTAGTTTAGATCAAATAAAAATATATATCCCACATACTCTTACAACCAACAAAACATAAGGCAGATAAATGGTTCTTGCCACATTTAATGCAATATGCCATTATTGGATTTTTTCCCCCCTATTATCGTAATTACAGGTCCGTTTTAACCCAGTGGATTCATGGGATCGCAGCACTTAGCTCACTGGGGAGCGAGCTAACCTCTCTCCTCCATCCCACTCTGAAATGGCCCTTAGGCCAATACTGTGGCATAGTTAATGGAGTGTGCCTACATGAATTATTAACAGTGCTAACAGTCCCTTTATACTTGCCATAGTATCGATATTCAACCCTTCACAGGCCGATGAGTGTGTGGGCGAATTTTTACACATCAGGACGAATTGCCCTTTTCACATACATGCTGGTTCCTCTCAGATAAATATCTCTTAAAACGTGGAATGAGCAGACCGTCTTGAATAAAACATTTTGCATGCTTGCAGAGGAAAAACAAAAAAAAAAAAGGAAGAAAATATGTTTATCCTTCCCACAGTTACAGTCAACAAATCTGCATTTAAGTGTCGGTGACAACTGCGAATTGTGACAATACATCACTCTCAGTTCACTATTTCTTATGGTTTACACTGCGGGGACACCTCGAGATGTACATTATTAAAGTATACTCGGATTTATAACGTCATCTTCATAGGAGAGTAATCCAAGTGGTAAAATCAATGGCCAAAGTAAATAAATGAAATATCCACGAAACATAAAACAATCACTCTCTTGCAAAGCCTTTGTAAACCTTTTTTGGAATATCATTGCTAATCCAGGCAGTATAACTCAGGGAGCTTCACATTAAGCAAATATGGAAAAGGCAACCTCCTTGAAGTTTTATAGGGGACATAAGGGAATCATAAGGAAGCTATTACATGGACTTTCTCTCCTGTTATGGGCAGACCTAAAACCAGATTGCTACCAATGCAGCTTATTGCGTACATGTCCAAGAACCAAATTGTAGGGGTGTCCTCCCAAGGGTTCATCATCCTGAAGGCTCAATCATAACTTCTATCAATGTCTGTGTGTGTGTATGTTTGGGTTCGTTTGTGTGTTTGAGATATAGAGACTCTAAAGCAGATGGCAACTCATTTACCACAGGCAAAGAGACAGAAAGCCTTTAAGCCATTTCATGTAAGCACACAGCCTGTAAACAGTCATGAATTAAGGCATTTCTGGAGGTGCCAAAGATGCCACAGCATTGATTATGTAAAATGTGGCGGGGCAGTGACCTATATCAGCCTGTGCCCTGTCCAGTGTGAATTTAGATCACACCCGTTTTGCAGTCACAATGCTTAGACAAAAAAAAAAGGATGAGGAAAAAATTCATTTGACTCCACAAATCTAAGAAAAAATGTACTCACTGTGGATTTCAAGAAACCAAGAGAGCAATGAGCCCAAATTCATTCCAATACGCTAAAAATGGAAGGTTTGTGCTAATTGCAAAAGACCATTTTCCTTTAACGTCGCATTGTAAATGTGGATGTTTATGCACTGGGTAGATAGAGCATTGGGATAAAAAATAGCCTTGTCCCGGCCTTAATAGCACCACTGAATTGATTAAGGTAATAATTTACAATTATGCAAATTAGTTAAAGCAAATAATCCTTCCTCCCACTCCTCACATCTCTGTGTTTCCCCCTTTCCGTCCCTAACTGTTTCCTATCGTTTTAGTCACCGCTCCATTTTCCCTGTCTCTCTACCTCACTCTGTCTCTTTCTTCCTACCTTTCCAAACAGTCTCCTTTTTGTACTGCCAGCCAATGTTTTTTCTCTTTCTGAGTCACTCAGCTCATCTTCCCCAAGGGCCCGGGGCATGCGGGTTCCTGGTCTTCTTAGCCTCTGCAGTTACCTGTCTGGCTGTATGAAAATGAATTTCTGTGAGCTTCTGATAGACTGCCCACTCCTGGACTCCTGTCATCACTCTCTGCCATCACATAGTTGATTGCGAGCAATGAATATATTGGTCTTTGCAACACACCCTTCTGCTTCTTGTAAATTGTAAAATTACTAAATTTTCCAGGCACCAAAAATGTTACGCGCCTACATGTTCTTTTTTTTTTTTCGAATTGCAACACGTTTATTATTTTTCATTGCTTGAGACTGTCATAATTGTGATATCAGACAACTGTTAAATGTTCAGAAAACACTAAGTAGGAGGTGCTGTCTCAATGACCCAACACTGTCCAAAACCTTTTTTTGCTTTGGCAGTTGCAGTTGGTGGGGACTAGTTTACTGATTTGGCTTGCATCGTGTCACCTGAACGCTATACAAGACAACAGCCTATGAAAAATGTTACAAACTCACAGTTTCTGGGCCTTTATTGTCACACTGCTTGGACATGTGGACGACAAAACATGCTTTCTTTAGTGACTGGGCTGTTTATAAGCCAGCAGATAAAATGATTTCTTAGCATCACTTTCTCAAATTCATTATCACTTTTATATTATTACCACCCAAAAAGTCGAATTACACCAGATTTAGTGCATTGGCAAGATGATATTGATTGATTTTTTTTAATTCTTTTTGATATTCCACTGTCACAACTATGCTTTAGTCCTTGTGATGGATATGATCGAGTCTGTGCTTTCTGCTCAGTCCTTATTCCCTGCAGTTAGAGGATAGTATTGAAAAGCTGATCAGAGGACATTAGCTAACATCGAATCCTTTGGGTTTCCCTCTGCACAGAGCACTCTTTTAAGTGCAGTCTCATATAGATGACTTGCACATGATAGGTCATTACTGTTTAAATAACCAAAAGATTGATAATGAGATGCGTGGTAAAGGAAATTCATATTACGCACATTATTAACATATTCCTTCTTCGTGAGCCATCAGCAGATAGGATGCTATTTTGGAAAGTGAAAAGTGTAGGAAGGGCAGGTCTGCAAGGTTCACTGTAGGCTGTGATGTTTTCCTTTTTCATCAGATGAAAATTTGTGGTTTCCCCTTTTCTCAAGAGTATAAACTGTGTTTGGAGCCAAAACTATTCTTAACTCTCAGTTGGGTACAATTGAGCTATTTTTGTTCTCATGCTAATTTGCCAGTAATTGTTGAAGCCACACACTGACACAGTCATTTAAATGTCTATATCAATATGCCCTTACAGTCATGATTTCTCTTTCCAACATGTCAGCACCTCTTGGCAGAGACGGTATCTTTAAGAAAAGCTCTGTTTCCCTTTTTACAATATACAGAGACGCTAAGATAGAAGATCTATTTATTCAGCAAAAACGCAAAAGGGTATGCTGAAAAAGTTATCTCACTGAGATGAAATTGTGACACTTTGTGTGGAAAGAGAACTTCAAAATAAAAAGCTTTTGTCCAGTCAAATGATTAGAGATCCTGACATTCCCTGATATTACATTGACTGATCATTAGAAAATAATTCAATAGAAACATTCAAACTCTGAGTTGCAAATTTAAGCCGATCCTAAACTTTTTTCGAGCGTAATTAAAAACTTGATTACATCTGAAACCTCATAAGGCCGATATCTGGGACAAAATGAGCTCTTTGTGAACCTTGACAGAAGTGCCACCTCAGAGCGCAGGCTCATGCTAGTGTGCCTGATAAAGTAAATCGTTCTCCCTTAAAATATGGAACAATTAAGATAATTAACTTTAGTATTTGGATTAAGTTTCCCCTACTTCCCAAGAATTATGCATTATTTAATAGGGACATTAATCCTCAGCAAGTTGAAATATCCAAAGACGTTCACGAGACAATCATTCGGTAGATGAAGTTTCTTAAGCTGTTCGGATGTGGTGGTGTCATGTGTCCCGGGTGATCCGATCACAAATGGAATGTTCAAAGTAAGTGTGCGCTTACTTTGCATTACAACACATTCCCACATGCATCTTAAGTGACCAAGATTGATCCGAGCTCATTAATCTGCTCTATATACAAAAAAAACACTGCTTATGTTGCGAGATCAGCTTTATTGTCCCCGGTAATACCTCCTCGGGCTGTGTATGCCGTCCCTTAACTCACAGGAATTACATTTGAATAAAAGGAATTCAGGCTGGCCGTCACTGTCTTTCAGTTGCTTTATTCACATGAGTTTTATTTTCTTCACTTACAATGTTCTGCTTAATGGATGTTTAATATCTAATCACATATGTGTTAGCTGACTTATTGATTTGGATTTTAATTAATTCCCTCCTTCATTATAATTTTTCTCTTTCTTTTAACATAAGGCCAAAACACAAGGTCACCAGCCACGTCTGTGTGGCCATTTCGAAGCATTAAAGTGAAAAAATGCAGCTAGACTGATGAATGACTCATTACTTGGCTCATTGTTGTGAATATATAAAGACATCTTAAAATCCTTACATGACCTATGCAACAGTATCTAAATGGTGGCATGGTTGGGCAGAGTTTTCATTCTCTAATAAAATTATGCATAGTGTCACTTTCTGTTTTTTTTTTTTTTATCTTTTGAATGGTTTTATGCCTTTTAGGCAGAGCAAACAAATTCCCCTGTTGAACTCAACTGTCTGTTGTATACCAAAGGCATTAAATGGGCTTCAAAGATTATGCAGTGATTATTTCTATGATTTTAGATCCTCACGGGCGAACCGGCTTGTTATCTGTTTGCAGAGTAACCGTCCTTCCAGTCATGCCACTCAGCAGGTATACACACAAGATCTTCTGGCAGTTATTTTTGATGAACAAAATCATAGAATGAGATAACAAGCCATAAATTAGGGTGCAGGTTATTTGGACAGTGAAAACTTTTTTTCAAACTGCTTAAAAAGCTTTGTGTCTGTGTCCTGAAGTCGGGCTTAAAATGATTTCCCCTTGCGCTATAAGTAAGGTTCACGTTTAGGTCCATTTAGTGTACTGCAAACGCTATTTCAGGGATTTAGGTGCACACCTTTCTTTATAATAATTATATGCATATCTGCAATATCTTATTCTTGCAAGCAGTTTCTGCTATGTCGAAATATGTCTGTACTCTGCTGGCAGAGAGCTGTTCTGAACCTCAACTAAGATCTTATGCCAGTGCAATAACATGCATGTTTGGGTATGTTTCCCCATTTGGCTGTCATTAACCAGCTTTTTTTGGAGGGCCGTACAGGACACAACAGATTGTATCAGAGAAATGAGGAGCCAGATCTATCAAAACAAGTCTTGCTTCTGAAAAAAGAAGCACACATATATATATATATATATATATATATATATATATATAATATATATAAACTACACTTTTTTTCACCGAGCTTTTATTCTTTTTAAGAAATGTAAGGAAAAGTATTTTAATAAGAGGTGGAATTTAGGTTCATTCATTGCGGGAATTAAGGTTCATTCACTGCAGACAAATGTTCTAGTGAAGGTCGTTTTTATTCATTTCCCTTAATGACGCCAACATAAAATAGTTACATGGATTACAAAAGTCAGCGTTTAAGATTTTTGACAGTCACCGCTTTTTTACATTTGTCCATGTCCTTCTTGTCGCAGCTTTAAAGCAGTTTTATCTCTATCATTTGAACAGAATTTGTCTTGGTTGAGGACATGATTTCAATTTTAATACAAAGAAAGGAATACTCTTTCTTATTTTTTTGCCTGCACATTATTTTTTTTTCATTAATTTGACAAATCAAGTAGTATCGAATGGCTTTAGTTTAGTTTTGCCATTGTTTTTTCTTCAGTCCCCATGTTCTGGTCATTAGTTCACTCACGTCACCTGTTCATTGTCTTCAGCTGCATCCAGTCATCCATCAGTTCCCTCAGTATTTAGTCTCTCTGGTTTCTCACATTCATTGTGAGATCCTTTCACCTTTCATGCCACGTGAAAAAAGCTAAGTGTTTTTTTTTTTTTTCTCCCATTTCATGTCTAGTAATTAATTTTCTTGTCACAGTCATCTTCAGGTTTTGTTTCCACAGTTTAATTTCTTCATCCGGCTGAGCCGCACCTTTGTTTTGACTTTTGCTGTTTTGATAATAAACCAAGTTTGCTCTTACTTTTGAAGTCTGCATCCGTGTCCTGCCAACCTCCCCACCTTACAAGTGTTTAAAGAGTGCAAAATAAATATAAAAAAAAAAAAAGGAACTGAATCAGTAGCACGGGATCACCGCTGGGGATTGTACTCTTTCCGATTCTCGTCACGATGTAAACCTCTGAATTCCAGTTCAGCTCAGAGTCCTGCATCTCCAGGTATACTCAGGTGGCAGTTGTGGGATATATCAGTAATGGAGAACTTGCTGAGAACAGGGAGCAACTTCTGGAATGTAAACAAGACAAAGGAGATAATTATAGAATTTAGGGAGCCAGTGGCTTAAAGAAACCGAACAAACTGATAAAGAGAGACTGGTTCTGCCGCTGGAGCTGATTATGCAACGAAAAATTCAGTACAAGTTGCTGAACATAACAACACTGCATGCGCTCGACATAACACGGTGATCGAATAATGACACGTGTTTAGTCTTCTTCAGCTCTGCTAGAGCAAAGAATGTTCTAGGAGGTCATTCGTGCCCACAGTAGTAACTCAAGACAAAGACTTTTTAATAATGATCAATGACTAATAACTGGGCAAAGATCATTTACCTCAGGGACTGCATATTATAAAAGAGAGAAAAAAAGAAAAACTCAGTTTTCATACATTTCCCTTAGACACGGAAAAACGGCAAAAGTTATTAATGCAACACAGTAGCTTGATTTTTGGGCACAGTAATATTATCTTTGGTTACTTCATGGGGCATATCTTTAGAATTCATTAGCTGTAGAATTCAATCATTATGATTCAGTGAAACTTTAATTGAAGATGAGGATCCTGTCACATGAGTCAACCTGCACCGGACCTGCAGGATAATGATTGATACCATTACTCTATCTGTGAAGCCTTTGACTTTTCTTTATTGATCTGTAGCATTCAGGCTTACTAGATATATTCCTTGTCCTGGAATTCTTGTTTGAAACTGAGATGGGCAGTGACAAAAGGGGAAATGTAACAGATTAGAGCACACACCAAGGCACAAGCATCAGCTAACATGCTAATGATGATAAAGTGCTTCCCTTTGTGATTATGAATGTAGCTTTAAAATGAGCAGTCGGAAGCCCTTCTCCATGAATGACGGGATTCTTTGAGCATTCGACTGACAGCATTAACAGTGGGTTTGGGTAAATCCTGAAGTTGCTGAATGAAAATATTGAATAGAAATCGGACACCACAGGAAGTGTTTAAGCTCACTGAGTGGGTGTTTTTCACTTGTAGGTTATTTCTATTAATGTTGTGCTGCCAGAACTTGTCCAGGTTTGCAAAATAACCATTACTGAAACATATCTAGGTTATAAGTTTCTCATAAACAGCTAATGGGGTAATTTGGAGGAGGAAGGTAGTCTAAAATATACAGTGCCTTGTAGTGACGTGTAACTTACAAACATCTATTGTTTACTTTGAGAAAAAAAACAATAACTTAAAGGAATTTATTCATGTCATTAAAGTTTTTTTTTTTTTTTTTTTTTTTTTAATCTTTTTGGACCACAGTGCGTGACCACTCAACACAGTCCTGTTCCTAAATGTGCCAAAGCCTGGTTTGTTTCACTACACAAAATGCCACAGTTTCACAATTTAGGAAAAAGGTTCTTAAACTGTTGCGTCTACATTTGCCTTAAAAAATGATGACATGCCTACATTTGTCATTCATGAAGCTGTCGTGAAAGCAAAGTTAGCAACATTTAAGCAGTTGCAAAGAGGTACGAAGGGGTGGCTGCTGAGCCCCATCTGATCCATCATTTTCTGAAGTTCTTTTACTTTGCTACTTGCATTACTCTTGCAATTGGTAAGAATAAGTAACTGAAATACTAAAAAAATATTATTAATGAATTAGGTTTAGTGGTAGGGTTAGAAATGAAAGATATACATGGTTTGAGTTTGCCATCACACCACATGACACGTGCTATACAAAGAAAAAATAGGCTACATAGAATGTTTCCATCTTGCAATCTTGTCTTTATTGTGACACCATGGTTGTTTTGCTGTTTGTTTTTTTTGCACTGCTGAAAAACTTTCATACTTTTAATATAGACCGGGCTGCCTTTGTTCACATGTTAAAAGTCTCAGTTTTTGGAAGCTGTAGCTGAGAGCTGAATAATTGATCGATCACTTAACCTCTCTAAAACCCAAGACGTAATCATGCTGCATTAGTAGTCACAAGCTGTACAGTCTTGTGAGGTAACTATATCACCACAGGTGACAACAAAAGGAATCCAGGAGTCCAGGAAATAGCTCAGTGCATGAACCCGTATAATGTGTCCTTTTTTATTTTTTAGTTTGTGTTTTCACATTCTTACACGCAAACGGGGCTTTTGTGTGAAACGGTAATAATTAGACTAGTTTTTTTTTTTTTTTAGAAAAAGCCTTTTTAAAACTGATACAAACAGATAATAGAATCAGGATGGAAATATCGCCCTTCACAATGATTTTAAAACTATTTTAGTTGATAGCTCCTTGAGGGCTGTGTTAGCAATACCCCTTCAGAAATGATCCAGCTTAAAAAGGGTATCTTGTGTGAGGGAGAAGATCTTTATTCCAACTTCATCAAATTACAATAATACCTCAAAAGAAAACACACATAAAAGAGCAATGAGGTATTAATCAGAATCTCCCCACTGGACTCATTCCAGGCGAAATTTTATGAACATTATCTAAGCACATTATTCTTCTATCACCCCTCTGGATTACACCATAGACAAAGGTGTGGCTTAATTGCTCTCATATTTCTACCACTTTTTTCTGCTTTACTAGCTCATGGAAGCACCACACTTGGTCATGCTCTACATGATAACATGACCACACAAGGCTTTGGATCCTACTGAAAATATTTAAGCGAGAGGGGATTCATGCTGTAAGCAGAGTCACTGCTGCCAGATGGCAATAGGGGAATGGAAAGCAGCTAGTAAAAGCCTCAGGTTACGATTATGCGAGCTGCGGGATGAGGCACACTACCGCGGATTCTTGTTGCAGTGATCAACAAATGCTTTGCAGGACAGGCGGGATCAATTTCCTCCCAGCAGGTCTCGGGGTACTCGAGATAAACGCGGGGGATTTGATAGAGTTAACACAAGTGTATTTGATGACTGCTGAAACCTAACAGAAACAGACTTTAAAGACATCCTTGTAAATCGTGTCAGTAAACATGCCAGCAATCATTACCCTTGACCAGCGCGTTGGTACATAGCTGGTAGAACGACTGGAGCTTTATCTCGACTGGTAAAAACAACACGAACAGAGCTTGCCCCGGAGCAAACTGGAGTCATTTCTCTCATCCTCAGAGTTGGAGAGCCTATTTTAGGCAGATGAATGACTGAGCACGAACGAAAGGAGACAGATCGTGAAACAAAGAGAATATTGTTCTGCAAATATAACATACAGTACAGGTCAGCGTGGCTGCTTCTCACTGCAATTGTTGCCAAGGAGAATAAGAATGCTTTAAAAGAAAAAGAAGATAAGTATTTTAATACTACCACCTCCAATGCTCTCAGGGATTTGCTGAGGTATTTTAATTAATACATTAATCCTAAATTATCTCAATTCTTTACACCGGGGAGCAGGAGCCAAGGGCCTCAAAATGAGTATGTGTTCAGCAATACATGTCTAAGCTTGTGTGGGTGTACATATGGATTTAAAATAAAATAATATATCTTTTTTATTTGTTTATTTCTTTTCCTTTTTTGTTCGATTCTGACTTTGGAATAGAGCGAATAGAAAAAACCTGCCGGTTCCCTCCCATTCCTTTCCCCTCCCTGCCCGCACCAACCTCCCGAGGAGGTGATCGGACGGGTCTGTTTCCTGGAGATAAAGAGCTGCTCACCACATCCCCAGAGCTGGGAGAAGTTGGCACAGAGCATGCTGGCAGTCTGCTCATGTAACAGACCCTGCCACTGACACTGGGAGAGACACACAGAGAGATTCAGGGTTAGGGTGAGATAGAAGGGTTGAATGGAAAGGTTCGGAATCAGAGTGAAGCATAGGTGACGTATTAAAACACTTTCAGGCTCAACTGTGTGGCAATAGGGACCAAATCGCTTAACTATCTGATGTAACGTGATGTATTACAAATATTCAGAATATATATACCGCTGACTTAAACCACTATGACAAATTTTTTTAGGTTAAAGATGGTGAAATATTGCTTTCCTAGCAGCTCTGTTCTGAGGTTCATTCATCTAGAATGTTTCTGATTCCCAGAACAGAGAGCACTGTGACCGCTGACACTGGCTACTCATGAACACTTCACACAACCCCTGTTAAAAATAAAATATCCCTTTGAGGCTTTTAATAAAAATCCATGCAGTTATTGTTAAGGACACCCCATTGCTAAGTAAGTCAACAGTCACTGTTGAAGAGCGTATTTTGTAGATGATGATTTGAAGGAGAAATTGTTGGGGATTTCTCAACTAGCTATAGGCAATGCAAGGAACAGAAGGAAAAATCAATATTGATTTCTCAAATAACGTTTAAAAGGGCATATAATGCTGCGCTATCAGCTTTATTTCTACATATTAAAGAGTAATATCATTAATCTTTTATTTTGTTTCTCATTTAAAGCTCCTGAAAACCCCTACGTTTGTTCATTACTATCAATTCACTGATTAATTCTCTTAGTTGAGCCATCATTTCCATTGCTTCACATGAATGCATTCAGGGGGCACTTGAATCAAAACGAAGATGAATATACACACACAAACACACACGCACAAATCACCCACGTGTGCATACAGACCCACTGAGACCAGGCTCGATATCAATCTGTGTACAGGCTTTTCACCATAGCCTTTCTGCTTTCATTTTCCCAAATGTAGGCTGTCCTATATGCTTCACCTCGGGGGATATCAATAGACCAACTATAGTATTCAGAGAGATCAATACTGTAGAATATTGTTTCTTTCTCCTCTTTTCTCTTTGTTTCCCTCTATTTCTCCTCTGATCAATACAGCCCCCCCCCCCCCCCCCACACACACACACACACACACACACACAGAGTCACTTTGACGCAAATCTTGTGCCTGTATTTCCCAAAACACAAAATTAGAAGTTTGGTGAGCAGTGGCCTGTGTGACCCAATTAAGAAACATGCCCATGTCCTTGGGCTGAGGCAGTTGGATTTTTTTGAGCCGAGATGATTAAAAATTAACCATCTTTAGAGCTGTATACCTACTTAGTTAATTTTCTATCTTTTTTTATAAAAGCAAAGTTAAAGTTGGCTTAAAGGGAAGTAACCACCAAGCCAAATTCGTGAAAGAGTATGATAGCTTCTGTAGGTTCCTTAATGAAGCCATTAGCTTGATGCTCTTCTCTCTCATCATCCACATCCACGACAAAATAAAAATTCCACAAGATCCTCTTTTGTTCCTCAATTTGCTTCCGAAAAATAAAGAATGGTACAGCAATGATCCAATAGGAGAAAAACAAAACAGTTGAGAGAAAACAAAGAAAGTGACAGAGAGAGAGAAAGGTAAAAAAAACTGTGTGGCTCCACTCTAAAGGCCCATTTATGCCCTACGTTAACTACGGAAACGGACGCTTTCACCCGGTTCCGGGGGGCGTTTCATCCGTCAGTTTGTCCGTAGGTCAAGAGCTTAGCAATCCGGTGAGCTCCGGGCGAAACGGAGAAATACCAGAGGAATTCGTGGGGGCAGTAGAGAGTCAGGAGCGTGTTGGCTCCGGAAGTTATGGAGGAAGAAGAAGAACGAAGAGTAGGAGATTAAAACATTTTAAGATTTAAAAATGCCAGGTAATGGAGGAGAGGATTTGTGAGATGGTCAGGGGGTATTTACATTTGTATGACTGCAACTTCCTCAATTGACGCCATGTTTCTCAAACCCGCGGCCGACAATGACTCAATATATACCGCCCTCTAGAGGATTTCTTACGGACGTGCGCAATACGGACGGAGGCATAAACAGAAGCTCCGGGAGCAACGTATGGACCGGACAGACGAATTTCGTCCGGTTCCGTAGGGCATAAATGGGCCTTAAGCCGCCTGACCATAATGACTCCAGTAACCAAACTCTCCCGAGATTAACAACAAATTAAAGGCAATGTACGCATTTTTACCTTTTTAAATAATGCACACATAAATGACCTGAATTAAACTGTTAACTTATTAAATGAATTATCTGTCTATAAATACTGTAAATAGCTCCTTATTAATTACAATTAACAAAAATCACATTTCAACATGTAAACTCAAATAGCTATCCAAATATCAATAAACCCAAATAGGACCCAGGCTGTTAGCTTTACAATTAAATCTCAAGAATTAGACAACTATGTTGTCTTTATTAATTTAACACAGGAACGTGTCTCGGCCCGTCTTGCCACATGATGACGTTCATCATATATTTTTTTATTTCACCCTGTCCTGTCCAGCATCGTGGTCATCAGATTGGCGGTCTGACGACAGAGTTGTGTCACAACACATTTGCTTTTCTATGGGAAGCTGTATGGATATAGAGCTAAGTACTATTTACATATTCATTCATCCGAACCTGACAGGATGAACAAAGAAAGGGGTGAAGCAAAGAAAAGAAAAAGGAGACAGAGACAAAGGAAAAATATAAGAAAACAAAACCGGACAACCTGCTTTCGCATCTGTAGAGAGGCTTAACAGAAAACATCCTGCGACCTCTGTGGACAAACCAGGTGGAGAACCATCAGGGGCACCGACAGGAAGACAAAGTATATGAGAACATTTCTGTGGATGAGATGATTAAAACCACAGGACAATACAGCAACTGTACAATTAGCATGTGAGTGAGTGAATGTGTGTGTGTGCATGTGCATATGCATGCAAAATGTATGGCAAAGGTCTTACATGAATTGTGCTCAATAATAGGTGCAAAAGGGCCACCCCACCCCCATGAATTAGAAGCAGAAAGGAAAGGCCCCAAGACCCGAGCAACCTGCAGCCCCCACGGAGCATGAAACCCAGACAGCCCACTACATGACTTTGATGTTTAACTTCTTGTTACATGAAGATGTACTGTGACTATGCGGATTTGGCCAAAAAATGCTCATTTCAAGGAAGGAGGAGTGGTCAGATGTGTTGTTCTGCAACCTCTCCCCCATAACAGGAAATGTTCTCTGGTGAGACTGAGCTCAAGCTTTGTTGTCTCGTAAAAATATATTACAGCACTTTTCAGAGAGGATGCAGAGAGGCTGCTTTAATGTATACAGAGCATGTATTTGGACTGCAAGTCCAGTTAAGTTTAAAATTGTGTTAACATTTAAAAATAAGTTTGTTCAATCATTTATTCAGCACACGTGTTTGAAAGAGTTGGGACGGGGGCAACAAGAGGCTGAAAAGTGGTAAGAAAAAGGAAGCAACTGGAGGAATATGTTGTAACTCATTGAGTTAAAAATAGCACCCCAGAGAGGCGGAGTAAAGATGGAAAAAAAAAAGAATAGCCTCTGCAAATTGAAGTGCAATTTTCAACATATAACAGTAAATACACTGAATGTTTCATCATCTACAGTGCATAATGTCGTCAAAATATGAATAGAATCTGAAGCCATCGCGGTTTACAAGACACATGGCCAAAAATCAACAACGGATCCCCTCAGGTCCTACTGCATTAAAAACAGATATGATTCTGTCATGGAAATCTCTGCATGGGCTCAGGAACACTTCCAGAAATAACAGCTATTCACACAGGGACCCGTAGCATAAAGCACTATCATGCAGAGAAGAAGTCATATATGAACATGATCCACAAAAATACCATACTTATCACCTGGGGCAAAGGAAATTTAAAATGGACTGAGTCAAAGTGGAAATCTGTGGTGGTCAAACATGTATGTTGCAGTTCTCTAGACTTAAGAGGAAGGGACCACTCAGCTTATTATCAGCTCTCATTTTAAAAGCCTGCATCTCTAATGGTATGGCCATGCATTAGTGCCAATGGAACTGGAAACTTTCCCATCTAGAAAGGCCCCATCAACGCGGCAGAGTAGTAAACACGGTCCCGTCCTGACTTTTATGAGACGTGCTACAACCATTAGGCTAAAATCAACTCATTTTTCACGTGAAATAGTAAAACGTTTCACCTTTTATTTTTTTTCCTTTGCCAAAATTTTGTTGGCAGAAAAATATCTTATGACATTTGCTAATCATTGCATTCTGTTTTATTTGACACAGTGTAAATTGAGTGCACGTTTGTCATCAGAAGCAAATAGTGCCCCTTTTAGCAGAGCTTTTGCCATGTCTGCGTCTGCGTCCCTGTGTGTTGTGTTTCCTGTTTCTGCCTGCTCTGTCTGCGTCAGCTTTTCGCCATAATTAATGTTCATTTATCTCACCTGCGTCTCGTTGTTGTCTCTGTGTTCAATATATATTCTCCCGGTTTTCATTCATTCTTTGCCAGAATTTGTCACCTCTGCTCACCTTGTGTCCAGCACTCTCTCGGCCTCTGTTTTTCCTCATGCTCCGTACTTTGTTTGGCGTAAGTTTATTTGTTACTTTGTGTTTATTGGTTGTTACTTTATTGTTTTTTTTTTTTTTTCCTGCCACCATGCAGTGTTTTTCTGTTTCTTTGCCAATCAGTTTTTCCAGCATCTTCTTAGTTTTTGGAGATCTTTAGTTTTTCAAATATTCTGAACTTGTACTATTCTCGTGCATTTGGATCCTCATCCTGCCTGAGTTCTGCCTCAACCCTGACAGCTTTTAGTAGATATTTCACATAACTCTATCTGTCTTTGAAATCGGCAAAGTGGAATCCTCATAATACTCCCATTCAAATTCCCCTCAGTTGCTAACTGTCAGAGCTTAATCTTTTAATCTTGTACAACTATTCAAAAAAAATAAAAATAAAGGACTATTCTCCTAACAGACAAGAGATGAACTTCAGAGATTGGAATAAAAACAATTTGGTCGATTAGATCTTTTTATGTTTGCATAACAACCAGAATTTTTCATGTTAATAAAGACTGGTTGGACAAAAATTCAACAAGGTGCGGTGGCTTAAATGCGAGATAAATCTGCCTTCATAGACACACATACACACAGACACCTTGGTCAAATTTGGACAAAAGGGAGGAGCTAGAGAGAGTGACGTTATAAACTGAATTGAACAGAAAGAATTTTGACGCCTAATATATGTACTTAATTTTCTAATTAGTTTAAGAAGACAACGTACACATTGAACAGATGAAGTACCATCCAATGATATCGTAATGATTTGTGGGAATCAACTCGCATCCAGGGCTAATATATATGGGAATGTGGGGGTGTTAGGGCAGAGGACCAAACCACTGCAACATTTACAATAATCTATTATTTGTTTAATTATTTTGTTCGAAAATTTCAAACATTGTTTTACATCTGAAAAAATATGCTTTCAATACAAATTATTGTTTGAAAAAAATCTGCAATTTGCTCAATTGTGTGTATTTTCACATTGTGAGAAAATATTTTGATTCTCATGTTTTCCATTTTTCATATTGCTTATAATGAACGCACAGTACATCAGGGAGAAAAGCATTGTCTGAATGAGACAAAAGATGGAAATGACTTCCAGGTGCCATATTGTTCGACACATCATAAATAACATTATTGACAAATGAAATTGTAATTGCAGCGATATAAAAACCTCGCAAAGCATTAGGGTAGGCATCCACAGGGGCAGCTGTGTCATTTTTTAATTCAAAGCAACACTAGAGAGGTTTGTGAACCTAAAAACTATTTGCCTCTGACTTGTTTTAAAGTACACTGACTTTTGCCAAGCACATTACCGGCCCTGAATCTGCCCCAAAGCGCCTTGTGGGCTGACATAGTTCAGATTGGTTCTTTGGTTTCCAGCCCCACAACATACTGACTTTCTTTACAGGCTTCTGATAGCGTCTTTGTGGCCTTTTCAACATAACAACAATTCATTGGATAGCTGTGCATGTGCAGGGCTGTGGTGTTTACGTCACACAGATGTAGGGGGAGCCAAAGAGCAAATAAATTGCTAAATTCTACTCGTGCAACTTTGACCTAAAATTTCCGCATTATAGATTTATCATTTTTATATCTGCAAAAAGAACACTTTAGAACTAACCAAATTCTTCATGCACTATTCACATCATTTAAGGTGTAACACATTGTGTAATATAATCTTTTGGTTTTCCAATACAACTGTTCACATAATACTTGTGACTAAATACAATTTGTGTTTCAGATCTGGATTCAGAAGGTTACAAATCCGTCTTTGAGAGTCTAATAAGCACATTTACATCCTGAGAAGTGAAACCAAAAGTTAATTAAAATAGGAACATTGCTGTTGCTTAATAACAAAGCAGTAAATAGATGGATTTTTAGATCAAATAACAATAGAAAAACAACACAAAACAATAAGCACTAGATGAAAAATGAGAGTGAAAATTAAATTAATGTTAATTGGTTGTCGTTGGTGTTCTGTATCCATCTAACTCCATGTCTGCATGTCATTCATTTTGAGCATGATCATTCAATACACTGAAGATCAAAGGATCTCTGTGGGGGCCTCTGATACAAAGGATACACATCACCCCGCTAATTATTGATTGGCTACAACACACTCTGTAACTGAGAGTTGTTTGTGCAAAACAATGAGGATAGGCAATGCACTGTTCCCAGTATGTAGTTAATAATGACTTTGTTATGACATTTCATGAGTTAGTTCCCTCCTTTTTGTTTGTCTTGTTAAACATTTCTTTCTAATGGCCAGTACAGTGTGCCACTTGCTTCTAAACCTTTCATGTCACAACTTCTCAATTAACTCGCTGCTCTGGTTTCAATCAATACCCCATTATTTGAAGTTCATTAGGAACCTATTATTTGACAGTATGCTCATTAAAATTGTGACCTGGGTAGATAATTTAATTGCATGAGCGCTGTGTAGAGCAATATTTGTTTATCTGTCTTCTGAAGCTGCGCTCGAGAGATATTTAATTTCTGGCTGCTAGACATTTTGCAACACAATATTTGTCTGAAAGTCACATTTTCTTTTGAGCAAATATTCATGTATTTCAATGTATCCCCGTGTCACTATTTAGTTTTAACTTTACACTCAATGCACACTGTTAAAAATAGGTTTGTGAGCATTTAAAAAGTGTCACAAGTTCCGGGAACAATTAAGTTGCAATTTATTGTAATTTAGTTGTGATTAAGAGTTTATTTCACGAATTTTGCTTCTTTCTCCTTGTTATTGTGGGAAATGTTGTCCCCTCAAAAAGTCTTGGGTCGGTCCCAAAATCTCTTCCCAGTTGGTCATTCCTGGAACATGAACAGGGGAAGGTGCCGAGGCGTCCGTCCTTCTCTCTTGGAATGGAAAAGCAACAGCCTCTCAGCATTGAATCTGGGCCACTGGAACCCATACCATATACAGACTTTGGGTGAGAGCCAGACTGAAGACGAAGTTTGAAATGACTCAGAAATTTTTAGTTGCACTCAACTGTGGTGCTATTTTACAGTTTCCAAAACCCTTTTGGAAGTGTGTCTCTTTGATCTATTTGTATACGAATATATACATTCATATACGAGTGCCTGCACCACACCTGCACCCTGATGGAAGCAAATGAACTAAAGCTTTTGTAAGATTTCAACATCAATTATGATAATTTTGGATCAAATCAAATAACGCGTCATTTGCAATTTATTGTGTTTCAGCATCAAAGGTTACACAAATGCACTTAATTGATGCATAATAGATCAAATATTGTTCTTATAAATTCACTGGCTTGCACCAAAATATTGATTAAACTTAAAAAGACACATTTTTGATGGAGTCAGGACAGTCCTCTAAAATGTCACATGAAGAGATACAGTCTACACTTGTTTTATGGGACTATTGTTGGCAGCTAATTCTGGTTACGAACATTATTTTCAAATTTAAAAGAAGAACTTCCTAAAAAAAAAAGGTCTGCATACTGACTGAGCACGCATGAGCTATGTGTGAGAATCGCAACAACTATAAGGTTAGGTTTGGGCATTACAGATAATTAGTTGGCATAAGGAGTACATTATGGCCTGCCTTGAAATAAAGCTTCTCCTAATTGTTGCCACATTCTGGAAATTCTTTCTAGCATTTTTGGAGGTGGTCCCATCATATCTACAATGACATGATGGGGTGACTTGCAGAAAAATGTTACAGACCGAGACTCAAACCCGGGCTGGATTTGTTGTGGAGCTTTGGCCTTTGTCTATGGGATGGCTGTTCAACTTTTTTTTAGCTACTTGAGCTCCCCCACTAACGGGAACAATTTCAGAACCAGTTTTTGTATTTCACTTTATTCCTTTAAGCTACTTGCCCCGCAGCTAATGCTAGATGGCCTTTTATCTTCAGTTTAGAGCAGATGAATGCTAAGTAAACTCTTGGTTTTGGACCTGTCTGTTCTTAAATGTAAAAGCATTTGTAAAATCTGAAGAAAGAAAACTATTTTGCCGGTGTGGAAAAATCCTAGAGGCATACACAGGTATGCAGATTGGTGTACTTATGCATCTTTTTAATTTCCAGACATCTCTCGTGTGCTCTTTTGTACTACTTAACCCAGCATCGGAATTGGACTTAGTTGGACTAAATAATCAATAATCGATCTAAAATAAGAATCAGAGCTAAACTTTCTTTTGTCTCATTTTATATATCAAAATGGAATCCCTTTACTGATGACCTCATGCTGCCCCAATATGTCTAGGCTGAATCCTCGGCAGGAAATACCCACCATTTTATGTAAGTTGTACAATTTCATAATGTTGATTATTTAATATTATATAACAGTATTCATATCTTTTACATCTAAAAAGTTTGGTGAGGTTAAAAAGTGCTCTGCTAGACCTATTTGGGCTTTCAATTGGAACCGATTTGAGATCTTCTAATCACGGCTTTCAGTGGCCACTGAGAGCAGAGAGCACTTTCTTTTTTTAGACCTAATTTTATTAACTTGCCGATTGTTTTAATCCTTTGGATTTGTGTGAGCGGTTAATAACCCATTTGTCTGATGTGATAAACTCAGACCTTTATTTCTGTTTTCCTTGGATTTTAATCTGGCGGACCCAGAAAATGAGATTGTAAACCTGTAAGTGGGTTTATTGCAGAGTGCTTGATTAAAAACAAACAAGCAAAACATGCCTGCTCTGAAACTCCAGCATGTCATTTGCAGAAAAGATAATGTTTAGGCTCGTCTTGTGTGAGCTTACGCTGCAATCTAAGCTTCTCCAAGTAATCAAACTTGATTTTGACACCGCGGGGCGAGGTATATGGGATCAGCAGTGCCCACGTACGGAATGCTCTGACTGGCTCTCTCTCCAATAAGGAGCAACAGCAGAAACGTTTTAATAACTAATTTTAACATGTGACAGCTATTCGAAAAAGGGTGGCTGAATGTGCATAGAAAATCCCGAAACATGACGGATACCAAACACGGAAAGTCCTCCGTTTGATTTGGTGGTGTAAATATGTGCACGACTGGTGCCTCCTCAGAAATGTTCCGAGCACTAAACATTTCAAATCACAGTGATTGCTCTCAGCAGAAAATTAATCTAATTTTCTGTCAAAGCTGCTGCCAGTTACTTAAGATCTGATCTCTTTCATTATTTCACACACACACACACACACACACACTTTTTCACTCATGCTTTAGGCTGTTCTTAATTAAAATGGAAAGGGAAAGCTTTGCACTCTGTAATTCAGGACAACTTATAGTGGAAGTTAATTATAGACTCCAGTGAATCATACAGAGAACATTTTGAACTAGTTGAGGAAAAAAAAGTCAAATATCAAACCGAAAATGAAAAGAGTATTCAAAAAACATTTGAAGGGTCTCTTTTAAAGAGAGAGAAAAAAAAAGACACTGGGGAAAACAATAAGGATTTAACACAGAGAGTGAGTAACAGTATGTTTCAGTCTTCCAACTCAGCTGCATGGCCACGATCCTGTTGGAAAGAAATCTCCCAGTTTTCAATACAATCTGTAACATTATATGCTTCTCTGTAGGGCTTAGAAAATATTCTGTGTGCTAATGAATACATTCTATCTGTATACAGGTTATAATTGTACACAGGCTACTGCTGTGTTTGGAAATATTCACCCGAAGGGATGTCTGCCTTTAATGGTCAGAGGAAGAGAGTTGGGCAATGATAACAATAGTATTTATGATGAATGGAGCCAAATACTGGTAAATTCATAAGAGGGGTGGGTTGTAGTGCCAAGGGCATTAATTCTGGTCTGGATGTTTCAGACAGATTTGGGCCTTTTTTACTGAAAATTTACAAATGTATTTCAAAGACACGCTTTGAAATTTGGCCAAAGTTGCGGAAATAAAAACTCTGGAATTCTGGGAATTCCAAACTTTTACCCACAACGATAAGACGTGACTCATGGAAAAGTGAAAGTTTTATAATACTACGGCCATATAACACTATGCTGTTGCGGTCTGAATTTTTCATTCTAAAGATGTTTTAGTGACGACCTTTCTTATTCAGCAGCAAGCCAAACTTTGCCCAGTTTCTAGGCATAAATTGTGCAAGTGCCCTGTAACTCCTTACAGGTGAGACACAAACAAACAAATTTTGTCATTTGTGGGTTTGATGATTAAGCTATTGAAATCTCCACTAACTGTCAGATCAATCATCAATGTCTTGTGTTTTGTCATTTATTTAGATTTACATTTTTTCTTTTCTTATTCACTGAGTAGATGTAGTGTTCTGTTTCAGTTTCAACATATAAACTAGGGATGCCAATAACTGAACCTTCCATTGATAGACAACTGCACCTCCTTGTGAAAAACCGAGGATTTTCCATAAAATGTATTTTATGGCATTTCATTTTGACATCAGTGGACATACTGGGATTTGTATCTGTGCTTATGGAGCGTTGATGGTATGTGGAGCAGCTGATGACAAGGTCTCCAATAACAACGCTACATCAACTGTAACATGTTGATTCTATGCTCCCCAGAGGTATGAATAGTCTTTTTTTCCCCCACAGATTCAACTTTCCACGAAAAGCTACAAAAAACAGTTTGATTTGATTCTGTATTGGTTATAATACCTTGAAATGGATTTTAACTATTGTTAACATATATTTTTTAATTTGTGCTTTTCAAATTTCCATGTTTCTCTTAGTAGACCCAGACTTTAAGCCCATTGTTCACAGCACAAAATCCAATTTGCACCAATTTCATGCAGTGCTGCACTCTACTTACACCTTACAATATCTACCTTCAGCATTTGAATCAATTCTACATTTATTGCATTTTCTAGACCTTACATGATGTGCTCCTGGCAGCTGTAATCACACTTTTTTTTTTCTATTTTCTTTCTCTTTTTTTTTTGACTGTACGTACAGAAAAGTATTGGCATCTTCACATTTCTCAAAGCTGGAGTATGAACCTGGCAGAGATACTTAATATTTAATTTATAAACCCAGCATCCAAATAAATTGGTTGCCTCACCAGATTGTATGATGCCATTGCACAGCTTTTTCCAATTATCAGAGCAACATAAGGAATTCAGAGTGAAAGCGAAAGCATGAAGAGAAGGAAAACAGTAACACGAAAATAAATTTGAATGCCAGCCATACAGACAAAAAAACAAAAAAACGCCACACTTATAACTGTTCATAACACAGTGGGAGATAGAGTTTGTTCAAATAGATTTATATTGTAGGTATATTTGCAATAGAAGTGTTTCATCCAAACCATTTAAACTGTTTTGGGCAAAGCCAGATTTTTTTAAACCATACAGCTGAAAGTCCGTCACCCTTCCCCTTCAGAGCTCCTTCCTGGCTCCACACCTCCATGTGTGCACACACCACCAACCTGGTCAGCTGGGTCGAATCAACCTTTGGCAAACACTAGAAATTGTGGAAATGGCATTCACACTAACACATAGCGTAACCACATAGTTGTGCTAGCTGTATAGCAATTAAACAAATTCCCCAAAAAAACAAACCAAAGCATTGCTTTTGTTAGTTCTTAGCCTCTGATTCCTGGAGTTGTAGCCATTGTGGAAAAGCAATCCTCACGTTGGCACTGGGTTGACCTCTTTCTTTAAACATTTTTTTTTTATTTGTAGCCTTTGCTAATAGTCTTTCTTTTCTTTCCTTCTGTATCGGTGCTTGATGTGGAAGGTGAACGTGGCTGCTCTTTCTGCCAGTACTGTGATGTCTGCTAGTTGCTTTCCCACTCTGTACCTGCAGCCATCTGTAGACTTGCCCGATGCGCAATAAATGCACAGAAATGGTGTGGCCAGGAGTGACCGTAAACGGAAGAGGAGTTGGACAGTTGTTCAATCATTGCACTCCAATGGGATGTAAAACTGAATGCTGACACAACTGGCAAAAAAGTGTCTCTTTACAGGATCCAATTCTGTCCCTTTAACAGAGGCCTAATTATTTCCACGAATTGTAATGTGGCCTGCCATTGTTTTCATCTTCTGTGCACTTACATTATTAATGACGCTGAGGTCACTCAGAGGATAATATCTGTTTGAAATTCAATTATTCGTACACGAAAAATCAACAGCACTGTAGATCCTTTCAGATAATCAGGACAATCATTGCCTTCTTGATAAACGTCTGATTCTTGTACCTAAAAGCAACATGGAATTCAAGTATGAAAGAAAAGCAGATTTGCACTTCTCAAACACGGGGATTCTAATCCAAAAACATGTTCAGGATCAGTTCATCAGTTCAGGGGAGATGAGCTGATGTTTCACAGCGATGACTCACTCTTTCAGCTTTCATTTGATTCATTGAAGACACTGCATATTGAGGCAGTCGGGGTCCATTAACTGGGATACTTTTCCTGGATGCTTGTTGTGTGGACCATTATTAAACACCAGTTAACAGCTGCAGAGGACCACATTAGCCAAACAGAGATTCTCTGTTCACGACACACTCGCATATCCCAGCACAGCAAGTGCACTAAGAGACTTTCTGCCATTTTAAGGCATCTGCTTTCAAACATTAGGAATGCTTCATAGCCTCTAATGCAGTCTTCAGGGTAAACACATCCATTTCTAAGAAGCATTACATGCTAACTTATCTGCATCCATTCGTTCTATGTTCCAATTTGCTTAAAGTTGATACAATTATTTGAAATTCGATTTTTGGTCATGATGAAATGATGACACACACCACAATAAGGACAGAATATCGATGATTTATCTGGCTTTAACAAATGTGATGTGTAAAGTATCTTTTAAGAATGATTTTTTTGGTTTTCTATTGTCAGATTACTTTTACTTGAATTGAAAGAGAGCTTGTGCTTCAATGATCAGCCAATATGTGCAATCATCTATATATCTGCAATTCCTGCCAGCAGGAAGAAAAGGGAAGTAAAAAAAAAATCAATGTTGGAATGGCAGTAATGTGTTAACAAAGTGCATGTGCGGGACCTCTCTCCATCTCATGGCTGCTATTATTGCAAGACCATAACGTTCCAGATCTGCACTACATAACTTGAGACTTTTCCCATGATGGGCTTTGTGCCTACACATGGCAACAGAAACAACAAAGTATTTCAATTTATTTGCAACCAATCATTTGCAGTGGTGCTGTCTGTGAAGCAGTTACTGTAGGTTTCCTTCAGTAGATGCTCATGTTATATGGAATTAGAAATACTTTGGGGAGTTGACAGGTTTCAAGCCTACAGACATTGCGGAATGTGCAGATATCTGGTGGGCAAATGTATTTTCATCAAACAAAAATTTGCTGACTCAGTCAGGAAACAACTCATCATGGACTGCTTTTCCATTTAAACTTGTCAAAAATAACAACATTTCGAAAGTTCCTTTCATTGTTTTTGATGTTTTTTTTCTTGCGTACTTTTGCTCTCCTTATTTCACAATATCTGCAGCCTAGAGACTGGGCTCAACATGTGAAAATGTTCACAAAAAGCTTTACATGGGGATTAGTGTTAGCTCGGACCGTTTATATCCATAACTTTGCCAGCAAATATGCCAAGAAATGACCAGATCCCAGAACTATTCTTTCCAACAGACATTTTCAAGCCTGATAGACTTATAAGAAATAAGTGTGTACAAATTCTTAAATTTATATATGTATATATTTTTGATAAAGTCTTTACATGGTATAAGCGTTTAATATTTTGAGATGAGAAGTGTCTGCAGAGGCCTTGTTAGGTCCTGAAGTGTTGGCCCATTTTACTGGCTCTGATATGTAATGATCTCTCACTCTTGGAAAGGGAATGCAATCCATTCAGAATATTGAAACAACCGCATAGTTTTTTTTTTTGTTGTTGTTTGGTTTTCTTATGTTTTTGCAGTGCTGTTGACCGCCTTATAATCTGTGTTTTGTAGCTTCGGTGTGCCAAACGAACCGAAATGAACACCGTCCTCTCCGCCCTTGTTACCCCTGCATCTCTGTGATGAAGATGCATAGAGACCTGTTTATATTGAAAGCCATTTCCTGAGGTCTGTTGTGACAATGCGACACTGAGTCTAATGCAATATTTGCGTTGTTTGTTGCAACAATCAAATTTCTTACATCTAATATGAAAAGCTACATTCAGTATTATTATAATCTACTTTAATATTAAATTCTTTGCCTAAGTGATTGACTGCTTCTAGATTAAATTCTATACGCTAAACATTATTCTTCCAGACTCGTATATTCCCATCACATTCACAGACAAGCTTATAAAAATGGCACATATAGAGTCATAGTTTAGAGCTAATAAGTATACAGCACAAGGTTTAAAAACCTCTTTAACTTTTTTTTTAATACAACTGGGAAGAGTGCAAGGACTTTCTAGATAAGAGAATTATGCATCAATCAAATTCAGGGGATACATTTTAAGACTAACCTTTAAAGTCACCCTGTTCTGCACAGTTAATTACAGACCTGGCAAACTCTAGTAAGGCCCGTAATTCTCAAGATCAGGCCACAGGTCACTGGCTTCAAATAGTTGAGCCAGTATCGCTTTATGATTGGCCTCTTTAGTTGTAGATGAAAATGTTACTTACATGAGGCAATTTATTATAAAACCCTAAAAGCAGATTGAAGGATGTTTCCATATGAACTTGGACACTTGCAGGCTTTGTACGCCTCATATCCTGTACAGCTACTTGATTTGTGTAGATGGTCATTTCAAACAGACAAGAGGAGCTGATACTGGAGTGTGTCGTTCATTTCTCAAAACTGATCGTTGGTTTTAAATGTTATCCTTTCCAGAGTATTAAGCCATGTCTTGCAGCGCATTGACCTAATGTGACATATTGATGGAATCGTGTCAAGGAGTCAGAATGAAGAGGAGGAAACTACTTCTCCTTCATCTTTTACCAAGGTTACATATAAACCCACATGATAAAGTTTTATCTAACCCAGCTATATTCTTTCAAATACAATATCTGCATCTTTTACATCATTCCTTTTGTGTTTTTCAACCAGGACGTTTCAGGAACCCTTTCACAATTCTGTTTCTGATGAGAACATACATAGTAAGTCCAAAAAGCATTGTTTGTCTAACAATGTTACTTTAATAAATACCCATCTTTTGAATGCACTGCAAATAGAACAGTGTCAAATATTTTCTAAAGACTTTATATGAAATGCAAGTACTTACGTTTCTACGTAATACCTTGTCCTTGACAAGACTACAATTAGACAACATATAAAGCTGTGCAACACTGACTCACTTTATAGTCTTCTCCTGAAAGCACCTTTGAGTGCAGTGGTGCCATAAACAATGTCCGTTATTTCAACGATAAGGGAGGATGGCATGGAAAAAGCAATGTCTCTCAGTGGTTGTGTGCACTTGGCTCTTTTATTAATTTATTTCCGTATAGACGAAAGCCCCAGGGAGCTGTATGCTTTAAGAATCCATGATTAATGAAAGATTAATCATGAATTTTGTAGAGGAACAGGAAGAGTTGTCACTCTCTATTTGGACCCCTTTGGACTGGGATGGAAGAAGGAGACAGGCAAAAGGGAAACGGGTGGCAGATTGTGCGGCGAGGGAGAGGATTTCAGAGTGGATGTCAAGAACGAGAGAAGGGAGCGGGCACAGCCAATGAAAATGACGGGGGAAAAGGTTTTTTGGAATTCATGAGATGTTGACATAGCAAGAAGCCCGCAACACTGCTACAATGCCTTTGTTGTATGACCCCATTAAATCAGCCATCACACCATGCGGGCAGCGCTAATATGGACACAAATGGGATACAAAAGGCCTGCCTTTACATTTAGACCAATAAGGATGTTAGTATAAGGGTAACTGAAGTTACAGTGAGAAAGGGTCAAAATGCTGCAGGCTTAAGTTGGTTTCGTGAGTTTTCAAAACAACAAAGTGGCCTACAAGGACCAAGGGGAAATAAACAAGTAACATGCTTGAGCTTGTGCCTTATGAGAGAGAGAATTAACCATTAGCAAGCCAGCATATAGAGGTTAGAAAGTTTGTAATGGTCTATAATAAGTGGGTAGTTCATCATCTCACACCCAAATTTGATTCAAGTGTTAGAACATTGCTTTTTTTTTCTCCTGGGACTGAGTACATTTTTAATGATTTCTTTTATTTTTTTACGTCTTGGCCAGGTTCAGGCAACAAAAAAGTTTATTCTTAGTTCATGGTTAAGGTTGAGAAAAGATTACGGTTTGAAAAAAAAAGAAAATACAGCTTTTAAAAAATCTCCCACGGCATAATTAAGTATTGTGGAGGAGACACCAGGCTCTTAAGGTTGAGAGAATCTGATATTTTATGCAGACTCCATAATTTCATAAGCCACACGGCAACAATGTCATTTTTTTCTATTCACCGTTTTAAAAAATCTACTTATTTAAAAAAAAAAAGACAAACAAAAAAAATACACTTTGAATTGCTTGTGTCACCTTCTCCTTGAAATGAATACACTCTGACATCCCAGAATTTGTGCTCTGTCTGCATTAGTCTCCCGAGTGTATGCCAGTCACGAGGCTTATAGAATTACAATGGCACTTGTCATTATTTGTGCCAGGTCTAACAACCCCCTCTTGCCTAACTTTCCGCTGAATGCTAAGTGGCCAAATCAAAGTGAGAGACGGGACAAACAGGAGACTTTTCAACAGCTCTGCCTCTGAGGCGCACATTTCAGCGCATAATAGATAGGAGAGGATGGGTGGAGTGAAGAAATACAAAGAAGTAAACATGACAGCTGCTTCTGTTGCGAACTTCAGTGATTTCACAGTTTTTGGTATTTGTCACAGACGGTGCCATTGAGTGTTGCTGATAACAGCGGTGAAGGCTGTGCATTAACAACAAAAGTCACCAGTATTAACCCTGCATGCTAATGCAGTCTACAAACAGCGTATTATGTCCCGATTGTTCATTCCATAATTAGACCAAGTCTGAGGCTAAATAAACATATAATAAAGATTAGTTATTTCTATCCATGCGGTAGCTGATATAGGGTACGCACAATAGAGCAAACCTTCAGATGTAGCCACAGTAAAAGAGGTCTGACAGTCCTTTGGTAGATGACTTTATAAAGGCAGCATATGTCAGCCAACAACAACAACAACAAGAGTCACAAGACTAACAAGCAATTATATATTATCAGAAAATAAACATGGCTAAATTGGCACATAACTAACAAAAAGGCAAAGCTAAGGTAATGGCAAAGCTATTTAGTACAACGCATAAGTCAAAATGAGGAAGAAATAATGGTTTACATAGGTATTTGGGTATTATAACAATAATACTGATCATTTGTATTATTATTGTGATTTTTACTTTGCTGCCGTACGATCTGGAAATAAAATCAGTTTGGGGTAGTTTGTATAATTCAATTAATACAATATGATTTGATGGTGTTAAGTGTTTTCAATTGTCAAAAACATCATTTGTTGCAGCCCACCTGCAACAGCAGCAGCAACAAGTTTCTTGGATTGTGTTTCCATAAGTTTGACCCATCGAGTCATCAGAACCTTTACCCCTTCGCTCATGCTAGCTTAAGCAGGATGGGTTCTATTGGTGTACACTAATCTTTATAGCACACATTCTCAATTGGATAGAGGACCGGACTTGAACTAGGCCATTTCAAGAGATTGAAATGATTCCCCCTGAACCACTTTAGTATTGCTTTAGCTGTATCCTTAGGGATGCTGTCGTGCTGTGAAATGGACCTCCATCCTAGTCTCAATTCTCATGAAGACTAAAACAGGTTTTGCTTCATAATTTTTCTGTATTTAGCAACATCTCTCATTATTAAGTTCCCTGGCAACTTTGATGCATGTATAGCATAAATTGGCACTATGGATGGACTGTCCAATCTCTGATGGGGTATTTTTGGCTTTTTTGTTACCTACCTGATTAATCCTTAATTGGTACATGAGTTTTGGGCTGCCCTTTCTTGAGGCTTGTTGAGATGCCATATTCTTTCCATTTTTCTATAATGGATATGGCTCTGTAGGATGTTTGATGTTTTCTTTTTGTTTGTTTGTTTGTCTTCACAACTACACCTTACCTTTTTTCCTGGTCTTTACTATCTTGCTTGCTTGACAATGTTTCTTGCTTTCTGGTGTTGCAGACTTTCGTGACAAGGGTATAGATGCCAATTAGGAATTATCAAGGATTAAATCTATGATATTTGGAGCATTAAAAAAATTTAGCTGATTAAATTGGCTGATAAAACTTCCACCTTCCTCCAATGATTTTGGAAATTAGCAATCAAGGATGTTTCACATTGCAGCAATATCGTCCAGTCAAATGCAGTGATAATGTTACTGTTAGTAAAATAAGAGTAAACAAGGTTTGATTTTTTTCTTTTAAACAATTATCTCTGGTACACAAGGTCAAGCAAAACTTGAATTGATATAGTTTGCTGGTGATTGGAAAATACAAAGGGGAATTCAATTTAAAAATAATGGAATAAAGAAGCAAGAGGTATGTTTAGGTTAGTGTGCAACATTGTTTGTGACATCTAATTAGTGAACTGAAAAAAATGCCATGTGTGAGGCCTCCATGCACATCTGTGACATGCATTACGTTACTCAATTCTGGTAGTTTACAAAATGTCCCATCTGTGCTGGTCAAGCAGCCAATCTAAATCGCTCAACCTCAAAAACTAAGAATATGTTATATTTTGATTGCTCACATAATTGAGCTAATTATGTGCCTTCTGATAATGAGCCAGCTGATATGTGAATGTGGAGCCTATGTAGGTAATAAATGGGCTGATAAATCCCCATATTGGGCGGTGCATGAATTCCATTGTTGTCAAGTGTTCATTTATCCCACTTATTATGCTTGGGTATATGGGAACTGAATGGATATGGCACAAAATGGGTAACTTATCTATGGCAGCCCTGGGTCAAATGGACAAACCCACATTGGTATTTGGATCCTAGTTGGGTCATTAATTAGAAATGCTAACAACTGGCAAAACAAATGGGCTCATTTGTGTTTATGGAATTAAATGAATGGGGAAACTCATACGGGGCTTAGTTAACACACAGTAAAAACCTGCATAAAACCCAAATTGCCAACATCACCATTGTAGAACTTTTTATTTTTATGAATTTTAGAAAAATATTCTTAACCAATTTGGAATATTTCATGTAGCTCTATTAAAATAAAGACATGTGTTGTTTAATTGCAGTTTATAAATACAACAAAACATGCTGCTCAACCTTCTCAAATGCAGTCTTTGATTTAAGGATTTATACATACATGCATGCACTTAAGCACAGACACTTGCACATACTGTAAATTCTATGAACAGTATCACATTGGAATTGTGTTTTTAAAGGTGTTTACCTCATATCTGGTGTGAAATTAAAATCTCTGAAAGTAGTCTTCATCTAGCAAATAAAATGGAATATAGTGACTTTATACATGACTTTCCTTTGGCTCAGCACAGCATTGGTGTTAGGTGAAAGAGAGATCATGCTGCGCCACCGCACAGATAGAACTGAGGGTGATCTAATGCTCTTCTGTAGCAATCAAAAGGTGCAGAGCCTCTTGGTGGAATTAATGCAAGGATTGTTGGTGGCATGTACCAAAGTGGAATTTTCCTTCCTGTATTCCTGCCATAATTCTCTCCAGGGGCCGGCTAGGGTACAAAAGACAAACTGGCCAGGAGAGTTAAGTCATTTCCTCTCTCTGCACCAATCCAGCCCTTTGGCATGGTACACATCTGACACTTATCCCACATTTGTCAGAGGCTAAAACCTGCCTGGTATTTGATAGAAAATCTCTGGCCAAGTGGAACTCTCTAATTTGGATGGGCCATGCGTAACTGTGCAACATCAAAGACATTACCTCTTCAGTCTTCTTTAACACAACTTAAGCACAAATTATGTGGCAAATTATGGGCAATTTTTTGTAAATACTTCATTTGATTTAATAACAATGCAATTTTGACATTAATTAAACAGAAATGAAAATGAATAAGTACAAACGTGTCTGGACAGTGGAGTGATATATTGCAAGTGAAGCATTGTCTCAGTGTATCAAAGGCCTCTCTCATGTTTTATTAGTGGTATTCACAGTCAGATGTATACCCCCTGGTCCCATCAGCAGCCCCGCTCCATCATGTTGCTCCATTTATCAAAAGCTGAAATAATGTGGCAGGGATTTATTATCTTGTTCAAAAGCCAGGCTTCATTTGCACAACAGAGGCCACAATCTTCAATCTGGCATTGATTTCTTTTGATTTATGTAGAACAAGGAGTGTTAGGAGTGCATGTTCATCGAGTCTGTTGCCCCTCCTCGTCCACTTAGTTTCCTATGACAGTGATGTGGACCATAATGACACACAAGGTAAATAAACATAACACTTCTATTTTATATAAAAACATGCCTCCCTTCCTATTAGCTTTGTTAGCTCAGTGTAATGTAAAAGATGAAATGTTTGTTGATTGCGATCTGTCCATCCAAGTATTGCACTAATGTTTCATTGTCTGGCCCAGAGTACATTTTTTTAAATCTTTTATTTTTTTTTTCCATCTTTTCTTTTTTAACTTCTAACTTTTAATTCAAAATCTCATCACGTTTCCCTTAACCATAACCCTGTGGCTACTCTGTGGAAGTCATCAAGACAGCTTTGCACCAGTAAAGGTTTTAAACATGGCTTATCCAGAACACCCCAGATCAGGCAATTATGTTGCCTTTCAGTTCCACCACTTTAACGGCGTCTACATTCAATGAATCGCTGCCCCTTCTATTAGGGGAAAAAAAGAACTTTAAAAGAATGCTCTGACCCTTATACTGTTTACTCTAGGTGAATAGGTGTGGACTCTCTCTGGTCAGTATTTTATCTCATAGTACCTTTTTCTTATAAATAAGAAATAAAAATGGTAGAAGTTAAAGGAGTATAAGAAACAGATCGCTGCCAAGCATTTCTGTACCTCCTGAAGACCCAGCAATGTTTAGCACTCTTTTTTTCATTTAATACAAAACATAAATACTTTGCAAAATATATCAACTCAAATATCAATTATTCCCACCAAAAATATTTTTGCTTTGCCCAGTTCTAAATACAATAATGCCTGCTCCCACTGTGTTTTTTCTTTTCTTGTGTTATTTAGCTTTTTTTCTTTTACTCTATATCCTAAACACAGCCTGTGAAGACAGAGGTTAGAATAACAAGAGACATCTCCATAAGTTAAACAATTGCTCTTGCTTGTTGAAGTGCATTTCTGTTTGGATCTGGTAATCCTCTTGGTGCACGCGTGGGTGCCGAGATGTTGTTAAACCTTATTTGATATGATGGGTTATCCAAAACCTTCGAGCTCTTCCCGTGGTGGGTCAAGAGGGTCAGTCTAACCCTATTGTCTTCCTCCCATTCCCCTGCATAGAAACAGCTATATCTGTACTTGTGAGATCACAGCTAACTCCAAGTGGCAACTCTAATTAAAATCACATCTCAGTGGTTATGTTTAGCATTACTTTTCAATGTGTTCCTGCTGCTTTGATGGTTTAGAGGCCATTTGCTGGTTTTGAATGTATAATTCTTTTTGCAGTAAGGCATTGTAGTTAACGTACAGTTAGAGGAAATGTTGGTAGGAACGGCATGTTGATCCAGAATCCCAGCTTTTGAACTTTGTACTGATTTGAGCTGGTGCTGTTGGAGACAAGTTGTTGAGACCCTTGATGTACAGAGTTTGCCACTGATTGAAATGCTAATATGTGTGGGTGGTGTTGTGGTATATAAGAGGGTTATATGGTTAGTAAGGTCCTGTACAGTTCGAGTATACATTGCATCTGATGATTCAAGGAGAATGGGAACTCAGTTTATAATTTAATGAGGACAATTTTTAATTGTGAAGATATAATCATACTGCATAAACAGCTCTGACCCGTGGGGGATGAAAAAAGGACCTGTGAGATATTCCTGTGGTGTCTTTAGTTACTGTGAGTTGTAGTGTGGGTATGTGGAGTACATGTTCTGCTGCATGCTCAGGGGTATTCAGATCAGAAGACTGTGGAAGTCAGGTTATTGTCTTGGTTTCTTTTTCACTTTATATGAGCAAGCGTTCTCGAGGAAGCTTTAAAGTGTGGCGGGTTTCATTTTTCTGCCGGAAAGGCCATTTCCATTGGGATTGTACTTTGTATACAAACTGTGTTTATGGATTTATTAGTGTTGCTGTGTTATCTGTGTCAAAGTCACATCCACGTGAATGTCAAAACCAAAGGTTAAACAGAAGGGCATTCATTTTAACACGATGATCAATTCTATTTACATGTTTTCAAGATGTGGGACCACATAACGCACTGGCAACTAAATAAAAACACACTTTTAACAACTAAATTGAAAAAAAAAATTTAAATGTTGGAGGAAAAAAAACACATTACGAATAAAGTTAAGGGGAAAAAGTGGAAGATTCAAGGCCCAAGACAATGGCATTGTAGGAAGTGAGGAAGAAGACAAAAGTGTACAAGCAAGACAAGAATGAATATCGGATTGCATTTTAGTGCTGGAGAGACCTCAAAGAAAAAATAAAAGATGACAGATACAGAGTTAGCTTCATTGTTGCTAATGGTAAATAATAACTGATTAGTTCTCTCGCTCTGTTGACTTAGCTTTGGTAACTTTGTCAGTGAAGCTGCTGACGTTAAAATTCATGAAAAGAATCATTCATCATAATCATCATAATATTTAGCCTTGAAATTGGATAATAAGTAGCAAAGCTTGCTTGCTGGACCCTGAATACATTACACTGATTACTTTTTCTACCCGGTCTGTTGCCAGGGGTGTGGGAGAGGTTATCAGTGGTTGGCCTAATGGCTCCAGCTGCCCAACCTTGCTCTCCCCTAAGTTTTAGTTCAGGTTTTCGCTGAGCACACAGGTGTCCGCTGTCGCCCGGTCCTCATGTTATTTCCCCACCCCTGAGAACAGATTTTCACCTGTGACCAGGTGGAGTTCAACGGCTGCTATTGCAAGTTGGACTCTCTGCCTTTAAAACACACCTTTAGGCTTTGCTATCCACAGGATGACCACACTTCTGTCTTACATAGTCTTACACACTTCTCTGCAGCTTATCTACCTAACTAATCACTTTGGTTAGGTATTGGTTTTTATGTATCATCTACCTGCCCATTATTCAGATTTTCTGTCTGAATTCTCTTGGTTTTTTTTATCTCAGTGCTGAGTACAGATAGTCATTGCAGTGGGTGACTTTAATTTTCACGTAGATGTTAAAAATGACTGCCTAAATATAAACCTTAATTCTATATTAGATTCAATGGATTTTCTTAAAGTTTACACAGACATACTCACTCTCTTAGTCACACCCTTGATCTTGTCCTGACTTATGATATTGAGAGTAAACAATTAACAGTATTTGCTCATAACCCTGTCTTATTTGACCATTTTTTGATAACTTTTGAGTTTACATTACTTGACTACACAGCATCTGAGAAGAAATTTATCTATAGAAGGTGTCTATCACAGAATGCTCTAACCAAATTTAAAGAATTAATTCCATTGTCATTTTCTTCATTGCCATGAGCAACGACAGACAACAGGTACCTAAACTTTACTCCCACAAAACTTTATTGTCTTGTAGCAGTCACAGTGCCGTGTGGATTAAGAGTTTTTCAAACTTTGACAAAACCAACATTCCTGTGGGGGATGTTTACGTATGTGGATAAAAACCAGATCCAGAGAACAGAAAACTGCCTAATTTACAACACCCTTAAGAGCTTTTGGGAGTGAAAAATAAGCAACAGACACTTGCCATAAAAATTGGAAAACTCGAATGAACAAAGGATCTCTCTGTTGGAGATGTTGGAGACTTACTATCTTATCTTCACCATAAATCGAAATTGACATTTTAACACCCTTTCCCACCAGAGAAAGAGACCAGATGGCTACACACGAACTGAGAAGACTTCACCAAGACTCACTTTTAGTCGAATCTTAAAACTATATTAAATGTGTTTGATAACCGTATACAATTTCTTTCAGGTTTCCAGCTTGATCACAAGACGCATATAGAGACAATTTGTACGATTCTGGCTTAAATATTGACAAAGAACTGATTTTGGTGGAAAATGCCCAACCTGCCTGATGGAACCACATTGCCCCCTAGTGGTCTGCAGTGTTGATTAGTTGAACATTTAAATCCCAGAGGACTCAGTAAAATGGACAAGATATATGCAACAATTAACTTTTAACGATGTCCCTTCGGTATCTATTTGGTATTTGTTTGGTATCCCCATTGTTAACACAGAAAATTAACATTGTGTGGTTCACTATTCATATGTCACGATTTCATAGATATTCATCTGAATTTTGAAAGTCATAATCATCAATTACGTTGTGTGTTATTTTGATGTCTTTATATTGCAAGTCTATGTTATATCTTTAATCTGCATATCTTAACAAGATGTGGTGTTTTCAGAATCACCGAGACAAATGTTCTATGAGACAGAGTAATGGAGAAATAAGAGTTTCTTTGTCTCATCCAGAAATCCCCACGTAAAACAGATCATCTTACACAGACACCCAGGCAGACATTCACCACAGTTCAGGCATATCATTGGCTGAAAGAGTAGTGTAAGCTTACGTCACGCCCCGCCTCCGAGAATCAAAACCCGGAGCCCGCGAAAAAGCTTCTGCTTTTTGCTTCTTGTTTTTCTTGTTTCTGGCCTCTTGTTCCAGAAGAGTTCCAACCCAGAGTTTCAGAAGGAGATTTGAGCAGAGAACAGTTGCTCAGAGAGAGTTGGAGATGGTTTGAGAAGAACAGAAGAGCTCACCAGAGTTTGGGAGTTTTCCCATAATCTCAGGAGAGAGCGGAAAGACAGAGGATGAGCGATGCAGAGGACGACCGGAGGAAGCCCTCCAGAACCCAGTGAGACCCCGGTGACGAGAAAGAAAGACCCGAACAAAGATAAGAACAGGATGAAGTTTTCCTACCCAGAAAGCCAACTCCAAGCAACCTTTTATTAATCTTCTGTGAACTTAAGTTCACTTCATCAGAGAAGCAACGGACCAACTGACACTCGGAAGATTCGATCATCTAACCACAGCCCTCGGCACCATCGCTCCCGTTTCCCGGTGAAAAGAAGCAACTGAGAAGTCCGCTAAAGTCAGCCACCTCAACCAGGAAGGCCCAGAGAGCGGTAGAGAAATCCCCTCGGACCCGCGTGGCCGCTGCCGTGTTCCGAGCTGACTAAGCAGAACTTCAGCACAGTAAGACCGACCCGTTTTCACCTTAAAGTGGGTTTGATGGATGTCTCGAGGCTTTCACAGAATGATACATTAATCCGAAATGTCAGTATTTAGCGTCAAATAGTCAGCCAACCTAAACTATTTGAATACATCCAGTATCTCCCCATTCCCCATATTTTATTTTCCATTCACTAAGTGTTTTATATAATCACCCATATTCAATGCATCTCCTGTTTGTTTTAAAGGTTCATGTTTTGGTCATATCATTTTAATAAATAGTTCATATATCTATATATATGTTATAATCACAGATTGTGTCGTATGCTTTCTTTACGTAATGTCTGTCCAACCAAACGAGAACTTCACGAAAGTAGCGAGATATGAGACTGATTATTAATTGATTATTAATTTAACATACCAGGATCGTAAGATTTTAACAGTTTTCCTACCTGACTGTAACTTAAAGTTAAGATAGGTTTATTTGAGACAGTGAAAACGTCTTATAAATCCTTATATTTGATGCAAATGCCCCAATAACGCTACAGTCTTGTTGACAGTGCTACCCCTCTGAAAATGAAGGCAATCTCTCAGAAGAGGTTGGCTCCTTGGTATAATTCACAGCTGCGTGCTATAGAGCAGACTTCAAGAAAGCTAGAAAGAAAATGTAATTTATCTAACTTAGAGTATAAAATAGTGTGGAAACATAGTCTAATAACTTATAAGAAAGCCCTTCTTAAAGCTAGAACTTCTTATTATTCATCATTGATAGAAGAGAATAAGAATAATCCCAGCTTTCTTTTCAGCGCTGTAGCCAGTCTGATCAGGGGGGTATTCCTAGAAGCTGGCTTAGCGGAAAGCCTGGCTTATTTCGCTACTTCTGGCTAAATTTAGCGAGAGTTCCGTTCCATAAAGCTGGCTTATTTGAACGCCCGCTGAGTAACCAATGGTAGTTTATGCTGCTGAACTAGCCTGGTCCCGGGCAGGCTAAAGTTGAAGCTTAGCTTAGCTGCAACTCAAAAAATGTCCGACCGGCTGAAACGGACTCCGGAAAGAAATGTTCACCAAGAATTCTGCGCTCCCGCAACTCATGTCTTGTCTAAAAAACGAAACAAAAACTGTGGTTATCATATCACCACTTTCACTGTCTCGAAAAATCAATCAGTCGGTGCCAGTGCAACTAAAGAAACGCAACTATACACACGTATTGAACATGAAATTAAATGAGAGAGAACATGGTATTCATTAAAACTAATCAATACCTAACAAACATCCGATCTACACCCACGTAGGACCCGACTCAGAAAAATGGGGGACAGGTAATAATGTTAATGATACAAATTATTTGTACAGTCAAGGACTGTACAAACAAGATATTAGATAAAACGCAGGAATTAAAACATCTTACCATATTAAAAATATGACCTCTGTCCTTTCAGGCTGCTGCTCCACATTTACAGTAGCCAATAATGTAAAACAACCCACTGGCTGAAGTATTTGCATTAAGTTCATCATCTCCCTCAGGCTTCCCTAATGTTATCGGTGCACTTCACTGTACCCATGTACGCATCCAAGGCAAGGCAATGTGTAGAGCACAATTCGTACACAAGGCAATTCAAAGTGCTTTACAGCTACATAAAATCACAAGAAGGCAATAAAATCATTCCAAAAAACAAAAAAATCATTAATTAATTAATTTAAAAGTGAAGAGTGCAGATAAAACACTTTCAGGTGTCATATGCACATCTAAATAGAACTGTTTTCAGTCTGGATTTAAACATTGTCACTTTGTCCAGGCCCCTGCTGGACCCGTGGAGGCTGACTATGTAAACCGAACATTTTTCCATATCCTAAATGTACAGGTACACTTGGGGATAATTGTCCATAGACTCTGAACTGGATTTCTCATTTTGAAAAACACCACATCAACCCCTTTGAGTAATGCTGAGCAATGTTACATTTATGCCTTGTGAAACCTCATCATTGACTCCTATCCCCCGTGCATACAGATGATCTGTGATGGAGGTCATTTCATTTCCAACATTGAGGCTAAATGGCCGGGATCAGTTCATGATTCTAGGATCTTCCGAGCATCCTCACTGGCACAGAGGTTTGCACAAGGCGCAAGAATTTTACTAACCCGAAGGAGTGTACTTTTGAAGTAAGGTGTAGCATAGGCAGAATTTTGGTAATGTAATGAGAGGTCAGGTGTAGAGGTCATCTTAAGGAATTTAAAGTACTCGTCATACTTTATTATAGATAGCCATATAAGGCATATATTGCATCAAATTGCCTAAAGTCTTAACACATGTATATCCATCCAACATTTCTCTTATTCTGCAGGAGAGTTCAATGGTGTCCTGCTTGGAGACAGAGGCTATGCATGCTGGCCGTACGTCCTCATGCCATATCCTGATCCAGGAACAAGGGCATGCACATGCAAATGCACATGCACATGCACATGCTACAACAAGGGCACGGATAGAAATGACCTTTGGCCAAATGAAATACAGGTTCATTGCTTAAAGTTCTCAGGCACCTTGGCTGACTTCTGACAGAGCCATCTTAAATTAATAGTATACTTTATATTTTATACATTTTGTCTTGTGGACAACTTTTCAGGCTCAAGTCTTTTCTTCATTGAGTTCTAGTGCCTGAAAGGACTCAGTTTCTCCTGACACAGTGAGGGACCTGTACAGGGACACATATTTCCTTTGATCCTTATTGTTGTGACCTTTGAGTTAGAACTTCTTTTCATAATTTAGCATTGACACAGTAGCAGTTAAAGTGAGAGCAAGTGTAAGAAGGCTAAATGGACAGAGATGATTTATAACTTTCCACACGTTTAGGTCATGGCACCCCACTGTGAATATAAATGTAAAAAACAATTTTCTAACACTTTGCATGAACCGTACAATAATGACAAGTTTGAGTTCAAGTTGTGTTGAATTGTTTAATTATTATTACATGTTTCTCAAGCTGTGGAGCGAAAACAGAATTAAATACAGTTCACAACACCAAATTCTCCTTTATCTGAATTTATACTAACATCCCTCTCCAGTTTCATGATCTCTAGCTTGATCTTTTTTATTTTCAGTTTCTTCCATATCTAGTTTGGTGCTCTCTTTATTGGACAAACACATTTCTTCAAAGGCTACTTACCACTCTGAAATATTTTCCTGTACTTTACCTTGACTTGCTGCCAGGTACGCTTTTGGCTGTTAAGATTGCTCCTGTTGAGATGTAACAGTGAAAAAATAATAATAGGGTCACACACACTGGATAATATAGTCACTACAGTATGATGATGCGTGTCGATTATTGGGTTATTAATAAAGTGAGCAGGGCCAGTATATTTGTGCTGTACATCTCATACAGAGACAATTCAGCATGCTTTATGTAAACAAATTATAACACAAAGAGGAGAGTATAAATACATGAGGACAGTAAAATGAATGTCAATGGTATGAAACTTTCATAACTTACGCATTTAGTCTGTCTGCAGTTGTTAGCCATGCCGTTTCTTCGCTTTATTGATCGCAGCTGTATTACCATTTCTGGTGATGACACTTTTAAAATCCTCATACAGCTCCATAAGCATTATTTGTTCAGCTGACGAAAAAATAACAGCTCTTGTCTTGCTCTCATTTTCACACAGATCTCCGTTTTTCCACCATCCACTCGTCAGGGCTTCTTATGTTCCTCGTGCACTCACACTAAGCTAGGCTATGTAAGCCTCGCTTGAATTAGCCTCACCGAGATGCAGCTAAAATATCTTCGAGGAACGACTTGAGGCTTAAATGAGAGATGGCGCTAGTTCAAGCGATGCTTACCGGCTATAGCCTGGCTTTCTTTAGCTACTTTCTAGGAATACCCCCGAGGAGTCTGAGCTCTGTTGAGCCAGGTATTCCTTTAAAACTCAGCAGTGATGATTTCATGAGCTTATTCACGAATAGAATTGTTTCTGTGAGAGAGAAGATTAATGGAATAATTCCCACTATTATCACTGATGTATCATCAAGTACAGCAGCTTTAGAAGTATCTTTAGAACCTGATCTGTATTTAGACTGTTTTTGTCCAGTCAAACTCTCTGCACTAACAGCAGTAATAGTCTCTTCTAAACCATCAACTTGTATTTTAGACCCAATCCCAACCAGACTGTTCAAGGAGGTTTTCCCCTTAATTGACACTTCCGTATTGGATTTGATCAATCTGTCTTTGTTGACAGGATATGTGCCACAGAGTTTTAAAGTTGCTGTAATTAAATCTTTACTTAAAAAAACCTACCGTACTCTTGATCCAGTTAGCTTATTATGGACCTATATCAATATTTTATGTCTAGAGTTCTTGAGAAAATAGTTGTAGCTCAACTTTGTGATCATTTACACAGAAATAATCAGCTTGAAGAGTTTCAGTCAGGATTCAGAGTGCATCATAACACAGAAACAGCACTGGTGAACTTTACCAATGATCTCTTAGCCCCTGATCGTGAACTTGTGTCTGTGCTTGGAGCAACTCTTTTCACTTTACACATGCTTCCATTAGGTAATCCTATTAGACAGCATGTCATGAATTTCCATTGCTATGCTGATGCTACCCAGCTATAGCTGTCTATGAAACCAGATCAAACCAATAAGTTGGTTAGACTACAAGTGTGTCTTAAAGACATAAAGACCTGGACTACTTCTAGCTTCTCTTCATTGGCTCCCTGGCAGAATAGAAATTGTAAGTTTTGTCCTCACATATAAAGGTCTTAATGACCAATCTCCGTCATACTTTAAAGATCTCATAGTGCAAAATTTAGTGTAAAAAAAGCACTATGCTCTCAGACTGCAGGTCTACTTGGGGTCCCTAGAGTCTCTAAAAGTAGAATGGGAGGCAGAGCCTTAGCTCTCGTGTCAGGGAAATGTTTGCATTATTTTATTACCATATCTTGGCATATTAACTTATTAACGGACTCATTTATACATGTATATGTACATACTGTGTGTGTGTGTGTGTGTGTGTGTGTGTGTGTGTGTGTGTGTGCATGTAGACACGAGTTAAACTTAACTTAATTTAGAAACAAAACATTAGGAGTAACTTTTTGATCACATAGCTTACCTGTTGTTTCATTTTGTTGGCTGCCAGTCAGAGTAATTGGCTGATCCCAGCCAACTGCATCCTTCACTTTAGCTGTTATTTCCTCAGCATTTGCATCAACTGCCAAAAAGCAAATGACCACTCTCCTGGAAACTGAAATTGTTATTCTCTGTTTCAGTAATTTGGATTAACTGGGGATAAATCAGACTTGGAAAAAAAAATGCGCCAAAAATGGCATTAATGTATTATGGGATGAGATTTTTGTGGCAGATATCAGTTGGTTTAATTGGGAAAAGGCTGTGAGCTCATGGAGTTTCAGCTGAAACCTTTAGTGTTTTAATGGAAGCAGAGAGTGTGTGTGTGGGGGGGGACATAAAGAGAAATGGACCACCAGTAATGGATGTTACTCTTCTTGCAGAGCGCTAACTTAATTTCTTTATTATAAGTGACATTGGACTTGGTTTCTATGAAATGTGAAATACTGGTGTTGCATTTGTGTGTGTGAGAATGATGCTTACTTGGACTTGCCAACTATAAGTTTCCTGTCTCACAACCTCATCAATGAGGACTTCAGACTTTGGATTCAGAATATCATAGTTATTCAGCATGAAATATCAAAGGCATTAAAGAAGAACATCTCAAATAAGAGTAAGGCAAAAAAACTCTAGATAGTTTAAAAAGGCGATGCCGAGGATGCAGAGCAAGAAAGATGTCAATCATACATCAATCTGCTACACTTCAACTTACTAAATGTTTGTCAGCTAATTTTTATTTTATTTAGTTTTCAATAAATAATAAAATATTTTAAAGGGAACTGAATTAAACTGAATTTGAAAGTAATAAGAAGAATCTGTATGTTATTCATAAAAGCTTGAATAAGGGCAGCTATCTTCCAAGAAGAAATCCAGTGACCTGGATGACTGAGAATCTACCCCAACATCTGTATGTTATGCTGGCTCCTCATTCTTTTTATACCAAAAAATATATATTGCACTTCAAAAACTTACAAATTAGATATATAGCAAAGTAACGTCTTTAAGTCAACCAAGCTCCTGTAAACACACGCTTAGCAAACACAAGCAACTAACTTGTATGCAAAAGTGTCAATATTAAGTTTTAGCATCCTGATAATCCTGCATATCATGCCCAGACACAGACCACATCATCATCAGCATGTTGGTGTTGTGCTGTCGGAATACGCTGGAGCATGGCTCAATTTATTTATTTATTTTTTGGCAATGTAATAAAATCACTTTGCATTATCATGCACAAAAACAGTTGTGGACTTTTTCCAAAGTGGCTGTTATACAGACTTTATACTGCAGATTGGTGGTGGTGGTGCTACATGGCTAATTAGCAGATCAAAACACATGCCTTCGCTATTTTTCAGCTTTCTTGTCAATATGTATTTATCATTGATAAATACACACAACACACAGTATACTTTTGTTGCATTCAATGTGATGAAGAATTGTTTTGATACAGAATTGTGCATGCATGTGCACTGATACATTCCAGCACTTTAAGGAATAGCACTACACCTATGATCGTCAGTGTAACTCTTTATCCTTAATAAAGAGGGAAACTTTCTTTGGCATTCCCATTGGTATCCAAAATACTCTTCAGAGATGGGAGCTGGGATGTCATCAAAACCAAAAAAAACAACTGAAAACAGATTGTTGTTTTTTTCTTTTCATTTATACTAAATCATAGTCAGGGGTCAATTATCTTTTTTTGTTGTTGTCATTTCAAAATAAAAATCCATTTGGTGTCAAGGACATGACCTCCATCTAGCCATACATCTATCCATTACCTTTCAAACTCTCCAGAATTCAAGAGGGGGATGCCTTTGAAAAAAATAAAGCAAGAAACACTACAGCACAGCACATTTCATGTTATGACAAGTGATAAAATCAGTTATCAACACACAGCAATAAATCTTCTTAACAGCGACCACTGTGTCCAAAGGTAATTACAGGATGATGGCTCTCTGAATGCTCTCCGTTTCCCAAGATGGACTTGAGGCAGTTACTCAACTGTTCTCATCAGGACAAGTCAGACAGAAAAAAAAACCACATGAAGTATCGTGTGTTTCCTTTTTCTATTTTAGAAGTTTTACAAATGTGTGCCACTGCTAAAGCAGGGGAGTCATGGAAGTTCAGTAACTGCAAATTTAGCTATCGCCTGCTAACAGTTACAAGTGGTGTTTAGTGTTAAAAACTGTGGCAGCTGCTGCACTGCTTGAGTTGACTTGGATTCAATATCCGATTGGATTGAAAGTCTATTTTACTTTCAGTCACAGGTTTAATGCATTCCTGAATAAAGCAATCAATGTATAAATAGTCAATTTGTTAAAGCTTCCATCTTTGAAGTACATTTAAACACAACCCAGTTTTTGGTGAATAACAAGCAAATTAGGTCCAAATGAATTAAATCAAACTGTTTGACTTCCTTGCTTGTCATATTTTGTTGTTTGCACTTTGAAAAGATATCCAGTCAGAATTGTTGAAATGCTTCTATCAGCCCATATTAGAAAAGGCTTCCAATAGGAATCAAATCACTCAAGTCCCTTATGATGCCACCTGAGAACAAAGTCTTAACATTTATAACTCCTCCTTTTCACTGCAACACACACAGCAGATGAAAGAAGGCACTAGCATTCAGTTGCAATGGGTAATCTAAAGGAAATTGTGTGGATTCCCTGCCACACCTACCAATTCTATTCCTCCTCCTCCTTCCCTGTCTTCAAAGACAGAGGGAGAAAAAAAAACACCAAGTGATCCCGGGAGACCCTCAAAGAACTCCTCTCCTCACACCGTTCTATGTAATATATCACAATTTAACCTCTTGGCTTCATCGGTGGATTAGACCACATCAATATAAGAAATATCATATCTAAAATTGCATTTTATCTAAATGTAAATCACTCTTTTCTTTTCCAATTATCATTAACTAGACCACAAGTGAAAACGTGGTGTAGTAGGAACCAATGTCCAAAAATCCAGACAACAACGCCCAGAGAAAATGTAAAGCAAGTATGTAAAATTGATAAAACAGGACTGTCAAGAATTCTTCACTTGCCTTCTAGACACATGGGAATCGAGGCTTTGTCAAATCTTGACAATCCTTTTTGTACCATTCTGTCTCTAACATTTATTTCCACCACAGAGAAGGGGAAAACCTACAGTATGCTATAATTAGACTTGACTGTAGTTTGCCGACAGACACATCTGTAAAATTTGTTTCAAATGTATTGAATGCATAATTCTCTATTGTATGAGGTCGATGGCTCTTTTGTAAGCCTTTTGTAAGGCTTTCTGTCTCTTTGCTGAAGTGCACTTTGTCGAACAAAACACTTATCTGCACTATCTTAGGTGTTGCAAGCACAATAACTGCATTCTCTATCACTGAAACCACTGATGTACTGTAAGTGGAATATGTTTGGAGCCTCTCTCAAAGTTTGAGGGTCACAGTATTTCCAATAATGGCCTCTAGGACCACTTTGAATGTCAACGCTCACATCTCTCCTAGTTTTTATCATTTTCTTTTAGTATACACAATTCCAGATTGCATGCACTAACACAACATGCAACTGCCTAATGCAGGACTGTCTCAAGAGTATCTTTTTTTTTTTAGCCATGTCCGTTGATCCAGTCATTTGTGGCAGAGCCCTGACACTATTGATCTGGTTCTTAGGGTCTATTCTTGCTTGTGTAGGTGTCAGGGAAGCAATCACTGTGGAGTTTCTAATGAAAGCTGCTTGTGCGACTGTCCTGATCTTAAAAGCAACAAGCCTCATATACTTCAGCACGATCATGTTTTCTTCTTCCAAATGTAGCTGTTCAATCCCTGGAACTGTATCTAACACAATCTGCTAGAGGTTTGTAAATGCTGAGTTGTTCAATCCAGACAACAGTAAAATAAATCAGTGTGGCTGGAAAGGAGGGGTTCAGCAGAGGATGTTGAGTTGCAAGTGAATGTGAAGTGCAAACTGTAGCAGATAAAAAAAAATGCAGAAGTAATTATAATGGCTGAAACTTGGGGAATAGGGTACCATGGACCATGAGCTTGTGCAAGACTAGCTCAGTGAGAGGAGCTGTCAGGCTGTTAGGCTCACCACAAACTTTCATCTTCCTGAATGCGTATGTTTTCATATAAGCCCCTTTCACACTGCCGAATAACCCGCGTTTAATCCGCAAATTTAGCGTGTCCGCTGTTGCGTTCACACTGCCGACCCGGGCTGCCGCGTCAACTCGACTCGCCTTTCGACCCGCGTCGGGCCCTAGTCTTTTTGCCGAGCCGAGTTTGGTGTGAACGCAATCAACGCGGGTCGGACGTGGGCGTGGCGTGACATGAGGAGTTTAAAGACAGAATGGACAGCTAATTCAGAACAACAGCGACAGGTGAGGACAAGTTTCACTCCGTTTTAGCCTACATCAAGTTCGAGACATTTTTGAAGAAGGCCAATTCGGGAGACAAGGAGGTCCGCGAGCTCCTCAGCCTCCGAGCAGAGGATGTTATTTACCGCCACATTTCGGGGACTATAGTGCTCTTGTATTCTCCGCATATGTTCTTCGGCGGCATCCCACGTTGTAACCATCCACACCCCGTAAAATAACATCTCCATGAACTGCATATACAATTGCAAAAACGAGTCCTCAAGGTGTATTTAACCCTACCTCCGACGCATGGCTTGTGCCTACATCATTGTACACGGCCAGCATTTTATGTGTTTCGTGTGACGCTCTGCCACTAGGCAACGCCCCCTGAACTCGGCTTCAGGCGACACGGGTCACCTAACACGCCAAGCGTTCACATTGCTCGATGCGGGTCGAAGGTGCAATTTTGACACGCTAAGGTAGCGGGTCAATACACAATTGTGTATTTTCTGTGTACATGAGCATTAAAAACTGTACAAAAAATAAATACAGTCCTGTAGCATCTTTGTGAATGAAGTGTCACACAGTGAGTGTTTACCACTCACAAGGGTGAAACAAGGGCTGGCCACGAAACATGCAGGAGAGCAAAGTTCATCTCCTTTACGACCCACAGCTTTCTACTCGTTGTCTGATTCGGTCTATTCATGTAAAACCATCTAGTTAGGTTTCAGCAATATATAAATATATAAATATGCTATAAACCTTTTCCTTTCCTTTTATTTTTGTTTTGTACTTGTTTCTTGATTAAACACAAGACTGAATAGTTTTGACAGATTTATATTCATTCCGGAGCCATTACGGTGTATGATGTCACTCTTAGCAAACCATTTCCTCTATTGCTCTGTCTTTACTCATCGAAACAACTGTAGTTTTAATGTATGGAACTAGCAGCCAGAACACTCTGTTTGCTGAAATAGCAAGGAGCTAAGCTAAAAGCTACCCACAAGAGTCTACACAAGAGTGAATATCTGGCATCTTGAGTAACCTTAAAAAATCTTAAAGCAGTTTTAGAAAATGCTATATAAGGGATTTTACGATGTATCCCTTTTGTATTAGAAGGCTTTTACTTGGTCACTATTTTTGGTTATATATGCCGCCATTCCAACATCCCACCAGTCCGACATGGGCCTCAAATTGTCGGAAGGGTGACACTTAATTTTTCTATCAAACGTCCCGTCATTCCGACACTTTTTTCCTCCTGTGGTCGGAATGGCGGTATGTTTTATTTTTTCTTAATCATCCCACCTTTCCGACAATTCCTTTAGTAGCCTATTAAAGCCTTATTTTTTTTTTTTAGAGGAACTACACAACCTCGCAAACCAACTATAATACATTATTATCAAAATCACCTGAAATTGCAAATATCAAAATTCAGGTATTAATGTAAATTGGGCGAGTCTGAAACATGTTAGATTAAGCAGAAATACAGTGTCAGTGACCTGTCACAGCAGCCAGCTGGAGTGGAGCTCTCCACAGAGCCCATGCGTCTTTTGCACACTGGCATCATATACAACATTAATAATTGCAGTTACAGACATCAATGAAAGCTCATCTGTGTAGGACGTCTCGGTGCTGCAAAGAAAACCAATTTCATATATTTCCCAAAACGTATCATTATTATCATTTTTATTAGTTTATTAGTTTTAAATCAATAAGTGAACAGTGCTTGTCTATGTTTGTCTTTCCTTTTGTGTAATAAACCATTTTAATATCACTAATTTGCTTTTGGAGTGGGTTTTGAAAATTACCACAGACTCTAGCCTAACAAGCCAGACCCGTACAGCAAAAAGCTGTACAGGGGTCTAGTGACGCTGGATAGCAATGTGGGCTACGGTGGCCGACACGTGCAAATGCGCTGCAAACGGCGAAACAAATCCAAGAGTAAAATGCTGCAAGAGAGATACGCTGCAAACTTCAAAACACATGCAAGAAAAAAACGCGCTGCAAACTTCAAAACACAACGGAAGTTTGCCAGGCCACTAGGCGGTCTCGACCTGTGGGATAGGGGATCGACTATGGGAGATCTACCATATTAATGAAAGAGAAGAAAGTTGTAAGGTACATTGTCATTTATGTCTTTTTTAAACACTTGGCCGTAATCTTTTACCTTATTATAGAAGAGCAGTGAATGGAAGCAAATCGTAATCTAAATTCAAATTCAAATGCATTATCAGAAATGCTTTTTCATTTTAAGAATGTGGCTGCATTATTTGACTCATAAATAAAATTACTAATCAATCATCCTATTTGCATTTCAATTTTCTTCTTCAAGACTGCTCATTCTTTCACTTAATTCAAATGAAAAGGACAAAGACATTTGAAATTTAATTTTCCAAATATGCCTCAGCAAATAGATACCAAAATTCAATTTGAAATGTAAAAGTTGAAAATTCAAATGCATTATCAGAAATGCTTTTTCATTTTAAGAATGTGGCTGCATTATTTGACTCATAAATAAAATTAATAATCAATCATCCTATTGCATTTCAATTTTCTTCTTCAAGACTGCACATTCTATGCCATGATCAAAAAGAAAACAAAGCGGACATTGCTTTTTCGTTTTCGTTGTCTGCATGCAAAATACTGCCCACAATTCGATAATGAAAAAGCAATCTGAGCGGCGCAGGAGAGTGACGTCACGCCTGCTGACCGTGCTACCCATCATGTAGGCTACGGTAGGGGGCGGTGTGCATATTTGCTGTACAGTTTAGCTGCCCAGGTGGAGTCAAACAATATATCCGATTCTGATGCCCGTGACCGGGTTGAACGGGTCACAGAGAGCTTGGCTGCATACTCTGCCGTCACAGATTCAGAGGTTAGTGCAGCAAGGGCTAGCGCGTCGCGGCTACGACCGGCCATGACTTTCTGGCCGTGGCCATTACTGAGGGAGCAGCCATTAATGAGGCTGAGACAGAAGTTGCGAACAGGAGTCGGGGGATTACCTTTCACAGGTAGGATTCAACATTATTATTGGTTGTATTTTGTCAATAGAATATTATTGTACTGTATTTGTGTCTGCCGGCGAAATCGTAGCCAGCAAACGTTAAACTAGGATATGTTTATAGCCGGTGTTATGCCGAGAAGTGCACCCCCTGCTGGTCGTACTTTAAGGAGAGTCTGTGATGGAATGATATGATATAACTACATCATAATTTGTTTACCTAATTGAATTAACGGATGCAAATCTCAATAAGTCCAAATTTATATATAAAATTAAAATAACCAAATTTCATAGTTTCAGGTTCATTTTTATATCATTTCATCTGGGCTATAATGAGTTGAGATTGTTAATAGAAAATGTATCCAACCGTCTTTCGTGTTGACTACAAAAGTATTAGTCACGGCCCTTACTTTTGAATATATGTCCAATAATATAAAAATAGTTAGGAATAGGAATACTCTAAACTCTACAATTGTCGGATTATCATAATTGTACACGTATTATTAATTTACATGAAGAGATGTGAAAAAAAGATGCACGAATGAAACACCATTTTCAGCTCAATATTATTTTTTTTGGATAAATGTAATAATCCACACCTGAAACGGTTTACGCGCGCTCCGTGAATGGGAATGCACTTCTCGGCAGAACACCTCTGTTTACACGGCTATTAGGCCAACGAAGACTTCATAAATCATATATTCCATAACACAGGCTTAGATTACAACTAAAGGCCCGGTCACACATCCCTCCACGGGCATATCGCGGCCGAATCACGGCCAAAAATTTCTGCCCGTGAAGCAGACGCTGTGGAAAATGTGCAAAATTGGCTTACCCGCGGTTTACCTGTGGTATGCCCGCGGAACAGACGCCGGCGACTGTTCCGCGTCCTTATCGCGGGTGAAGCGCGGCGGTACCACGGCCTACCACGGGTATAATAAAGCAGCCGAACCGGGCTGTAGAAATCATAACCGCTCAAGACACAGTCCCGTGAAGATGGCACCGAAGAAGAAGCAGCGTGCGAGCAAGAAGCCGAGGGCAGCTCAGGTCTCCTGCCAATCCAGTCGCGCACCCAGATGTTCCGGACCACCATCCTCCTCCTCCTTCGTCTTCTTCGGTCAATGAGGAGCTGATGGATCTGTAACACTTGGTTCTGATGCTGCTGGAGCAGCAAGACGAGGTCATTACTGTGACGGGGATCCATGTTCACCCCTTGACGTCTGGAGCACAACTGACGAATGCTCGGCAAATCGCGGAGAAAGGCGTTTGTCCGTGCTTACACGCGGTACACACGCTAATGCACGTGATAACAACGCGGTACAGACGCGGAACAAACGTGTTATGACCGTGCTCCACCCGCGATTACCCGCTGATCCTACCGCGTGTAACCACGTCTTAACCGCGGCCGTAGCACGTCCCAGCACGTTCGTTCCGCGTCTGTACCGCGTCTTTACCGCGTGTGTACAACGTGTACCGCCCGCGATTACCCGCGGTCTAAAGTTTTGGGCAGCCCAAAACTTTTTCGCGCGGCCAACCGCGTGTGAATTTCTTACCGCGTGTAACGACGGGTGAAGTACGGCTGTATCGCGTCTCAATCGCGACCTCAAAGCGTCCAACAGCGTCTACTTCACGGGCAGACAGTTTTGGCCGTGATTCGGCCGCGATATGCCCGTGGAGGACATGTGTGACCGGGCCTTTACACAAGAATGCTACTTTTGAAATAATGCAAATATTACTGTTATAACATTGACCATCAGATTTTACTCAGGTTTATTAATGACGTTTATTATGCCTGTATTATTCACATGTAATTCTTTCATCCTAACAAAAGTATTTACCTCATGTCTCATACCCACCCCTCAGATTGTCCGACTGAGAGTTGGTGTTATTCCCTCCATCTTGGGCTTACAGGTTCACCTAATAAGAGTAGGTGTATCATCATAAGGCTATTAGCATTCATAAATTGAAATATTATCAATAACAGGGCGGGGTGAAATACTTATCCCTGTGTGTGTGTGTATTTTTATATATTTTAATATTATGCTTCTTCATTTTAGCCAGAAAAGGGCAGGACTACATGTCCTTCCAGAAAAGCTGAAGAGAGCCTGTCTGTGGCCACTCAGGATGACCCAGAAGCTTCAACCTCAAACTCACTAACTCAGCCTAATGCGTGTGCTCCGGTCGTTTTTGCTATTGCCGCATTTTTCTCTTGCAGCATTTTACTGTTGGATTTGTTTCGGCGTTTGCAGCACGTATGCACGTGTCGGCCACCGTAGTGGGCGGGATAAACGGTTGTCTGTTAAGTTGCCTCTGCACTCAACGCCACACAATAGGATGGCGCAACAACCAATCAGAGCGTTTTCCCACCAACGGAGCAAGCTGGTAAATTAAACTTTTACCATACCCGTTGAGCAAAACTCCGAAAACGTCCTTTTTTTTCAAGAAAAACTTAAGTGCAGTTATCTGTTCGTCTCGCAAAGAAAAATGTATATTTAAATCTTCTAGAGTCGCTGCCAAAATCAACTCGAAAGACTGTTCGCTGGGCGCAGCCATTGTTTACCTCTCTCTGGAACTACACACTGAAACGTAGCACCTCTGTCGTCACTAGGTAGCCCGGCCTCCGACCCCGCTCCTCACGATTTGATTGGCCCGATTAAATTTAATTTTTCAGCCTCGCAAAACGACCCCAAGTGACTAGACTAGCCCGGGAGCAAATTCAATTTGCGGTCGCTAGGGGTGTCTAGATTTCTAGGCTACATGACATTGTCAGGATCTGACAGTATCCGACGGGAGCAGGTCGTTTAGGCCATTGGCGTTTAGGCCGCAGTCGTTTAGGCCCCCCTGCAGTCGTTTAGGCCAACAGAGGAGTCGTTTAGGCCACAGGGAGCAGTCGTTTATGCCCCCCTGCAGTCGTTTAGGCCAGGCTACCTGAGCAGCTGAAATCTTTATTACATCACTTTGTACATTCGTTATTATAAGATATAAGTCAGCTCTACTGGTCTGTCTGGGTAGCCTACATATCTATGGTAAATTATTTAATAATCAACTTTAGTGTGGAAACGTTTTTTTTTATTTAATAAATGGTGATTTATAAAGTGATGTAATAAAGATTTCAGCTGCTCAGGTAGCTCGATGACAATGCATGCTTATCTTATAAATCACTATTTTAATTCTCACAAACCGCGCGAATCTAACGGGCTTCTAAATAATTACAGCATTATTGTCCAACAAATGTGGCAATGCGGATGCTTACGATGACAATTCGATGCTTATCTTATAAATAACTATTTTAATTCTCACAAGCCGCGCAAATCTAACGGGCTTCTAAATAATTAAAGCATTATTGTCCAATGAATGTGGCAATGCGGATGATTATTTCCACAATTTTATGAATTTATAAATCACCATTTATTAAATAAAAAAAACGTTTCCACACTAAAGTTGGTTATTAAATAATTTACCATAGATATGTAGGCTACCCAGACAGACCAGTAGAGCTGACTTATATCTTATAATAATGAATGTACAATAATAAAGATTTCAGCTGCTCAGGTAGCCTGGCCTAAACGACTGCTCCCTGTGGCCTAAACGACTCCTCTGTCGGCCTAAACGACTGTGGCCTAAACGCTAATGGCCTAAACGACCTGTATCCTATCCGACACACCTACATGAGTGCCATCATCTGTTATTTTTATTTTTAAAATACGAAATAAGCCCACATCCATCTGATCATCCCCTCTGACTGTAGATTTGACCCTTAAATTATCATTCAGTATCAATTTAATATTATTCAAACATCACAAGCTTTGAAGAATAACCGGCAGAGAGAGAGGAGGAGAGGCTTTAATTAGGCTTTTAAAGACTATATCACATCTGTACACATGTCTTAAAACATGGAAAATGCATGAACAGAAAGAAGGGGCTGTTGAGTACCGCACATTTCCTTATATGGAAAGCCTTGTCAGAAGGGTGGGACGTTTGCATGTTGGAATGGCGGGATGTCAGAATGGCGGTTGCCGCCCTTAACAACTGTAGACTGTTTGAGTTGCTCCACACTTTTTCATATATGATGGCTGCCAATCTCCTGCAGCTGATCAGTTGAGTCTGTAAGGAGTTGTGTCACGGTGCGTTCAGACCGGACGCGGTGCGAATTTTCGCGTTGCATTACTCGCGCGAGTTTTACCGCGGGTGTAGTTGAATTTACTCGCGTTATTCGCGCGAGTAAACAACGAACGAATTTTCGCTCAAGGGGCTATTTGGCGCCATTCCCTCCATTTCATTCTCTCATCAAACATGGCTGATATAAGTACCATCGCGTCCTTGTCCTTGTACCTGCTGTGGCAGTCTGAGATTTGTCGGAAACGCTGCGGAAACACTTTATCATGTTAAATTGAGACTAGGTTCTTTAGCTGGAAACTTGGTTACTCTGGAACTTGCACATTGTCCAAAGGAGCAGTGACCAGTATTTTTATAGTACATTGCAACATTTATTATAATGATAACTGTTACATATTTATTGTGTGCTTTTTTGTGTCTTTTCTTTATGTGATATCTATTGGATGTTTGAAAACTCAGTTTTCTCCCAGGAACAGGAAATACTTTCCAATTCAGTTTTGTGTTTCAAATATCAGAGCCTCTGTGCTGTCCTTCAGACTGACCTTTTCAAACCACTGAAAGTCATCTGCTAATGATGCAGCTTATGGAAGGCCTTGGTCTTTGATGATATTCTCTTTTTCTTCACATCCTCCATTGTCCTCTGCTGCTAGTGGCTCTTGCTTAGAAGTTTATCCCATGTGTCCACCTTACCCTTTAATTAATGGATGCTTCCTTTTTTAAGAAGAATAGTAATGCTCAGTTGTGAGAGACACCCTTTTTCTCTGGGTGGATACGCACCTCAGTTCGCTGACCACCCTTGAGGGCTGTCTTCTTGGGTTATAATCTTGGCCTATAGTAGACATGTCATGTTAAGCCAAATATTATTTGCTGTTGAGGTTACTGTCACATGACATTTTGCTGTGGTAACCATGGAAATGTAGGAAGTTGCATAAAGAAGTTGTGTGTTGTTCCACATGTAGTTGGCATTTTAAACCTAACAAAGTAGTTTTGTTGCTCCAACCTAAGATTTTGTAACTAAATATAATTCCAAGGGGAAATTTGAAAGTCACGATCCACCGCAAAAGGAAAACTGAAAAGCAGATCCCAGTGCGTCATGCTTTGAAAGTGACCTGAAGGGCTTTTGACCACGTGTCAGGATGTGATGGGTTGAGAAACAAAATGTTAGATGACAAATGTTTTCCTAATGTTGAAAAAATTATGTTCAGGGTGTTTTTTTTATATTTCTTTTTCATAAGAAATACTTATGCACTTTTGCTTACAGGGAGACACAGGGGGAAAAAAAAGATTGTTTTGCGAGATCTAGTGTAACTTTTGCAAGATCACGAGAAACCCGGCTGTGTGTCTACTGTTGAGTACAGTTTTTATCTCGCTGTATTTTATTTAAAAATAAAATGTGATAAATGTCTCCCACTCCATGTTTGTGTCCAGCCGTGGCCGCTGTATTTGGGCAGGAGGGGCAGAGCCCCGCCTTCCACACCCCAACCTTTCTTTTATAGATAAAATATAGATAATTATAAATTATAGATAAAATATTTATTTCAACTTCAATCACAGTGGGAATCGTATTACACCATATTGTGGCTTGTGACGGACTTTGCGAGTGGAATCTGTTTTTATTTTCGCTGAAATATAGCCTACCTCCAGTGTGGCTGCTTAACGTTAGATCTATGGCCACTGGCCAGGGCAGATTCCTGGTCTGCTCTCAGCTAAGGCCGGCCCCGCCAAACTCTCAAGCACATTCTACCAATCAGAATCACTGTAGGCCCCTACGTAGCATAATATCATGTTACATTTATCGCGCCTGTATAGATGCTATTGGGGCAGGTGTATGATCTGCCCTGGACATGGAAAGGACTCAAAGGGTTTCAGAAATATTACTCCGCCCATCTAGCCAGTGGGAACTTCAGTGCCGCCAAATTCCCCTACAAACTTGTTGGATAAAACGGACAACTATGTCGGATTTGATGAAGGATATTGGCTGTTTAATCCGGATTCACGTTTGTGGTAGGTAAAGATTTTACTTTATAGTTGCTATCTTACAAAGTTTAAGTAATTGTGAACGAAGTCTTTGCAAAATGGGAAACTGGGAGTGATTTAATGAAATATCTTAGCTTGATGAGCAAAGCAATGTTGAGACAGTAAACAATGTGTTGACAGCTTCGTACATGTACAGTAGGTTACTTGTCTGCTAGCTTAGGTTGGAGCACTGTTGGTGTGTGTGATATGAAGCATTTTTCGGAAAAGGCAAAAAACACGAGTCCAGCAAGGCGCATCTGAATTGTGCCATGAAATTAGCCATGCTAGGTAATGCTTTGCGACAAGTTTCCCTCTAATTGAAACGTAGGCAGTATTAATTCCTTTCACAAACTTTCTCTTCGCTCATTTTCACGTGGCTTTTGTGTTTGTTGGCAGACTTTTATGCGAGTGCGCCCCCCCCCCAACGCAGATCATCTGCCCCACCTATTTTCCAGACCACGAGCCGCTACTGTTTGTGTCTGTGTTTGTTTTTGTTTCCATGGGCATAACTGACATGGATGCACATTGTCCTAAATATGACCTCGTAAGATCTTTCTCATATGAGATCACGAGAAAGATCTCAAGAAACTCTTGCGAGACCTCGCAAAAGTTTTGTGAGTTGAGTAAAACTCACAAAACTTTTTCCCCCATCATTTTTTTCTCTCCGTGTCCCCTAGGGGGCTCCGTAGTTTCTTAATTCAGTAAAGTGACATATGCATACTGGCTGCTCAAAAAGTATCTAAATAATGTGAGTATTTAGCCAAAGAAGAAAGCTGTTTACTCAATCAGAAGAAAAAGAAGCAGCGTCTTTAATACAGAACGTAGTAAAATTCTCTTTTGCCAAAACATCGAATGAAATCTCTCCAAGTATCTGCCCTAATTTGTGTTTTTTCCATTTCTTTTTTTGGCATATAACCTGGTTAAAATAGTGTCTCTTAACCACTATAACTGCCCATTTTAAAACTGCAGTTTTCTACTGATGTAAATCAAGTGAAATCAAGCAATGTCAAGATCTACAAATTATTATGTGTATAACATCTTTATTTGTATACATTTATCTAAATGCCACATTGGGAATAACATGGTGTGGTGAAAATAAACCAAAAATGGTAGAAATAAAACTGTACATAATGCTCAGTTTTACTATCACCAACACTGAATAAAATCTATTGAATACTTTCAACAGCCACCATTAGCTTTTATTGATAAGTGCCTGAAAGAACTTCTAAAATAGGTCCAAGTTGTAACATTTTTGCATGCTCCTATGAAATATAATTTTACCAGAAAGTAATTCATGACATGAAAGTATAAGAAAACTCAAATTTATTTAATACCCCAACAATCACTCACTTGCAGAAAACGCCCATTTATTCCCTTTATTAATTTTTTTCGGAAACTTAAAAGATTGGGAGCCTCGTGTGAAAAAGAAGTTCTACTCTTCGCAGATATAACAGGGTAAATCAAGTTTTTTTTATTTCCTTTTATCACCGCAAATTGTTTGAAAATGAAAAACATCTTTTGTTTTGTGATCAAACTTTCAACACTGTGCCTGCCTAATTTTGTTATCTGGGTCCATAATACCATCACAATGAAGGGAAATCGATGAAGGGCCCCTGCAAGTGTACTGGCAATTGAAGAAAGGGCAGAACGGAATTAGAGGGCAACTACATAAAGCATCTCTGACACTAGTAAATCAGTTTTCCTCAGCAATTATGAATAGATTTTATTTCCTCCGGTGAGGCTGAGAGTGGGTTACAGTTTTCAGTAAATACAAGCAAATTCTACAGCCTACAAATCTTGTGAGCTTTTGAGGATATTTCAATGAACTACCTTGTCCTTTCCATGGTTCACTGTCTGAATATTAATGGTACAAAAGGCTAATTGAAGTGCCACTCAGCTTCAAAAGTATTTTCCTTTTTCTATTGCTATTAAGTGGAAAAGCATTTATTTGAATATGTCAACTGCACTTGAAACATGGAGATGGCCAGCGAGTATTTCCTTAAGGCACTCTGAAGGGACAACTATCAGTAATTACAATGAGCAAAATGTTCAAATGGAAAGTTAGTAACTTACGCACAGTTCTACTCTATCACAAAGGAAGACTTGTTTGTGATGTATTTGCTAATTTGCACAACCAGGCTTGATGGTGAACATCACTGCACAAATATGTTTATCTTAATTGATTATAATATACTAATTCTAATCTAATAATTTAATTAATCTTCTACTCTTAAGATGAAAGTATTGTTGCATTGCTAGGTTTGGGAGTCATTTGGTTGCCTTTGTGCCTGTGTCTGACCACTCTTTTTATTGCACGCATGATTGTGTTGTTGTTCTTCACTTAAACAAAGGAAGTCTGGCCCTCATTCACAGTGACCATTCTGTTGTTGTTATCTTTCTGACCAAGGCTCTTCATCCCTGACTATTCAGTTTGGTTTAGCAGACACATCTAAGAAGTCTGCCGACAGTTCCAGAATCCTTCCATTTTAAAATGTTGCAGGCTACGGTGCTTTTGAACACTGTCAGTGTTGCAGAAACGTTTCTATTCTTCCCCACATCTGTGCCTTGACGCAATTGTCTCTTGCAAGACTTTAGCAATTTTCCGGCCTGGTTTTCACTCTGACATACATAGCCCACTGTATGTCTTAATTATGGCCAGCAAATTCAATTAGGCACAAGTGAACCATAAATCAAGTGGTATTAGGTCTACCTTGAAAGCTATATAGACCAAGAATGTGAAATGAAAATTATATTGAGGACCTACTGAAAGGCAGTATATAAAAGACCTTCTTAAAGTATTCTCATATTCTATATTCTTTATTGAATATATTGTATTGAACATTATAATATGATATAATAATGAACATATATTATATTCTTTATACTTATAACTCCCTGGTACTTGTGTGTTTCTTTAAAATGTATTATCTGTTTACTTATTTACAGGTGATTGATATTTGCAGTCTAACCAAGATCAATAATGTTCAACAGTGGTCAAAGGTTATTAAATGAAAACACAGTTTGATCCGTATCAAATTCTCGGTGAATTATAATAGTTCCTTTTATGCCTTTGGAAAGGATAAATATTCTGGGTCATTGGCCAGTTGACTAATTAGTGCACTCTTTTCAGAAAGAGGACTACAGGCTTTGTCAAGCTGAGGGTGAAAAACTTGCAACTATTTGCAGAACAAATATATGTATGTGTATGTATATAGAATAGAATAGAAAAATACTTTATTCATCCCCCAATGGGGGAAATTCAAATGAGTGAAGTAACTAAAAAAAAATCATAAATATTTACAATGATTATATATATATATATATATATATATATACATATATATATATATATATAGGATTCTAGCAGGGTCCTTTGCATTCCTTGATTGGCCAAACGTTTTCAATCCATGATTTCCAAAAATAATTTTTATTTATTTAAATCTTCTTGGCGGAAAAGCGTCACACTGGGAAGCTGTACAAACAAAAGATTGATTTACTGGAAAAAGAGGTTAAGGTGTAACACAAACACCATCTAACAGGATTGTCTACACCTGCCAAAGAAACCTTTGGCATCCTTCAAACTGGAGCGTACTCTTTTACTTTAAAATATGATTAACCCAGTCACAGTTTCAAGACAGACTAAATCCTGAGCATAAATGCAGTTAAATAAAGCCAATCAGCTTGGCTGCACATTCAGTAGATACATGTACTAAAAACAAAGTAAGTAAATCATCAATTTTAGATAAATAGAATCCAAATGATTACTTTAACATATCACAAGTATCACTAGTAATGGCAGCCAAACATGTATGTCGATATTACTGTTCGCAAAGAAATTATGTTGTTTGAGCACACAGCTCGAAAAGCCAGAACAAAAAAAAAATAGGTATGGCAGTAAAAGCTAAGGTATTTGTACTATCGAAGTAACACATGCATTGATAAACTACTGTTCTATTGTGCAACCTTTGCTTTAAGACTTTATACCCATAATTACTAAGACTGTCCTTCACCAAAATTAGTTCCCACTTGTTCATGCAGGCGAAAAAGCACTATAATTGTGTCTGTAGAACATGTCACCTCGAGCAGATGTGAGAGCAATCATAAATTAACTGATGAAAAAGTATCCATGATGGTATTGGTTGCAGTTTCATTGTAAAAAGAATGTATTTTTCGTTCGAACCATAATTATTTTCTAACCCAGCCAAGTAAAATTAATTGGTTAAACCCCACCAGGAACTGACAAAGTTTTATCATAATGATCACATGTAACCAAAGCAGATTGGCCTCCATGAGGGTGACAGTTGTGTTGTAAAACAAATGCATCTCAGTTCAAATCTTAATATTTTGACCCTGCCCAACAAATATTTTAGCTTAAACCCAAACCACAATGTGAGAAAAGTGTTTTGGTGAAATGTTGCTGTGTTATCAACTGACTGTTGATAATGTTTGGCCTCTTAAAAGAAACTTTACAGGAGATCTTTATGGATTGTATTTCAGGATGCAAGTGATTTATAGTGTAGTATAATTTGGAAGACTTGTTGGAATTACCATAAGTACTATAAATAATTCCAAAAAACACATGGAACATCTCTTTTTTTTCTTCTTTTTAACAAATCCTTCCATGAAACACTTTTGAGAGATTCCCCTATAGATTTTAAAGGAATCATTTTCACTGTTCAACGTAAACTCTTTTCACCTCTGATTATGATGTACCCATTCAAATAACTCATAAATGTCCAAAGTTAAATTGATGACTGCATATTTAAGCAGCGAAACAAACCCAAACCATAAAATGTCCATCTCCACGGTTCTTGGAGGGTATAAGAGTCTTCTGCAGAAAAGCTGGATCACCGAACACATCTATTCCTACTGCGGACAGAGAACTCTACCTTTGCTTAATTTGACCAGAACATATTTATTTCTAAGAGAGCCTGTTCTCTGTATTGGGAAACTGTTATTTTGTTTAATGTCCTTTCTTGGACATAAAAATGTATTTACTTTAATTTTGATTCATTTTTGTTTAAACTTATTGATTAGATTTTTTTTTATGTTACTTTATTTTATCATTTTATGGACTGCCCCTAATTTAGGTCACATTTGTGATATTGTAGACAAATATTTTTGTGACACAAACAGCTGCAGACTTAATCGCAAAGCCTGAGATTACATGTTGAGTTTCTCTGAGATGTTTTTTTTGGCATCATATCATCTGGGCTTGAACTGTATTAGCTGGGACCACCCGGTCCCAGATAAATTGGTTCTTGTTTGAAATGGACACTGTTTGGAGCTGATTTTCCCTTTCAGTGGAATGATTCAGCTAAAACTATACGGAGATTCGCAGCTTTTTTTCTTTATTTGTTTACTATTTTTCCTCCGAGGGCCTTCAAGAGCTCTTTAGATCCTCTTACGGTGACAGCATATATTTAAATAGCAAAAAGGACATCAGAGACAAGATGTTGTACATGCAGAGGTGTACTTATTTTCCCGTGTCTCTATTTTGTTTTACTTGGATTTGATAAGGTAAGGTGACTTTATTTATACCCGAAGGTAGATTTGTCCTCTGCTTTTAACCCATCCAGGTTGGCACCTGCTGACACACACGCACATGGTCACACATTCAGAGACAGATGCCAACCTGGAGCGGTGGGCAGCCATGAAGCGCCTGGGGAGCATGGGGGGCACAGTGCCTTGCTCAAGGGCACCTCAGCCGTGGCAAGGAGGTGGACTGACACCCCTCCAGCTATCAGTTCCACCAATCTTTTTCGAGTGGCGAGAGTGGGACTCAAACTGCCAACCTTCTGGTTATTGGATGACCGACTCTAACCACTGAGCCACGGCCGCCCAGTGATGTCTTTTGACTCCCCCACTAACACAGACGGGAGGGTAGTTTCAAGACTCTTTGGTTTTTTGAGTTGTTGTTTTTAAATGATTTGGTGAAGATATCGCAACAAAAAGCCACAGAACGATCAATCAAAAAAATCATTCATTCATCTTTTGAAGAGTAAAATTAAAGTACTATTCAACAACCAAGCCTGAAAGATGAACCTTAAAGAAGACACCACAGTAAACACAATTACAACAGTAAACTATCTGATGGCTTGTTGAATACAACAAAAATAAGAGATCTAACACAATCAACCTTCATGCAATTATAAAATAAAATCCCCACAAGTAGATAGTCTTATAAACACAAGATAAAATATATAAATAAATAGACAAATTTGCTAAAGAAACTGCAATTGGAGCCAATGATTTATCAGTCTTATGCAGTATTAGTTGGAGGCTCTCTCACCCACCTGTAGTTTATCTCACAGAGTAGCTTAACCTCATGAGTTCCCACAGATGTAAAAACTTGCCTCTGATGTACTGCAGTTGGAAATTTAAATTTAAAGCAGCATTGCTTGCATATCATTTTATTATGGTCTCCGCTCTTTCTCAAGAGTAATTTGTGTACGAAGGCAAATGCTTAGCTTTGGGCATCTGGGATGCAAAGACGTTGAGGCTCATTCTGCATTTTCAATCAGAACCACTGGCAAAACACTTACAGTAGGTTAACTGAATATTATTAGTGCAGGCTCTTCATGGGCTGAATCGGCAAATATGCTTTTTGTGCACATCAGCATTTTACTTTCTTGAAAAAAAATAAATACGTCGAGAAAAATGTTTTTTCCATGTTTACCCATTGCACTTCAGAATAACATATTCTCTGCAGGGATGTTTGCCTTCTAGATGTAGTCAAAGACGCATCACATGTCTTTCTGCACTAAAAGAAAAAAATCTTGATTATGATTAAAATTCCTGTAAGAAATTCTCGCTGATACTTCAACGGGTCGCTTTCCATAAAGAGACACATTTTTGGTATACCAAATATGATTGGAAAAACAGTTTTTTCACTTATATCTTCCCTTTAGCTAATGGTTTCACATCTCTTCGGCTGACACACAATGAATCCTAGCCTGAAGGCAAGTCCACGGTTCAGAACACTGCTCTTATTTACTGCACACTGTGTCAGGGAAACGAAGCAGCAGGGCCAATGCATTTAATGAAGACGTCTGAGGTTGGCGCATCCGATGTAAAACAACATGTACCTATTTCCCTCGCAATACAGAATCCAGCCTGACTTATTCAAAACCCTGTGACCCCCTGACCAGCTTTCTTGAGGTGCAAATTCCTGAGCATTGCTCTTTACCTAACTCCAAATGAGCAAGGCAAATAAATCTACACCACTGTTTTGCATGTTAAAACCTAATTTCCACGGTGCAATGAAGAAGAAATTCAAATGGGGAAGAGTCAAATGACCCAGTCTGCATGAAGCCGTGTGAATTTAAGTGAGTTAGAGGAACTTTAGGCTAAAGAGATACACTTTTGTGTGGGAATATTTGGTCAGATTGCATGAACAAAAGGACAAGTTTGCAGAGGAATTCTGCAGACTCAGATGGGAACGGGCTGCTCAACGTAGCGGGATTCTCTGGTTTGTGACGATCATGTGGTCATTATTCAGCACAATTTAGTTGTTTCTGATGGGCTGACATCTACATGTGATTGATTGGACATTATTTTAGGGCTGATCGTGACAACAAAGGTGTTTATTACTGTAATTTATCAAACCGTATAAATCCTGTAAGAAGACATAGCGTGACTGTATAGGTGCAATTTAGGGATTAGGAAGCAAAATAATAAAGAAAAGGTACGTGTATGACCGTTTTGTTATAAGGAAACTACATTTTTGTTAGAGTTGGAAAGAGTGAAATTACAGATGTGCCATCGTTCTTCTTCCTGAACCCTGCAGTTGAACAATTGATCTAAGATGTAGATGAGACAAGCAGTAAGGAACTGAAGGTTATAGACAGTCAGCTTTGTCTTGAATTTGATGGCACCAACACGTCTATGAAACTTTGGGACAGGGCCATATTTACCACTGTGTTGCATCCTCTCCTCTTTTAACAACAGTCCATAAACGCTGCTGGACCTTGGGTAGAGGACATTTTTGGTTGATTTAAGATTTTAAATGCTCAACAGTCTTGGATCCTGATACTATCAGAGTTAGGAGAAGACACAAAGGGGCTAAGAACGCTCAGAAGACTGTGTAAACAATGTTACTCAGGTGCTCATCTGTACCGGGTAAAGTGTAAGTCCAAGAAAAGGGGGAAAGAGCAGAGCCACTCTGAGATTTATGTAATATAAAAAAAGCCTTTAATATGGCATGGCAAGTAGGTTTAAAAACACAAGGGCCTACGCGTTGCGGCCATATTGGCCTTCATCAGGGCATAGACAAAGAAAGTAAGTCAAAGCTTAAAATGGCACCCATAGGTGTCAAAGTGGGTGGAGTCTTCCTATCTCATCACACCATGTGACAAGTGAACACTTGCAGTTATTGGCTGTATAACTAATAACAATTACTGATGAGAGAGAGAAGACAATACATTTCAAAAAGGGGAGAGGGGAAAAAACAAACAAAAAAACAATAAACTAGAAAGAGACAACAAAACACACTGCCTCTGCTCTTTCCCCCTTGCACTATCAGAGTTAGGGTTTGAACTGAGTGATAGTAACAAGCTCAATAATTCTGCTGCTCTGTAGTTTCAAGAAGGTGGTTGCCATGATTTCCAAGAAGAATTTCAAATTTGATTTTGTCAACCACAGAAAGGTTTGCCACTTTTCTTAATGACCTTTGGCTCAGATAAAACAGCATTGTTTCTGGTTTATGCTCAAATATGGCTTCTTTTCGGCATGATACAACTTTAACATGCATTTTTAGTTGACACGGTGAACTGTGTTTCCAGATAAAGATTTTTGGAAGTGTTCCTGAGCCCATGCAGTGATTTCCATGACACAGGCATGCCTGCTTTTAATGCATTGCTGTCTAAGGGTGCAAAGATCACGTCCAACCACTATTGATTTTTTTTTGGCCTTTGCCCTTGTTCACAGACATGACCCCAGATTCTCGGAATCTTTGCAAGATAGAGTGTACTGTAAATGATGGAATATTCAAAGTATTCAAAATTTTTCATTGAGGAACATTATTCTGAAATTGCTTCACAATTTATGGACGCAGTATTTTTGCAGATCGCTGCCCACCTTTACTTCTGAGAGACTCTTCTTCGTCAAAGAGCTCTTTGTGAACCCAGTCATCTTACTGACTGTTTGCCAATTATCTTAATTAATTGCAACATGTTCCTCAAGCTATTTTATTAAGAAGACTTACTTTTCCAGCCTTTTGTTTTTCCCGTAGAGAATTTTTTGAGACTTGTCGCTGCCATCAATTTCAAAATTAACAAATATTTTTCATGAAATAGTACAATGTATCAGTTTCAACATTTGATATGTTTTCTAATGTTCTCTTGTGTATAAAAGATTGGTCTATATGATGTGCAAATCATTGCACTCTGTTGAATTTACATTGTAAACAGTGTTATTGTATTTCAACCTTTTCCGAGCACCTCAGTGTGCTGAAGCTTGCTCTGAATATTGAATATTAAATGCTAAGACAGTATGAATTATACAGATATCCATCTGGTGAACACTTAATGCGTGGATTAGTGATTGAAATAAAAAGGACACGCATTTGTCAATTGTTTTTTAAATTTGATTCTCCAGCTCTGTCTCCCTCGCATTGATTCGGTTATCGAAAAGGTCTTTTTTTAATTTTTATATTGCCATTCATTTGAGCTTCTCCAGCTGACTTTCATTTTGTTCTTGCACTCTGCTGGAAGGCAAATATTTACCCTTTCCTTGGTCTCTCTTCTGATGAATGGAGAGAGGGCCTCTGCTCTGTCTCTGAGCATTTGACAAACGAAGAATCGGGAACAAAATGCCATCAGGAAAGTGAGCAGTTAGCTCGAACACATGATATTAATTAAGAAAGGAGAAAATAATAATCTCAAAAGCTCAGAGAACGAATGAGTTTGTACTAATTTCTATGTGTGTGTTGGTTTAATTTTTCTATTTTCTCAAAACATTATCACTCATTTTCATAGCTGTTGCCATGGATGATAACATCATCCAGGTAGGCGGCAGCATATGCAGCATGCGGGCGCAGCACCTGGTTCATGAGGCGTTGGAACGTGGCTGGGGCCCCGAACAACCCGAACGGAAGTGTGACAAATTGGTACAAACCGTACGAAGTGGAGAAGGCCGTTTTTTCCTTGGACTCTGGAGACAAGGGAATCTGCCGGTAGCCTTTGGTCAAATCCAGCGTCTTGAAAAAACGAGCAGTGCCCAGGCGATCCAGGAGCTCGTCGACCCGGGGCATCGGACAGGCATCAAACCGTGAAACGGCATTCACCTTGCGATAGTCCACACAGAATCGGATAGACCCATCCTTCTTGACCACAAGAAGGATGGGGCTACTCCAGGCACTGTGGGACTCTTCTATCACGCCCATATCCAACATCGCTTTCAATTCCGCCTGAACCACTTTTCTCTTGTGTTCAGGTAACCGATAGGGCCGTGAACACACCGTCAGGCCCGGGTGAGTCTCAACATGGTGTTGAATAAGGCTTGTGCGTCCTGGCAGGGGGGAGAACACATCAGCATAACGCTGCTGCAACTTGGCTATGTCTGCTCTCTGGGACGGTGAGAGGTGGCTTTCACAAAGGAGCGAGGCGGGATTGGTCGATTTTGGTACCTCAGGCCCCAACTCATGCTTACAGGAGGTTGAGGTGATAAATCTGTGTTGCACCTCCCCTGTCAGATCGCACAAGCTCATAATCAACGTCACCCACTCATCGTGTGACCACAAATGGCCCTTGCCACTTGGCGAGTAATTTTGAGCTGGAAGATGGGAGCAATACAAGCACTTTATCTCCCGGTGAATATTGTCTTAACCTGGATCCTCTGTTGTACAGTCGCTGCTGACGTTCCTGGGCCCGGAGCAAATTCTCATGTGACAACTGCCCTAGTGTGTGGAGTTTTGCTCTCAGGTCCAGGACGTACTGACCTTCGTTTTTACTGGGGCTTGGACATTCCCCCCAGCTTTCTTTAACCAGGTCCAAAACCCTGCGTGGTTTTCTGCTAAAAAGCAGTTCAAAGGGAGAAAATCCCGTGGAGGCCTGGGGTACCTCGCGCACTCAAAACAGCAGAGGATCTAGCCTCCTGTCCCATTTACCACTATTCCCGTGCACAAACTTATGGATCATTGACTTCAAAGTCCTATTCAGACACTCAACGAGGCCGTCAGTTTGAGGGTGGTAAACACTAGTTCGAATGGACTTGATTCCCAATAATCCGTACAGTTTTCTCAGTGTTCGTGATATAAATTGGGTGCCTTGATCAGTCAGGATCTCTTTCGGGATCCCGACTCGGGAGATCACTTGAAACAGTGCCTGTGCAACACTCTTTGCAGATATGCTGCGCAGTGGCACTGCCTCTGGATATCGCGTTGCGTAGTCCACCAGGACTAACACAAAGCGATATCCACGTGCGCTTCGGTGGAATGGCCCGATGAGGTCCATCCCAATACGCCCGAATGGGATCTCAATCAACGGTAATGGCCACAAAGGCGCTCTCGGGATGGCCGGTTGGTTAACCAACTGGCATTCGGGGCAGGACGCACACCAGCGGCGTACGTCTGCCCGAATGCCGGGCCAATAGAATCGGGCCATTACACGGTTCAGTGTTTTTTCATACCCCATATGCCCAGCCATGGGGTTATAATGAGCCGCCTGGAAAACAATTTCCCGACGGCTTTTCAGGACCAACAGCTGTGTTATTGTTTCCTCTGTCTGAGTGTCACTACTCACTCTGTACAACCTATCCCTGCACAATGAAAAGTGTGGATATGTTAACGCTGCGTCTGGGCGCACCATGTGACCATCAATTTGTATCACTTGGTCAAAGACATAGCGTAGAGTATCATCATGAGACTGCTCAAGTGGAAAATCTTCCATGGAATCAAACACGGGAACCTGCGGCACCTCCTGTGAAGGCACTGCCGGCTCCCCCTCCCCGCCAGCAGTGTCGGACAACCTCGCGTCACCACTGAGCCCAGGGCACATATCCCATGTCCCTGCTGGTCATGAGCGCACCCCCACACACTGCCCCACCAATCTATCAAACCCAGGCCAATCAGTACCCAAAATCAGGGGGTGCACCAGGCGGGAGCTAACCGCAGCCTTCACACTATGCTTTTTTCCCTTATAACGAATTTCCACTGAAACTACAGGGCATCTGTGAATATCCCCATGTACACACCCTGCTTCTATCAAAGCCCCGGATCAAATCAGATTCTGGTGAACTATGGACTGCGGGCAGCCTGTCCACCATTGCCTGATGTGTACCCCCCTGAATCCTTACCGGAATGCTGTACGTCCCTCCTGGACCGGGGGAGGGTGCTGGAGGGCCGACAACCCGAATCACTTGACCGACCTCCATCAGCGGGCACTCGCGGTGAAAGTGACCGGGCTGCCTGCACCTCCAACACTCCTGCCACCTGAGGGACCCTCTGCAGGTCAGGAGCAGCACCTGTAGCGGCTGGAACCTGGGGTGGAAAGAGACGGGGGATGTTAGTGCGGGGCAGTGGCGATGGTCGGGCAGTTGTGTGGTGTAGGGGCTCGGCCGCTGACTGCCCCCTTTGGGGCGCTGGTGTGGGACGGCTGAGAGTTGCTGGCCAAGCCTCCGGTGTCCGGCCCCGGGAGAAGACAGCCAGATGATCCTCTGTGAGGGTGATTGCGGTAGCCAGCTCCGTAGGTCGGTGGCAGCGCACCCACTCTGCCGTACCAGTCGGCAGCCCCTCCACAAACTGCTCCAGGATGATTTGTTCCAGCATCCTCTGCTCGCCGTTCGATCCCCCTGGCTGCAGCCATCTAGTCGCCGCGTCCTTCAGCTGCTGAGCGTAGGTGAATGGCCTGTCCGTGGGGCCCAGTTTCGTCCCCCTGAAATGGCGGCGATGGTCCTCGGTCGAGTACCCGAGGCAATCTAGTACAGCCCTGCTGATCGCCGTGTAATCCCGAGAGCGCGCAGGAGGGCCCAGCGCCGCTGTTTGGGCGTCCGGAGGGGAAGCACCCGTACCGCCCACTCTTCTTCCGGCCACCTGCATGCCTCCGCCGCTGCCTCGAACATTTTGAGGAAGGACTGTGGGTCGTCCGTTGGTGACATTTTGTGCAGTGTGACTGTAGCGAGTGGGGGAGTCGGTGTTCCCGATGCTCCACCATCACCTCCAGCAGCTGGGTCTGCCGCTCTGATTGGTCCTGCAGTACTGCCAGCTGCTGCCTGCTGAGGGCCGCCTGGTCACGGCTCATCGCCGCGACCTCCGCTAGCATCTGGGCCAGCATGGTGATCGGCTGCTGCGGTTCCATCATATCTCAGTTTACCTTTTCTGGCTGAGTCCCTGTTCAGGCGCAAATGTGGCGTTTTCACTGCCACTGCGGGTTCTTTCAGCTGTAAAGTAGGACTGAGACTTTCTGACGGTACAATGCTTTTATTGGTCATTCACGTTTCGGTGATGCTCCGTCTGCACGGCCTCCTTCCTGGGCTTCGTGCAGGCTTTCTCTCCTTCGCTCCTCCTCTGGTTCCAGCACGCTACTGTGTTTATAAAGGAGAGTGATTAGACAATTGGATGCTGGTGTACTAATCACTCACCTGGTGCTGCTCCCCGGAGCTCTCTCCACACCTCCCTCCTGCAGCTGATGCACCACGCCCCCTCCACACAAGGCTATGGACTTTCAGTGAAGAGCATGAAGGAAACGGTGTTAATTTAAATGTAAAATGATTACAAAACAAATTTCTGCTGTGCTTTCCATTTGAAATGAAATGTAAATGAGCATACCACAAGCGCCAGGTGTCTTCGAACGAGTGTCCCTCTGTTTAAATGTAGTCTGGAGGAAAATAAGATGACGTCATTCATCCTCGCTTCCAATACCTCACGGCACTGTTTAATTCCATTCATTTCGACCTCTGCTCTTCCACTTTGCGGACTTGATTGGAATGAGAATCTGAGGCATCAGTGCTGGAGATGTGGCATCTCTCGAGAATCATCTGACTGACAAAGATTGAGTGCATGTCCTTCCGTGAAAGACAATCGGCTGATTTACTAATTTTGAAATACAAATTGATGGCAACACACTGAAGCCGCACTTGCACACCGAGACGTACACACGGCCACGGATAGCAGTGTTTTAGGCCTTTCGGCGTTTCAACAGCGGATGTGCAGGCCCACGAGAAATAAACAGATATGTCACTTTCTATTTAGCTCAAAAACAGAGTGCCTGTCCATCATCTTAATGTGTCACTTTTGGAGTGTGAAAATGAGACTTTGCACTTCATCTTTAAGAAGAGGGAAAATATTTCATGGGTGCAACAAAAAAGTCAAGCTTTGCAGCTTCAGCGCAAAAGTAATTTTTTTCCCCTTTATGGCAAAGACTTTTGCCTCAACAGTCTATTTTTCTTTATACAAAGATATATATTTTCAATATACAGGTAAACACAGAGTGCATTGAACGTAACTTATATCTTCTAAATGGTATTCTTTCTTCCCTATTAATTTCAAATTGGTTCTGAATCGGTTCCCTGTTATTTGGGAGCTTTGGTGTTTCAAAGGTCACTTTGTAACCAGACCTAATTCATTAAAATGGTTAAAGCCACTGCTTTGCTGTTCCCGAAGCTTTGACATGCAGACTTGAGAAATTACTGGATAAATATGATTTACTGCCATTTCTCACTACAAAAGAAAGTGCTTATAGCCTCAGATAATCCTGTGCCCTGAAACCTGGACTTGCATGAAAACCCACTCCTTAGACTTGCATTTCTATATTCTGTTATAGCATAATGATATTCAAAAAGGGAAGAAAAAATTGACTAATTTCACAAAGTCTTCTTTGTGGTATTCGGTTGCATGTAGACAAACTTCAGGATTTCTGCACTATTACACGCAGCGAAAAACAAATACATCTTACAGGATGGCATTGCACCAAGAATATCATTACTTTACATTAGCCACCAGCCTATACACGGACCACCTGCTCTGTTATCAATTTAATTGTTCACACAGAGTCTGGTCGAATTTTCTTTTGCTTGGGCAGATTCGTAACTCAGAGGCATGAGCTGTTAGTATCGAAGTGTCAGCCATGATAAGGGCTGGTCAAGTCCTCAAAACATTAAGGAAAGACCATCCGCATCTAAAATATTTATTGGACAACTGTAGTTTCAGTACTGCAGAAATATACCACAGCTTAGTGCAGGTATGGTCGGATTATCTTTGCAGCATGGTTGTCTTTTCCCAAACCCTTAAGCATTTCTCCAACCAACTTTCCTTCACCTCAAAAGTGAAATAAAAGAAAAGATGATAGGTAGTCATACTCTCCTGTGAAGGACATCTGTTCCCAGGATTCCACTGAGGAGGGGGGGGTCACTAGTAAACTGAGACTATACAGACACAACCAATGAACATGAAGACAATAAAGGAGCTTAGTGTTTAGTTGCTGTAAATATTGCAGTAGAAAGAGTAACAGCTACAGTATTGCAGATGAAGTGCCTTCCTTTGAGAATGAAATTATTTTTAGAAGGACCACCAGACCAAGGATGAAAATGTAACTAATGAGTCCATAATGACTGGTGGGAAAAATTTATTGACTTAGCGTTTCATGAGAGAACTTATGAAAACGGCACCTTTTGAAACTTTTGAAACAGCACCTAGTGGTCAACGGTGATATTGCAACTGAAGTCACTTAAGCCTGATTCTTACTCGGCGCAACCGTGCAACTGTTCTGGCTCGAGAACCATTAATGACGTCATCGAAAGCGCCAGCCCCTTCACAGTTCCTTCAGCTCATAAGCGCAGTTTGCGCCGAGTATGCGTCACATTTGCAGTTCTCTCCAGACCAGCGGGCGTCACTGTTGAGGAAACAAGCTTAAAAGCACACGAAGAAAGCATACACAATGCCACCTGTGGTGTCACGTCAGCAGAGGCTGGCACATCTGATGCGGATGCGGAATGAATTTACTCTGGGTGTAGAACTGTATATGTATCTCAGAGCTAAGCGGCTGCGGCAAAAACAGAAGAGAAGGTGGAATGTTCGTCCTTTGCAACAAGACGAACTTTGTCAAACGTTGTCAAACGTTGTCCTTTGGGACAACGTTGTCCCAGTGTAACTTCATAGACGTGTCGTACAGATGTTTGTAGAGGCGCACCCTCTCGGTCACCGCGGTCTCTGCAGTGTTCATGTTTCCTTTCTCTTGGTCAGCTGTTTCCGGTTGAGCTCGCGCGAAGTCAGAAAAAAAGTTGTGTGCGCGCCCTTGCGATGTGCGAGGATTTTCTAGCTTGAGACGGGGGGCGTGGCGGAATTTTGAATCACGTGACCGTTTTCGCCATTTGCGACCAGCTAGTAAGAATGGGTCAAAGCGAGGTTGCGCCGAGTAAGAATCAGGCTTTAGGCAGAGGTTTCACATCTGATCCAATCGCGCATGAATTTGTCAATAATTTAAACTGTCACTGAGTGTCCAGATACTACAGATATTTAAGAAAAAAAAAACATGTAATCCAGGCTGAAGGTTTAACCTACAAAATAAATGTTACACATGCAAATTATTTTTTCCCCCGTTTACCTCGTTTACCCTCACTGCTCAACCTTAAAGCACATCAGCTGCATTGTTATTCTTTTCCCTCACTCATCATGTTCTTTGGCAGAATGCAAATCTGTTATCCTCTGGTTTGGCCGCAGTGGGGTTGTTTTTGTGTGTACTTGTTAGTTGCGCTGATGAAAAGACCACCTGTCATCCACTGGCCCTTTGATTAAATTAGGAGGTCAGAAGGATGGATTACAATGATAGGAAGAAGACTAGATGCAGTACTAATGCAGTACTTACTTTGCCATTCCAACAGCTCTGATCAGAATATTTGGCCGTACATCATAAATAAATAGCTTTGTCTAATGTCATACATAATTTATGGGACAAAGATTGTAGTGATATACAATATGATTGTCATATTCATAACTCTAAAGGATGGCATGTTCCTGACACGTAGAAGTCATTTGGGTTGAAAGAATCTTTGAATTATGAGTAATTTTGACTTTTATTTTCTGCCTGTGTCTGCCTCTACAATTGCATCCTGAGATTCTCCCCCATTTTTGTCAATTTTTGCCTCATCCTTCATGTACCCTCAAGACACATAATACATAATGTCCATATTTCATTTTAAAAAGAAAACATCAAGCAAACTTTCATGGTGTTAATTATAGTAGCTGTGGATTAACAACTTAATGTGTTGGAAGTATGGATAATGAGCAGTGGAGGTGCTTTGAACTGGAAAGCAGCAACAAAGCTGATAAATTGCACAGTTAAACAGCTTTTTGTAAAAAAATAAAAATAAAATAACTAGGCCTACTTTCCAACTACTTGCTTTGCCGCATTAGTTTGGTGAGTTTTATGCTTTCAGAACAGGGTTTCCAACAGGAGTGGGTGGTTGGTTGATAGCCACTCCATGTTTACACAAATACAGAGGTTCCGACTTGTCGATGCAATTCTTCAGCAGCAAACAAAATGTGTTGGGCTAAAATTGGAGTGAGACAATTCACTAAAGCGAATCTCAACCTCAAGCAAAATGATTCAGACTCCTCAGGTTATTTCAAGGTTTTTCCTCAGTCTAAGAATCACACAGGTTAGTGAAAATGATTTACTAAAGAAATCTGTCAACATTTGATAGTTTATCCACCTGAACATGTACTCAGTGAGGGTTCTTCAGCTGTGTTACGAATGACACCGACCCCTCATGATATGTTGTTGGACATGAAGCATTTTTATTTGAACGTTATTAATGTTGGCATCGTTTTTATAATACCAGTTACACTGCAAGAAATAGCAACAGCAGCAGCAACACTTTCCTACTTTGCAATAAGAGCGTGTACATGGCAGGTGAATAGTTTCTTGAATTTGTTGCAATGCACTGGACCACATAGGCTACTTGCGTTACGATAATTATTTAACACTTGTTGTTTTACAATAAACGGTCCTCTGTTTTAATCATAAGAGTCCGACAAACTAAATGCTACTAAATTTTTCTTTTTTTTTCTGTTAAAGGACTACTAATCTAAAATAAATTTGGTCTTTGGGAGCCCTAAGCAGTGTCATGAAAAGAAAACTTAATCTGAGGTGTGGTTGTGGTTTATCTGTAATGTGGTTAGCTTTTTCTGATTTACATATTTGAAGCATTCCAATATGGCGTACATGTGAGAAAGCAATACATGAGCAACTTAATTTGCCATGTATAGCAAGCTAGCAGAGAAGTTTTTGAAAGGTTGCCAGCATCCGAGATTCTGGTAAGTGATTTGCAAAAACTGGGATAAAGATTTTTAGGTGAATAGAAATTATTTGCATGCTAGTCTGAAGTGCGACTGACTTGGTTTTGACCTCATCTGTAATGACGGGAAGATAACCCTGTGGTAGCTAAGATGGACATGGGAGGTTATAACTTCCATTTCAGTCTGATGAATATCATTACAGGGATGATCGCGCTGCTCGTAAAGCTGTGGATTTCATGTTCGCCATGAAAAAAATGGTCTGGAGTACATAAATATAGCAATGCTCCATTTAAATGCACAAACAATAAAAAAAAAGTTTGATTTTAACGACATTTCTTGACTTTTTCTGTAGAGATCAATCAGCGCTTTTAAACTCTTCTGATTCACATACACAAAGCAGAGGGCAAAATTATGGAGACCTTTTCATATTAAATAGGGAAAAGTTTGACGATTTTACCTAAAGCGCAAAGCAATGCAAAAGGGATGCAATGAAGAGCAAGCTCGCTAAACAGTTCTTGCTCATCAATTCAAGAGCAACAAGACTGATGTTTATTCTTGTCCGTCCTCCTGCTTGTCCGCTTTCTCTTTTCTTCAGTTCCTTCAATGGAGATGTCATGATGATGTAGTACCGTGAAGCAAAACAGTACAGGAAGGAAACCAAAGTGGTGAGCAGTGGTTTTTCAGACCCCCGGCACTCTAGGGCAGATTCTGTTTGGGGAATGTCTATAATTAATGTTAATGTGGCGTCAAAATGAGTCAAGAGCACATGGTTTTAAGGTTCACACACTTCTTGAGCACTGCTTTAAGGTGTTAAAAGCAGAGATTCTGACAACACACTATAGCGCCACACACATACAGATTAAACACATAATATTCAACTTAACCAGTGTTACCAGTGTTATTTCATTGAAAAGTTTTTTTTTTTCAATTATTTGTATTTGGGAAGAATACAAATAACTTCATGGAAGTGTGGAACTGTCAAGGAATTGGGAGTATAGCAAGTGAAAATAACCCCAAAGACTGTTGGTCTTGACGGAGATAAAAAATGATCCACCTTCATATTATTTCATCTTATTTAAGCTTTTTGGAGCAGATAAAAAATGTTTCTCGGGCACTTTTCAAATCTAATTTGCATTTAAATAGCCTGTTAAGTGTTAAGCCTGTTGCTCTCTGTATAGTAGCCATGTATCACAGCCATTTTATTCCATATATGACGTGGTTTTGAATTTTATTTGATCAAAGATTGATTTAATTTAAATCATCGATGCTTGGACTTAACAGCTGCTAGGCTTTGCTCCTTCAGTTTCCTCAGTCTACAAGCCCCCCCCCCCCAAAAAAAAATTAATTAATTAATTTGAATGAAATAAAATAATGTCCATGCAAATTTTTTTTTTTTATATTTCTTTACAGTTCTAGCTGGAAAAGGTGTTTTATATATGGATAGTATGGAGTAAATTTGAGCATATTATGGTGTCCTGCATCTCGGCTCCCTGAGTTTGAGAACTGTGGATCTAGTTTAACCCCAATAAAATTGGATATGAATGCAAGCCTTTGTCTTGAATGCTAATGTGGTTTTTATTCAGCCACAAGGATCACAAAAATTCAGTTCCATCCATAGAATCGCCCCCCAAAAAAAGAAAAGAAAAGGCAAAGGTCTTGAGTGGGAGGAAGGGAAAATGTCCTTTTTTTTTGTTTATGTCTGCTTTAAATGTAGCTATAGACGTCTGGGTCCTATTCTCATTCTAATTGAGCTGCTCCCTTTCTGTTTCTCCCATGGCTGCTCTCGTTCCCAGTGTGAGGACCCCAGCCTCGCAGCCCTGCACTCAGCCACAGCCACCCAGACAGCCAAGGCTGAGAGGCAGAGAGAGATGGACGAGGGAGGAGTCTGGAGCTCTACCCCCTGACTGCTGAGTGAGTGGGAGAGAAAGAGAGAAAGAGAAGGGAGAGGAGGGAGGGGTGGGGGGCAAGTGAGGGCTGAAGACGCCGAGAATGGATGAGCAATGAGAAACCGTGCGAGCGAGAGAGGAAGAGTGAGCATGTGTATTCTGAGAGTCAGTAGCGAGGACACAGAAAGTCTACAAGCTCACATCACCAAGAGCGCGCGTGAGGCAGAGCAGGCAGCCGGCTACTCTGAAGAGTGACACACAGAAGAAAGAGCCACAGAGAGAGGCAAGGAAGAGGACGAATAGGCAGAAGAGGAGAAGGACAGAAGACAGACAACCAGCCTTCCACTGGTAAAAGAGGACACCACTAAGGGACTGTAGCGTCGTCCCCCCAGCAGCACAGAGGAGCTCTGTCTCATCTTGTGCATTTCTTTGTGCCTGCCAACTTCAATTTCACACTCGCCTACTGTTTTTCGTAGGTTTTGCCCTCTCCACTTCCCAGTTATGATCCCTTGGGTCCTTCTTCTCCTGTGGCTCACCGGACATGGTAAGTTTTCCAGATGAAGTTGCTAATCTATCACATCTTGCGCGCTTGTGATTGCTATGTGACTTGCTGGCTGAAAGCTGTGTCTCTGAATTCATCTTTTGCTGTGATGTCTGAGCTTGTCATACCATCTATGATTTTGACTGCTTCTTACACATAGGTCCGGTGTGCACAGTGATGCTGAGGCAAAAGAGAAATGGGGAAATTTGAGGAAAAAGTCTGAGAGCCCGCACCAGGGTTTAGGAGCCGTGTTGTAGCTTGCACTTTTCTCCGTCTGTAGTATGCTATTGCTTTCTGACCAGACAAGTTTAATGCTTCCTATGTGAGCTTTATATGCCCGTCACACACACGCACGCACACACACACACACGCAAACAAAAGTCTCTAACCCCAGTGCAGTTCAGTCAAGCATTCACTCCTGAGTCACATTGTTTTGAACTGACAGCCCTTCCCCAATGGTACCAACAAGGGGGGTTTAGTTAAAAGACTGGAGAGTGAAAAAGTCAACAGTAAAGGGCTTCAGAAGGCAGACTCATGAGTATATCTTGGCAGCTCCATCCCTTTGGACAGTATCTGTTGTTATTTTTATTCCTAGACAGTCTGTTTGTGGATGGGATGAGGATGGATTAGTTGTTTCCCCAGATTGCCACCAGGTGGTTGTCTTTGGAAAACAATAGAAGTGAGTAAAGTACAGCAGAACTCTTCCCCCCGTGGTGTCAGTGTGATGTATGGGGCGCACAGGGCTGAATCAGGCAGTGGCTGTTTGTCAGTTCGCAGCATCACGCCGGCTCACAGCGAGCGCCCTGGTTTATGCTGTGCGGGGTCAGGGTCAATGACAAAGCCGACACTTCTTTTCAAAGTTTGACCCCGTCAGTCTGGTACACATCCTAAGGAGGGCACCGACTGAGTGAATGTGCGTATGTGTCGATGCATACTCGTGTCGTATAGACGTTTCCCGGAGGGAGTTGTAACCTTTTGTTTAGAAGAGGCACAGAAAAGGCAAGACTCTGTCTCCTTAACCCCGACGTGTCAGTTTGTTGACGTGTCGTGCGGTAATTGACAGCTCAGAGTTGGCAGCGTGCTGACTGAAACGGCGGCAACAAATGAAAATTGGTGAACAAGATCATTTTCCTGGTGGCTGACTTCAGCTGTTCCGCATCTTGATTTAGAGTTGATAATTCAGATTGCTGCTCATGAAACACCACAATTTAGCGGTGAATATGTGATTTTCTGCCGTCTTATTTTTCACGTAGAAACAAACAGAAAATGAAGCCATCAGAAGACATCAGCTTGAAACTGATTTCAGTGGTGGAACTCTTGCATTTTTCATCCAGTCTTTCTGAACCAGGTGTGCTTACTGTGCTGCAGAAATCCATCATCAGTCATTAGTCTCTCCTCTTCCACTTTGTTAAGCATCTGCTAAGTTTTGCACCGACGGCTGACATTGTTATATTAGACTCCAAAACCGCTGCTTTGATTCATTTCTATTCCCACATTTTCCTTTGAGTTATTAGCCTCTATCCATCACATTCTCGTTCACGTATCCTGACAGGTCGAGCCACAGTTCTGGCAACAACAAACTTGAATGAAATGGGATTTCTGTGCTTTTCAGCACGGTTGGTTATTACCATAATGTAGAATACCGCTTTCCCTACCAGGTAAACAGGAGATAACAACCAGCCTTCTCTTCGCATGCCCCTGGAGAGAAAGGAGGGCTTCACCGAAGCTTACTGTTGTACAAATTATGGCTCTGTTTATGTTTCAAGCCGGTGTCAGCAGAAAGCTGTGGAAAAACAATCTCGTTTTTATGAACGGGGGAAAGAGGGGAATTGTGGTCATACCAGTCATATACTTTGATGCAGCTACTTTATCCTATGAGACAATCGCAGAGGGTGTGAAAATGAGAGAAGGAGTATATAAGAGAGAAGAGTCAGTCGAAACGCAGAAGCACCGAGCAGTTTCTCTCTCACAACTTTGAGAAGTAAATGTTCCAAAACGAACAAGTCAGAGCGGGAGAATAATAAGAGGGAAAGCTGTTGGGGGCTGCGCTCCATCATCCCTGTGCTGCTGTAAGTACATCTAGGGCACCTCTCCTCTTTGCTGTCACCTCTCCAGCCAGTGACAGATGACACAGCACAAGTCAAGGGGATCAGGGAGGCAAGTCTCAAGCAACACACTGACCTCACACCAAACTTGTCCAAGACCACGACCGTATCCTCTCAGCTGTTCTTCCTTCATCTCACCACACATCCAGGCTGTGCACAACATCTCTTAAGTTCACTATTTCTTTCTAACTTTTTATTTATTCATCTATTTTCTGTGGGTAATTAAGTGCCCCTGTTTTTGTGAGCGAAAGGGTGAAATATGGAACTTTTTCAGAGAGGTTTGCATTTCGTATCTGTCCTTTTCTCTCTTTCTCTTCTTCATTTATATTTTTGCATCATCATGACACAGTGTCACGCAAACTGCCGAAGACTGTCAATATGCCGGATTGCCTTGAAAACAAACCTCTTCCACTAGGGGCAGAGCTGCAGCACAATACAGAATCTTCCTAATCTTCTCCTGCCCCTTACTGACCCCCCCCCCCCCCCCCCCGGTCACCTTCATTATCTCACAGTCCCCCATCTATGTCCTGTCAGAACCCCTGGCGACACCACCAAGCCGCACTAAGCTGTTTCTCAGTCCTGAAGAGCATATCTGCCCCCACCTCCCACAATCCTTATTTAATTTACTCCCGTTTATCGAATGCTGTATGATGACTCTAAATCCGCTTTTCATGGACAACAGGGTTTGATACACATTTCTCAACCAAATTGTGATTAAATATCATTCCAGTGTCACGTTTGAATTTGTAGGTTTTTGTGGACGGAGAAGTCATTCTCGGTTCTTCACAAAGAAAAAATGGACACAAAAGAAACTTTTTATGTCTTGACCTTCCCATCACATACACAACAGTCACACATTAAGTGATGCACGATGTCATCAGATCATGATAGAGCCTGGTGGCATGCAGTTTGTTTTCTTGTTTGTGCTGCGTGTCCCATCAAGGCTAGCCAGCTTAAGTCACCTCAGTCGCTGTGACCCCTGCTCATTTCTGTGCCACGATAGATTTAAGCCCACTGTAATCCTTCTGAGCCGAACGCCCTGTTGGATATTTATGGTAATAAGTAAACATATGAATAAATAATCTTAGAGGCTGCCGTTGGACAGCTGGAACTTGTCAGTGGCTGTGGTATTCAAAGGAATCCAATTTCAAAGAAAAATCTTTCTCTGACACCGTGTCAGAAAAAGAAAAAAGGAAAAAAAAAAATACTGTTTCATTTACATGATGACACTGATCAACAAATAAATACAGAGATCATCTAATATTATGGGCTGAATGTGTTTAATCTGTGTGATGTACAGTAAGTCCAGTGACAGTGCAAGTGAAAGCCTTATTTTGAGTCTGTCAGGATTCAGGTCACCCAGGAAAGGAAAAATAATTAGAGTGAAGTCTTCTTGGAAAACCAGGCAACGATCTGCTTCTCGTCATCCTTTCAGTCAACAAAAACCAAGCTGTTTACTGTTGGGCTTCATTATCTATCGAGAAGACCCTCTTCCCAGCCCCAACAGTTCCCTTTAATACCAACCAATCAACCCCAAGCCTCTCATCTCCTCTCTCTGAGACTCTGCTACTGGATCCCATTCCTCTGGGACGAATTTATCCAGATTGGAGCACTCAGCAAAAGGGCATTATCCTGGATTACATGTCTGTTGGGCGGCAGTGTTAAGTAATTCAACCAGATGCCGTTGTGATCACTGGGTCACCTGTGAAGGCAAGGGTAGCAGCTGCACTTCTTCTTTCAGCTCTTTGTTGTCAGATCCCCATCCTTTTAAGAGCCTTGGGAGACAAGAAAAATTATAGTATCGGTCCTGTTTTTAAAAAAACAAAACAAAAAACACTTACCAGCAGTTCTACTGTTAAAGATATAGAGGAGTGTGGAAGCCCTCTCTAACCCAGCTCAGGATTTTATTTGGTGAGAGATTATGGCACGGATTACTGGCTCCTAAATTGCAGTTTAATGCACAGGCAACAACATGCTATGTTTTCCCACTGCAGCAACTAAAGGCACCTCCACTGGGCTGTGTGCGTTCCATTGTGGGGGTGCTGGAAGCAGAGCATTGGTGGATCACAATGTGTTGTTTTTTTCTTGGAGAGGACAAAACATTGGCACAGCTGGGGAAGAAGAAATATGTTGGTGGTTTTAACACAACCGTGTCTTTTATCCGCTAATCCAGTGTCTTCTCAGCTGAGGGGGATTTTTTTCTTTTTTCTATTCTTTACTTACTGGCATCTGGGATTGTTTGCAGGACACAGGTGCTGCGTGACGTGGGTTCAAACATTGTAATGATAAGAAGTATTTCCCTTTTGAGTTGAAATCTTGCTTGGCAAAGCTGAGACACTAATAAGCCTTTGTTCAAGACATTCTGAAATGTCTCTGAAAGTCTCGTATCATTCAAAGTTCTCTGCACAGGGATGAGTCAACTCCATCTTATTTCCTGCGTAGATGCATTTAGGCAATCCATTCTCCGAATAAAGAAGATCCATAAATCATATTTTTTTCTAAACATGTGTATGTTTTTTTTGCTGGCATGTGTTACTCCGATGAGCTCGACTCAACATTTGTCAGTAGATATAAACCGAAATGAAAAGAAAGTCAAGAAATGCAGTGGAAAATGTTAACAAGACGGGTTAAAATAGCTTATGTGTTGCACAAACAGTTTGCAGTAGACAAATAATTATTTTTTCCTCTTTGAAATTATGTTTATGTTGGTTCAATGGATGACATAAAGCTATGTTTAGCCTCTGGCAAAATTTGATAAAACTATGAGTCATTTGGTCTGTAAGCTAATTGAAATACCCTAATGGTATCAATTTGGGCGGAGTGTAGTGAAACATACTACAGAACAGAGATGTGGCCTAAATACTACTAAGTGCTGACATTGCCACTGAAAAATCTGTTTATCAAAAGCTTATTCAGGCAACCGCAACAAGTAAGGACAGCACACTCTGTCATTGATTGCTTGACTGTGAAAAAAATGACGGATCGTAGCTGTACATGAAGATAAAGTGGGAACAAGACTGTCGTCTGTTTGTGTCGGGCACTTCACAAGCTTTCTATATCTGTCTGCTTACATGTTGCCTCTGTGGTCTTACAATTACAGCTGCAATTCTTCAACAGCAATATAAATGCAAATCAGCCTTTTAATGTGTATAAGTAAAATATAAGAAGGCAGAAGCTTCTCACATATGGGCGAACGAGGAGGTAGCTCCGCCCGCCATTAATACTGGCACAAAATAGCACGCATTTTCATTTGAAAGCAAATCTCAGGGCTGTTGTGCATATCTTGGACTCAAATATAGTAAAGAGCACTCATGGGAACAGTTGCAAAACATTGTTGCTTTGAACAGTCTCTTGCAGTCATGTGGCTCTGGCATTTCATTAGCTCTCAACTTCGGCTATTCCGTTTTAGCATCTATATTTTGCAAAGCATTGCTAGATGGAAGGGCTCGATACCTTCTATTTCTTACAGAGATAGGGAAACTCTTCTCTCTGTGGCACCAGACACCAATGGCGAGAGGCATGGCTTTTTGAAAGGCCATTTGATGTGGTACTGATACCAAAAGATGTTTTATTCAGCAAAGCACATCTGACACAATAGGGGCACAAACTTGCTCCTGATCCAAACTAAACTTTTGAAATCTGCCAGGGGATGTGGAAGGGTGGGGGGGGTCGGGGTTTTTAGAACGAAGGATTTATAATGCTGTCACCCTCCCCCAACGCTCCCATACACTCTATAGGTGGGCATCTTTTTCCCCCTTTTTTTCACCACCTGCCTGTTCCACAAAGACAATTAAACAGTTGGGAAGAAAGTTCCATTCACTATTCATTGCAGCGTTGAAATAGGGGTTAAAAACTGTCCTTCACACCACCCCTCTTCAAAAAAAAAAACAACTCTTTTACAACTTCCAATGTTGGCACTGTGCCATTTTCTAATTGTCTTTTGTTGTTTGGAAAGTTTAGGTAGCCTTAGAAACTGTGCGAGGCTGGCTCCTTGGTATGCACGGAGGGAATTCAGCGTGGCTCTGTGTCATTATAGACGTTTACAAGGCAAAGCTTAATGCAGAAGGACCAGTATATAAGCCGTTTTCACACATTAGTACAAGAGATTTTTCAGGAGAAAGCACAGACAATTTGGTCCAAGCTTTTTCTACAGTTGTTGTTCACATAAGCGCACCACAGCAGGAGGCTATCTGGAGATGGGCTGGAAATTAAGCTCTCTAGAGCATGCAGGAGGCAGCACTTGGCTCAAAAATTAGGTTGTTGAAATAAAGAGTTTCCTTTATATGTTGAGAATTGCAGATAATCTTTGTGTTGATATGTTAATATACTGCATTCTCACATGCTACCTCTGTAGAACATCTCAGGACTCCATTTCATGTAGCATGTATGAAAACAGCCATACACTGCTTACCCTCGCATTACCAAAGTAAAATGTGTTTGATTACAATACCACATTATAAACTCTGGACTATGAGAGCAATGACACCTGCTTAGCACTGGTAGATTCCATAACCTGATATGAATGAAGTATTGTATTGACTGAAAATGTTACTAAATCCAAATAAAAAAACATAGTTGCATTGATTACAGGGCTGCTCCTCTGATGTTTTTTTCTTTTTCTTTTAATATGGTGCTGCTGGGATTCGCTCTCACCCTGCTTTAATACATGTCCTATTTTTATACGCAGTGATAATTTGGTGTCACAGGCAGGATCAGCTAAAGCAATCCCTAGTTTTTTTCACCACCCTGGGTCTCTGCATTTGCATACATCTTAAAGTCTTAGCCCCTCTTCCTTTTTTTTTTTCATCATTGCAGTTCTTCAAGTGAATGTCAGAAAACTGAATAAACAAAGTGCATTAATGTATAATTAACGTTTTTAGTGCCCACTTCAATCTTCACTTGACTCATTTGGAGGTTCAAGAGCTCTTTTCGCATTCTCTGGTTTTTATTTTATTCTATCAAGTGCAATTTGATATTGTAGAGGCACGGAAACAAAATGCCAATGAGCATTGGGGGAAATATAAACGATTTGTTATCCTTTCAAATCTGTTGGCAGGGGTTTCGATTGTGCTGGCATCCTGGGGGAACTCGCAGTGGTCATTGCTCAATCCCTGGGGGACATTAGTGCAAATCACAAAGGAGCATAGAAGTCATTTCAGTTTTCCACTTTCTTTTGGCCACTCCCCAATGCTAAATGGCAGAGGACAAGCTCACAGTCGAAGGAGGAGTAAATGTCTTGCCTCTCTGTGTGTAACCTTTTAAACCTGGTTTAATCAAATCAAAATACCACAGCTCAGACCCATTTGAGACAACCTGAAGACAAACAGTTGAAGAGGAACCAGAGAGCCTTGGGGTGAGCCAAGAGCATGGCCATCCATTACTTCCTGTGCAACCAAGAGCACAGGGACACGAAAAATGCCTGCGGTGCACGATGATGAACCGACTCCACAGCAAAGATTAGATTAGAGTGGCAAGAGCAAGAGAGCCCTAAAAGCTATGCCAGTTTACTGAAGCCTCATCTAAAGCTATAATATTACAACAGAGGAGCACGTGTAATGACGGATGAGCGGTCATCTCCCTGAAAAGGAGTGAGATCAGGCAAGATGGCTACAGAGGGTGGGCAGCTCCGCCACGGTTATGGTTTCGTCTTTCAAGAGCGGAAAGTGACACCGGTCGCAATAAAATGGACTTTCAATTGCTGGCACCCTGGTTACGATCACTGTATCCAGATAAGAAGGGCTCAGTGATCGGCTTCACTGCCATTTGGGTCCCATTTCATCCCTGATACCTGTTAGACATCTCAGGGAAAATGGCAGTGTGCAAAGACGCGTATCTTGGAAAGCAGCGTTGGAGTTTGTGATAAATGATGTCATTATCGTACCAGTATTCATCTTAACATGTCTTCATGTCATTTTGAGGGAGTGTTGAGAGCAGCGGTCACATTGCAAACAGAATATGTCGGAAAAAATGAAAATATGATTAAATTCTTTTGTGAAGTCACTGGAGGAAGGCACTATTTAGGTTAGAGTCCTTTTCTTACATTCCTCAACGAGGATGGCTGGAGGGTTTTCTCCCTACTCAGAGGAAAAGTTATCTAACAGTAGACGGATGATAGTAATGACAACACATGCCCTTCAAGGTAAACAAATGTATCTCGCGCTTAGGAAAGGGAGTGAGAGGAGAATAAAGAGCAACAAAGACGGGTGGGGAGAGAGATCTCAAAAGAAGAGAATTTTTGTCGAAAATTAAAACATATCTGTGTCTTGCAGACTCTAAGCCTTAATGCCAGCGATTTTTCAGTCTGTGCAGAGCATTTGTGTGTCTGTGCAAACAAGCACAAATGTGATTATTCCTCACTTTGGTCGCACGCTAATTCTATTACTTTACATTGTTTTCCTATCTCACTCCAAACAGCTTTGGCTCAAACTACATCACAATGGCTTTTCAGAGGACACTGCTGTTTGCACTGGGCAGACTGGCAGAGTCATATAACCAAATATGGTTTTTAAAAATACCCTTGCGCAACTTTTAAATTATGTTTCACCTCGTACGTCGCCCGTGTCCCAGTACTGTGTGACACGGGCACAACAGGGCATGAAAAATGCAGCGGTGCATCTTAAGATGATGGTAGCGGCACCAAGCGGGACGTTCAGAGGTCTCAACCAATCCCCCCATCACCTCCAGTGCACGGCCTCTAATCTTTCCCCAGGTTATGCGGATGAATTATTAACAAGGCTTTCATTAAAAAAATTTAATTTGCTCAGAGCAGCTGTACAAACTCTGACACAGCCTCATTTGGAACATGGAGAAACCATCTCATAAATTTTTGTTGGATCTTCTGCCGCCTGAAGAATGTCCTCCAGATGGGTGTGCTTCGCACTGAGTGTAAAGTTAATGGAGTTTTCTGTCAGTCTTCACTCTTAGGCTGTCTGTAACTCCCTAATGCTTTTATATTTTTCTCTCTGAATGTGAAACGAGATGAAAGGTGTAGAATCAATTTACTGGATTGCTTAAATGTCGTATATATTGGATCACATCTATAATTCAAACCCTCCCAAAAAAATCGATCCACACTTGTTCTTAGTGTTGCATCATCTCAAATACAGAAGTGCGATATGTCCAGCTTGAGCTGAAGGACAGTCCTTGTGTGTGTCTGGGAATTGGTATCACTGTTGTTTACAACAAAACCAGACATCTTTTAGCGTCTCCCTCAGCTCAGACCCTTTTGATCATCACCTCCATATTGGATATAAAATGGGGAATGAACAGCTCTGCGATACAAGTGACTTTTAGAGTTCTGTGACTCTTTGAAGACTGCCAAACAAGTGTCTTTCATCTCGAAAACCAGCAGCTGCCTTGTAAAAAAAGAGAACAGGACAAAATGACAGAGGAAGGCAGCATCCTGGGCTTGGAAATGAAAAAGAGAAGATTTTTTTTCCAAATCTCTTCATATTTTTTTGATTGCATTTCCTCTAAGGCCCCATGTGAAAGAAGTGACGTGCACTTTGTGTAGCACCTATCGCAGGACATCTGTCAAACAACAGAGCCCGAAGTGGGGTGAGAAATGAAAAAAGCTCAACTGCATTTACCAAACAGATTAATTGTGCTCAAGAAGTCTAATTTCATCCGTCAGAATTGAGTTGATAAACCAAAGGTTTGCTAAAGCAAGAGGTATTGTACAATTTCTTTTCACCAATCAGTGTTATGGCCCTCTATTGTAGTAAATCATGCTTTTAGTGCTCTGGTACTGTTGGGTTGCTAATGCATCAAATCAGTTGAGTGGATTTAAACAGGGGATATTGCAATATGCTGGTAGGGGTGATAACGATGATAATAAAACAAGTTTTCTGTTGACATTGCAATAATATTACTATTGTTAATGCTTGTGAACTCTCCTTTTGTGACAGCCCTTATTTGAACAGTTAAATAACTCCAATATATATAAAAGGAATAAGAACAAAGGCTCATACTTGAAGAATCTTGTATCTTCTTAAATTAATGGTGGAACGGGAGCAGTGGTGTTCCCCCACTGAGACATGGTCCAGATTTCAACCCAGAGATCCCTGGAGGTGAGGGCCAGCATCTCTCTGACAGGACATCTGGTCTCCGAGCATGGCCACCAGGGGGTCGAAGTCGCCACCTTAATTGTAATGTTTCTCTCTTCCACCCTGTGCAAAACTAGGGCAGCTTTCCATAAAAGGAGAAGAGGAAAGGGGGAGACACTATTTGCCAGGCCGTGTCGGCATGCCACATCATTTAAGCTGACGGCCCTAATAAATTGCGGCAACAGATCGCAGTGAACAAACAAAGCTTAATGGAAATAAAGCGAGAATTATCAGCCGCGAAATAAAAGGAAAACGGACTGAAATTAGTGCAGCGAGTGAGAGTTAATGAAAGAATGTCAAGCCCACATGGCACAGGCATTAAATGGACAAATTGCCACTTTTAAAGACAGGAAATATTTTGTTCTCTTTATTGCTTCTGTTCAGAATTGAGAGTGGTAAAAAAAAAAAAAACATCCCTCATCTGACTCCTCATACCCGTCCTTCTGTGTTGCGATTCTCTCACCTTTCTCCTTATTTTGCCTCCCAGGAAATAATAGAAAAATGAAATCCTGTAGATCGCTCTGCTCTTTAGGACCCTTGGTCCAATACAGCCAGAGAAAGCCTTGAAGCCCATGTCATTAAAATGCTTAGACATGTGGAAGAGAACAACAAGAGGTGGGAGGAGGGGAAATGGTACGTCAGGGGACATGTTTGTCAGGTACTATCAGTATGAGAGCATCGACAGACCTTTTGAAGAAAAGCAGGTCAGAGAGGGTCCACTTTGAAAAAAAAGTTCAATTGCAGAGCGAGGTGGAAAGATTTCAACTTTAAAATGCAGAAGTGCCCAAAAGTATGCAACAATCCTATCAGAATTGAAATCCTAATGACAGAATGAAAATTCCCAGCTTGGTAAAGTGAAAGCATTGCTTCTGAGGATGGAAAAGAATCAGAGTCTTGACTGAGTTATACCTATCTGATTGAATGCAGGAGAAGCTAACTGAAGCGGTCTTTTCCTTTAATAATTTGGCACTAAGGAGAATCACGGTCAATCACAAAGGGTTTACTCTGCCATGTGAAAATATATATTTTTCTCCCACTGCCAGTGGTTCTTCAGATATTTCTGTTCTTGCTTCTGCTGTGACCTTATAAAAGCTTCCTAAATTCACTCCCATTTGTTTTTATTTCCAGAAGTTTATATTGATAACATCGTTTTATACTATTAGAATATTTTCATAATTTCAGAGATTCATGCCATGGGGGGGTTGTTGTGTGGCTGAATTGAATAGTAAAGCAATTTATCCATCCAGGGAGGTCTTTAAAAACTAGCTGAATTTTTTTTTTTAACCCACTTTGTTAGCCAGTGTTTTGGACCTGAGCCAAGGTTGGCCAGCACCATGGACGTAGAATCCCACTGCTTTTGTAATAAGCGCTGCAAAATAACTCGAGGGGTCAGACACCACAAGACTCAAATGAAAACTAATTAGGAATTTCACTCAATAACCATAAACCAAAAAGAAGAACGGCTACTTCTTTATGCATGTGAACTGCTGGAGGGCGCACTTGAGATGAAGCAAGAAGTTGTTATGGGAGAGGTGTGTCAGACACAATACGACTGCCTGCGGGACAACGTGCGTCCTGCCACAGTTTTTGCATACTTCTGAGTTTGTGTGTTAGCGCGCACACCTGTGTGCAACATCGCTTGCATTGTGTATGGCATGTACTTAGTGTGAGTGTGTGTGCACGTGTAAGCGTGTGTGTGTGTGTGGTTGTGTGAAGAAACCATGGAAGGCCGTCCAGGGGAGAGCACTGCATTTCGAAAGGTGCCAGAATGAGTTTGTCACAGAGAGCGTAAACTTGAAGAGAAAGGGGACTGTAGAGAGAGAGAGGCTTTCCCCAGGCACCCACAGTCTGTCAGACTGATTAAGTCACACGGCTGGAGTGAGAGTTTGGAAACTGAACCAGAGCATGCATGGGGGGGTGCGTGTGATGACAGCAAAGAAATAAATAAATAAATAGCAACATGGAAGTATTAAGATGACGGCATATCACGTGTGCGCTTAGTTATACCTGACCCCAGAGACTCACGCTGGGACACGACATACCAGCCTACATCCCGTCATCCCACCCCACGGCTGCCTCACCCTGCGGCGACATAAAGCAGGTCAGGGCCATCTTAAAGTTCACTAAATGCGACATGACAGGACGGCTCTAACATATGCCTGTATGTCAGTGAAGCAAATAGATGACTGATGGCAGAGCTCCGTGTCTTAAGGGGGAAGAGAGAACACACAGACTTCATTTTTGTCTTCGTTTTTGCTTTAAGTTTCCTCTCAGATGTGCGAGAGAAAATGTAGCACACAAGCGGCAAATATTTGACTTGAGAATGCACGGGTCTGTCCTTTTTTTTTTTTTTTTTTTTTTGAAACACCAGCACACAAAGCATCATCCCACTTGCAGGCTTGGCCTGTCTGTGGCTGTTTCTATATGTGGCAGAAATGCCAAGGACCTTCGAACCCTCTAGAAAGGATGGCAGACCATAACGCGTGGCTGTGTCATCCTCCAGACTAAAAGATGAACTCTTGTTCTTTGTCCCAGCAACCCTGGCCGCTCTGAGAAGCCCCAGTTGCCCTCAATCTTTCTCTATCAGTCTCTTTTTGGCTCACTGAAAAGACAACTGACTTGTTGACATACAGCAGGTGGGTAAGATCATTAACCGCACTGAGGGCTGCCCACATGGAAAAACTTTGGCATGAAGTGCAAATGAGAGTGGATAGGAGCTCACTTTCCGTAATGCCCTCAGTAAATTCAGGTATGTGGTAGATACTGCTCACCATTTAAAATGTTTTAAAAAAGGCTGGTATATAAACTTTATCCTCCCACGACTGGCCACCCCCGTACTGAAATTAACATCACTCGTCCTCTCCTCCACAGGCTCCACAGTCCCATTGCTATACCAAAGCACAAGCTATAGCACCTCCAGCATCAAATGCTAATTGCTAGGTATTCAGAGAGAAAAGCCCTCACTGAATTAGAAGTCATTTAGCAAGAGACTGAGTTCAGCACAACACCATGATGCCTAAGAGCTAATGTCTCTGCTATCTGGCAGAGAACTCTGGGAATGTAGCGCCGAATGAAAACACGACTTGATCTGCATTATAATGCAAATTGAAACCCGGCCCTGGCATTGACAGTAATCACCATAGCAGAACAGAACAGTTTATAGGTTCAAAGTATACAAACAATAAACAAGAAAACTGCCTTTTGTGAGAAAATATGGCTTTTGACAGGATTCGGGGCCCAAAATCGATCAGTGCAAAGATTTTAATTTGTAAGACAAGAATTTGATTCAGTTGTGTTTCTTCCAAAGGTAATTGAAAGACATAGATTTCTCTGCATTCTGAGCACTGCGGGAAGTACTTTTTTCCTAAGTCTCTGGCGCAAACAATGGGGGCAATGTGCGTCTTTTATCAAGGGCATGTCTATGCTGATGACAATGAGGAATCTGCTGGTTGTCCCGAGAGTCTTGTAACCGTACCTTCAAAGTTTCCTTCCCAACATCCTCTCTACTGCAGCTGCCTTTAGTGTTGTTTACCACATATTTTATTCAGCCATTTATTTATCTTGCCAACTTCAGAAACCGATCAGCGGAGAACTGCGACTTCTGATTACAAAAATGTGTCCAACTTGCTGTACAAATGGAACAAAATCCCTAAAGCAGAGGTTTGACTTCTGCTATGAAGTAACTCAATGCAATGTCATTCTGAAAATTTCATAGTGAGTGTAGGTCTATATGTGTCTGTGTTTTTGGTAGCAATGTGATCTGTTTGAGAGGCCAGTTCATCTCTGCCACTCTATCTCCAGTTTTCTTCAGGCCATTCACTGACACTTCACTGTACCCTCTGTCTGTGCTGTATCAGCAAGACAGACATAAAGAGCAATCCTCCATGACTGGAGCTGACCTCATTGCTGTGGCTGGGTCAAGGTCTGCGCCAGTGGCACCAGCTGGGGTCCCCCTGCCACTTGCAATACATACTTTGATAGCATCACACTCGTGCAGACAGCATGAGCAGGTCATAGTGACAGACACTTGAAGACTACTGTGTGGAGGTCTCTGATCTATTTATTCATGAGGGGCCGTTTAATTAATTTACCATCAGCTTGATGTGACTGACAAATGCCTGCTATGATTTGTATCCGCACATTGGTCTTACAGTTGAGACTTGTAGTTTAAACACGTAGAGACTAAATTAAGAACCTTTAAGAAAGACTGCCTAAACAGCAATAATGACGCTGATAATAATGATAATAATAATAACAATAATAGTAATAATAATCATTTTAACAGAAACATGGACACTTGCATACATATCATCATTAAACATGTCATTTAGTTTACCCGAACATCCAGTCTGTAGAGGCTATTGTATTTATTAGTATACAGCATGACTGCATGGATTGTGTTCAAAAGAGCCTTACAAGTAACCTAAAGGAAACTTTTTATCATTATCTCTGTTTCCCTCCTTTTTCTGTATATACTTGATGGAAACTTGCAATCAGTTGTTATTGGCTGTGCGGATGGTGCAGCACTAGTGGCAGCCTGCTCCAGTGGCTCTAAAAATGTTGCATCTTTCTTTACATTTTCTTGAGAGTTTCTCAATGAGCATTTTAGCTTTAACACGTGTTATGATGCATAACCATGGAAATTGACTTTGGATATAGCCTAAATAATGCCTACGATAAGACCCCAAAATGAGGCTGACTGAAGAGGAGATGTTGTGGATGCAGAGCTGAAACATAATGGAGAGAAATAAGGAGGAAGTTTCAACTATTTTTTTTGAGATTAGAGCACTGACAAGGACACAGTGGGAATATCAGAAAGACATATCACAATATTCGGTTCACCGACACATGGCTGCAGGAACAACTCGAACATCTTTCTTGTCAGCTTTCTGACCATGTTAGCAGACCGAAAGGTAATATTGAGATTGGAGTAACTGCAGTGCGTTTAACATCAGATAGTATAGATGGCAAAATTCACCTTCATTACCTGCCGATGCTGTGTGTGACATCCTCAGCTAAGATGTTGGAAAAGCTTCAGAAACAACACCCCAATCCATTCATGGAGATCTCTGGAGCTTTCTACACCAACTATCTCTGCTGCACTTTAACTTTCTTAATGTTTGTCAGTGTTTTTATTTTTTTTTATTCAGCCTATAACAACAGTACATCTTTCATCACAATTTATACTGAAGCAATACCATTTCTCTAGACTCACTGAACACACACGCTGCATGGCTAAATATGGCACATTCGATGAATGACCAAAACTTTACTTTAGACACTGAACTGTATTTTCATGTTCAGTCTCACTGTCAGCTGGTCAATAAAACAATAAAACACAACCGAGTAATGAAAAGAATATACCCACTGAGCCAGACATGGAGCCATAGAGCCAGCTCAGACTCTTTAATCCAGCCAAGACTTTTTCTTTTGCTTCTTCTTGCAGAGTGCTCGAAACCTGCTGTGAAATTGAATTTTCCACCTCTGTGTGTACGTGAACCAGCCAAGCACTGCATTGTAAGAGTACTCAATTAGCTCCCAAGGCGGAAGCCAAAATGTTTTCCAACTGCAAATATATTCTTCACAGGGCAAGCTCTCATTAGCATAATGCTTATATCGCTATAGCAAAGAGTGAGAATGCCAACGCTGAAAATAGAAACATTGTGAAGCTTTGATATAAATTAAAGGTTCCCCCATGCCGTAACATATAAGTAGAGATGGAGTAGCCTTCACTGTAAAATAAATGTTAACCTCTGCTCTAAAGGTCTCATTAGCATTGGTAAACATCCCATCAAATCTGGAGGACGAAAGAGATTCTACTGCTGTCTCAAAGTTTAAAAGTTCCAGAAAATGATTCGTGTTGTTTACTGAATGTGCCGACATGGAAACAGTTGGCTGAAGCATTAGGAATAATCTGCGTTGACAAGTAGCAAAACATTTAGCTGAGACACTGACACTGAAGTCACACAAGCATACAGACTTTTCTTATTTATTCCCAGCTGAATTGCTGAAAAGAGGCCAAAATGAAAAGAGAGAAGAAAAAAAAAAGACACAAAGACAAAAGCAAGTTCCAACAGCTGGAGAAAGACAGTCGCAGCGGCAGCTACCCCTTCACAACCCACACATTCAGTGTTGTTTGACTAAAGTGGCTCTGTGGCACTAATGCAGTGGATGTAGAACAGACAGGGTCAGGGGGTTGTCATCATTTGCCGGTGACCCACAGTGGCCCCTCACTCTCATTATTGAGGTGCCAGCGACTCCAAATTTAGAGCTCCTATGTTTGCCACCTGCCCTGGGTCTTGTATATCAGCCCTGATACACACACACTCACGCACATAGACAGGTTTCAAATGAGAAGAGGGGGGTTTGTTAATAGTTTGTGCTAGTGGGATTCACACTCACAGCCCGAGATAGTGTAAAAGATGCCCAGAGTCTTTTTACAAGTAGGGTTCTGTCACATTTTTGGGGACTGTGATTTAAAGCGAGATGATGTGTCGCTCTGCAAGATTTATCGTAAGTGGGATTTTAGGCGATGTGAGGTGACACGGGTAAAGGTGTTTCTGTGAGTGATTTTGTTTTCCCCGTTCTCCCATTTCAGTGTGAACCATGGGCTTACTTTCCGCTGAAAATGATCACATTATATTCTTTCAAATTCATTCCAAGACAATCTAATAATGAAACCTCCCTTGGTTTTAAATTGAAGCATCTGTTTTATCTTTCACGCATACTGTATATTGTGGCTGGCGAACCAACGTTTTGTGCTCATTGCTTAACACACAAAGTGTGAAATAGACTGAAAAAGAAAAACACTGTTAATGAATTAAACTGATTTCCTTCAGAGTCCGCTCACTATTCAATTTGATGCTGAAGCAATTACAGCGATGGAAAGATGAAACAAATTAAATTGGCTGGTTTTTTTTTCCCTTAAGTTTAACTTTAAAATGTTGACCATAAAGGATAGAGCTAGAAACAAATGTTCCAATCTATTGTGCCTGTTTCCCTGACAGCTGAAATGACAACTGGTTATGTAAACACAGGTGAGGTCTGATGTGTGTGTGTCTGCCTTTTAAAGGTAGGCATTTGTGTCTACTATAATACCTCTGAGTTAACCTTCCTGGGGCTTTTAACAGAGCACACAGATTAGCACACCCTCTGTAAGGCAGAGACTGCACTGGGATTAACCTTGTTTTAAATATGGCTCGATCTTACTGCAGCGTAGCTTTGGACATGCCATCACACCCAATAGAAACTAGCCGTTAATGGACTTTACGGTGCCAAGAACCACCTTCATGACATATGATCACATTAGAGATTTATATTGTTTGCCTTCGACCACTCACTACTTGCTATTGCTTCAAATTAATATAATTCATTGGGAAGTCATTTTGGCCCTTGTCCCTCTCTGAAACGGAATGTATTTTTTTTTTAGAATGGCCTTGATTCCTATGTGCACTAATTTCCCCCACCTTAGGAGAACAAGGGAAGTCTGGTAGTTTCACTGAGTCACTTAAGGCAAGCCATGGTTACATGGCAGATGTTTCTCAATGTTGGTATGAACAGCAATGAACTGAGAGTGGACTTCATCAGGTCATGTCAGGAAAGAGACATAGATGCAACAGAAAAGAGGGAAGATGTACCTTTAATCCTCCCCATTAACAGACTCCATTGCCTGAGCTTGTGGCTGTTGGATTCTCTGTTTGAGATGAGCTGAATTTCCTGAGAAATTGAAACAGGATGATGGAGATCAGTGACAATACCGGCTGGATAATCGTGCCCAAATCACAGCCATCTGCTCTCAATCTCCACCGCGATCTACAGGCGCTAACGTCAATCCCTCCCCAATAAATCCTTAAATCCCGACAATCTGTAGCACTCAGTTTAGGACCGATGTTAATCTACCTAGCGAGTCCACATTACTGAACAGGAAGGTACAATATTCCCTGGACCTTTCATCCATCCAGTAGCCGAATTTGGCCCTCTTTATAGCCCACTTCAGAGATTTATTACTGTTTAATAGCCTCTCAAATCAAGCAGATGCAAACTCATTTTTATGTTGTCAAATCTACACTGAAACAGAGCTAAAGGAGGCTTAACCCAATACAGTTACTTAGTTTTTGCCTGTAGAATTTGTTGATTCAACGAAAACTGGAACATTGAGCAGATACCAGCATTACTGAGTAGAAATGCAAAGCAAGCAGACTTAGCCGTTAAGAGATGTTTTAAAAGCATATCTTATTTGGATGGAATACGTCAGGTTTATGAAATCATGTCTACTTTGGATTGTGTAATACAAGCAGATTTGCCACAAGATGAAAGCAATTGCTCAATGCTACAAAATAATTTACTTCTTTTCATGAAAACAGCCATATACAGTCAACACTTTTATACCACGGTGTATGTGTGTTACCACTGAAGACAAAGAGTCCTGGCTTTTTGGTTAAAGGGCAATTTCCAAGACCTGAAGTACCAATTGGCTAGCTGTTGAGTTTGATAGGATGAAGGATCTTGATAAATGAGATGTACCTCGACTTTTCATGATGAATCCACTTGACCGCAAAGCTCAACCCCAGTTCCCATTATTGCCTGGAATCCTACGATTTGTGATTACTGTGATCGCCACAGAGGTCGGCACCAAGATTTTTTTCTTCTGAGCACTAACATGGAAAATGTTAGAAGCAAACAGTAAACTTACAACACCTACATTTAACATAGAAGAATAAAGCAGTTTCTTCTTGACACCCACTGGATTTGGTAATGTTCTTTAGATCTATATCTTTAAAACCGATCATTTGATTTGTGGGTCTTGGATCCCTGCAATGTGATTCATGCTCATGCCGTATATGTTTCTATTGTAAATCTGTGCTTATGAAACGGTATTCTGTTGCTTTATCTTTCCTCCTGGGGCCATGTGAAGGTCTTTCTGGTTATATACATGCCATGGCGAGAGAAGGATTTCTTCCACCTGTCTTGATATCTTCCTTTCGTGGAGCATTGAAAAAGAGGGCAAAGGACCCTTTCTCACGTCTATTATTCTGTCACCTTCAGAATAGAAGCACTAACTGGGCTTAATCTTATTCCAAGTGCTCAACATATTTTTATTTTTTTTGGACAGTTCTCATCAGACTTTATCAAAACACAACCAAGTAGTTAGACACTACTAAAAATGGAACTTGTTTTGTTTTGTTTACAGCCTCCAGATGTTATTTTTTGTCTGTAATTAGGCATTCACAGTATTCATGATATGTGGCTATTTTTAAGGCTAACATTCTTACATGTAACCCATCAAAGCTACGTTGGGCTTTGGTCTGTATAGATATTGATCAAAACAGAAGAGGACCTAAACCTAAGCTCTCCAGTGTTCCACGGAAAAAGTAAGAACAAAATAATAATAACTGTGGTGTGAATTGTATTTACTGGTGAAGCAATCTTTTGAAAAGCTGCAAAAAGAGAAATGTGAAACAGATAGTTCTCCGTTGACTGGTTTGAAGAAAATAAAATAACATAAAGCTTTGATTACTTTCATTGTCTTTCTTTAGATGTTTAATTTGTGCCTGTTAAATATTGACACAAAAGTTGAGTGATGATAATCACATTTATTGCTAATGTTGCTGAGTTATCAAAATATTGTTAAAAACTGATTCTGAAATATTATTTTTTGTCCATATAATTGTTTAGCTGCTGTTGTAATTTTTAGTTCGGACTATGACGGATACAAAATGTATTATTCCATGAAACCTTCTAGAAAACTGCTGTATATAAAACAAAGCAAGTTCACAGACAGCTGTCAAAATTCAGAGATGTGCAACATTATGAGGGGCAAATTGTTTAAACCTGCCATGCTACAGCTCTTTGGTACTTACCCTGTAGAGTTGACACAGTCAGATAGCACATTGTCACAACACCAGAAAATGCTCTTTGCCATGTCAAATAGCAGCTCATTACTTGTGTAACTGGAAGTCCAACATACTCCCATTTATCAAAAGCATCCCATTCCTTTGAATTCCTAAAGTCTATCACTTTTCTTTACCAGATATTAATAACCTGAGATGATAACCGAAGATATTTAATATATTTTGTCTAATTTTCTTCCAGCATATTTTTTATATCAATCGCTGTAAATTCCAAAAATACAATCTGCAACATCTGTGTGCTTAAAATGTACAAAAAAAAAAAAAAAACAGCAGCTGCGGGCAACTGTAGGGGATTAGCCTTTAAAAACACCACAAATGCAGCATTGCATCAGAGTAAAAGTTGCATAACTCTTTGAAGATATGACCCTTAATCTTTCTTTTTTTTTCTATTGATCTTACTCTGTGAAAGTTAGATCAAATATCAATAAATGTTCAGCAGTATTCACCATTTATTGTAAGCGGCAGGTATGTGTATGGCTTATTGGAACATGAAGATTCACAATGCATGCCCTCACTAACTGCGGGACAGTTGATGTCTGGAGCCTCATTTAGGAATTTCGAGGATAAGCACTTTTCCCTTGGTAAATTGTCAAACGCTTGTAAAAAAAAAAAAAAAAGAAGACATGAAACCAAAAATACATAAGAGTCTTTACTGTGTAGACATTAAATCTTCACTGTGAGTTGGGAATACTTAGTCTAAGTTGCTATGGCAATAAGCAAAGCAGGCATGTTGTTGGGGGAATTCAACGTGGGGCTCAGTTATGGATGACTAACGTGCTGCGCTCAACTAGCTTTGCAGATGCAGAGATCATATCTTTATGCAAGATTGAGCTTTCCTCCATTTAGCATTAGCTGGATGAGATGGATGCACACATGCAGCTCCATCTCGTTTGATGGTTCTCAGGGGGGTTGTTGCATGAAAAACATGGAAAAATAAAGCTAAAAGCAGAAATATCTAATTTATGATGACATATCCATGTAAATCAGTTCCTCTACTCTGTTCCATCTGCTCACAGAATTAGGTACTGAACATCATAAACACCCTGCAGGCTGATACAGTGCAGTCTAATGCAGTAGGTAGGTAACATTTAGTACCTTTGTTGTGAACGAGCAGGAATGTCAGCGTCAATGGATGGAATTTAAGTAAAAGCTTCTCTTAATCATAGCCAAGTAGTTCCTGTTCCTAAACTTAACTAGCTCAGGTTCCAGATTGAAAGAAATGTCCTATCAGGATTTGATTCTTACAGATGAACTGAGTTAAAGCAGCTGCCATCTCATATTAGATTTAACAAAGGATCAAAAAAGTTCCAGAACTTTTTCCGATAAATTGCCATTCCCAGCATCTGATTCTGCTTGGGCAGTGTGCCACGGCAGAGGGCCCATTTCTACTTGCACTGATGTAGCTGACTGCTTTGCTCTTACCACTTTCTCACATGAGAACGTTTGCATTACAGGCAGACAGAAGGACAGTCCATCACTTGATGTGCGGCTCTCCAAAATGCTAACAGTGCATAGGCTTTGGAGATGACGCTATACTTTGGTCGAATGCTGATTGGCTGAAAGTTAGCTTGAGTTGGATTAAGCCGACAACACTCAATTTTGTAATGAAAAGGATGAAGCAACAAAACTCACTTGCTAACACTTAGTTTTAATCCAGCACAAAGTAGATCTTTGTCCTTGTTCTCGTATGTCTGTTACACAGCAGAGCAAAGCTAAAGAACCAACAACAGTGGCAACATAAAAAAGAGCAGCCCACAGGCCTGACTGTCCACATATCTCTAACACTGCCACCAAGTGGCAGAAAGATACAATAGTATTTAAACATGTGAACGCAAAGCCCCCACTTAAGAGCAGGTAGAAGTTGATCTGGACTCATCGATAACAAAGGATGGTTTGTGTGTTTTTCATAGAGGTGCGACTGCCTCTGTGAAAAAGCCAGTATTTGATGCCCTAGGAATGACAACTTGGGAATGAGAGCTTTTTTTCTGTTTATTTCACTGAAATAATTAGAGTTTTTAAAACTAAACGTGGTGTTTGAAACCAATGTCCCTTTGCAAAGAGGACAAGTTTCCCCCAACATACAGAAAGGACAGCGACAACAGTGATGGAAAACAAATTCTATTGACGATATGAAAACTGGTCAACACTGATTTTGTGCAAGTTTAATGAAATACTGTAAAACTGTATAAGTATATGCAGTTATTTTCTTGTAGATGTAAAAATGAAAAGAAAGTCACATTCTGGGACAAGAGTCCATACAGTCAACACCGTGACAGTTTTGCAGACAACTGCAAGACTAGAAATAATTATATCTGTGGTGTAAAGATTTATATTTAATCAAGTTTTGCAAAAATATATAGTAGATCACCAAACCACCATAATAGTAAATATTAAAACAAATTTTAAAAAAAATACGTGATTAGAATATATAAGAACAGAATATTAATGCATATTTGGGTAGAAAACCACTTAAATTCTACGGGGTATAAAACTGTTTAAAACAAAATGAGTGTGAATTGACTTATAAATCCTGTTGGCAACATGCATCACCGTATAGTTACAAAGTCAGGAAAGCATTTTGAGTAGAGGAACTCCAATGACTGTTCTTCAGTGAAGATTATCTACAGCCAGCCCAAGAGCCATCCATTTAAGTGACTTTATCATTACCAGGCACAAAGTATGGATCCACAGAGCGAAATAGAATAGCTTGGAAACTAATGGCACTTGACAGATACTGGTATGAGATAGCGTGCTTATCGTGGTATTATGTGAAAAGAAGGCATTTTCCCACATCACAGTGTGTGGGGTGGCAATGTGGGGGGTGAGAAGGCGGTGGTGAGGTGGGGGGGGGGAGAGGATGATGGTAAAGAAAAGGATGGAACAAGACGGAACAACCCACTTTGTCACTTTCAAACCAGTAATTTGTAACGCCCGGTTAAATGCTACTTCCTGTTTTCCACGTCTCTTCAGAGCAAATGTGAAATGTAAAAGAAATTTTAAAGCCAACTTTTGGCTTTAGAAAATTTTAATAAATCATCTACATAGCACCCCCCCCCCCTCCTCTCCATTGACTCACTTGAAAGCAATCAAACCTTCACAGTGGCACCACTCAGAGCAAAAGATTTATCTCGGTAATACTGGTGTGAAATGGAGGAAAGAGTAATAAGGTGGGGTAACAGTTTCAGGGAGCAACGGATGCACTTATATAAGCCTTATATAAGTATATAATGTGTGCAATTATGCACAACAGTAGATTTAATAAATTGATATTTGTTCCTAAATCTGTTTTATGTGTAATATGACAGATTCATATTCCATTTCTGAAGCTAGGATTCCAGGCTGACAAGCGGTATGCGAAACAGCAGTGCTGTGAGCCTCCCCAGTGATATGCACAGTGCTCGCTACAAGGTGGGTGGTTCCACCCCCTGATTGCTAATTACAATTAGTCATGATTCAATTACACAAGGTCAGTGACAAAATCAGTCATTTACAGACACAGCTCTGTGTCGGACTATTGACTGTGAGGTACCACTCAACATTCACAGACCTGTGAGTTAATATTTACTCATCAGCGAGAAGAGTTTTTATTGATAAAACATATATGAAGAAGGCTGTAATATATAGCCCTTCCCTTCAACATCACCTTGTGAGGTAGCTATTTAGTCATGAATGATGAATTGGAGAGGAGGAGCTTTTTTTTTTTTTAAGTCATTTTTTTGGCACTGATCTGAGACTTGAGTGAGCAGCACCGGAGATTGCATTACCTCCCCATAGGCTGTTTACACAGCCTAAGTGATAAGAGAAATTACTTAGTAAATAACTAAGACATCCCTGTAAGCTCTCCTCCTCTGCGCGAGTGTGTTTGTGTGTGTGTGTGTTTTATCTGCTAAACTGTTCTTAATTAACTGGGTGATTGTTTTCACCAGATTGGCCCCAGTGATTAGAAAGTGGGTCCTGAGCATGTGCGCATTTGTGTGTGTTTTGAACAGTTTGTAGGTTGCTCTGATGAAGGTCACGCTGGAGGAGAGTCTCATTAGAGCTGTAGGAGATGATATGTAACGTATCAGTATCTTTCGCTCTGATGCTGTCAGTCTTGCTCTCCGAACACTTGTCATTAAGGTGAAATTTGCTTGTTTTGATTGCATAAAGAGCTTACGGATACAAACTGATCTGACTTGGATATTGCTTTTTATAATCTAAAAAAGCTCATAAATCTTACATTCATCTATGAGATAGGGCCATTTAAATGCAGTACAGAACATACTGCTAAATATCCCAACAGAAAATGATTTTCGGGCTCTCAGTGTCTGCAATGCATTATGCAGTATCCACTACTTCTGCAATTGCATGTTACTGCTTCTCTAATTTAAAGCTACCAAGATTGGTAGTAGATTTCCTGGGTCCTTTTTTTTTTTTTTTTCCCCAGCCTGACAAAGTGCTTTTGTATCCTCTGCTTGCGACTGGCATGCATTAATGGTCTCATCGGTATCATTGCAAAGCTTTTTAATGTCTTAGCTCTCATGGCCATATGGTTGGAGTTTTGTATGTCCCTGAATGGCACAGAGCACTTCCACTCATCATTTTCCACTTCCACCTGCTCTGTTTCTTTAGAATTTCAAAAGCAGTGTTGTAACATGGCCCAAAAATCAAAGCTCACCTCACTTTTCCTCGCTGCACAGATTAATCTGAGGCACTCAGCATGAAATTAAGAATTGATTATTGTAAGACGACCCTGCTTGGTTAACTCGATTCAGTGGCATTCACTCATACGTACTGACACATCATCCTGTCCTCAGGGCGCTGGCATTAATTCTCTTGAATCTGTGCAGGTGACCTCACTGTTTAAAGATTTACACTTGTGAGACTTTGCCCCCGATGTCCTTGCCAATAAGAGCCTCAGAGTTTGCCAGCAACTGCCACAGCTCTTATTGCTTTAATAGATGAAGAACAGAGGAATCGGCTGAGCGGGCTCTCATACATCTCTTCTACAATTACGGCCGTGCTCCCGTCATGAACATTTTCTTTCCCATCTCAGTTTTGTTAAAGATTTGCTCGAGGCATGGGTAATATGAGAAAAATAAACAACTCGTATTCTGACGCACCGAATTGTGGTGGCAGACAGCTTGTCAGTGACAGGTATGACAGGGATGTTCTCACAAGTAGATTTTTCAGAAGAAAGCTATTGTATCTTTGATGAGATGCGATTTGCTCCTGACTGTTGCTGGCTTGAGCTCAGAATTTCTAACTGAAGCAGATGTTTCAGTCGTGATGAACGACTGCAATCAATGCATCCTTCATGCAGATCGCAGCCCAAAAATATAGAAATATATGTCGCTCAGCAATTACTGCACCGCATATGTGTGACACTGTGCACGCCTGTCTGCCTGTCCATCTCACACACCTTCGTCATAATCCTACACAACATGTGGTCCAGACAAGAGCAACAAGTCTTGAGGTTTACAGATTCACACATAGATCTGATTGGGGAGCCTAAATGGTATCTCTCTTTCCCAATTCCCTATTTCAGTATTTCCTTAAATAGCCTTCTTTGAACTAATCTGAGGAAAATCTCTCTGTAAATGATGATAATCAGGTTCTACTCTTCAGTAAGGCAAAGCTGATAAGTGCCGCCATGCTCAAGCTGACTAATAAGAACCACAGAGGGAGACGGTACTGGGGAAAAGAGTTTGGTAACTATGCTAACGAGTTAACTATGATTCACTGATTAGCTCATCTTTAAAGCTTTCAAAGCCATATATGGCCTTGCCCCAAAATACATCTCAAGCATATTGACCTGGTTTGTTCCCTCTTGACCCTTGAAATTGTCAGACAGTGCACTGTTAACTGTTTCAAGGTCAGAGTTTGTAACAAAGGGACATTTTTTTATGAGAGGCCCCATCTTATGGAACTCTCTGCCCACTGACATCAGGCACACCAAATCTGTAGCCCCCCTCACATCCCTCTGTAAAGCTTTCCACTTTGAGGAAGCCTTCGGCAATGTCTGATGACACGTTGTGTCATTTATGCATTTGACTCCAACTCGCCTTATCCCCTCTTCTAAAGCACTTCGGGACATTTCATATGCAGTCAAGAGAATATTTTACTGGGCAGCCGTAGTCTTCATACTTTCTTGTTTGTGAAATGAATCATTCCAGTAGCAGAGTCAAATGGGATAGAGTACATCTGACTAGATGATTTTACTTCAACACATTAAAAGTTTGCCCCTGGTACACTTTCCCTGCCATCTTCCCACACTCACATGTCATCAAATAATATCCAATAGAATTAAAAGAATTTGATATTTTAGGCACTCTTTTTGCAGATGATTCACAGACAATCAATACTAGCAACTAGTGCATTGTTCATGCTTTTTCTGCTCTTTATTTCTTCTAATCCACATGATGATGGAAATACTTGTATTTTTAACCTCCATCCTTGTTCTGCTTATTGCTCCTGCATCATCTGTAATACTCACTACTCACCTCACCCACCCAGCGCTCTCTCGGTGCCCGTCTCCCTACTATGCTTCTCAGATTTGGGTTCGCCTGCGGCCAAATGACCACTCATTTCGCGACTGTCCCTAATACAATAATTCCACCCAATACACTGGCCTGATATTTGTCAGCTCAAGGGCTATAAGGGTGCTCTGTCTGTCATTTAGCATGACAGCACTGCATACTTATTTGCCATTCTATTTTGAGGCTTGATTGACGGGCCGACAGGCTTGACATTCTTGCAGGCGTTGTGGAGCCTGTTATTATGCATACATTAACATTCTGATAAACACATGGTTGGCCATTGAAGAAATAATTACATGCCATCACTCTACTGTCTGGAATAAATGCTTTGTTGTGTGTGTGCTTGCACACACATTCATCTGCATGTTTCATCTCATAAATATAATCTCTGTTCCTCTTGTTCCTCCCAACCCATTAATGACTTCAACAGCAGCACCTCTCATTTGGAAAGTGTTCTGCCAGAAATCAGCGTGTACCACAAGTCTCAGGACCCACACAACAGCTCTAATACTTTTATTGCATTGTTAAAATACTTCCCAGCGAGGTATGGGAGTTTAACACTGCAAATCGCTCACATTCTTGTGTGCCCTTTGTATCTTGAACAGAGCCGCAGGAAAACAGCGCTAACTCTTGTATGTCAAAAAGAAACTACCTCTGTATCAGGACATATCTGAAAGATTATCTTGGTCTTGAAATTATATGAATGAGTATTTGAAAAAATTAGTTGAACCCATGATACAGTAAATTTTAGAACCAGGTTCAGCATTTAAACTAATCATTTTCTGTATGACGTTACCACTTGAGGAATTCTGTGTAACTGTTCTTTACAGGTTGGCTTCAGTTAACTGAGGTTGCAGGTGTTCATGTATGCACAAGGTCCCACCACAACATTTCAATAAAGATGAGGTCTGGATTTCAACTGGGTCACTGACCATCTTGATGCTTTTCTTTTTTAATTGTTCTCATTATTTGATGGTGCACTTGAGATTGTTGTCTTGTTGCATGAACCAATTACAGCCAAGCTTCAACATCAAACAGATGGCCTCATATCTGACCCTAAAATACTTACAGTATACAGGGGAGTCCACTGAATGACTGCAAGATGCCCTGATCATGTGGCTGCAAAACAAGCCCAAATCATCAGCCCTCCATCACCGTGCTTGACAGCTGGTTTGAGGTGTTTGTGCTGATATACTGCGTTGGGTTTTCACTCAGCACAAAGATATTATGGTCAAACATCTCCCCTTTGGTCTCAACTGTCCAAATGACATTGTTCCAGAAGTCCTGTGGTTTGTTTCAAATCAAATGTTGGCATCATGTTGTCATACTCCAGACAGCAAACTATCAAAACCTCTCCTTTTCTAGAAATGGTCACAAATGGAAATGTTAGTTAAAATGATGCCTAATGAATTTCCAAGTCCATAACATAGAATTTAATCATCTATGGCATCTTTGCCAAACAATCAGTTATTGAAATTAAAGTTGACAGTTGACTCTCAATGTTACCTTGCCCCACCACAAGGGACCCAGTGGGCTAATTATAAACTGGCAAGCGACATATTGACCAACTTCCCAAAGGCTCTCAGTCACCACCTCAATCGAATTCTGTTCATAGCACAGTGACACATAGTATCAATCAGGCAGCCTCTATCTCCTGCCACCTCAGATGTGATTGATGGGTCATGGCAGTGAATGATCATCAGTGTGTCAGTGGCTTGTCCTCCCTAATCTGCAAAACTCTGACATTAACTTCTGAATAGGAGGATATAAACAACTCTCTTCATAGGAAGACGAGAAGCAGCACAGTGCATTAGTCTTGAGACTTACATTATGTGTCATGGTTATAACCCCCCCCCCCCCATCCCCCGTTCTCTTGGTCTGCATATATGTAAGCAAATGCAGTGTATGCAGACCTCTTAAAGTATCCTTATAAAACCACAAAGCACACAATGGACAAAAACAAGTTGCAAGTCTGGCAGAAGGTGTCAAATTGTGCTACAGTAAGCCAAGCTAATTTAGTGATAACTCTAGAAGGCTTTAGGCACTTGGACTTGCTAGCATGCATGTGTGTGTGGGTGAAAGTGTTTGTTTACAGATGGATATATATCCCATAGTGCTTGTGTTAGTGTGCTTGAGACCTTAAGATTTAGCAGAAAGTTTGCCTTAGAATTTTTACCTATTTCAAATCTATCATGCCCATGAATTCTTCTTCTTGCCATTCTGTTTCTGGCAACCAGGACAGGCCTCTGTGGGCCCCATAGGCAGGAAAACCCCTTTGGTAAAAGTGCAAATGACAACATGAGCAATGTCAAGCTGACAAGTCAGATCTGCAAGTCCTGAGGGAGCTTTGTTGGTTAACCGCTGTCACCTAAGCCTAGTATTTGGAGTAGTTTGACTTGCAAGCTTCTTTTATCTTATGGGGCCTCCATCAGTAAATCAAAGCCTGCAAACACTATCTCCCCTTTGTACAGCGAATAGAGTTCAAGCACTCGTGGGAGAAACAGAGACTAGGTGTAAGAATACCAAATGCCTGTGTGCCAACAGAGGATGCTTGGTACTAGAGCGGAAAGCGACTGGAAAAGTGAATGCAATGTGATGTGATCGTCAAGCTCTTTTAACACGTAGTCCTAGTGAGAGTGGGGGTTTCAATTATTCAACCTTTTTCTCTGTCCTTGAAGTGCGCATTTGTCTTATTTCATTCTCCGCATGTTAACAAGCAGTGTCTGGCCTGCTCCTGCAAGGATGCGGCTGTCGGCACCATTACACTTCATTGGTTTTTTGGAAAGGACAGATATAAAACCAACGCAGAGTGTTGGTCGTCAGCCAACCGTAGCTCTGCTGATAAATAAAATAAGTGGTTGTTTTTTTTTGTTTTTTTACAACATAGTCATCAAAAACATGGTAACAAACACTTCAATATACAGACTCTCAAGGTTTCGAACAACGGCCAATGCGTTGGTATGATGCGTTTGGTGGGTGAGTGTGTGCACAGATGGAAATGTTTGCTAATGCGTTTGATCTCTTTTAGACATTTGTATTCTGAATTTGCTATGATTATTATTGCTTCACTCTGAAACTAGTGCTAGATTTCTGCACAAAATCTCTGAGATATTTTGTTGACTTTGTCATTGGACGGATTGTGAAAGCAATTTCTATCACAAAGTTTAGAATAGAAGCAAAGCTAGTAGTGGCAAAACATTTGACTTGTCGCTCAGCCCTTATTACACTATATGCGAGACCAAAATAAGTTGACATTTTAAGGATTTTAAGTCAAAACTCTCCTCACATGCAGTGAGGAATTTAAAAAAAGCTGATCGCAAAGCTAAATATGAAAAAAATGAAAAAATGTGCTCATGTACTTGGCAAGAGCAGGCTAATTATAACCCAGCCTACTCCAGCAAGGTTGTACCGCAACATAGCAGAACAAATATTCATCTTATTCAATCAAATTAATTATTTTATCAATAATTATTTCAAAGTGTGTCTGTCATCTCCTTCTGGTATATTTTAGCATCACTTTAGCAGTTGTATACAGGGCTATGTAGTGTTTAAATCAAAGCATAGCTCTGCTTATTGCTTAAAGCAACGCTTTTTCCTCCTGACCTGGATTTCAACATTGTCTCAAGACTGGGTCTTCAACATGTGCCAGCCAGCACAGCTTGAGTGCTTATATTTAGACAAGACTGCCGTCTGCCCCAAAATTACTCATGCTGTGGCTCCCCTGGGATTCCTGTTAGCTCATCCACAGCTCCTTTCTTCAAAAAAGGCAAAGGGGCTGTGACCTTTCCTTGCCGCCTGTGGTGTTTGTCCTTTGCATGTTGCCATACCTTGACCTTTTCGGTTCTTTCAGATTTCAGCAGGTAATCAATTAGCAGCTACTTAGATTATCACAGTCAAAGGTGAATAAGAGTGTAGTTGTATGCTTGATGTGTGTAATATTGTTTCTGATGATTTCTTGTGTTTTCCTTTTACCTTGGGGATGTCAGATGAACATGTGTACATAGGACTTTTTCTTTGTGTTTGTGAAGACCGGTACAATGTGGTGATTAGATTTGTCCTTGAGGAGACCAGAAGGACACGAGACAATGCCTTGAGTGATCTTTAGATTGATATCAGACAAAACAGCTTTTGTTTGTCTCCTTTCTAAGGGTTCAAAGAACAGAAGTAACAAGAAGAAATAGGTTATGATGAACATTTCTCTATCACTGTTTTGTTACTTGTCTGACAAGTGATTTTGTCACACCTAGCAGAATTAGAGTTTTTTTTGGGATATGATGGTCATGTGGACTTAAATAGACTTGAATGGGGTTTTTTTAAGTTGTTTTTGTTTCTCTCCCTGACATTCTACCCTCTTAATGCGTCTGGAGTGTCTAAAAAGATTTTCATGCAAAAATCCTTGGCTTATCTGGAGGATTAAAATACGCCCTCTGATTGGGGAAGTGGACCTCCCAGGTGACAAAGTCTGTTGGATGAAGCATCGACCTTCAACCTGTAAAGGAGCCTTGGACTCCGCTGGGATGATAAAGCAGATGCTCAAGGCACCCTCCTCTTGGGTAGGCTGACCGGGTTGAGGATTTGCCTGTGTTTATTCTGTAGTATGAAAGTGATTTGGCATGAATAATAGTGTTTGGAGGGGGAGGAAGCTCTGGGTGACTCAAAGATTCCGGTTTGGCAGGAGGTAAAACAAAAGCACTGCTGGAGTTGATGTGAGATGAAAGGTAGGTGGAGACTTCAAGTAGCAACCAGCCTGTTGCCGTTTGAAATCACACAGACAAAATGGGATGCCTGTTCGGCTGAAACTTGAGAGGCGTGACAACAGCAGGAGTGATGGGTAATGGCCTGGACCATTACATCTGGCTTTCCACATCATGACCTTGGCGCCAGTGATGAATGGCATCGATTTAGAACTTGTGAAAAGTGCTATTTGAATGGAGCTGATATTTCAGGTCTAAAATTGGCATTAAAGACTGATACTTCTCAACAGTTTGGTGGGTTGATGGATTTCTGTAGGGACATTTTGAGTCTCCAGGGTATGTGATGCAACAATTAGCTGCAACTGTGAAACGGTGACAAAACTTTTCCAACAAGTCCTGCTGTCAATACGACAAAATGTGTAATCTGTTGACACGCATCCTCTTTACACCAGGGAGAAGACAAATAAAACTCACATGAGCAATTCTACGTCAGAGTGAGTGTTTTCTTTCAAAAGCAGCAAAATCATCTTAAGGAGGAAGGAGGGTGGGTGGATTGAGCAATTACAAGCAACACATTTAATCATGGGGCGAAAGTTTGACACATAGGTATGACACTTGATTTATCACGTCTGGGTGCACGAACAAACAACCCACAGGGACAGTTTTTGGAGGACAGTCTGCTACAGATATACAGTCAGGTATAGTAAATAGTAAAGGATACTTTCAATGAGGAGACAAGGGGGCTGATGGTCCCTTTTCAATTTATGCACGTCTCCCATGTTCTTTTTTATTGGTAATGTATTTGTAACTCCTTGTTTGAGTTATCTGACGTATGACACGGTCATAATGTTTCCTATGATGGATGTGGAACAAGGGCTCGGTGGTATTGTAGCTGGTGTGATCGTTTCTAGTCGGTCTGTCAACAAGATTTCACATAAGTACCTAATGAAATTACATAAAACTTAGAGTAAAGATTGAGCATGCGCAATGCAATAACTGTTTCAAGAGATGCCAAATGCTATCAGAGTAAGGATGTCCCCAACTATCATCAAGAAACTCTTCTGAAAGCTCATCTCCTCTGATAGCATCTTTTGTGCCTAACACCTGCAACACACTGATACACCTAACTTGCAGATACTTTTTCCTTCCTGTTCTACTTGCACTGTGTCCTTTAAATAGATAGATAGCACTTAATGCTTATACCAGGGTTCCTTCTTGCACTGAAGTTTAACTGCTGTTCCTTATACAGGAGTCGTTTTGGATAGAGCCGAGACATTCCCCACTCATATGCCTGTTGTAAGGCAAGCTCCTCTTCCTCATCTCTGTCTCTGTTTCTCTATCCCCCACCACCACCCCTCTCTCTTATTTTTTTTCCTTCCCAAGGCTTTTATTTAAGGAGGACACACACCACTTTATCACACTGATGAATCTGGTGGGCTTTTCAAGGAGAGGCTGTCTGCCCGTAATGCAAAGACAAATGCACCCTGTCCCCCCTCAGGCGCTTCTTATGTTTAAGGTGATGCAGAAAGACAGGTTGATTAAAAGAAGGTTAAGAGATGCGTTGGGGTCGTCACTCAGCCATCATGATGGATTGGTGACAAGAGGGTCAAGGGTGTTACAGCCCAGGGATGGTGGTAGAAGAGGGAAAACGGTCCCCCAAGAACAACTCCCTCACTTACATAGACGAGCATACAGTGAACATGAACCTTCCTCTGCTACTTTACCCTTGCTTTCACCGTGCCGTCGAAATTCAACGGAATTTACGATCATACAGGTGTTCACAGAGGGACATCTCGACTATGTTTTAATTAAGCCAGACGTTTACTCTTGGACAATGACAAAGTCACGTAGCAGGGAATAGGACCTGCAGGGATGAGGATGTTGACCTTTTTCTGATTGTCTTTTTGTATGATTAAGATACACTATGTCTGCTCTATAATATATGTTAAGTCAGGTCAGCAATTACTTTACATAAGTAGAAGTGAATTTCTATGACAAACAAAAAAAAACAACCAGCATAATTAGACAATGAATGTAACAATCAAATGCAATGTTATCATACGAAACGCAAAGCCCATTTTCTCACTGATTTTGCTTGACCTTGAACATTCCATGGGTGTGAAAATAGCTTCAGTAAAGTGAGAAAGAGAGAGGAAGTAATTCCTCCTGTGGCCATTCAACCATATCTGAACCAGAGATCCAAGCTGGTGCTGCGGAATTATGTATGATGAGAGTCACACGTGTGCCCACAAACCTTGGGTGTATACCGTATGAAAATCCATGCAAACATACAAATAACCATCAGCTGTAAAGGAAAGTAATCCTTGTGTGTTTTTCTCCCTCTTCCAATATGTTTTGGTGGTCTGGAGGACCACCCAAAATGACTAGCTTCTTAAAACAAACAATCATAAAATAAATGTAAAATCACTTCACGGATCTCAGTCACAGGAAATGAAAACAGCATTTACAATTTCACATCTGCCATTTCCTTCAGGAAGAAAATCACGTTTATCAACAGAAGTGGACTTTTGTTCGTTCCTTTAGTATTTTCCAACTGTAGGATATTTCTTAATACCGCCTGTAAAAGCGACCGTAAACACAAATGTAACACAAAAAAAAACTCTTGAGAAATTCCCCTGTAAAATTGCTTTATTGAGTTTTAGTTTTAAAACAGTGGCTCAAAAATTGCACAACCACTACGGTTTCCATACACTATATTAGACAAAGAAACAGATTAATTTTGAATTCATCAGCATATCAACTTGCTATGTTTCTGTATGTGTTCCTGTTTGATTGTGTCCACTTTTCAAGTGTTGCTCGTGTTTACTTGACCTTAAGGAGGTTGGAGTGTTTGGTGAAAAGTGTTAATTCAAAAGATCCTTGAGCAGCAGTCCTTTCATCCAAGAGATTACTGGTTTGTGGTCTGTCTTGCCCAATGTTTTCAACAGTTATTGTACTTCCTAATCCCCTCCCACTCATGACTCTTTATACTTCTAAAGCACTCTCACCCATGAATGATTAGTATTTTTCTATTCTTCTCTCTCAGATCACGTGGAAGCTACCTCACAGAAAAACAGAGCAGGGATACGTAATCATCTCACAGTTTACTTTCCGATGAGATTTATAATGAGACTGGCCTAAGTATAACAGCAGCTTAAGGTAAAGGGTGGACAGTTTTCACTGACAGTTTTATTTTGTTACCATTAGAAACCGGGTCTTTTTTTAGACATTGTAAAAATCTGAGAAATCATTATATGTAAAGTGAATACATTAGAGGTTCAATTCTTATAAATGAAAAACATCAGGACCAATCTAAGCTTGTTTTTTCTGATAGGAACCTGATGAGACCTGATGATCTAGGTATTTTAATCTCCTCCTGAATACCTTCATTGCAAAGAACTGCACGCATAAACAAGCAACTGGTTAAGATGCACTGGGCTGTTGCTTGTTGTCTGTGGCTCAAAAGAAATAGAAAGAAAAGCTTTAGTATGCAAAATTAGATACTAAGCCAAGGCAACCAGCATTGGCAGCCTTGTTTTTCTTGCTAAAGCTAATGTTAATAGTGTTGGTGGTGTTCTTCATCTGTTTCCTTCCTGACTTCATAATGCACGAGTAAGACTGTGCGCCAGTTTTTATTTTGAAAGTGTTGGCCTTGCAACATCAAACGCAGTGACTTAAGGGAGAAAGCAGGCAGCACATCCAGCCAGTATAATCTCAGCAGCCATCTGTCTGTCACAAGGCCTCAGGAGAGAAGAGTCAAAGCACACAAAGATGGATTTTTACTTTTCTGGTCTCAGTTTAGATTTTTGAACTTATGCACACTCACATCCTTGTTACACACCTGAGAACTACAGAGCAAAGTTGCTTTGAAAATAGTGAAAATAGTTTTATCCAAGATTTTCATCGCTTTTGTTTTTTCACCCTTGTGTTCTTTTTTGTCCTATAAAATTAAGCTCATTCGAAATAAATTCAGAGACAGACCACAACTATGCTAAGTAGCAAGATTTTAAAACGCTTATGGGGATCATGAGGCAATACAGTTTCCAGCTGCCCAGCTCCGTCTCAACAGTGTTCAGTGAGCTTGGTTTAGCAACTGTGGTGTGGAACCGACCGTAGGTAGATTTACATTTTTCACTCTTGGCAAAGCCTCTCCATTTCATTTCGAAATAGGGAAATAGGGGGAAAAGATGCATCTTTCTATATTCTTCTTTTTACCAGTGGCATGTGAGGTATCCTTATCTGAAGCAGCAGATGCACAGAACTCATGGGACCTCATCAGAAGGTCCCTGTGAAGGTATGCGTACCTGCTGCCGGTGAACTGTTGCCTCGTTTCCTTCCCCATTCTTTGAGCCCCCCTCCAACTTCAAGCCCTCTGGGCACAGGGGCAGGCACACCAATTACTGAAACCCAGAAAGAGGCTAATGTCATATGTAGTAAAGTGACAACTTGCCTCATGTGGGAAATGTCCCATCTAGCCTCAGTATGTTGTTGCCCAAGACCAACTGCATAGCAATTGGTGCCTCGAGAGAAAAGTTACCAGATACTGGGACAGGGATGGGGGTGGTAGGGCTGCAATAAGTACTCATTTGAGACCACTCATTTGTAGATGACTACAAGCCAAAACTTAGTAGACTTTTTTTTGTTTTGTCTGTTTTAGTTGGGGAAGTGGTGTTGCAGTCAAAGGCTGGTTATTACTTTGACCTTAGAGGGGGGAAATCCGATGAAATGCGGGTCACTGACACCAAAGCTAAGAGGAGACGCTTGTAAACACATTTGGTTTGCAGTGCATTAGAATTGTAACTCAATGGAGATATTCAAATGAAGAATTCGTTGCCCCATTAAAAACAGCAATTATCTTTAAATACACACTTTTCCATCATACCGTATTAGGCTTAAACTAAAGCCCCCATATGGGTTAACATGGCCTGGTAAAGGCAATGCTGCTGCATACTGCTGATACACAGTGCCAGGGAGGTCATGTAGAAATTGGAATACTAATCTGCTCAGAAACGCTGCTATAAGAGCTTCAGAGAATCTCATTCATTTATTTTTTAAGGAGAACCTTTGGAGTACAAACCAAATGGTAGCCTTGAACCAGACTTTATCGATTGCGCAGTTATTTTGGTGGTCTTGGAAAGCAGGAGACCGTGAACCTAATATAGAATGATGAATAACAGCAAAATAAAAAGAATGTCATCAGTATTTAGTGTGCATTAATTTCCTTCCACACTGCTACACGACGAGGAACGATGCTTAGTATAAATTATGTGTTAAGGATGATTTTGGCCTGTGTTGTTGCTGTTTAACACATATAACTGCTAATTTTGCTGTGTCAGACAGAGAATTTGATTAGATGTCTTCTTTTATTTAAGCTGTCATTTAGTCTTATATATTTGGAACTTGGTTGAAATAACTGCAAAATACTCTTTAAACGGTTTCCTCATGTGGAAATGTTTGACCAGGTTTCAGATCACCTCAGCTGGCAATGTCTTTGAGCAGCCCTCTATCCACTACTCTTATTTAGGTTCGCATTTTTAATTAGCAAATCACACAAATTGCCCAGATTATGACACTGCTCACATTATCCCACCTGGTTTAGTTGTGATAAGGAAACGGTGGTTTTGTTTTTTTTTGCCACCATTATCACTCTGGGAGCAGATGTGTTCAATAAATCTCTAAAATCTCTCTTCCCTTTATCAGAAAATTGCAGGTATACAGTTCTCACTGTATGTCAGCAAAGGCTATAAAGTCTCTAAATGCTTTGCTGCATTTATCCAGTGTTTGGACTGAACTTTTTGTTCTCAGCCCACAGCTTCTGAGGGTGCATTACCTTTTCCATTATCTTGAGCAAAGGTGTCCTATAACAAAATTTGAACAAAGACAGTGATCTAAAAAGCAAACATGAAAGAATAAACTACTGGAAAATAGCATTTTCTTTTTTTTAACGCTTGTGTCAAAGAAAATAACCTTTGTCCAAACTGGTCACACATTAACAGGTGAAATAAGTATGAACACTATCACAGCACAGCAGTGGTGGTAGGCAATGTGTTGAATTTACTCCCAGCAAAGTCAGTTAGATATGTCGTGGTGAAAACATGAATACGAGCGCACGGATTCCCTGATTTTACTGAGGTGGTTGAAATACTGACAAAGTGACTGGGATTGGGATTGGGATTAAATGGACTAATTTCAAACCCTTCTAGCAGCAGACTGATGTTTCAATTCTGAGTGTTCTTCAGGTTCAAGAGAAACGTGGGGATTTTTATATAAACATTTTTTTGCAGCCAAGCAGTGGGTTTAGGTTAGTAGCTCAACTAGAGCTGTTTGAATTAGGAAACCTGCTTTCATTCCATGCCGAACATTTGCTTTATCTAAATTAGTTGCGCTGTTTTCCCCTTTTTTTCCCCAGCCCTAGTGATATGGACAAAAAAAAAGTAAAAATAAGCTTCAATCAGGTGGGGCAGCAGGGGCTCTGCAGTTTATATTTTTTTTATAAAATTCAATTACTTGCTCCACAGTAATTAAAAGTGACCCTGACAGCAACAGTGAGAGCTTATATGAAGTCAAGATTTTTGGTCTGGACTGATGGTAGCCGAATGCCCAAGAAGATGGTTATTAATCTGTTACTGACTTTCCGTAGCCTTTTCTGACCTTTACAATCAAAACTTAGTCCTCTTTCTTTTGAGGCCACAACCGAAATGAAGTCTTTCTACACAGGCAGTGTCTGTTGGCGTGTGGTAAAAAGCTAAGAAAGACAAGCACGCTACAAAGCGGTGCTGTATGTTTTGAAACCAGTAGACCAAATTAATACGACAGAATTCTAACCTAAGGACATTAAAGTTGTAAATTACAACGGATTCCAGCGAGGTCTACATTTGAAAACAGTTGAAACATCTGCGCTCATAATTGTGTAACTGCGTGTGTGTTTGTGTGTCTAATTGTTCCCTTAAGAGCCCTTTCCACTTAGTACAAGCAAGAGTCTTAATTGCTGAAAATGTTGTGCTGGAGTGCACAAGACTTGTTTAGACATCCGGCTTTTCTGGCAGGTGCTAATTGATCAACCGCTGAAAGTTTTTGACTTAATAGAGAGCAGGCAAGAAAGAAAAACTTGTTACTGTAGGAAGCACAAACTTCTTTTAATTAAAATGTAACTTCACTGGAGTTCTACCTTCATTAAAAACAAGTGGTGCTAAACTGCATCTTGTAAATATTGAAACTCGTTCAATTTGCTGAGCTGGAGCGTGAATGGATTTTTCTGAAAGGGGAAATTTGACTTGCATGTTCATTCCATTGCAGCGGGGTCTTGAAATTCACAGATTCATTCCCCAACGCGCTTCAGCAGAGCTTTCACCTCTGGGCTTCTCTTTGTCAACTACAGGGATTGTCCCCGTGAGAAAAAGTTTGCAATATTGATTGTCATGTATAATCCTGACATCACTGTAGATTGAAAGCATTATTTTGTGCAATGCAGCAAGCCCAACTCGTACTTTATTTTGTCTTTGGTAATAAATGAAAAGTCAGGAGGACCATTTGTCTTTGGGTTACATAACATCGAGAAGGAAGAAGATGCTTTTTTTTTTTTTTTTTTTTTACTAACAAAGACATTTCTTCCCAGTCATTTACCCAACCAGGTCATACAATTCAACGGCCTTTTAGGCTCAGAACTTGTTAGCCCCTGCCTGCCACTGCCAGTGTTTAATCCAGTATAGTGTGTATATTTTTGGAAACAACCAGGGGATTAACAAATCCAGACCATGTAAAGCCCTTGGAAGGTGGACAGCGGTGGAGCTTGCATTTGCAGAAGGTGAAGCTTAATGGAAGCTGGGGAGGAGGAAGTGGAAAAGCTGTACTTGAGATAGGGCCAAGGAGGAGTTGTCAGCTTTGATTTATTAAGTGCAGCTCCTACTCTGACTGCTGGTAACTTGTCAGTCCCCACATAATGGATGGGGCTCACAGCTCACTGCTCCATGATTGGCTTTTTTTTTCCCCGGACCCTGTCCGTCGGGCCTCTCATCCATTGCTATCTTGCTCCCATTTCTAATTAATTTGTTATTCACAATCTCCACTACTTTTCCTGTTTGCTGGGGCACAGAGGACCCGGTAGACCTTTTTTTTCTCACTTTTTCTTTCCTGTCAACATCCTTCATTCAGCTTCCTCGCTTGTGTTTGACAATGCCTCCCAGTGGCATCAAAGTTGGCATATGACTGCTTCTGTACCAGTGCCATTCTTGTAGCAAGGTGGAGGGCTCCAGTAATACAGCCATGCTCAACATTCCCCCACCAGAGATACTTGGAAGTTTTTGTTTTCATCCTTCACCAGGGAGTCAGTGATGGAGCTGTGCAGAGCCTTCTCAATAAACGTGTCCAATGTGGCAAGTTCATCCAAAAATACGTGAAAAGCTTCCATGGCTCTTTCATGTTCTAAATGTACCTGCAATGAATCATCCTTTGTCATGTCAAGTACCCTGAATATTTTAAAACATGGACCTGAAGCATGTGACATGCACCGATGCTGGAGTACAAGAAAAGCTTGATGACAGAAATTGTAGTGCAAAAAGAGACTGCACAGTAAAATAATTACCTCTTTTACTGGTTTTGGTTGGTTGAGAAAAGATTTGATTGCAAGAATAGCCTACATACAAAATACAGTATGAACTGTGGTACTGCACTTGTCTGGGAAAATAAGCACTTTGTAACAGCTTTATCCCTGAATTGTATATGCAAGTCGTTTTCTGTGAAGCCCGGAAAGACGGCGTAACTGTTCACTTTTTACACTGCTAAGGTTGCAACTCTGTATTTCTCTTATCTTGCTTTTGGCCATAGTTTGTCTTGTTTTGCTCTACACACAGTCTGAAACCATGACAGCAAAGTGTACATCTCTGAACAGTGTAAACCGTGTTGCCTTTATCATTTTTCAAGCTTTTCCTCATTGTCAAACTTTGATGTAGTTGGAAAACACTCCCTTATACAGTCTGACCTGCCAAAGAGACTAAAAAAAGGATCTGGTTCCGAGAATTAATTTTTTTTTCATCTTAGTGTGATTTAATTTCCACACACTATTCATTGGCAAGTTCACACTCAAAAACTCTAGTCAACTCAAGTAACTCATGCGCGTAAACAAATACAAGTACAAAGATGAGGGAGTGTGGTTCACTTTATTTGGAATGATATTAAACCAGAGCGATAGCAGCAACTGTCCAGGATGACTAATGTTGTTTGTCTTGTAAACAGGCCGCAGAAGATCGGCAAAAGCATCTTTTGTGCTCTGCAAAGTAATCACAGCTTGGGGGGTGGTCATAGCTTTTAAATCACACGCGGAAAACACTCGTGTGTCCAACCGAGATTGAGACAAAAAAAAAAAAGCACGCCAAACGTACAAGTTATAGAGTTTGAGGTAAGCCTCTGTGATGTGTAAGTTATGACCCCCACACTGAGCTCATGATCAAAGTGGCATACACACACACACACACAAACATCACACCCAGCATGAGCCTAGCTGCCCTGCGGAGGACCCATCCACCGCAATCCTTCACATCGCCGTCTTCCGTGATTAGCTTTGTCTTTGGACAGATGTGGTGCAGCAGGCCTGGAGGATCTAACACACTGTGCCGAGCTATTACTCAAAAACAATCAGTTGCAACCCAGTCTGATTTCATGTCTCTTTTTTTTTCTTTATTCTTTGTACTTCACCCCATTCTCCAGATCTTAGCACAGCAGGATGTCCTGTTTTGAATTTAAAATTTATTGTTTTTTTTCCCCCTCTTTTTTAAGAAAATCAAAAATAAATGCAAACTCGATGCTCTAAATGGCATACTTTGTTTTTTGTCCATGTATCAACTCCTGCTCTCGGTCTGACCTGGATTATCTAAGAAAGTCTGAGCAATTAGAGAGGTGAACCCATCAGTCCTGTCGAGCATTCAGCAGTTTCTTGCGTATATTACATTTAATCATCCAGATCAGAAGCATTATTTATTACGACGGTCCTGCTCCCATTCATTTATTCATTCCCTCATCTTCCAAACCTGCTTGATCCTGTCAGCCATTGGGTGAGAGCAGCGTAGACCTTGGGCAGATCACCAGTCCATCAACACAACACATAAGAATATCAAACAACAAGCAAAAAAGGGAGAAAACCTAAAGCGCATAATTCACACGGGAAGGTTCATAGCACATATTTGGAAGAGGGATTTAAAAATTGACAAGGTAAACAAACCAGAAATGTCATCATTTGACAGGTGTGCACCTCTAGTGAAGGAGGTGGATTCCCTTTACAAGACAGTGTTATTGATTTGAATAACTTCACCCTCCACCTTATGGGGTAGTCGTTTGATGGTACTCCACAACATCCACAATCCATCTCTTATATATCACGGGTGTCATGAGGCTTCAAATCATTATGGACGTGATTTATGAAAAGTTTCTTTGAAAGGATAGTTTGCCATTGACAAGCGTCAAGTTGGTATAGCCATAGACCTGTTGTAGGTGAAGAAATGGGGAAGACATACAGTATGTGAGATGTTTATAAAGAGAAACTTTCAGAATAATAAAAAAAAGGGAAGTGGTGATCAGCAACTTGTTTTGGCAGATTAAAGGTAGGGTAGGAGATCCTGGATTTTGAGTCCAACGAAGCTGCATTTTGAAAATACACCGGTAAAAAGTCCCAACCCTTTTCTTCACTTTCCCCCCGAAGGCACGCCTCTAGAGTACATGAACGCGCACGAGCACGAAGGTGCACGAAGGTGCACGAGCGCTGTTCTGACAGCAAGCATCGCTCGTTGCCGTATTTAGTATTTAGTATTTAGTTTATGCTAACTATACGTTTAATAATGCTAGGTGCTAGCCAAGCTGGCTCTAGTTTAGCTTCCTGCCAAGCTTCTGGACGTGTAATTCGTTCACGGAGCAGGGTACGCGCACAGGGGGGGGGGGGAGCAGATTTCAGTTTGATAGACGGCATCAGTATCCAATCATTGTGAACGGTCCGTTCACAATGATTGGATACTGTTTTTCCTAGATTGTACATTCTAGAGGCCACTAAAACTTTTCATATTTGTGTCAAAACTTTTAATTAATTGGTTGCAATGAGGGTGTGAAGAGTATTTCAAGCAATATGTAAAAAAATGTTCCAGAAAAAGATCCCCTACCCCGCCTTTAAGATAGAGCGGGGGAATGTGGCTCAAAAAATCAGATATTGATTATTTTCTTTTTTATTGCTAAATTCTTTCGTTTTTATGGTCTGTCATGCTGCTACTCTTAGGTTAACAGATTTTTTTTTTTTTTTTTTTTTAAATCAAAGAACAGTGGTCTTTTTGTCAGTTCACTGTTGCATTTCCAGCGGTTGATGTTGGTGAAGCACAGCAACAATTTTTGTTAGCAGGGAACCACCTGTGCCTACAAATCTCAACCCCGAATTTGAGGTTAAGGAATTTCTCAAATGATTCAAAAGCAAACATTTGAATTAATTGAATCAACTGAATATACAGCCCCAGACGAAATAGATAAAATGAGGTTTCAAGCAAATCTGCCTGATCAAATCCCTTCTAAAATATGTTAAGGTTGTATTTCCTTCTTTTGCTGTCTGAGATGACTTTTTGTGACCATATGTTTAATAGTAAATTACAGCTGCAACCTGAGTAAACAAAACAAAACAAAAAAAACACAAATTCTTACGAGCATTTCTGTACAGTTTTAGAGGCACAAAAGCATTCCCTCTGATAAAGGCTTTTTGACATGTGAAGGTCAGTACATGAATTGCAAATCGCACACTAGTAAGCAGCTTTTGAGGGCTGCCAGTAACTTGTTTTATTTTCATTCCCCACAAAAACTCCCTGTGAAGATACGCACACACCTAGATGAAGCATAGGATTGTCAGCGTGGGTGGTTACATGCCGCCATTCCGACATCCCACAATTTCGACACTTTTTTCATCCTGTGGTCGGAATGGCCGTATTTTTTATTTTTTATAAACATCCCACCATTCCGGCAAATCCTTTAATTGCCTATTAAAGCCTTTTTTTTTTTTTTGGAATCCACAACTCCACAACCTCGCAAACCAACTATGATAAATTATTATCAAAATCCCCTGAAATTTCAAATATCTAAGTCTGAAACATGTTAGATTAAGCAGAAATACAGCGTCAGTGACCTGTCACAGCAGCCAGCTGGAGTGGAGCTCTCCACAGAGCCCATGCGTCTTTTGCACACTGGCATCATATGCAACATTAATAATTGCAGTTACAGACATCAATGAAAGCTCACCTGTGTAGGACGTCCCGGTGCTGCAAATAAAACCAATTTAAGGCTACCCAAAACGTATTATTATTATTTTTATTAGTTTATTAGTTTTAAATCAATAAGTGAACAGTGCTTGTCTATGTTTGTCGCTCCTTTTTGTGTAATAAACAATTTGAATATCATTAATTTGCTTTTGGAGTGGGTTTTGAAAATTACCACAGACTCATGGCATCGTCAGGATCTGACGGTATCCGACACACCTACATGACAGCTGTTGCACGCACACACCAGATTTATAGTGAAACAGTAACAACACAGCCCTTATGGATGGATCCTGAGTGACATCATCTTTCATTTTTATTTTTAAAATCTAAAATAAGCCCACATCCACCTGATCCTCCCCTCTGACTGTATATTTGACCCTTAAATTATCATTCAGTATCAATTTCAAATCATTCAAACATCACAAGCTGTGAAGAATAACAGGCAGCGAAAGAGGGGGAGAGGCTTTAATTACGCTTTTAAAGACTGTATCATATCTGTACACATGTCTCAAAACGTGTAAAATGCATGAACAGAAAGAAGGGGCTGTTACCTGTTGAGTAACGCACATTTCCTTATATGGAAAGCCTTGTCGGAATGGTGGGATGTTGGAATGGGTGGTACAACCCAGCGTGGGTAGGTATCCCTGTGAAGAACGTGGCCGAATCAAATTCGTATTCCCTCTGACGACTATAACACTTCTTATCTTTGACATTGACTGAACCACATCCTCTCAAGGCATGTCTGCTTTTGACACCAAGAAGCCCTCCACTATATGCTCAATTAGCATGAAAACACTCGACAGCAAACCTCTTGAAGTCTTTGTTGACTTTCTGTTTCCTGCCTCTTGCTTCATTTAACAGCATAGCTCTAATGCAATGCTTATTGTGCTCGCTTTAAGTGAATTTTATAAGATGAGGCATACAGCCATTGCGTATTTAATATTCGTCTGTGCTTGCTATTAAAAATATCAGTGTGCATCCTGCTGTAATTATGACATCCTTTCTATTTTCCTGGACAACCTGTTAGCTATAGAGGCAGCATCAGTTACAGCCCATGTAGCTTTTTAGCATCCATCATGTTGGTGTATCAACTGATAAAAGGGAACATCTGTAGTAATGTGATCATTTTTTTTTCTCACGCCTGGATTACATTCAAGCATTGAGGCAAAAACTGCTTCTTAATTAAGTGGGAGAGGAAGGCGTGAGGCATGCAGGGTGGCAGGATGTCTCACAGAAAACTTTAAGATTGAAAAGGATTTTTCTTGGGAGGCAAATATACTTAAAACACCACAAATATTGACAATAACTATTCTTCAAGTTGAGGAAATCTCCCAACAAACAGCACATAAAGATATTGGGCCTCATGCAATAACATATTCGTATTTTTATTCTAAATTTCTCTAAAGATTCACCAAACGCTCTTAATTTTGGAAAAAGTGTGTAAACAACCTGCGTAAATTTTGAATGCCACCCATGCGTATTCAAGTGCACGTGCACGAGGATAGTAAATTTGCATTATCCATGCCCAAAATAATTCCATATAAGGCCACGCTTCCTCTCTCCTGTGCCAGGAAGTGTTGAGTCATGAAAACGGCATCAAGGCACAAAAAGAACAACTTTACGGGCTCTGAGATTGAAGTTCTGCTTTCAGAGATCCAAAAAAGGAAAATCTGTCATTTTTAGCAGCGTCAGCAAAACAGAATTAAGGGATCTGCTAAAGCGAAGAAATGGGAAGCAATTACGAGTGCTGTTAATTCCTTGTCACCTGTAGTTCATAATGTCACCGAAATAAAAAAGAAATGGTTTGATATGAAAATGGCTTAAAAAAAAAACCTCTCCATTTGCTCAATGACTGCAACTAAAGCCGTGCAATCAGTTGTTGCCTCATCATGATGGCTCTTTGATGGGGCGGGCCATGAGGGGGGTCTTCTGGCATGTTGTCTGCCGGCTGGTTCAGGTAGTGGGAGACCCTCGTTCATTGCAATATTGAGCAAAACGCTGCATGCCGGAATAATCTGGCATGCCTTCTCTGGGCTATAGAGCAGTTTGGTCCCCGCTGTATCGAGACACTTGATATACAAAACGAATGGAATCTTGTCTAGACTACAGGCAGAAGAGATTAGAATGTATTTCGTTTTCTGTTCTGCATCTTTCAGGCTGAGCACATTCATCATACAAATCTCATCAAAGTTTTATGTTACAGTTAATTTATCATCAGCGAGACGAAATTGGTGTGCCGAACTTTTGCATTTCATGAATCTTTGCGAGTTTTCTTAGGATATTGCCAAAGCTCCTCAAACCGTTTGGTTAACTGATAATGCAACACGGCTTTACCCTTTGAGGCTCTCACTGAGAAAGAAAAAAAAGAAGGATAGAAAAATTATTCTTTGCATTTTCCCATTTCCGTGGTGCAGTAAGGATTTTCTTTGACAAATGGCTGAGATGTCACTTTGTGTTAAAAGTATCAACATTTTGAAAAAAAAGAATAGTCTAAATATGCAAATTCTTTAGCATTACATAACTCAATAGTGTTTGAGTTTGAGTGTTTGAGATGGCTTTGGCAGACTGCAAATCTTTAATAAGATACAGTACAGCCATGGAAAACAGGATATCAAAGGGCAAGAGACATTTCCAAAAACCTAAATGACAGTTTCCTACTAAAGATTCTGTCCTTCATATCTCATTAAGTTGTTTCTTTTTGTTTTTTTTGTTCACTTTTTCAGGCAAATGAAACTCCTGTATCAGATTCCAATTTAACAAGAGTTCAGAAAAAAAACAAGTTAACTTCACTTGTTCAATTGCCCTATAGTTCGATTAAGACCCAAATCCTTTTGTCCCACCTAACTGTTATTCAGTGGCTCTGAAGTCTTCTGAGGGACCAATATTATAGAAAAGCAGAATTTATTTCCCTCTCTTAAGTGAACTGTCCACTGACTGTTGAAGTGAGACGACTTTGTTCAAAGACCAGTTGAAGGACATTTAGTTCTTTTTCACTCACTTCAATGTAAAAGAACGCATAGATTTCTAAATATGCTGATGCAGCTGCACTGCACAAGTTATTCCTAGTTCCATGTGGACACATTGTCTCATAATGACTTTCCCATTTAATGGCTCTTTTTTTTTTTAGTTTCATGCCATACTGTTGGGCTGTTACTCCTACGACTGGGTTTAGTTGATGCAATATGCAGCAGAATGAGGGATGACAGCAAACAAATGGCTTTAATGGCGTGGAGGTTAATGTCTGCAAACTCTCTAGGGGCCAGATTCTTCCAACCCTGGCAAAACTTCCATTAACATAGAGGTTGCTGATGACACTGTATCCAGTGTACACTACAGAGGACCTGGAATTAATCAGAGGGGGAGAAGACTGACCCACGTGTTATCGCTTGCTGTTTGTCCTTGACCAGACTTCCTGTTCTCCTTGATTGCCTTGTGTTTTCATCAGGCCACTTTTTATTTATCACAGTAATTTAGTCGCATTTTCCCCACACGGTCAGCAACTATAAGCGGAGTGGTGGTGCAGAGCAAATCATTTCAAGTCCTCTTGAATTTTTCCTGTCGTCTGCTGTTATCTAAAATATTTGTTCCCCAGAATTCAGGAAGGAATGCAAAGGAAAGGGCATTCACTTGGGCGAGGAGGGCGACATACTCTCTTTTGTGTCTCTGTTACAAATATATACCTTCACACCTTGAAATTAATCATACCAAAGTAAAAACCTGTCTCGAGTGGTTGAGTTTTCTATAGTAGATGGGCAGAGGCCTTGTTTTTGATGAAGAGAAGTTCCTTTGAATTGATTTGACAGCGGTTGAAGCAAAACCAAATTGAAATCATCTAAGCCCTTTTTGTTACAACCCAGGACGTGACTGTGAACAGTGAAAGTGAGACTGCCATTTCTACAATTTCAGTATTCTCCTCTCCTATACATGCCCTCTTGAACTCCTTTTCATCTCCCCTCTTTCTTGTGCTCACTTATTTGCCAGCCCCTCGTTTATCTCGACAATCCAATAATTTATACTTAGATGCGACAGGGCCAAAGGGAAGCAGTGGAGGGTGAGCCAAAAGAGCTAGCGATAGCAGCTAATTAGCTACAGCTGCTGATGGGACTGCTCCTCGGCGCCTGCCAGAGGAGCCTTGACAAAATTGTTATCAAATGTAATCAGAAAAGACGAGCCATTTTTCACCACATTAGGATCCTGGGCAAATTGGAGATGGTGGGTGGGAGAGGGATGGCAAAAAAGGAGCTCTGTGAGATGTGTGCGTTGGTATGTGTGAGTGAGTGAGTGCAGACTGAGAAAACTATGTTTTCTGCATCATAAAGTGCAGCAAGGAAGCAGAGGAAGACGCATGGGACCTGACAGTGTGAGTACTAACACTATATAGATTGCTATAGTTTCACAACACCACTGAGCCATTTTCTTTTTAAATGAGGCAACAGAGCAGAGAAGTGACAAACACTCAAGAGAGCACTTTTCATCGTACCATCATTGCACTGAAGTTGCTTTAACATTTAACCTTGCGTACCTCGTCACCATGTCTCAGTGTTTCCTCTGCAGGCGGAGCATCACTCCATCTGCTGTAGCTTTAGATAAAAAAAGTTGCAGCCACAGAATTTAAACGTCTTAGAGTGTAACAAAACTTGCTGTTTCTTGTTCATGTAAGCGTACAACCACTGTCACTAAGAATGAAATATGAAAACAAGAAGTATGAATTACAGGTGAGGGACACATCAGGGGCTGTGGGCTTTTTGTTATGAGGGCTTCTGGAGGTAGACGGCAAACATCCTGTCTACTGCAATGACAGCAAGGCTTCTTCTTTCTGAGACCTGGCTATAAATAAAGTCTTCACATAGCGTGGCACGACAGATAGCAAAACAAGCACCATGTTGCTACACGATGTTGAGCTCTGAGGTGTAGCGAGGTAACGCCACATGTGACAAATTGTGTCAGCTAATGTATGCATCTGCAGAGTGTAGGTGTAGCACCACTTATTGTGGCTTTTGTAGTTTCATTTTATGTTAACTGTGGTCAAATGGATTTGTTTCGCTCCCACCTCCGCATGAAATGTCTGCATCCTCAGTTAATTTCAAATTGAGCTTTTTCAATACCTGGAGGTCATTCACAAAGGATGATTTTCAGGAAACCCTGCATGTTTTCGTGTGGGTTTGTGGTGTGCATATGCATGCAAATGTGCCCGTGTGTCTCCAGTGTCTTTCCCAGGTGCTCACTCTGGTGTTAGGTTATGGTCTTGGGGGGGGGGGATGCGGGCTTGCGAAAGGCCAGTCTGCTGGCAGCAGCTGGAAAGTGTCAGCAGATGTGAATTGTCAAGCGTTGTGTTTGGTTCATTAGCTGCTCTTCCACTTGCACCAAACACAGCTGTTGCCTAGCCCACAGAGCAAAGGGGAGTGTGTGTGTGATTTTTGTATGTATGCGCAAGCCTAAGTGCAAATGTGTGTGAGAAATTAAAAAAAAAAGGGAAATCCATTTGAATTTGTATGTGTTTTGGAAGTCAGGGTGGATACTTGATGAAGTAAAAGGCACAAACTAAACTTTTTTTATTGTTTTGCCTTTTCTCACTCAGCCAGTATGTATCTGCCCTAAATAGTTCTCTGCCTCCCAGTTGGTTATATCCCCAAATAACCAGTCCAAATCCCTTCTTTTAAAGAAAAACAGCAAGTGAACAATATGAGTCCATGAATATATATGAAATATATTGTGGTTTGCAAATGAGCAACTGCCAAACATAAAGGCAAAAAAACAGCAATAGATGTGCATGGGCAGAAAATGTGGTGGTGGAAACAAAAGTTGAGGCTCACTGCATATACTTTGCCTGATTAGAAGACAGACACAGTACACTGACAATGAATCAGTGGATAGAGTTGTTGTCTTCTGACTGATGGTTCAATCCCCAGCCTTTCCATTGGTTAAACCTGTTAGAGTCTATTTGTTAATATCTAATCAACTAACTTTCACCATATTTTCATAGGTATCTAAACCTAACCATGTATTTTCTATTCCTAACCCTAACCCACTGTGACTAACAGTAAAGTAGTAAAGTTTGGATGGAACTTGAAAGGCCGTCGCAGGCATAGCTATAAGGATTTTGTAGCCCAGAAAGTGCTGTAATCAAACTTTAAAAAATAAGTAAATTCTGTTCATGCAGCTATTTCACATTCCAGTACAAGGCTGGTTGAAGTGTCATTGGGCAAGACATTGAAACCCAGATTCCCCCCATGATATGCTACTTCTCATCAGAAAGAAATCACTTTATATATGGAGTGCAGATTTATATATAATAAAAAACACAGTTTCAGTGTTTGTATGATAGGATGAATAAGAAACACACTGTAAGGCACTTAGTAGTCCTTGGTAAAGTTAAAAGGTGCTATACAAGTGTGTACCATTTGCATCAAATGTGGTCCGACTTGCCAATGAAATCATTCTCAACTATTGTTTTTTTTCCCCAACAAGTCAATAAGAAAGCCAACCCATTCTACTAAGATATTCAAGGTAATCTGCATTTGTCACATTTTGCCCAAAGGCATCTACTAGCAGTATGTTGGTGCATCCGTTTTTAGCATTAGCTGTGTGGTGGTAAATTAAAGCACACTGATGTGCTACCCACACATGCATGTTCAGCTGTCATTGCTCTCGTCTTTGATTTCTAATTTGGTTTACTTGTTCCATATGCTGCCATTGTCCCAACTGACCAACGCGCTGCGGACTATATGCATTCGGATTGCTGTATCCTCAGAATAAATATTCATCTGGAGAAAAGGTCTGTAGTAATTAACAGGAAGGCGGCTGGAGGAATTCCATTATGCTTTTTTCCCTGGAGTCACCAGCAGCTCTGTAAGTCTCAGGTCAGCTGGTCTGGTTATAGAGATGTCTCATTCACACATTTAGACACTGTGCGTGCATTATGTGGGGCCATGAATATTTGTGTATCTGCATCCATGTGTGGAAATGTTGGCAGTAAGTAGATAGTGTTCAAGTCAGTCAGCAAATGAAGTAACTGAATTAGACCTGTGTTGTCTCTGCCAGGAGTCTAATTGGATGGTAAATCACTGATGCTTTCAGGAGATAATGCTTGGGATGAAGCATCCATTAAAACTATAAAGGCTGGCCACGGTAGCATTTAATGTAAATGACTCCAATGTGAACAGTAAACATAGTAAATCTCAAATATGGAGTGAATTGCATGGTTGGATGAGAATAACAATGTGTAATTCCCAAATCAGAACTGCGCAGATTGAAAAACATTGTTTTCAAGAAAGCAACTTTCAGCACACACCGATGCATGTAACTCTTTAGACACAGTTACCATAGCATTAAAATGTTCCAACGCTTGCACGTACTCCCTGAATTTGATTAGAAATAAACAAAGAAAAGTGTTAAGTTGGAGAGCTGAAAGAGAGAGCACTGAGCTGGTGTCTGGCTGGAGGTACAGCAGTAGCTTCTTAAGTACTGCCAATGCAAATTCTCCTCCCCCCCTTCCACTCCCCTTGCCTATGTTTTAGTGAAATCCCTCCAGCCTAATTAGGTGAAAAAGCGCAAGATGTTTATGAAGCATTTTAGGCAGCCAGTGACAGCCACTAAAGAGCTATCGACTGCAAAAACGGTGACAGAGTGGATCAACGTGCCCACAGAAGAATCTGCCATGAGGGTATTTACCCTCAACCTGCAGAGCTTGCACAGATGACATCTTAATAAGCTCAACACTATGATACATTTTTAAGTGAGCCCGTCGGTCTCTCAAGACGACTGTGCACCAGTGCCCACATCTAATTGGGTTTTCCCTTCCTCCGGCACCAGTGTAGCATTAACGTTACTGTTTATAGAGTAATATCCTTATTCCCAAGTTCTTCACAGAGGACTGTCCAACCATGACACCTCCTTTCTCTGCTTTCTTCTCGACTACCTCTTGTATCTGTATACCATTTAGTCAAGTTTAAATGACATCACTTTCAAAGAGAAAAAGTGAGGAGTGTACAACGAAGCAAGTTTTTTTTGTGTTCGGTGCCTTGACGAACCATAAGCTCCTCTCAGAGATATTGGGTACAACAAGGGCGGTTGCAATGTTTCTAAGTTAACCGAGGCTGTCCTCTTTAAGGCTCTGTACCCGCTCATATAAAATTGGTCATTTGACGCTTCTTCTGCACAAAACATACAGATCACCTGACTTATTGTTCATAAAAAGTACAGTTCATGCAAGAAGAGATGTAAAAACTATATAAAAAAAAGTAATTTTAGAAAAAAACAGTTTGAAACCCCTAAACTTTTATTTGGACAAGAGCTGCATTTAGTTCTGACACTGTCTCACGAACATGGTAATCACCTAAGTCACTGACCAAACCAAAGTTATTTATTATTGTTCAAATATTCCATGATATATAGGCCTAGACTAATTAATTTTCAGATGTGCGTTACATCCAATGTCAGCATCAGCCTATTGAATTGAATTCTTGCCAAATTGGAACAAAATATAAAAATGTGTAGCTCATTTTGCATCAACAAGTGCACCAATGGTTCCCACTTAGTAATGCAACCCACAGCTTATATTGCATTTGCTGTTACGGCAAAGCTTCCGTGAAGATCAACAGATTTGGATCATCAACATATTCCGCTTGTTTGAGAATCCACGTCACAAGTTTTTAATTCAGCACTGAGATCTGGTCAAAAGATCTGATGATCAATTCAGATTAAAATCTGTGCCGCTTCAAATATTTAAAGGATTAAATGCTGAAACGGTGGCACTAAATGAACCTGATATGGTGGCAAAATTTGGCTGACAGAAATACACTGACAGACTTTTAAGGTAATTGTCGAATTACCAATTCTTTGTAAGCTAGGGATGGATCCAACCTTTTTTCAGCTTTAAAATAAGAGCTTTAAATTTTGTGACATCAGACGCTGATGTTCAGTGCTTCTGACTGAAGACATTTAGATGTTGTTTTAGTCTGATTTTGCTGTCTGGGAGAAGAGTCCGTGAAAAGATGGCCTTTTTATCAGATGATTTGATCTCTGAACAAAAAGTATATTGAGGCAGGTTATGTGTTCTGCCAAATCATGTTACCATGGTGATATAGCCAGGTTAAAAGAGCTCAACATACCTCATTTAGTCATTTATCTCAATTTGCAGTACTGCCCTCGGAATTGTGGAACTAAAGAAGAAATATCAGTACTACTAATACGGTATAATCTGATCATAAACTAGTCATTGGTGAAAGTTATTTGTTATTTAGTGAACAAAGAAATACGTTTGCTGCATTTCAGTTGCAACAAGCAGTTAAAGGCTTCTATATGAAATTCTTGTTCTGTATGGAGAACAGTAAGTAGGCACATGTTTCTTCACATAACACTGGCGTAGGAGTCAGCGAGACTTCAACTAAAAGTGTTTAAGAACAAATGAGGTGATGGTGAGTTTGCAGAAACTGGGTGAAAAGGTTGCTCGCTGCAGAAAATGGATCGCTGTATGTTTTAGGACTGCTATCACTGCTATAGAAAGGTTTTCTCCCCACTCTTGTTTTCCTCCAAAGCGCGAGGTGGACCCAGCTTTCCAGAAAATGCCTCTTTATGTGTTCAGCTAACCAGCATTCAAGAGTTTGGGAACCGTGCCAGAGGACTGCTGCCAGTGTCCCTCCCCCAGTGAGCCACAGTGACGAAGAGCATAGCCTTGATGTTTTTATTCACACAGCTTTTGTTTACATGTTTACTGTTTCCGGCCACGCACGTCACATCAAAAGAAGCCTGCCGTGCCAGTCTGCATCAAACGCAGCTGAGGTCAGCGGAACAGACAAGTCAAGCAAAAACAAGTTATCATTATTTTATCATGTATCTCCTTTGGGGCTAAGCAGCACAATGGCACTCTCCAAGCCTCCCCAAATTGCCCACCTTTTGAAGGAGCGGTGTGGGAGTTGGATCTCTGAGGCCCGCTGGTTAAGGCAGAGAGGGGGAACCATTTTCAGCCTGCATGAGCTGCCAGCAAATCTGTTAATTAAGCATGCTAATGGTTGTAATTGTAGCTGGTGGTGAACCCAGCTGTTGAGGTAAATTCTAGGTTTAGCCCACTGGTTGTCAGGATACAACTTTGTGTGTGTGTGTGTGTGTGTGTGTGTGTGTGTGTGTGTGTGTGTGTGTGTGTGTGCACTCGCGTTAGGTGAAGGCAAACATATATATTATGCACCAGCGAGGAAAGAGAGTGGAGGGGGGAGTGAAAGGTTAGCAGTTGGAAGAAAGGATAAGGGGAGATAGAGAGGAGAAAGATGAGGTTTTTTTTAACCTCGTGGCTTACTTTCTTCCTCTAAGCATCAGTCGTCACTTCTGCAGTCACTTCCAGGAAAATGTCTAGTAGGTGTTTGCCATCTGCCCAGAGCTTAGGGTTCTGAGGCTCGGCTAATGTCAGCTAATCCCACCTAACTTGGCAGTCGTTGGGACTGGCAGGTTCACGGACAGGTGTGGAGATAATCATTTTATTCCAAATGTCCATCTGTATTGGTCCTATTTTTAGTTATTGGTATACTCAAAGAAACACTTGCTACATTAAAGATATTTAAGATTAATGTGGAAGTAAAGTTCATTCTTAAACCTACAAATTCGCGGAAAATGGAAGTATTGAAACCGTCTTCAGTATTCTCTTTTCAATGACATTTCACAGGATTTCGAGAGATTTCAGGTATCTGTTGGGATTTATAATTTCCCGGTTAATGAAGATATAAGTGCCACAAATTGAAGATCGTTATCTTGTATTATAAAAGTTTCACCAAGGGTACAAAAGTGTCAGTCAAAAGGGGAGAGTCCAATACCAAAAGCATGAATAAGACTATCCTCTGACCAAATTCATCCTTGTAAGTCCTATACTCATGTTTGAAGAATATGTGACCTCGAGTGGTCGTGAAAGCATTTGGAAAAATGGCATCCATGAAGGCAACGGTTGTGTTACAAAACAAATGTAATTTAGTCCTAACCATTATATTCTTTAACAACTTTAACTTTGACAAAGTAGTTATGGATTCTAACCCTAACTGACATTATTGGCTCAACAAACCTGTCGTGTTTACATGTAAAAAGGAAAAAGGTGGGTGAGGGTCACATCGTAAAAAGAATGTATTTTAACCCTAACTATAGTCATTTTCTAACTCTAAACAAGTAATGCTGTTGCATAACACAACTAAGAAGTCACAAAAGTGTTGTTCTATCATTATCTGATAATAATAAAGGAGTACAAAAATGATTAAATGATTGAAAGTGCTGTGTATTACGGCACCAACCAACCTTCCAACCTTCTTCTTGTGAGGATTTTGTGGCTTCTTAAAGGAAACAGTAATGTCTGATCTGATATAGAATGCCCATATGAGCCATATATCCCCCCTGGGTCTTGTAGGGGCAGTATATCATAACAGTTTAGCATAAAATTTTATTTAAGGGTACAAAAAAACAACTTATGTTTGTTTGGACCAAGGCTGAAAATGAAAATTAAAAAAGAAAATTAAAAAAAAATAATTTTAAATAGTCTTCATATTAAAGGGATAGTTTGCCTCTTTTGACATGAAGCTGTATGACATCCCATATTAGCAATATCATTTATGAACATTGACTTACCCCCCGCTGTGTCCTGTGAGCCGAGTTCCAGCCTCGTTTTGGCGTTGACGAAGGTAGTCCGGCTAGTTGGCTGGGGCTTAAAAAATAAAGCGTCTTGCTTCTCAAAACAATATGTGTTCAAAAGAGTAATAACATTTGCATTACAAAATTGACCATCCAGAAAAAGTCAGACCTCACATCACTTGGCATCAGAATGTAATGCTAAAATGCAGTTTGAAAAAAAGATAAAATAAAGATTACATAACAAAAAGATATTTTTCATTGGACAATTTCTTTGCTTATAATGTCAAGGTTTGCTCACACCAAACGACTCTTCTGCTTGGAGCTGTGCACCAAGCAGAAGTAGCTTTCCTGTAAATAATTCTGTGTATTGGACCATTAAATCTATTTGGGTTATTGTGATAAAGAGTAAACTGTGTTAGCCATGTGGCTACGTCAGTAGGCAGATGGTGTCAGTTTAGTGCTTGACAGATTCTAGCTTTGGGGGGAAAACTTCAGTTTGTTCTTTTCTCTTTTCAAAATCAAATCAGTACCTTCTGTCAGATGGAAATTAATCTAGAGTTAGAAGACACCTGCTTGATCTTTTTTAATACTGGTCCAAAAGGGATGTTTCCCCAGACAGCATAAAGAAACATGTTTGCATTTAAATCCCAGTTATGAAAGGGAAAATCTGTGTGAGTCTGGATGTCTTGTCTTTGCTGTTCACCCTTTGATAGCTGGTGAATTTATGATAATATGCCATGGCTGTATCAAACGCATGCCGAGTGGACTAGGTTTCATCAGGACATGGAGTTGTGGAGCATTTTGTAAACCTCCTGTGATTGCCAAATCTGATAGTTGACATGTACTGCAAAATATCTCTTGGAGTTTTAAAAATAAAGTTCACAAAAATAAGAGACTTTCAGCTACATTACATATAATTCTTTTTCTCTTGTGGCTTGCCTGAATTGAAATGTAAATTTACTGTGCTATGCGTGTTTTCAGTACAATTCATACTGTCAATGTCATGGCATTGTGTGCAGCACAATGTCCATATGCAAAATAGGAATTAATCAAATCCAGCATGCAGCCGTGAATGTTTTTGTTGGGGGAAAAAAAAAACTGGTGTATTGGCTGAAGCATTAACCTGCCACATGCCCTGCTGCATGTGGAGGCCTAAGAAATAGGAGGCATTGATGTTATAAATAACCTTTGTTCAAGTCAATAAGCAATTTTACGTTACTCGTTTGTTAATCAGAGGGGAGTGATCAAGGCAGGGGGCAGAAAGGAAAAGCTGTGTGTTTAGCGGGGAATAGATGGGACTGTGAACCAGGCAGGTTTGTGTATCAAAGGTAAGAAAGACAGACATAATCTAGCAGTCACTGATGGATAGATAGCACTTTAGCTCGCTTGCCCACACACACGCGCACACACACACACACAGAATGTCCTTCCTCTGTCCTGTTGTCTGCTGGCCTGTTACACCCTAATCCTTTTTATCTGTCTGCGCTCAGTTTGAGGGTCTTTGTGTTTGTCCGGGCATGTGGGTGTGTGTGTGGGGCTGTCCGTGTCCGACTGAGCGGCCATGTGAGTTTGACTGTATGTAATGAAGATGTCAGAGGGAGCTGATTAGCTGCGCGTTGCTTTCTCTCCCAGGAGGCAGGGGCTCTTGCCATGGACAGAGGGTGACAGATGTGGTCTCCAATGTCATTACCGTAGAAAACTAGGTGGAATTCCTTTCTCCAACATATTTCTGAAACATGGAAATAGCATTGACTACAGTTCACTTTAATGTGGGTGTCTGTCTGTCTAAAATATTTTTAGTTTTGACATAGGATTCATAAATGCATGTACAACAAAATAACAACAAGAACAAAAAAAGCTCTGGTAGAAATGGAGGTGTAGAATATCCATGTGAACTTGTGACCTTGATGGTGCTATAAAGCAAAGGTGCTTTATTCACTAGAAAGTCTCAGAGGTACTGAAGAGAGCCGAAGGACATGGCAACAGTATGAGATCAGAATCTATTTTCTTGGCTTCTGGATAGCTTCTGATATTGAGCTTGGAATTACTTTCTTGTAATCCATTCATTCTCATAGCTGATTCCTGGAGGAAGCCCATTCTGATGATTACTCTTGTAATCTCTTCTAAAGGCTTTGGTCTATAAAACAGTCAGCACTGTTCAGTGGTATGGACATTTCTCAGTGCTTCAAGGAAATAAATGATGGTAAAACAGTGTGAACTTCTAATATTACAAATGATGAACACATTTCTTGTTCAGTCACCTGAAATTCGTACATTTTCTTTAGATTTAATGTTATGTTTCAGGTTTTTGTCTGTTTATTATTTGCTCGGAATAAGATTTCCTCAACTCTCAGTACTTGAGGAAGGCCATGGCAACAAATTGTCTGGGCCAAGCACGTTCTTCGTGTGTGTTCGGCCTGAAGGGTCATGAGACGGTAAGATGAAAAAAAAACGTTTTCCTGTTGCCTCTGACCCCTCAGCACACCCCGTCGAAAAAAAGCCCAGCACTCATTTTCCCGGAAGTGTCTTTCAAATCAGTGGAGAAGAGCAAACTGTGCAAGCAAGGATGCACCCCTACAGCTAGCACATCCTTTGACATCGATCTGTGCCATTACTCCTTTCGACACCTGGTTCCATCTGACTAGATGGCCTACAGGCTGGACAACTAAGACAAGGAACAGAATTGGGGCAGCAGATACAAATGACCCTCCTCGGGCCATTCCTTTCATCCGGTGGGAATGTGTGTGGGGGATTATAAAGAGGGGGGCAGACAGAGAGAGGCTCAGTTGGGTTCCGTTTTTGTAGGCTAACTACATACCATGTGGAGCCAGTCAGAGGTAGCAACAGTGTTTCAATAATGGCAATGTGATGTGCTTAGCTCTCACAGGAGAATGATGGACCTCTGGGGGGAAGAAAAGGGTGGTCGAAATTGTGGTTTTATCCACACAGGTATTCAGGGACTTGCTATAGGGGTCTACCCTGCTGTTATGTCTTTGTTGAGCCTTGCAACTCGTTGTTGTTGCATGTGCAAACAGCCCACCTGACGAGCAGTGGAACTCAGAAAGAAATCGGTGAGGTAATAGGCTGAGTGAGAACCCATTAATGAGATTCACTTTGCCTTAGAAAGAAAATATGGTAAAAAAGTTTAGTCTTCGTCAAGGTTGTTCATAGTGGCATTCTATAGTGGGTAAGCGGCATTATTGATAAAGTTGGGATACAGAGTCTTTCATTAAAAGCCGAGTTTTCTCTCTGCAAGCCGACTGAGCATCATTAGCAAGCTGTAGAGAAAGTAACCAGCACAGAAAGCATGAGTGCCGACGAGCCTGTGCAACAAACAGGTGGCAGTTAGAGGAGTGGGCTTTCAAGTGCCAGCGATGGCTCGGCTACTACCATGTCACCACTGTTCCGAAAAAAGAAACGAATGGCCAATTTGCTACCTCTCTCCAACGACGAAAGGTCATTTGTAGAGAGGCAGCACTTTCAGACATAATGTGGCAGGCTTTATGGTGGCAATGGTGGAAGCACAAACACAGGGGGCGTCCGCACTGGTAAAATATTTACAGTGCTTTCTAAATTCCCTATTTTTTTCTCCAGCTTGCATAACATTTTCTAAATAACCTCATTTGAAATATGTGTGTATATCACAGGTGTTCTTGTGCTGAAAAACACTCCATCGAGCTCTACACTCCAACAAGGGAGGATGAGGAGACTCTCTGAGTGGGAGTGGGGAGATCTTGTGGTTTGTTCTTTGCAATTATGAATGTGATGACCGGGGCATGGCACCCAGGAAATGAATAAATGAAAATGCTGACCTGTTTGTACTCAACAGGAGTCATGGTCTCCTTCAATGTAGTTTTACTCCCAAACATTGTGAAGTCATGGGAGGAAGGCTGAATCTGTGTAGGTGTAAGGACATATATTTTGAAAACTAAAGGTGTAATGATAACAGAATATATGAATGAATAAAACCCTGTAAATATAAACAGAGATTTTCCTTTTGGATTTTATTTTACAACACGGTAATGACCAGCTGCTATTATAAGGCCTTTTACCAGTAACTATCAGATCACTAGTCAGCTTTTTACTGTATACATCCTTGTGTAACCTATTTTTTATTTTAGCAAGTCATCGAGTCATGGAGGGATTCAAATCAAGGGGAAGCTGCTTACTGAGTTAATGCATTAGGTTTTGTCAGGAACGTCAGCAGCCACCTTCCTTGGTCCATGCTAAAAAGCCGCCTCAAATATAAGACGTGTAAAGGAACAGACCACACAACCGGGGCAGGAAACTCCATCCAAAGCCAGTTGCTTAAATGGTAGGAGTTAGCCTGATATATTAGGGTATGCTTATAAGCCGTGAGTTACTTGGAGAGGTCAGATGTTGGATTCATGTCTCAATACATTCATGAATGGGAAGTTAAAAGAAAAAGCTGGATAACATGGAAAAAAGGGCTCGCATATTTTTTTGGCCTATCTATTAGTTGTCTATTCAGAACGCACAAAGTGACACTTTTGCCAATAACCTATATGCCGATATTTTCCTGCTAATTGCTGACACCACAACAAGCATATGCTCCTTGAGCTTCGTCCTTCCAGTTAATTGACATAAAATTATTTTGACTGTTATTGTGACCGCCCCAAATTTACAGTCAACAAACAAAAAAAAGTACATTATACATTTAAAACTATATAATTGTCTATATATATAACGCTTCATGTAAAACTGCAGAATTTATCCTACTTTAAGAAGCTTGGAAGAACCTCTCCTAGTAGCAAATCTAAAATGATTCGCTGCATGGTAATTTTTGACCTTTATCTGCATGTCAGCGTTGATTTTAGTGTCTTTGTTACTTCAAAGCCTTCAACGGCCAATACTGAGAAATGCCAACGACACTGTGCGTCTTCACTTTTTATACTCACACATTTATTTTCTCAAACTCATACTGAGTTAAACGTTTTGTAATTATACGATCTCTTATCTCCTATTTGCAAGACAAAGTATCACATTTAGTAAAACACCTTGATAGATAGATAGATTTCTTTGGACTGACAGATTTCTTTTGATCAAAGTTCATTCGCTGTTTTTGAGACAAAAGCCTTCATTGCACTGATATTAGCCTGCTCACGAGGCAAAGTGTGCGATGACCATTAGTTAATATGTCAATTAAGCATTCATTGGAGCACTCTCATCCCTTTTGAGGCTGCCCTCCGTCATTGTGACAAACCTGATGATAATTTCCTCGTACTGAGAGCTTATTACTCGAAATATCGGGCAGGTATGCTCATTCATTTTACCACCACGCCATCCATTACAGAGCAACAAACGGATACAGTGTGGTGGAATAACTACGATAATCGCCAATCATTTTGTTGATCTTTATGTGGCAACATGGTCTCAGCTTCATATGCACCCTATGTCACCTCGTGTACACCAGTTAAGCACATTGATAGACATGAATGATTGCCAATAAAACATATTGTTGGTGTTGAGGTACAGAATAGACTGCCTTACGTGGGCCCCAAATATCTTGAAATTAATGAGGATGAGGGGAGAAGAGGATTTTTGAGGATGAGTGATTCAGAGAAAGACGAGGGCGTTTTTAATCCGGCATGTCGCCTCTTAAATCCCAGTCACTTAATTTAACCTCCTTTTGTTTAATTAACCTCAGATTTCAGAGCTAATCAGGTTCAGGTATTAAAGGCAGATTATTTTTTCCCACTCTGGCTGTTGGCAGAAGTGTGGATGCAGTCTGGCATTAAGTTCGATCTGATCTGGCATCAGATTGAACTTGAGTGATAATGGAAATGTTAAGAGAGCGTACCTGAGCTCAGGGTTGAAGGTTCAACTGTTCTGACAATCCATCATTTCGAAATTACATACTTTTTGCATGTGCATTCAAAGGCATTCAGGATACCTTGAAAACTGCTAGCACTTCTGGACAATTTTGAGTCAAACAGAGCAAAAGCTTATTTTTCATGTGCACGAAAACTAATTAAGAACAGTAAAAAGGATCAAGGCTGTCTGTCCTGTTTCTTTTCAGCTCTTTAGTTGTGACTTTGTGTCTGTGGATGCTTGAAAGGGCAGTTTCCAATTGAGTTTTGACAAAGTGTATCCTTTTATTTGACCACACACACAACAGCTACAAATTCAATTATTTAGCTTTTTCTCTAAATGTGAAGTGTCTGTTTTTTTTATTTTTATTTCTATGGCTTGGCTGTGCGACCTACAATTTTTTCATTTATTTATTTATTATAAAGGCAACAGCTGACCAGAATGTAGCGACAGAACGTGTCACAAGTGTCGTCCTGTGTTCACGTAAACACCAAAGCCGCCACACCGTGCCTCATTAGCCTGATGGGAGATCCATGGCGAGTAAGCCCCACGTTAACCTCCCCGCAGCCCACAAATCAATGTGCTCACTGCTGGGTGTCGCAGGGAGGGAGGGGCAACAAGAGTGTCAGTCTGATCTAGTTGGACAATACTGGGGGTTGATCACTGAGGATGTGATTGCAAATGGTCAAGCCACTTGTGAGAATAGAGCATAAACAAATCAAATTGCAAACAGGTAGCACGCAGTGTCTTTATTAGGTATCCTGGAGGGCTTCGTCTGATTACAACAATCACTGCATGTGTCTCTCTGCAAGATAAGTGAGGCACATGAAGTGGTTTTAAAGCACAGGCCTGCACATCTATCCTTCCATCCATCTACCCATCCATTGCTTCTGCTTGATCCTCTACTGCCTCTTATCCGTGTTTGAAATTACAAAAGCCTCTCTTATGGGTGGCTTATCACCCATGTAATGACAAAGTTCAAATGTGAATCCATCCGCTCAGCTTTGAAAGCCATTGAAGTCCTCTCTAAAAGGTGCCGGTGGCCACGGGAACTACTGTCAGTTTCCAAAGTAACTGGAGTCTAAAAAATGGATTGAAATAGTGCAGCTAGAGATTGAAAATAAGATATAATATAATAACACTCAGTTTCAGACTCTAAAGCAAAATCTGTTTTGAAGCGTGCCTTTTTGATAGGACAGATTGATATTTTTCATTTCTGTAAGCACACTGGTTTCCAGCATATTCAATAGTGCAAGGGGCCTTTAGGCTGCATTAAACTATATCCAGATGTTTAAACATTTAAAAGAACCAGCATTCTTTTACAACATGGCCAAAACACATTTTCCACTTCTATAGTTACAGCTCAAAAACGGTCAGCATCATACATTGGTGCACATCAACATTTTAAGCTGAAGGAAAATGCCAAAGGGAAAGAAAAAAAGCTAAATCATTCAGTTTGCAGCTTGGTTGAGGTGACTTTTTTCTCTGAAGGGGCTCTTTTGATTTCCTCAACTTTGCCTCTGCTCATCACAGTGATACTTACCATTTCCCACACGCGACAGAGACCCCGAAAAACTTGCCTTGAACCTGCATGATGAAAGAGATGGGAGCATATTTTTGATCGAAGGTGTTTATATTTTTATGTAGTTTACTTTCATGCCTCACATCACAAATAAAAAAAACAAACAGCCTTCACACACACACACACACACACGCACACAAACACACACACAAATGCACACGTGCTCCTTCTACTTCCTCGCAGCTACCCACTGAAGAATATTCAACATTTGGTGATTCTCGCTGTAGGAGATCTCTGATACTGATGTTTCGTAGCCTTCCTTTTTGAGTTGAAACCACCAAGGCAAACGCACGTATGCACACACCTCAGAGGCTGAACACAGCACAACAACAACAGAAGCGCAGTGAAGGGCCTCTCATCCAGGGGCGCGGTATAATTAACTGGAGCAGCTGAGTTTAGGGATTACTCCAGGAGGGGCGGTGAATTAAAGCTCAGCTAATGAGTTGAAGTTTCTTAATTTGTTCTCCCCCGTAATTCCAGAATGGATTAGCAGTAGCTTTAGTCGCCTCTTTCCAGCGATTAGCAAGGCTCGCTCGGATTCAACATTTAACAGCAGGGTGAAGGGAGGGAAAGAAGGGAGCAACGGGGATGGTTACACAGCTTATGAGTTCACGTGTTCAAAGGAATATGCCCAGCAGTGTTTAGCAGACTAGGGTATTCGCTTTGTAAGAGACAATGGAGATGTTTGCATGGACATCTTTCTTCAATCTGATTGAAAAGAGTTTTGATTAGAGTTTCGAACGTGAGTATTTGTGAAATAAAGAGAAATCCTTTGAGAGCCTCAAAGGATTTAGTTCAAGATTCCTCAGGATCCCAACTTTCAATATTGTATTCAATTTTATTAGCAAAAAGAGTGGAACACATTTGGCATGAGAAGGTAGAAAAAATGAAACACTAGGAAACACAGGCAACACTAGGAAAGTGGACTTAAGACTGTCAATTAGGGTTAAAAGACTCAGAGGGTTGGTGGAGAGCAGTCAAGCATGATGACTGGACCTGGCACAGCACCTGATGCCTCATAATGAAAATTGGCAGGGCTTATTTTTAATTCTCCTGCATCTCTGTACGATATAGCTCGGGAGCAAAATAATGCTGGAGGGTGGAAAGCCACACCTTCAGGCAAGTTTCTCCATTAGCCTTATGCTCCCTTGCATAAATGCCGGAGTGCAAGTATGTCAATAGTTTTCCGCTTCCTGAGTGTCAGTCAAAGCCAGCCGGTGGAAATCTCCCTGCTTTGTCAGGGGTGTTACCAGCACCAATGGAGCATTGTGTTTTTCTTTCCACATTCCCCCCTCGAATTAAATGCAGTCTAAGAATAGAAGGAGATGTGATGTTATGTATACTGGCACTTATAGCATCAACTTCTACATGCTGCCTCTTTTAAATGCCTTCCCTGAAACATCTAAACCCGGTTTAAAGGATCAAAAGACAAGGAATATGTCCTCCATATTGCATTTGATGGGTGCAATGTACTTTACATTGTTGCCAGGCTCTTAAGAGACTGACAGCAACACAGGATGTGTACACAAGGTGATGTTGTCTTGTTGATGGTACACCCTCAAGAATGATATATTCTTCATTCCCTGTATACCTAAAGTCATTGGGATTAAATCTGCATTTTGCTTCTGATTAACTCCATTCACCATCCCATACGATAACAGCCCACAGGTCATTCGAGCTATGTGCCATGATAAAATATCATTTTAGAAGTGGTGCCATTGATTAAAAGAAAAAATAAAATACTTACAGAAGATCAAAACATTTGCCTGACTACATAATTACCCTTCTTAGCCTTTTCATTGCACCTTTTAAGAATAGAATGTGGCTCAGTGATAACAAAAAAAAGGGAAACCTTTTTCAAGGCTGCTGGCAGTATTTAGGCTCTTCCACTGTCAAAACATCCAATAAGCAGGTGAGAAGGTCCTGTAGCCAATTAGGGAGCCGTAAAAGACTGAGGCTCAGGAGAGGTTTTATTGTGAAACTGCTTCACTGCAACGTCCTCAAATTATTTTTAGACCCTGCCTCAGAGCGGAGAGGCTTGTGTAAGGTGTGTGAATATGCCCTTGCCTGGGAAATGTCAACATCAAGTGTTGAATTCAGTCCTAGCTTAAGGTATAAAGTCAGAACCACTCTGAGTCTGGTGCTGAACATGTGCACTCTCATTAGGATCTCTTGTATCTGTGGTTGGGGGGGGGGAATGTGCAGATTCTAAAGCCCAGGGCTGTCAAATTAGTGGGTAGATGTGGAGCTGTAAGCAGGAACAGGCTGCCTGACCGATTAGAGTGACGTATGCATCTCACCGGTGGACAGCTTTCATCAGGAAACTCAATTGCCATGACGACAGCCAAGAGACTCAGGATGGGAACACTGAGTGGGCTTGTGACATACTGTGTCATATTTGCAGGCACTCGTATTGCTTATGCGGCCACTCATTATGATGCTGCTTTTGTTGAAGACAGTTTTATTTTGTCACGTCGTAGTTAGTGGTGATATTTCTGTCTTAGAGTCTTTGGCACTCAGTGTTTCATTAATGAGCAGTTTGTTAATCTTTTTTTCTAGTTTTACTAAGTGAAGTTGACCAGATGTTTATAAACCTGGATATTAAGCCCGTGCGTTAGGAGTTTAGGTGTCAGGTCATGCTAACTGTTGTTAATGTGTACGTTTACACTAAATAAAAAATCAGGATGTGAAGCAAGTAAGAGTGAAACAGAGACCATACAAGGTATTAAATGAAGAGACCCATTTCTGAGCCAGAGGGTTCGAGCTCTTCTGACCTCTGCTGCGACTACAGTCGTGTTGACAGGCACTGCACTTCACACTTACTCCCCCAGGCCCGATGTGTTCGCTATCCTTCAGAGATGAAACCACGCTATAGCAAGACATATGGAGTGTAGCCTGGACACTGAAACAACACCACTGAGTGGTGCATTACTTGCAAGGCAAAGCCCCCGACTGGCAGAGCCCGCCTCCCTGAGAGCTTATTTCATCTCAGCTGGTAAGCTCACCTCTGTCAGCGCAGAAAGCCCACACAGGAAAATAGGGAGACTCGATCATTGTGTTTTTAAAAAAACATGTCAAATCATTTGTGTTGAACCCCACCGTGATAAAACCAGCTCTTGTTTCATGTTCGTTTTAGAGTTTTTGATGTTAAGGGCGAGGAGGAAAACACAATGAGCTCATTTAACATGCTGTGCTGCTTTTTTAGTTAATTTTATTATCAGTTTATTGTAAATGAATAGTTCATGTGTTATTTCAGCTGAACACAGTTACTTTTATCACTTTTGTTTAGAAATCACGTTGACCAGTAAGTGAATAGGCATTAATTGTGCCAGGGTACAAAGACATCCAGATTTCTCTAACGTGTGTCGACTTGACTTTTAGAGTTTGACCAGGATTAATTCCCATATAGTAATTAGATTGTGGGTAATCATGTTTATATTAGTAATGCTTGTTGTCCAAGGCAAAGGTAGCCTACCACAAATTCATGTACATGTTTTTATCATGAATTGGAAGTGGCAGTTAATTTTACGGTTATCAAAACCCCATTTTCCCAAGGATCTTCTGAAAGTCATGCCTATTTACTATCTTTTTATAGAGTTAAAGCAATATTATGTAACATTTCTACCTTAAAATAACAGCTTGAAAAAAATTGTGCGGCTAGAATGAGTTTTAACATTACGATTGGCCTGTCTCCTATGCCCTTCGGGGGTCTGAGTTGGAAAAAATGCGCTATGTAACTTTGCTGGACCGGCCCGGGAGCTGAGCGGAAGTACTTCGACTTGCTTTCTGGCACACCTACCGCAAAAACAAATAGACCCCTCTCACGCTCCCAGGTACATTTGATTACTCTTACCTTCTCGGTCGACATAGCTTGCACCTTCTGACTCCTCGCCGGTTCGTCAACTAACGTGAAAAGTGAAAGCGAAAGGGTGTTGAATTTATGACAGTGTAACCGTACATTACCTCCAAGCCTGTAGGGGGAGCTCCATAGTGGGCTTTTTGAGAAGTTACATTGTATTGCTTTAAAGTTGTTATCAAGGGTTTTCTTGGGTAATTGCCATCTTTCAGTACAGTAAAACCTACCACAGGTGGGCTGCTAATATGAACAAAAGGCTTTGTGCATTGTGAGTCCAAGTCAGCTCTTTTATGGAGAAGGTGGGATATTGCATGACACATTTGACCATGAGACTCTAATAGAAAAAAAAGGTCCTCCGCAATTTCCATTATGCAATTTCATAATTCATCAAACAGGCAGAATTTTTCAAGAAGGATCTGTCATCAGCTTAGATTTTTATCGACAATAGACTGCCTTGTAGTTCACTGATTGGTTTCCACACGGGCTCGGCAGCAGATGAGAAACGAACATGAAAAGCCACGTTAGGATACCTGTCAAATTCTGTCAGCTCCCCAAACCCCGTGTGCATGGCTCTCCTTATGATGAATTAATCATTAATCAGGATTTTGTGAAAAGTCTTCGTGAATGATGGAAGAATAATGAGATTGTCTTTGATCATTTTATGTAAACTCGTGTCAGTTATTTGGGGTAAGTCATCTGAATTCATCCATTAAGATTCACTGTGAGCAGGTTAAGCCAAAGTGTTCCTTGAAATTTTCCACGTCAACAAAGCCACCAGTGGAACGCTGACATCCAGGAAGATTTGAGTTACAGCACTCCTGCTCTGCAGCAGTCTCTCAGGCCTGCTCAGACATCCGATCCTCGCTGTGGACAAACCATTATTATGTCCATGATTGGACTCCCTGTGTGGGGAATACGCAGTGCTCTCCTCTCTGACTGTTTGAGCCTAATACAGTGTGGCAGGTCCGGCACTGCACTGCCTAAACACATCTGTCATATTTTGTCATAGTGATACAGCAACCAGCCAACTTCCACCTCTGTAGCAGGGTATGCTATATCGCAGTCCAGATACATCTGTGTACATGAAAGCATGCCAAAGAGACAGAGCTGAATGTTTGGTAATGTGACTTAAAACCAAACACCTCCAAGGCAGAGCGTAAACTGCATGTACACCTGCTGGGGGGGGGGAGAAAAAAAAGAAACTAGACACATATAAAAACACACACTTTGAAGCAAAAAACGGCATTTTTCCAAAAGTTAAGCATGATTCCCTAACCTTAAAATCCATATCTTAGCTGCCTTACTGGCCTGTCGGTCTGATTTATACTACCTCAATACACAGCTCCTCAATCTAGATTGAGCAGGAAGCCATTTTTGTTTGATATGTGACCAATGTAGCTGTACTGGCTGTACTGTGCTGATAAAAAAAAAAAGACAGAGTGAAATAAGTACACCGTATTTGTTTCTACAAAACAAAATGTAATGCACTCACATTAGAGACTCTACAAGAAATATGAAACTATAAGAGAAGAAAAAAAGAGCTCTCATCCACCTGCAACAGTCTGCGAAACTATTCTCTTTGATTCACTTTTCTCTCAAGTTGCTCAGGCAGAATTGATCTGCAACAGGAATTGATTAGATCTAACCTAGAAAAGTGAAGCAAATCGGTAAAATGTCTGCCAGCTAGAGCAGCTCATGGCTTGCATCCTCATCTGAACCTCAGTTTTATGTATTTGTTCTTTTTATTTCTTTTTGTGATCATCACAGGTTCTCTTTTCTTTTTGCTGCTGCCTCCCAGTGACACACATTATATAAGATTGAATGCAAATTCACAATCAATAACTTATATAAAGCAAAGAATGTGGGCAATCACCCTTCCAGCTTTTCTGGCCCTCGGAGCTCGAAAAATCCAAGTCTGACTCAATATTTCTTTCTCTTTCGGTTTGTACCTGATAAACACACACACACACACACACACACACACATAAAAACTGGGAGCGTAATCAAAATGTGAAAACTTTGCAAGGTAAAGCTGATGTGAAAGGAGCCATTCTGATACACGACTTTGTTGTGGTAAAGCTTCCCTGCGGCGCATTCTGCCTGATATTGATGGGCAGCAACCCCATGGATTACCTAAGCTGGGCTACAGTTAGTATTGAGTGTCACTTGAGGCGAAAAATGTCATTAGTGGCTCGTGACATGAGCAGCAGACATTGTTGGTAGTGTGTGTAGTGCAGTGTGTTGGTAGTGCATGCTTCTTGAGCTGTTCCAGTTAACCCATCACAGAGTGGAAACCATAAATGTTCATCAATGGATGTCTGAGTGGACGGCAGAGATGCAAAGTGGTGTTTGGTGGAAACGTGTTCCTTTTTGTCAGGCTCATATTAACATGGTTGCGTGGCAGCATTGTATGATGTCACTTTTGACATCTGGCTCCACAGATCACTTTTTGATGCGATTACTAGGTTGTGGTCTGCTTTGCGGGTATGTTTAACAGAATTTCTGCTTCATGATTTTGTGTTATCCCCTTGTTGTTAGTTCAAATAGATATCTTTAAAACTAATCCACACGTTTTGGTTTGGTTGTAACGTCCAAAACCACATTCGGGAAATGAATATTGGATCTATTTTTTGAAAAAAACGAATAGAACAAAAATGCATCATTTCACAGTTTGTTGCAAAGATATTGCAGCACTTTTAGTGAGATTGAGCTCCTGGCGGTTCAGTATGGCAGCGAGAAAACACACAGGTGCCGTGGGCACAGTGATTTGATCGTGGACTAGGAAAAACCAATTTTAGAGAGGTACGGTGGTGACTTCAGTGGGTCTGTTCCAACTGCAGGACTTTGCCTGAAGTCAATGCAAACCTGCTGGCAAAGACTATTTTGATCATTTCAGCATCCACGGGGTAATTTGCTTGTAGGCTCCTCTTAATGCCAACATCAACCACAGTGTCGCTCACATGTAGAGGCATTGTTTTCCCCTGTCAGCGCTGAGCAGTGACTGTACAGGGATGACGAGCTAAGTTGAAACACTTGCTCCCAGTGGTCAGGATGAGTGACGGGGATGAAGGAATAAAAGCCACTGTCATTCAAGATTTTCTTGCCTGTCATCAGATATGTGGTGCCTGTCATCACATCGAGCAGACGACAGGGCACAGGTGGAGCTAAAAGTGGGCAGCGCTTTGGAGAGAGTTAACTGTGACTGACAGGAAAAACGGGGCAATTACGATACCTTCCAACCCAGTTCGACTTCACGAGGGGAAGTATAAATGTGAATGAATTATAACTTGTGCCATACATTGTTCCTTTAATGCTTTAATTTCAGTCTCTATGTTCTTTTTGTGAAACATTCACTTAATAATCACCTTGGGACTACATTTACCATGGATTGATTTATGCTCAAAAACAGAAGACAAAAAAAAAAAACCTCTTTACAAAGGTAATTTTTACTTTCAACATTATCCTTTTTAGTTATCCAGGAATTTTTATTTATTTATTCACACCTTAAGTCAATGTTCACAATGGCCAGCAATGGTCTGCCACATAAGAGTCATTTGTGGGGATACCAACATCAGAGCCAGAGATTCAAAAGAAACCGAAGAAATTAATAAAGAAGACTGGCTCTGAGCTGGAGACTGCTCTAGAGCCATTGGAACAGGGTATGCAAAAAAAGAATGTTGCACTGGTACACTGGAAAAAATCAAAGTCTTACCAAGTATATTTGTCTAATGTCTCATCAAAATATCTCATTACACTTCATATAAGACACAACTGCCTAACAAGTACTATTTCAGCCACATATAGGGACTTGTTTGAAGACAATACATCTGGAATATCTTGAAAACAAATTGTTTTGAATCGGATTTCATTTGAAACAAGCTTTTTTTTTTACATATGAAGAGGTTTTTAAACTAATTTCAAGATCACTTTTATCTCAAAAGTCCCAAATATCGCATCTTATTTCAAGAAATCTTGACAAGCCGATTTTCACTAGTTCCATTGGGAGATTTTTTTGCTTATTTCAAGCAAAAAGTCTTGCATTTGTTGTTTTTCTTTTTTCCAGTGTAGCTAAATGTAATGGATGAACAACTTCAGACACAGGCTTCTTCAGCTTAGCTGCCATAAGGACCAGAGCAGGAAGTCATTCCTGCCCACAATGTCTTTACACTTATTTGATGTAAGTCATCAATATTCAATACTATACTGCAACAAAATAATATGCCACAGTAATATTGTATTCTACTCTAACCATAAAGGTGTGTGCATTCTTTTTCTCTATAGATGTTACTCAATGCAAATCAAGCAATTCAGTTATCTGGTTACAAAGTGCTGTGAGTGTGAGCCATCCCGTGTGTGTATAAGTGCTGTATATGCAGAATGAATTTCACATGCCTCTTTAATTGCTCCTTGTTAAGCTAAAATCATCAAAAGGGTCGTGTTCAGAGCAACGGCAAATGTCCAAGTGTACAGGCTCGCTAAACAGCAGGAGCCAAACATGGCCCCTCTCCAGAAGCACAAGATGGCAGAGGCAGATGGCCAATTATGTCCCATAATGCCTAATTGTAAATGATGAGGCAGGTGTTAAGTCAGGCCTACCTACAAATAAAAGGGAATTCATAACACTTCACCTGAGACAAGTACACAAGATTCCATGATTTCTCGGAGAAGTCGAGATTATTGGGAAATTACTAGAATTTTAGACAAGAAATAGACACGTGTTGACAGTATGATGAAAACGTGTCCGTGAGAAATATTAGATTTTTCAAATACCCGGTGAATTTCTGCAGCAACCGGGGAATCCAATTACAGATGACAGGTGGTGCACACGCGTGGCACCGAGTTCACTCAAAGAGGAGAGGCTGAGGCACAACAGTAAATATCACACAGAGTTCTCCGGGCGCCGTCCTCAGAAAGTACTGATCTCTGCACTGATGCAAATAAAGAGAGGGCGCTGATTTTTGCAATCAATCTTGCACCAGACGAGCAGCGTTTGGAAAGTTTGCTAAGCCTCGTGAGGATACCAGATTTTACTTGCATACCTGAATATAGGTTTTCATCATTTTCTAAATTATTTATCATCTTTGCTTCGCAGATTCATTTGCCGTGAGTTACTTTGCCCCATGGGGGAATAGATGGTTTGTCTGCTTATACTCTCTTGTGGCCCACACCTGTGGTCCTGACCAGTAGTTCTCCAGGCTTTCTTACAGTCTTCCAAAGTTTGACATGATTTTCTTTTTCACACATTTTAATTCCAATCCTTGCACCTGACCATTTTAAGGCAAATGTATTTTTTTGTTTGTTTGTTAAGCCACTAAACTCTGATCTATAAATCATTCAGTCATAAAAAAGTCATCAAACTGAAGAGAGGAATGTCTTACGCCAACACCCTGTAGCATAACGTTATGTTTATAATATATAATACATAATGTTTATTTCTTGAGTTGCATCTATGAATAATGTCAAAGATAAGCCAATTTCGAAGATATTAAATATTTTTCCCCAACAAGTGATTCCTAAAGAGCTATTAGCTAAAAACTTGGCATATCTCAGCATGGTGTGCACAGGATCCTTAAAAATATCCAAGGAAACTGGACATGCGGAGGACAAAGAAAGAAGTGCCAGGCCTAAGAATAAATAAAAATAATAAATATCATCTGGTCCTTCAGATGATTCATCGACTGTTCACTGAAGCCTCATCAGAAATGCTCTCCATGAGAGAGTAACTGTCAAGAAGCCATTCTTAAGGAAGGGAAAAGGAGATGAAGAAGGCTGCGGTGTGCCAAATGACGCAAGAACTGGACTGAAAGTCAGTGGCAACGGGTCTTATGGAGGGATGAATCCTCCCCAGAGCCCGGACCTCAACTTTAATGAAGCAGTGTGGGATCATCTTGATAGAGAACGAAACAAAATGCACCCAAAGAGGAGTATTGGAGTATACCTTGAAATTCTGGTGAACTATTTCTGAAAATTGCTTTAAAAAAAAAAAAACTAAGTATAAAAAAGAAACTTCGCTCAAAAGGGTTCAGGCTGTGTTCAAGAATAAGTGTGCTATTCCAAATATTGTCTTTCAAGCTCATTGGAACTGTAGAAAACCTGTTTTTTGATTTTATACTGTCATTTTGTGTATATTTGCATTTGTTTCAATTAATCACTGCACCTATTTCCCTTTTCCTGATAAGGTGTGTCTGAAGACTGTTGTTCAGTGTTATATCTACAGTAATTCTCCTAAAACAGTCAGCCATTAATACTCAGCATCCCATACGTACCAGTATACTATCTTCAGTCTTTATTTTAAGGCTCTGCCACATACACCTCCGCACTGCACTAGCAAATTTAAAGCTCAATATGCACAATAGCACAACTTTTTTCAAAACCTCATGAATGATTAAACACTGGTATATGCTTCGCATCAGAGATTAGGTGTTTCTCTATTTTTCTTTTTCTCAGACGAATTCTCATTTGCAATTCTGTTAAAATATCAGGTCCACTAAGTTTAAAAGTTTGTTCATTTGTCACATACAGAAGTACTTTCTCCGAGATCTCGATTGGTATCCTTTCCAATTTGACCTTTCGTTCTTTGCTTTTTCTCGAGTAACCCCTCCCTGCACAACTCACAGATGTGAGAAATTAAACTGCCAATGTAGCATATTTTCATAATGTCTTCTTTGTTAAAGAATACACAAAGAGGTGTTGAAAGGTGTAAAGTACTGTCATTGTGCCAAAAAAAGGTGAAAACTTGAATAGCAAATAACCTTTTTGTTCCAGTAGAATAACTTCTCATCCAGTGAACCAAATAACCCCACGTCGTTTTTTTGCATTGAACATCTTTAGACATAAGAGAGTCACTGAAGGTCTCTGCAACAAGGTCATTCGTTGTCACAATAAGTGAAACAAGTCTGCATTGCTTTTCCCCTCCTCTCCCTGTTTGCTCATCTCTCACCCCTCAGGAGTCACCGTGTCCCTGTTCTCCTTCTCGTCTTTCCAAACCTGATTATTGGCTCTCTATCCAGACACAGTCACTTCTGCTAATTAGAACAAACCTTTTAATCATTGAACATGCATCTGCTCTTTTCAGACGGGCCAAGGCCGGAGCACACTTACCGCAGACCATCATTAATTTGAAGCATCTACTCTTTCTCTTCTCCTTCCCCCAGCCTATGTCACCTCTCTGTGGTTGCAGCACAGCGTCTGTCCAGAAGCACTGAGCAGCCAAATAGCCACGGCCAACCGTCCAGAACGACCCGGCGGTGAATATTAAAAATCCATCAGGCTGCAAATCAACAAGCCAGTACATGGCAAACACTATTATTTTCATATGGTGTTGCAGTCACCCTTGGCCCCCATTAATGCTGCGGTGTTGTAAAGAAAGTGAATCAACACCATTACAGCATTTGAGAACCAGCGACCTATTAGGGGCTCTTGACCTGCTGGTTCAACATTCTGTCATGGCCATGTGACAGTGACCATGTTGACACAGAGTCCGCATGTGTGAGAAAGAGAGAAAGGGAGGGAATAAACAAAATAATCAGCAAACTTTAGGACACCCACAGCCGAGGAGGAATAGAAATACAGGAATTCTGAGAGCCTCGGACAAAGAAAAGATGTTGATTGCTTGCACTCGCAGCCAAAGGTTGTCTCCATAAAAGTTTGTCCTTTCTAGAGCAGCCTGGCCCCTCTCTCTTATGAGCCTGCTCATATGCTTTTAACGATGCTCTCCCTGCTCAGCCTTCACCTCAGGAAGAAGCTATTCCATTACCCCCTCCCCCACAGCTTGTTGAGATATGGGGGTGTTTCCTTGCTCAGTCAGGCCTCGGGTGCTGGATGGGGTCAGTCAGGTAGAGTTTTTGGGTATTTCGTGTGTTAAGTTTAACTACACCAGGTGCGTAAAATGATAGCAAACTGAAACAGATCCAAAATCCTGGCTCTTTGATGACACCAGTGCAAAAGTTGGGTGTAGAGTATGGATGGTGGTACTAGTATGAAAAGGGAGTCTGGTGCGGTGGCCTCTCTCAAAAAGCTTGCTGTCCAGCAGGAGAAAGATGGTGGAAAGACTCTTGTTTGTGGTGCATGAGGAAAGTTTGTGGATATTTTCAAACCGTTCCAACTTTGTTATCTTTAAGGCTCGTGTTGAATTAGATTAGATTTTTTTCTTTTCTTATCAGTCGGCACAATTCTCTACAATGACGAAGCAAAATAGCCCTTTTGGTGTATTTTGTTTTGCTTCTTAAAGACAAAGGACCGAAATATCCCTATTAGTTTCAGTGCACTATAATTATTTCGTCCTTCTTGAGATGCTTCTACAACTTAAATGGAACTCTCAGTCTCCAATTGAATTAGATCATTCAGAAGGCACACAGCTGCCTTAGGTCGCACAGTCGTTGGTATATTAGAGTGAAAACAAACCAATTTCTGAAGCTTTTAAAGCTCGCAAAAGCAGTGTGCACCTTCAAGCCAAACCGAGATTGGTGAGGCCTGAACAATGACGCTCAGCATCCAATCTGATTGGGCTTTTTGTAAAGAAAATTGGGTGTCATGCATGTAGGATGTTTCTTCAAACAGGACTGAGGCTGCCATTACTTACTTAGGCAGCAAGTTTTTTTTTATCTTCTTTCTCAATGTAATTGAACAAGTCATTCCAACTGGGCCACATTGCGTAGAATGTTGTGGAAAATGAGAGAATCCTTTTAAGTATGAGTGACAGTGACGCTTTTAGTAAAAGTGTGACAATTAACTTGTAGTAATCTGTACAAAAGAAGTCTGTTTTTAATCACTTCAATTGTATTTAAGCATCTTTTTGCACACAAAGGACATTTGCTCGGGGAGCCACTTGAACTATCAAGAAGGCTTCAGAAGAGAAAGATTTTTCTTTTTCACCTTTAGCCTGTGTATCATCAGAAAGGTCTTGTGAGACAACTTGTTCTGCTGTTGCCATCTGCACTCCTCATTAACCTCTAATTTAGCCATGCTCTCTCTCTCTCTCTCTCTCTCTCTCTCTCTCTCTCTCTCTCTTCAGTATTACTCTCCACTGTTTGGTTAATATGTGCTTAAAATTTTTGCCAGCCCACTCAGTGCAATACACAACAAAGAAACAGCAAACCCCTCGGCAGTCATGGGCACAGATCCTCCTGACCTATTCCACATGGCCAGCTGAGCGTCCCACATCGCCTGCCCACTCTGCAGCATATGGAAGCAATGTGTTGCCAATGGTGCAATTGGTGGTTTAAACCCATCTGAGCACAACTGTCGCAGGGTGGCACCTGGGGCACAAGTCTTCTCAAACTAAACTCTACAATTAGGCCACGGGTGCTTTGAGGAGAAACAGCTGCATTGTAAGATTTTTTTGTGCCTCCAGCTAGCTTGATAAGCATTACATCTTATCCAATCTCAGTAGACAACTATTAAATAATAAAACAAAACAAAAAAAATGATAAGACTAAATTGTGTAAATGCGGGTCTTGATATATACTTCCAAGTCTCATAAAAGGGCATAAATTGGATTTTGACATCATTACCGTATATGTTTTTTGGCACAACATTCTTTTTTTCTCATGCAAATAAATGAACAGCAAACGCTTTCCCTAATGCTTCTTCTCTTCCTGCCACGGGGCAGACATTAGTGCCACACTCCCATCAATAGAGGCACGTCATAAAAGACACATCAATAACCAGCAACTTCTCAATATTCTCCATTATTATCATTCTTTAATGTTAGCAGAGGGATGATTTAAAGTCTTGCATATTTTTCTCCTGCCTGTCATTGCTTATCTCCGGCGTTTCATTAGCATACAAAGCCCTGTTTTAGTTGTGCAGCGGGGGTGGGAAGGTTGTGGTAGATGGCAGCCAGCCAGTTGAGCTCATCTCACTAACCCCCTTTTGTGTTTGTTTCTTGGTAGCATGGCTAAAGACGATGATTTTGTGGCACGTTTGGGTGGCTCTGTCACGTTAATCCTCCCCATGCACTGCTTTAAACCCCAGCAGAGCACAGTTCCACTGCAGGGTGGCTCCAATGGCCCCGAAAGACTATAAGCACAAGGGTTGAAGGCAAACAGCATCTGGCAGGGGAAAAAGAGAAGTTGGGCAAAGGTAAAAAGTCATTCAGGCATCTGTGCTTACTCAGCTCAGCTGAGTTTATATGTGTGTGTGAGAGGGGAAACAGAGATGCAGCAAGAATATAAACTCTGCTTAGATGGGTGGTTTTATTTTTGGGAAATCATTGCATGCCTTTCATAACAGGACTCAGAAGCATCTCCTACCATTCCATCTGGGAATTTGTGCTTCTTTTTTCTTTTGTATGCCAAGCCTGTCATGCGTTCAGGGGCGGCAGTGTAAACTTGCTGCCAGGCTTGGCCTGGAAAACACATTGCCATGCAGCAAGCTACCGCCTTCAGCAGCACAGTTGTTGTCTGCCCTCCTCCTTCCAAGTATCTCAAGCCCCTTCCAGCTGTCTGTTACATAAATGGGAAGTATCTGAAATGTTAACGGGAGAAATCACCTGCAGACAACCAATCAATAAGTGACGCATTCCCCCCCTTGGCCTTGCCATGCCATTGTAACAGAGACGGGACATCAAAGGCACACAAAATTATGAAGGGCCATAACATAACTTCTGCCTCATTTATTTTCCATAGCCCCCCCCCTTCCACTATAGATTAGCCCAGGGGTTCCCAAACTTTTCCATGCCAAGGCCCCCCAAACTGTATTAGCTTCTGGCCGGGGACCCCCTTTGCAAACCACAGACAATGCTACAAAATATGTAAAGAAACATCAACTTTTAGAACGTATTTTCTTTCTTTTCTTCACGGACAGTAGCTTGCCGTGTGAATGCAGCCTGACTAAATGCTCTTCTTCACGTCTGAAGAAGTCAACCGTTTTTTCGGACTCTGCCGGATGTTTTTGTATCAAGTGACGCTGAAGTTTCGAAGGTTTTGAACACTCAATTGAGAGGGTCTCCAGACAGTGGACGCATTTCGGGCAATCGTGGCCATTTTTCTGTATGGCTGTAAAGCCTAACTTAATGTATGCTGCCTCATACTTTCTGATTTTAGTCGGCCGCGGCCCCCACTTTGAAAACCACTGGATTAGCCTTAATGCATTGTTCATTCACTGACACTGTTTTCTTGCTGTTACTATTGTAATGAATTGTTGTTACTCTAATCTGCCAATACATCAGGTGCTCTGATAGCAGAAGGAGGCGTGTGTTTGTTGTGTGTAAAGGTGGGGAGTTTGTATGTTGGAGGGTGTGGTGTGAATAAAACCGCATCCATTAAAATGTGTTACCTAGCTAAGAGGAGGAAGCTATACGTGGTGTTTGATGACACTGAGCTTCAGCACATAACACTGGGAATACATCTAATTAGCAGGCAAATCATCAAGGACTGCTTCAAAAAGCCTAAGCAAATGCATCAGAGGTCACAGGTCACAGGAAAAACTCAACATATTCTGTTGTGAGCAATATATGCTTAGATCAACGCCAAATGTATATGTCACTATTGAGCATGTACGCTCACACCCAAACATGGCAGCGCACACTCACACAAAAGGTTCCTCACGGCTTTTGCAGCTGTTTGCTCTAATAACTTGCATCAGACTGAGCACATCCCTGGAGGGTGGTGCTCCAAGATGAAGTGCAACGCTTCAATTACCTTGGGTCACAGCAGCCCGTCCTCCACGATGGGAAACCAATAGTTGGACACGGAGTGATCTAGGCCACAGTGTGCTCGCCGTCGATCTTATCACACTTGTGTAGATTCTGTTAAACTCTGTAAAATTATGCCATTGCTGTCTTAGGACACGGGGTTAGTGTGCTGAAGTAGTGCTGCGGGGTGATGCATATGTGTGTTCTCGATCTTCGCAGGAAATCTGACAGGCCAGCGTGCCTGTGGATTAGAGGGGGCTCTGTTTGGGTGGCTGCATAATTAGGACAACTGTGCTGACAGTGCTGCAAAACGGCCTGCTTTATTCAGCATTCCATTTCTTCCCTTTTTTTGTCTGACCATATTTAAGCCCTTATTCAAGCCCTTCAAACAAAACCTACCTAAACTAACTCTTTCATGAAATAGTTTTTTCTTGACCTGTGAGTTTGACAATCTTTTGTAGTCTATCAAAGCAGAAAGACATCACCTGCATGTGTGGCTCATCCTTTCATCCTCTGCTGCATCTTTTTCTTGCTAATTATTCAATCTGTTTTACTTTCTGCTGAGAGAAAAGACCCACGTGTGTGAGTATATGTGTGCACCTGTGTGGGTGGAGTGTAAGCTGAGGCATCCTCACCATGCTGGAATCCACTGTGGCAAAGTCTCTTGGCCTGTTGTGCTCCACGGAATAGCTGCCATTTCTTTATTTGTGCACCTAATTGCTGATTTACACAGCTTCTAATGGCAAATGAAGTCAGATCCAGACGCCATAATGGGCAAGGGAATCTAGCCAGAGGTGTCCAAATACTTCACTATCCCTTTCTGTCTCCCCTCCACCGCTCTCCCTTTCTGTCTATTCCAGTCTCTTGTGGCTGGCTGACATCTTCTCTGCATCCTTTATTTATGCACTCTTTCATCAGTACAGCGTTCTCCTGGCAAAATGCCTAGTCAAATTGTCACTTAAGATCAGAGATGAGTTTATCTCGCTCTCACTCACTTGTTTGACTTTTTTTTCTGTTTTCCCAGCTTTCCAATCTCTTCGTGGAATGACTTGTGCAGTCCCCGCATGCAGAGGCTAACAAACGGTTTAGAGATCAGTTGACTGGAAAGAATGGAAAGCAGGCTGGCGGAGAGCGAGTCAATGGCTCGGCTTAAACTGACACTAAGCAAAATCGCACTGTACACCATAACTGCATTTTCGCCTTGCATTCGGTGAGGATTGTGGATATCTGGCAGAAGATATGTTTTGTTTATCATTAGGAGAACACAGCAATGCAGAATGATATGAAATGCATAATAAAATTACAGCATTAGTGCCTGCTACCATTCTCCCATGTTTTATGAGCTTGTGAGGTGGAGACAAAGAGATGAAGGGAGGGCTCAACCATTTATTACAGCATAAGGCCCGAGTCATTTCGTGGAAATGAACACACTCGGGTGTGATATATGGGATCCCCTCTTGCATGTAACGGCAATCTAAGTGTCCTTTATGATTTCATTCAAAATCCCTCGTCCTTGTGTGGTGCAACTAAACACATTAAGGCAGGATGACGGATGGCCCCTGTGAGTGTAAGGAAAGCTGGTGGAGGGTACAATATGTATTCTTGGGGATTGGGAGAGTTCTTATTAATTACAGTGAAAGGAATTTGCCCTGCTGCCTATTGTTAAGGTACATTGGATGAGTCCTGCAATGGTTGTGTGAACATGCGCGAGTGTGTGAAGTGTCCCATTGTGTTATGCCGCTGTTGGACTAAACGAAGCTGACTCTAATGGCTGCCTTAATGAAATGCTCGAGCCCTAATTAAGCTCTCTACACATTGTTGGGGACAAGCTAGATTTAGTCCTCTTCTTCTCCTCTAAATTCCCTAAAGCCCTGTTCCATCTCCTTCTCCAGGACATGTTGCCTTGACATCTAAAAGCTTCCCTCTAATGGATAAATTGGGTCTAGCAAGTCTGTTTGTCTGTGCCAACATATGCTTGGGCAGCAGAGCTTTGATAACACAAAATCCACTGTCAGCTTCTTTACTCTGGCGGCGCATAATCACTGAACCAGTCCATGTTCAGAACATCAGACTCATCAGGATATCATTGATTGGTATAATCTTTGGCTTGGCATGTTCTAACTGTCTAGTTTAGATATATCTCCTTTTTTAAAATGGGAGTCAGAGAATCTTTGTAGCTTTGTGGGTTTATAATTTGTTATGTCTGTAGGTGACTCATGCGTTCGACCTTTTGATAAGGGAATGACTTTCCTAAACACATCATGAATATGAGAAGCATGTCGAGCAGGCTGACCTTCTAAATGTTCTTTAGCAATGTGACACAGTGTGTTGACAGACAAAGTGACTTTTGGAGATATTAAAGGTGTCGAACATATGCAGACGTAGCGGTGATTGATGGCACCACAGTCACAGCTAAGTCATCTTCAGTGACACACAGGGAAACATTTATTTCCCATATCTTATACACCGATTCCGCAACTTCTTAATAATAACAACTGCAAATTAATCATTAAGGGAATTGTGGCAAGAATCCCTTAATGCAAATCGTCAGTAAACATAAAATGGTGTGATAAACAGCCTCAGATTTTTTTTCCGTTTAATTGGCAGCTGTGACCTTCAGCTGTGCTGGAGTGCAAAGCAAACATTTGATAAAATCACTTTGCATAGCTCAATGGTGCTGTTTCTGTTCTTCTCCCCTCTATTTCATTTGGCTCGCTTTAATCATGTTTCCCTGCTTGCTGTCACAAGTAAATAATGAGTAGACTCGAGATGTCTTTGATTTGCAAGGCCTTAGCCGGGTCACAGCTCAACTGGCACAGACAAGGAAAAAATCATCCTGTTTGCTAAGGGCTCATTAACAGCCTTACAGCGTGAAGCCAGGGTCACAGGATGATATGGAGTCTTTTTTATTGAAAACCCCTTGATCCCCGGAGATCACGGAAATATGCTCCACCATGATGGCAATAGAGAGGGGAACAATTTCTCCAGATGACAAATTATATGCTTTGGGCTGGGTGAAAAAGAGAGACTGACAGAACGAGGAGTGGGAAGGAGGGAGAGGACATAATCTAAATCTATGTGACTTCAAAGTCTGCAGATGAAAGGTAACATCATGTCAGAGCCAGTTTTGATGCATGCTGCCCACAGATGAGGCAGCTGGTAGATATACTGTGGGTAAGAAGGCTTTGGTCAATGCTTCTGGGGACACATCAAGATAAATGGTGGATCGTCTCTTATCGGTACAAAATGCAAATGATTCATTTCTATTTCTGAGAGCAAACTGTGAGAGTGGATACACACTGACATTAGCATTTGTGTGTTGTATTTCCTCTTCTTTTAACCACAGTGCATAAACGCCTGGGAACTGAGGAGACTAGTTTCTGGACCTTTGGTAGAGAAATGTTTCCCCATCCTTGTCTGATATAGGACTCTGACTGCTCAACTGAGTCTTCTTTGTCATGTTTTGTGTTTTCAGTTGGTGAAAGATCTGGACTGCAGGCGTGCCAGTGCAGTAGCTGGACTCTTCTACAACAAAGCCATGCTGTTATACTAGATGCAAAATGGGATTTAGCATTGTCTTGCAGAAATACACAAGGCCCTTCTTTGAAAAAACATTTTTTTCTAGATGGAAGAATGTGTTCTAAAACCTCTATATACCTTTTTAATGGTCGTGCCTTTCCAGATTTGTAAGTTACCAGTTCATTAGCCCCTAATGAAACCACGTATTATCAGAAGCTGTTGAACTAAGAGCCTATCATTAGCAGGATAGTCTCCGTCTTCTTTAGTATGCAGGATGTGGCGTTCGGGATTCTAAAATGACAATAATAATGATAAAAATCATAAAAACCACAGAACAGTTTTCTATATTGCCTTTGCCTTTATGTTACACATGCAGTGTCCTAACTTTTGTGGAATTGGGGTTCCACATGAAATCATTCACTCAGCACAGTTACTTTCAAACTCCTCCACCTCCTGATGCTAATCTTGTACATGAGAACTCAGGTGTTATCCACTTCTCAAGGTTACATAATGAACGAGATGAAAAAATATGATCTCGCCCCAATAAATCTATACACACTGTCTGATTTTGTGCATATGCGTGTGCACACGGCGCATAAGCTGACGGGAT